>NC_142133.1:15868258-16495540 GCF_024610735.1 Ursus americanus | reverse complement strand
GACCAGAGAGAAGCCCTGGTAGATGAGGTTGGAAGTTAAATGCTCATCTTCCAGCTTAAAGGCTGGAAGCCTGGGTAAGGCTCTGTGGAACCACTGTTGTGCTGGGAAGTCTGTGAAAGTTTCCAAAGGAGAAGTCCAGACCTGGGCTTGCAGGCTTCTGTCAACATTTCTTTGTTTAAGGAATTTCATGGGATGGAACCATGAACGATCCCCAGAGTGGGTGGGGAGAAAGTAGTGGCCCACACTTTCTGCCTGTCCAGTTCTGCATTCTCAGAGGTGTTTACCTACAGAGGTTTGTTTTTGTATTTTGTTTACTGGAGGCACATGTGTTATTGTCTGTATTTGTGTCTGACCCATGGCTAAAGTCAGGGCACTGGGGCCTGAGGTTCTTGTTTGTGCATCTGTATGTGAGGGAAACCTTCGCCCTTCCCCATGCAGGAAAAGCAGCTGGCCACGGATCATGCTCTGTCCCTATATCTGTGATTGGCTTTGTTGAGGGAAACTTGGTTAACAGATCACAGGAACCTGTCACTTGTACTTGTTATGGGGATCTCAGGAGAAAGAAAGAAATGCAAATAGGCATCGAGCTAATAATTAGCAGTCTATTCTAAAAATGAATCTGGGATATATTTTTTTTAAGATTTTATTTTTAAGGGGCACCTGGGTGGCTCAGTCGTTAAGCGTCTGCCTTTGGCTCAGGGCGTGATCCTGGAGTTCTGGGATCGAGCCCCACATCGGGCTCTTCCACTGGGAGCCTGCTTCTTCCTCTCCCACTCCCCCTGCTTGTGTTCCCTCTCTCTCTGGCTGTCTCTCTCTCTGTCAAATGAATAAATAAAATCTTTAAAAAAAAAAGATTTTATTTTTAAGTAACCTCTACACCCAATGTGGGGCTCGAACTCACAACCCCGAGATCAAGAGCCACAGGCTCTACTGACAGAGCCAGCCAGGTGCCCCGAAGCCAGGATTTAAAAAAAAAAAAAAAATCAGGTATGTTAAGTCATGCAGACATGGAAACAATCAGCATGAGAAGTTTCTACTTATAGCTCTCTAGAAACAGGAGGCTAGGCATGCCACACAGGGCCACTTGGGGAAGCACCAGGACTGATCAGGAGACAGAAGCAGGGAGTACCGCCCAAAGCATTTATTGTGGTTTTCATAGGAAGGAATTGGTGAGGCAGGGTAGATGTATTGAGTAAACTTAGCCTTGGGTGGTTTGAGTAATTTTGGTGGGCTTTGGGCTATAGTCAGTCCCCAGTTATCTGGTACCCAGCCCTGAGGTGGTTTAGGGCAGGGGAAATACTGGTGTGGTGTGTGAGAGTTGGATAAAAAGATGGTCAGGTGTAGGCTCTAAACTGGTTGGTTTGTAAAACAAAGGCACTCTTACAGAGGAATGTTCGCTCTCTAGGAATTGGCTAGCCCTGGGAGGGGCAGTCTGTCCAGGATCAAGGCCTCAAATGCCAAACCATTTTGAATATGAAAACAGAAAATAAGAAAATACAGTCAATACGCAGTCATAAAAAAGTACTAAGATGAACTGCTACGAAGTATTTTTAATATTTGATAAATGAATGCAGAATTATATCTGGATCCACATTGACCAATACTCTCAGCAGAGGTGACTCCTTGAACAGGTAAGACTGATTTGATGTGGGTGTCTGGGTGGATCATTCAGTTAAGCATCTGCCTTCAGGTCATGATCCCAGGGTCCTGGTGCTGAGACTGAGCCCAGAACCACATCCAGCTCCCTGCTTAGTAGGGAGCCTGCTTCTCCCTCTCCTGCTTGTGCTCTGTCAAACAAATAAATAAAATATTAAAAAAAAAAAGACTGAACCTCCCATGTGTTTTTGTTTAATATCTTTGTTTAGGGGTTTCATCTACACCAAACGTGGGGCTTAAACTCACAACCCGAGATTAAGAGGCTCATGCTCTACCTACTGAACCAGTCAGGTGCCCCACTAAGACTTTAAGATTAATATTACAGAGTATTAATATTAATTAAAGAGAAATCTTTGGCTGCCTGAAATATTTTTAAGAAACTTGAAATTCACAGAGAAGCAGAGAGAAAGGAACTGGATTGTCAAGCATAGCGTCGTCTTCTTTTATTTTTCTTTTCAAAGCACCAATGAAGAGGAGATCTCAGGGTTGTGAGATTGAGTCCCAGGTCGGCTCTGCACTTTGTGCAGTCTGCTTGTCCCTTGTCTCCCCTACTTGCATTCTCTCTCTCTCTCAAATAAATAAGAAAAAAAAAAGACTTATTTATTTATTTGAGAGAGAGAGCAAGCACGGGGCCGGGGGGAGAGGCAGAGGGAGAGGCAGAGAGAGAATCTCAAGCAGACTCCCCACTGAGGGCGGAGCCTCACATGGGGCTGGATCCCACGACCCTGAGATCACTACCCAAGCTGAAATCAAGAGTCTGATGCCCAAATGACCGAGCCACCCAGGCGCCCCAATTTTTGGTGCTTTTGAACCAACATCAAAAGTTCCTCACTTCTGGGGGCTCCTAGGTGGCTCAGTCTGCCTTCGGCTCAGGTCATGATCCCAGGGTCCTGGGATCGAGTCCCATGTCAGGCTACCTGCTCAGCTGGGAGCCTGCTTCTCTCTCTCTCTGCAGCTCCCCCTGCTTGTGTTCTCTCTCTCTCTGTCAAATAAATAAATAAATAAATAAATAAATAAATAAATAAATAAATAAATAAATAAAATCTTTAAAAAATAAGTTTCTCACTTTTGAAAGAGCTATATTACGTGATGATGGTGATGATGATACTTTCTGCTCTGTTTATTTTAAAATACTGCGTTGTTACTCTTAGTAGCCAGCTAGCCAAGCTCCAACTGCCTTGTTCTCAAGTACCTATGCTTCCATCTGAAATTAGGGCTCAGTCTCCTCTGATATTTCTTCCCCTAAAATTCAAAAGAAAGGCAGTAATGTTTTTTTGGGGCACATGAATCTTATTTGGCACTTTTTAGATGTTGTTTGGTAGCTAGCAAAAGTCTACTTTCCTGCTTTATAAAAGAAAAGATGCTAAAATAATT
This sequence comes from Ursus americanus, assembly GCF_024610735.1. Classification (NCBI taxonomy): domain Eukaryota; kingdom Metazoa; phylum Chordata; class Mammalia; order Carnivora; family Ursidae; genus Ursus; species Ursus americanus. The sequence goes on along the minus strand of NC_142133.1, from coordinate 16,492,510 downwards.
AGGTATTTTGGTAATCTCCAGGTTTTTACCACTCAGCTGATAGTGAGAGCTGTTGTGTTTATCAAGCTCACCATATGGGAAGAACTGTCAATAAAAAAAGAGAAGATCAACTCTCTTGAGTCAATTAGGAACAGGTAACGTGTTACTTCAGCGATTGTTGACCTTCCAGGATAGGAAGAAGCAGACGGTATTCAGGTACACAGACAGATACAATAACTCAACAAACTAATCTTAAAAAAATTTTCCTGTGTTTAAAATACTCTTGCTAACCAGTAGCAATTGTAACACACACTTTACGGGATGGATTAGAAGGACCTTGAGATTTGTCAGTGTCCTCAAAGACCAGATACATTATTAACTCAGAATTACTACGAAGTGGTTATATACTATACCCAGTGGAGAAGTCTACTGTACTTCATTCTGAGATTGTCGGTTGGTCACTGTAATAAACTAACCACTCATTCAGTTTTGTCATTAGCAACTGGTTTCTGCTATCCCTTCACTTTGTCTAAAAACCCTTGCTATGAGCCATAGGTTAGAAATTGAGTCTTTTGAAAGAAACATTAAAAGGATAAGTAAAGGATCCTACCAGGTACTCTTAACAAGTGACACTACAAGGAGCAGACTTACGGGTACAGATTCCCCAGTATGACTTCTGGGAATCTGAAGTATTGTCCACACATGAACAGGATGTATATACACAGATGCTGTGGTAGGGGCACCTGGCCAGCTCAGCTGGCGAAACATGCAGCCCTTAATCTTGGAGTTGTGAATTCGAGCCCCACGTTGGGTGTGGAGATTACTTAAAAATCAAATCTTAAAAAAAAGGATGCTGTGGTGGGCTATACAAAGTTCACCCAGTTTCCGTTATCCCTTGTCCCTTCTTAAGATATATATCTAGGAAGCTGAATTTATCTGTTGAATGAAAAGTCTTCCTAACTCTGGCTCCTGTGGCATGGCTGCAGGCCTCTCCTGCAGAGTGTGGACTTCCTGGCACTCACTTCTGGCCCTCTCCTAATCCAAGCAGGATATGCCTTCAGGAGTGGTCGCCCCTGACAGCAACAGCAGCCTCAGCTTGTCTGGGTCTACTGTCAGTCAGGGTTTAGACGCTGCCAGGAGATGGAACCACCCCATTTATTTTAAGAGACAGTTTGCTGTGAATTATTGCTAACCAGTGGTAACAAGGTAGTTGACAGGGCAAAAAGAGAATACTAACTTACTGTGGATGTAGCAGCTGCCAGACACACCCTCATACCTCAGGCTGAGGGAGCAAAGGAAAGAGTTTGAAACTGCTAAGACTTAGAACTTGGACAAGGGGTTCTGGGGAGCTGGAACTTAGCCTCTGAGGAGGGGCTGCTGCCTGAACATGCCTGATGTCTCTGGCGGGGGGGGGGGGGCGTAGTGAAGGTGATTCTGTTGCTCCCTGGAAGGAGCTGCTGCTGCCAGGTGCAGACGCATGGCTGGTGTGACACCGTCAGGATCAGGTAGCAAACAGGAAGAAACCAACCCTGTGTCCATACTCCAGCCTTGCAGCTCCCACAGAAGAGCCAGTCAGGGAGCAGCCAGCAAAGGAGAAAAGTGTAGGTAGTCCCAGCTAGCAGCTGAGAGCTCGTAGCTTAATAATGGGCACATCCAGCTTTCTTTTTAATTTTCTAGTAAATGAACTAGAGGTATCATTTCTTTACATTTCTCCTATTTGCAGTTATTTTCCCCTTCGAGGGTTTGGCTTTTGGTTTTAATAATATTCGATTATCTTCTCCATGCAAGGCAACCTTCCTCTCCATATTATAGAAGCTGGGCCTTTTCGTTTGCAGGTACTGTGATATATCATAGCCTTCCTATTTAGGTCCTAAGGTCTTTAAGAGGAAGTGATATGTACCATCCCCCACAGTGCTGGTACAGGGCTAGGACCACAGAAGGGCCAAAAACTTACAGAGTGACTGGCTGATGGATGAATAATGGGGTTTTACTTAAAAGGATTCCTTTCCAGTCATCATCTCTGCTCTCCTGCTCACAGAGAAATGGGCCTCCCCTCCACATTCCACAGGCAGCCAGTCAAGAACTATCATCTACTTCATACCTAGGCTGGGATGGGGTGGGGGGCGGTGGCGGGGGAATCATTTGCTCAAATGACTAGGTAAAAGCACATCTGCTGTCATTAAGCTCGGAAACAGGAGGGCTGCAAAGGGAAAGGAATTCTAGCCAGCTCACTGGGGCAGGCTTGTGATAATGGCTATATTGCCTAAATATCAAGAAAAATACCCAGAGGGGAATTTCATGACGTGGGACTCCCTGTGGTCAATCCACAGCTATGTGGCTGATTTCATCCTTACGGAACACAGTATCCACTTCTTGACTGCACTGCAACAGCAGGGTACACCACTTCCTGGGAGAATTCTATGGTGATGAGACAGGGGGACAGGAAACATCGCTTAAAATCACTTTGAACACAACAAGATCAGGCTTCCTTAAAAACTTCTCACTGGAAACAACCCAAGTGTCCATCACTGATGAATGGATAGACAAAATGTAGTATAGCCATATTATGGAAACTTGTTCAGCAACAAAAATAAATAAAATACTGATTCCTGCTTTACAACATGGATGAACCTTGGAAACATTATGCTATGAGAAAGAAATCATTCACCAAAGATCACATATTATATGATTCCATTTACATAAAATGTCCAGAATAGGCAAATCTATTGAGACAGAAGTTATATTAGTGGTTGCCAGGGGCGGGGGGAAGGGGGGAATGGGGCATGACTTTTAACAGACATAGGATTTTTTGGAGGGTGATGAGAATGTTCTGGAATTTGATAGTGGTGATGGTTGCACAACCTTGTACTGAATTGTACACTCTAAATGGTGAATTTTATGGTACATAAATTATATCTCAGTTTTTTGAAAGGAAAAAAATGATTCTGTAAAAAAAAATCAAAGCCATTCACTATTGCCATGAGTTTCCTAGATGACTAAATGAATAAATGGTATGATGGCTTTCAACATTCAGCACTTCATACAACGTGGCAATGGCAACAGATTTAAGAAGCTGACAGCAAATAAGGGTTTTGTAGGGCTCCTCCCATAGAAGTTTGCAGGCAGCATTTATTTCACCCTAAAATTGGAAGGTCTGCCCAGATGATTTCACCCTTAAATTGGAAGGTCTATCTCAGTCCCACTCCCAGGTATGCACTCTGTCCCCTAGCCGATTGTGGTATTTCTTCCAGTAGAGATGATCGTCTATTTAGACTGTGTGTTACTGAAAGACAGATCATGTTTTCTCCATCTCTCTTGTATGTTCCATATGTAGAAATGTAGACAAACTTCTTCCCCTAATTATATAGGAGGACAAAAATGCAGCTGCACAAAATCCTACACTGAGTTTGATCCATTTATTTTCATTTAAAAAAATTTTTTTATTATGTTATGGTATTCACCACATTTTAACTTTTAAAGATTTAATTAATTAGTTAATTAATTAATCTAGAGGGTACATGAGTGGGGGAAAGGGTAGAGGGAAAGAATACCAAGCGGATGCCATGCTCAGTATAGAGCCTGATGCGGGGCTTGAGCCCACGACCTGGAGATCATGACCTGAGCCAAAATTAAGAGTTTACCACTCAACTGACTGAGCCACCCAGGCTTCCCTGATCCACTTATTTTTTTTAAAGATTTATTTATTTATTTTAGAGAGATAGAGAGCATGCACGCTTGCGACAGGGAGGAGGGGCAGAGGGAGAGCATCTCAAGCATACTCCCTGCTGAGTGTGGAGCCAGATGCAGGGCTCCATCTCACGACTCATGAGATCATGACCTGAGCAGAAACCAAGAGTTCAGCCGCTTAAACGACTGAGCCACCCAAGCGTCCATCCACTTATTTTTAAATAGATGGAAGTGAATGCTGGCTCTATCTCCTTTCAAAAGAGCAGGGCACGAAAATTCATATCAAACCTAGTTGAGGAAATGCACAGTCTGGTAATCAGGAAATTTTTGCTTTTATATTCTTTGATTGGGTGAAGTACAGAGCACTTGAACTTTCTTCTCCTTGTCTTTCTACTTTTTGCTGCCTTTGAATTCAATTCAGACTTTCAGAAGCTTCAGTTAGAAAGGAGCCAAGGAGATGGAGAGTCATATGCGCCAAGCAGGGGTCATGTGCCCATCACCGGGACTATGGACCTTGGGCATCCCACCAGAATTAGAATAATTTGGTAGGGCTCCAAACAGTTCTCTATGCTCTGTCCCCTTTTGCTTTGATGATTAATTATCTAATGCTGTGTAACAAATCATCCCTAAACTTACTGCCTTACAACAGCACATATTTATTATCTCTAGCTTAGCTGAGTGGTTGGGCTCTGCGTCTCTTGTAAGGCGGCAGAATCAGGATGTCTTTCAGGGTTGCAAGCATCTAAGGGCATGACTTGGGTGGAGGATTGACTTCCAGGTTGGCTCCCTCACATAGGTGGCAAGTTCATGCTAGCTGTTAGCAGAAAGCCTCTATTCATCACCACAGGGACTTCTCCGTAGGGCCCCTTGAGCATCTTCACAACGTGACCTCTGGCTTCTGCTAGGGTAAGTGATCTAAGACAAGCACAGGGCAGAGACTGCAGTGTCTTTTATGACCTACCCTCAGAAGTCACATTCCATCATTTCCACGATATCCTATTGATCAGACAGCTCAGCTCATGATACGGGAGGGGACTATACAAGGATGTGAATATCAGGAGGCAGAATCATTGTGTAGCCATCTTGGAGGCTGGCTGTCACACAAGCCATAAGATAAAGGGCAGTTTCAATTGAATTAAGTGGGAATTCCTCTCTGTGTCCCCCAACACAAACCCCAAATCCTGACTGGGACACCTCCAAAGAGGCATACTGCACCTCTCTACAGAGGATCCAGGGTGATGAGGAGGGGTTAGACAGAGGGAGGAAAAGCTACTGAAGACAGTCTAAGAAGGATTCAGTCTCACCCATCAGAAAGAAAAAAAAGAAAGGACTCAATTAGACTCTATAAATCAGAAAGGAGCTGGAAGAAAGCCCATTTTTCCAAATGACGGGAGAATGGAGGGGGCTCTCTTTTTAAAGCCAGAAAGTTGTAGGAACAGTCAAACCTTCCCTCCAATGAATCTCACTACCCTGTGGTCATCCAGATTGAGAAAGTAGATGCCACCTTCTGAGAGGAGGTCAAAAAGTTCAGCATGTTTCCTCCAAACTGCTCCTCGGTAGTCTCCCCAGGTTTGAAACCCTGCCCTGGAGGTGCCATACACACGGTATCACAAGTGGCCATGAGACTTGGTCTTACTTACGCTGAGGTCCCACATGGCCTTGTTAGCATAGAGCAACCAAAGGTAGCTGGGCAGGGCCACTCTGCAGCTGTTTTCTTTCTCTGTTGTTTTAGTTGATAGGTTTGGTCCTGAGGTTGTGTGGGTGGGGTTGTCTCACTAGACCAAACCAACTCGACAGATCTGGCTCAGATTTGAGGTGGGGGCTGGATCTCCCTCTTCTACATAGTTGTGGCTCTGAGAGACCAGAGTTGTTACAGTGAGGCATGTGTGTGTGCTTGTGCGTGTGTGTTGGGTCTCTGAAGCTCCAGTTGTTGTTTCCAGTCTGGATATTATAGAGAAATTATTGCCAACTGAATTATACTTTGGTTGAGTATCCGTGTTTATATTTAGTATAAATAAAGTTGATTCAAATGACTTGTGTCGAGTAGGAATGCAAAGTTTGGGAAGAAAATAAGGGGAAAATGGAAAAACCGCTTCCTTCCCAAAGTTCTTGACTTTTCTGTCCCTATGATTCCAAGTTATGGTTTCTGATTCATGTCCACCTGTGCCTTCTTTGTTCCCAGGACCAGGACTGAGGCGCTTGTGCTACTGGCAGCCACTTGGTGCCTCTCCAGGCACAGAAGGATGAATCTCTTTATGCTATGCTTTGAGGTGACTGTGTCTGGTTCTGAATCAGGGAACTTAAGAGTTGTGGGCTGGTCGTAAGAAAGTTCCGGGCTTAGCCCTGCTTCTGTCCTTAGCCACTCTTGTAAACCTGAGCAGGTCTCTCAGCTTCTCTGAGCATCAGTTTCATCGTTTAGCTCAGAGGTGGTAAGACCTGTCCTGCTCATCTCACAGGCTTGTGGGGATGACTGACTGGGATAATGAAGGTGAAAGTGGGGTAGGTGTGTATACTATTATTCTTTCTATCAGATATAAGTGAATAAGTACATGTCACGCCACCAAGCCACCACAGTGCAGTTGGCTGCTGCCTGTCACTGAGCCTTGCTCATCTGACCAGAATGGGTGCTTGTTGGTATCTCCCACCTGCCATAATAATGGCTCCAAATCACAGGCAGTCTGGGAGGGCTAGGGCCAGGTTTCGTGGGGTTTAAACAGATACAGTTTGGGGATACCCTCCTTAAGGAAAAGAAAGTGAACATACGGCTTGAGCTCACCAAGGTCTTGGAAGGGGCCCATGCAAGTAGGGGACCCTGAAACTTCTTTAGCTTCAACTAATTCTGCCCTCTGGCTTTCTGGTCTTGACGCAAGTCTGAGATCTGAGCATTGCATTTTCTGGACTGGGAACTTCAGGAGCCTTCCCAGATGCTGAAGCTAAATTCTCCTGTGACACACTGTGAGCAGCCCCTGCCTGGCTGTTCCCTGATTCACTCAAGGATGGTCTTCCTCTGCTCATGATCTCTACCCCAGAGATCCTTGCCAGGCCTCAGTCCCTAATTTCACAGGTAGAGAAAATGTGGCCAAGACATGGGCAGTGACTTATCTGAGGGCATACAGCCTTCTAACAGCAGAGCTTAGAGAGGAAAATGGAGCCCCTAAGTCCCATTTAGACCCTCTTTCCACTATGCCCCCTTGAATACTAGCCTTCTTGAAGCTACTTTTGACTATCACCTAATTGTCCATCAGGAATCTGCTGTTAGTGAACCAGTTTGGTAATCATTTATGCTTCCAACTGGTAACAGCCTGTGTTCACTCACCACTGGCAGACAGGTTGGCCTTTAACTTGGCCAGCGTGGACTCTTGCAGCCTTGTCCTAGCTCTCCCCAGGGGTCTGGCAGGACTGACAAAAGGTCAGCCCAAAATAGTTCCTTCACCCAACACTTGCCCATAGGGTTTGCACCTGACGCACCACATATGTGTCCTCAGGCCCTGGCACCTGTCCGTGGTATTGGGTTCTGACCTATAGTTCCTGTACGTGCTCTCCACCTTTTCCTTAGAAACTGACATTTCAGGTTGATCTTGCCTTTGATTTCGACCTTTGGTTGCCCCTGGCTCACCTATCTCCAGCAAGCAAGAGCCCCAAGTACACCAGCACCTGCCCCTGTGCCCCAGTCAGAGCACTGATTCAGCCAAAACACTACACTGAGGGGTCCGCTGAGGTGTGGGGAGAGTATGGACCTGTGTGCAAGGAGTCTACTGTTCCCTCGGCAGGCTCAGCTCTGACCCAGTCTATCCCAATGACCCTAAACTGTAGGAAAGTCAGAGGCTTCAAGCCACATTTGTCCCTCTGGGCCTAGGGTGACACTCAGACACTAACAAACAGCTTCATTGGTTAGAATACTGAAGTACCTCCCTATCAGTGGGGAAACTGCTGTAGCTCTATGTCCTCTGAGGACTCCCTTCCAGATCCCTTGGCCCCTCTGCCACACTCCCCAGGACCTTCTCAGGATCCACAAAATGGCCCTTGGTCAAGTAGGAGGTCTCCAGGACTGTGCCCTAATTCTAAGGCCCGTGTCTGTTCTGATGTGGGTGCCTGGCCATAGTGATGATTCAGTATCCTGAATATCATGCCTACCTGAGCTAACCCTGAGCCACTCTTCTGCTACTAAATGGGTCCCCTGCAGCCTGGTTTCTGACATGACATTCCAGCTGTAGCTTCACTCCTTTCCTTGGCAGTGTGTGCCTGCTGACACCTAACCACACGGACAAGCATCTAGACTGTCTTCCCAGGCAGGACTTTTGCAGCCCAGCCTGGTCCTGCCTGGGGTCCTACCAGCAGAAAGATTGTTCTAGAGCTGACTGCCGAGTGATCGCAGGTCTCTGGAACCATGCTGAAGACCCCCACCTGGGCTTGGCTACATCTCTGACACTCTGGGTTCTACAGCGCCAACATCCCTCAGGTGGTTCTGGTTCAGATCCCAAGCCTTCCCAGCCTTCCCTGTTTCACTGCAGTTAACTGGACTGTGCCTGACAGTGTGTCCAGATAGGGCAGGGAGGGACAAGGAGGGGCAAAGCATGTCCTCCACCACCTTTAAATGCTCCCACCCCCACATGTACACAAAGGCAGCCAACCAGCCCCCTCCCTGTACTTTCCATTTTCACTGAGGTGCACACTGAGTCTGTACTCTCTAGTCTGTGTATGTCCCTTCCCTCCTGATGCCCACTCCCCAGGGGCCTGGATCCCGGCCAGCAGCCAGGCAAAAGAGCATCCGACAGACTGTGGCTGAGGGTGGCTGAGTGTGTTGCTCCTGAAGTCTACCTACTCCCTTCCTACCTCATTCCTTTGGGTTGAAAATGAGGCCTAAAGAGAGAAACAAAGACTTGGAGCACGAATGGTGTATTTAAGGGACTGGTGTGGAAGATATTTGGGAGGCAGTTTTTACTTCTGAGGTCTGTAAATGACATCATGCAGAGAAGAGAACCGTCTGTCCCTGCAGGTATAGAAACAGGCCTGAGACCAGAGATTAAAACAAAACAAAACAAAACAAAATGAGAGAGAGAGAGAGAGAGAGAGAGAGAGAGAGAATTTTTTTTTTTTTTAGTACATAACCTGAGCAAGGCATTTATCTAAGCACTTTGCAACCATTTTCTCTTTTTTTTTTTCTCCAAGAGACAGATTGCCACAGAGTTTCAGATGTGTAAGGCTTTCAAGGCAGAGCTATCTGGGCCAGCATTCTTGTCGCCCTTCCCCCTTGGTGATAGTGTTCTGATTTCATTTGGGATGGCAATGTACCCAGAGGAAAGTCTATGTTTCCCAGGCTTCTTTGCACTGTGACTAAACCTGGCCAACAAGATTTAAGTGGAAGTGTTTGGGAGTTAATCTCCTTCATAGGAGTGGCATTCTTTTATCCCTCCCCCTTCTCTTGTTGCTGCTTGGAACTCACAGGTATTACTGGCTGGAGTTCCAGCAGCCATAGGGGACCTAGAATAGAAGCCATGCATGGCAGAAGAGAGAGACAGGAGGAGTCTAGATCCCCATGGAGCCTTCACAGCAGCTGAGAACATTTATGCAAAACAATACAAACTTCTGTGTTTAAGCTGTTACAGTTTCTATTTCTTGAAGATGAACAAAATTCTTAACTGATACAGGATCTTGGAAATCAGTGACTCAACAGATGGTGTCAGACACTTGCAAAAGAATGAACTGGACCTTCTACAAAAGTTAACTCAAAATGAGTCAAACGTAAACACAAGAACTAAAACTATAAAAGTCTTAGAAGAAAACACCAATGAAAACTCCATGACATTGAACTTGGCAGTGACTACTGGGGCTATGACACTACAGGTACAGGCAACAAAAGAAAAAGTAAACAAACGACTTCACCAAAATTAAAAACTTTTGTGGATCAAAGGGAACTATCAACAGAGGAAAAAGGCAACCTGCAGAATGGGAAAAAATATTTGCAAATCACCTATCTGCTAAGAATAAACATCAAGAATATATAGAACTCCTAAAACTCAATAGCAAACACCAAGGAACTCAATTAAAAAATGGGCAAAGGATCTGAACAGGCCTTTCTCCAATGAAGATACACAAATGACCAATAAGCACACAGAGGGATGCTCAATGTCGTTAATGACAAGGGAAATACAAATCATAATCACAATAAGATACCACTTCACACCCATTAGGATTGCTGCTTTCAGAAAAACAGAAAACAAGGGTTGGTATGGATATGGATAACATGGAACTTTTGTGTGTTACTGGTGGGAATGTAGCAATGGAGTAGCTACTAAGGGAAAAAATATGGGGCCAGGAAAAATGGATATCCACATGCAAAAGAATCAGTAACAAAACAAAAATTAAATGTACCATTTGATTCCATAATTCCACTTCTGGCTATATATACAAAAAGAACTGAAAGTAGGACTGGCAGAGGTATTTGTACAAGCCATGTTTACACCAGCATTATTCACAATAGCCAAAAGGTAGAAACAACCCAAATTCCATCAATGGATGAACAGATAAACAAAATTTGGCATATCCATACAATGGAATATTGTTTAGTCTTACAAAACAATGACATTTGAACACATGCAACAACATGGATAAACCTTGAAGATATCACGTGAAGTGAAAAAAGCCGGACATAAAAGGACAAATGTTGTATGAGTCCACTTGTATGCAGTATCTAGAGTAGTCAAATTTGTTGAGACAGAGGAGGGTGGTGGTTACCAGGGAGTCAGGGGAAGGGAGTAATGGGGTGGTATTATTTAAATGGCTATGGAGTTTCACATGAGGAGGATGGAAAGGAGATCGATAGTGGTGATGGTTGTAAAGAATGTAAAAGTACTTAAGGCCACTGAATTGTACACTTAAAAATGGTTATAATGGTAAATTTTATATTGTGCATATTTTGCCACAATAAAAAATATTAAGTTTAAATAAATCAATAAATCTGGAGTCCAAACCCCTTATTGACAGATGAATCGAGAACTTGTTTAGTCTGAATCACATAGCTCCTGGAGCAGCGAAAACAAACAAACCTGAGTACCCTCTACCTGCTCCTAAGCCCTGCCCCAAGGCCCTTTGGTGGAAAAGGTTTCATCACCTGCCCTACCTCTGCATCCTAGAAACCCTTTTAATCCGTTGATTACTCATCTGGGGTTTCCACCTTGGAAACTGTTCTCCCTTATGCAGGGGTGGGAATAAAAAGGGAGTGGGGGCTAGGGGCTGAGATCCAGCCTGAGGCCCTCTCTATAGGGAGGTAAAGTTCAGGATACCTGCTCGAAGGAGGTGCGTGAAGTAGCTGCCCTTTCTTTCGAGGGGATGAGGAATTTTGTAGGAACTCTGGTGGTGAACGGTCTTCTTGTTCTCCTCTAGAGCTAGTTCTGAAGTCAGAGGTTCTCCACCCCACTTTCCTGCCCCCAATATCCTTCTCCCCTCACACACTACATCTGATTCCAGCTGCTGGGGCCCCTTGGGTATTTGGCCTCTCTAGCTAGATTAGAAATTCTCTGAAAGCAAGGATCACATCTTCTTTGCAAATACTACCCCTCTCTCGCCCCATCCCCAACCTTCCCCTCTGCATCTGCCAAGCATGTCACTTGGGGCCACGACTCAGTAGTCCCCAGGGAACTTTGGCTGCTTCATGCTTCCAGGCTTACATATATTGTCAGAAGGTGCACCTTGGAAACGTGCCTGCTTGTTCTCAGGTAACTTCGGAGGTCCAGGAAGACCAAATCTGGGACAGTTGGGGAGAACTTGGGAGGAGCTTAGGAGTGGGCAACATGTCAGTGCAGGGTCCAAGCCATGGGTAATGAGCGCCTGCCACAGACCCCAGGAGATGGGCCTGAAAGCCTGGTGAGATGGTCTTGAAAGTTGTCCTCTTTCTTAGGGAAAGAGCCAAATGTTGGGGATAGGTTAGGACTGACTGTGAGGAGGCCTATGGCCAACTTCAGGCCAGGACTGCCTCCACTGGTCTGGTCACATGTGAGGTGGATTTCCTCCAACTTTGTCCTGACCTTCCCCATGTCTCCAAGGCTGGAGGATGATGGCAGGAGGAGGAGAACGAGGGTTTATGGAGCGCTGGCCAAGCCCCATCAACCACTGCTTTGATCAGAGCCAGGCAACCATTCTTTTCCTCCACTTCCTGCCCTGGGACTGAGCCAGAATCAATTTCCATCTTTAAACAGAGACCTGTTTGGAGACTTGTAAAAAGTACCCGGCTCCCATCTTTCTTTCCTGTACCCTTCTAAGGCCTTATCAAGAAAAACTGTGAAATGGGCAAAGATTGTTGGGCGTCTTTTCAACAGAATGTCAGGCACTGTCTAGACTGTTGCCTGGACTACAGGACCCTTCTGGAGTTGTCTGATTCTACAGGGATCTGTGCCTTTTATTGTTGATGATGCCGCATCTCCGTAGCCAAAGAAGCTAACTTACACGTGGCTGACGCGGACACATGGATTCCTGTTCTAGGAGCGCAAAGCAAGCTGCCGGTCCTGCATCTCCGTAGCGATAGAAGCTAACTTACACGTGGCTGACGCGGACACATGGATTCCTGTTCTAGGAGCGCAAAGCAAGCTGCCGGTCCTGCATCTCCGTAGCGATAGAAGCTAACTTACACGTGGCTGACGCGGACACATGGATTCCTGTTCTAGGAGCGCAAAGCAAGCTGCCGGTCCTGCATCTCTCAGCAAATCCCCCCTGCATCCGTGATGGCCTATATAAGCATCTGCGTTTTGGATTCTCCCGTGAAATGGCTGGAACATCTTCCTGGTTCCCTCATTAACTAATGAGTTAAACGAAGTTGAAGGCATGTGTTCATTTCACATTTGCATAAGAGTCATGATTTTACTTTAAAAAAATTACCCTTTAACAATTTCAAGTATCTGTCTTGTGCTTAAGCTGAAGGAATAGAGAGAAGGAAGAAAAAGAGGAGGGCAAGGAAGTAGGCAGGGTGGATGGAAGGAGGAGTGGGAAAGGAGAAAAAGGAAAGAAAGGACAAGCCAAGAGGAGCAGGATGGAGGGCAGGAGAAGGAGGGGAGGGAAAAGCAACGTAACAAAGAGGAAGTGAAAGAAATGAATCTTCCTGCCCTGCAAACACACAAACACTCTCCATCTGCTAGAAGGAAAAGTCTTTATTTTGAGTCAGCTGTGACAGGCCCTCTCAGTCTCTCAGTCCGAGAGGGAAATTATTTTCTGCCTGTTGTTTCCCAGGTCACCAGTTATATTAAGCCAAGGTCCCTTGGTGGCTGCTGTCTATAATTTTTCCACTCTCTACCCTTTTGAGTCAGATCGCAAAATAAGGACATTTTGAAACTTGGACTCTTGGCAATCAGAGTGTGGAGATGTGGTCCAGGATACTCTCAGGTCTCATGGAGCTAGGCAGGGTCCTTATTGAGGGTCCTGCTTAGATCAGCAACAGGAAGGCAAGCAGAGCCGCAGATTGCTCCCATGGGTGTTCAGACTCTAGCCTGGCCCACTGAGGAGACCACACAGTTCCCAGGCCTTCCCCAGCTGCTCCCACAGTGCCTTGTCAGGGGTGAGAAGTAGACGTTTTGCCCTGAAATGCCTGGGCTGGCCTGGCATGGATCAGAGTCAATTGTCATCATTCTAACAAGCCCCTTCATAATATGTCCTTCATCTATCTTTCCAAACTTATGTCCTGCCACACCTACCACACGTCCTGCATGCCAGCCAGGCCAGCCTCCTTGCCACTCCCTGAACAAGTCAAATATTTTCATGCCTCTGTGACTTTGCTCTTGCTGTTCTCTCTGCTTAGAATGCCTTTTTCCTTTCTCCTCTACCTAGTGATGTCATACTCATGCTTTCCTCTTATTTCCAGGCAGAGTGAATTATTTCTTCCCTTGAGTCTTCATGTGTATTTATATACATCTGTACTTAGACACAACACTCATCACTCTGGTTTGTAATTATTTGCCTGTCTGCCAGTCTGTTCTTTAAGGGCAAGAACCCAGGCTTATTCATGGGCTGCCCTGGTACTTGGCTCAGTACCAGGCTAGCACATTCATTCAGTCATTTCACAAATTTATTGAGTACTGACTATGTGCCAGGCTGTTTTCTAGGTTCTGGATAGTGAACATAACTGATAAAATTCTCAGTTCTCACGGAACTTACATTCTCGCTGGGGAGGCAGACAACATACAAGTGAACAAGTAATGTCAAGTAGTAATAGGCGCTAGAAGAAAATTAAGGGGGCTAAGGGCACAGAGAATGATGGAAGCTGGTGTTTTAGTTGAGGTGGTCAGGGAAAGGCCCTCTTGATAAGGTGGCATTTAAATAAACACCTGAAAGAAGTGAGGGAGTGGGTTACGTGGGTATCTGGGAAATAGGATTCCAGACAGAGGGAAAAGCAAGTGCGAAAGTCCTCAGATGGGAGTGTGTCTGTGTGTTCAAGGACACCAGCAAGAGCTACACCAGAGCAGTGAGTGATGGGAAGAGCTATAGGAGAGCGGCTCCAAGAAATAAGAAGCAGGGGGCCAGAGAACTTAGAGCCTTCAGGCCAACATAGAAACTTCAGCTTTCACTCCAGGTGAGCTGGGGAGCCACTGCAGTCTTGCCCCAACCTACATACATACAGGGCACACTCTTCTGCTTGAATCTGCTCTCCAGCTACACTAAGTCCACTCAAGTCCTCTTCTTTGAGGAGTGGAGAGACAATTTAACTTATATTTTAGAGCAATCATGATCTTACATGACCTCCTGGCTACTCTTTGGAGAACAGACTGTCCAGTACTGGTGCTCAAGAAAAATTGTTGGTGATGTGGGGCCAGATGCAAGTGGCCTTGGAGGACAATGGGAGCATGTCCTTGATTGGACAGGAAATGCAAGCCAGCATCTGCTCCCTTTAATCTATCTTCTTTTCCTACTTCTTCCTTAGAGAAGTATCCCCACTGATGAGGATTTTCTGCTCCTGGGCATTGAAGGAACCTGGAGAAACCAGGCAAAACTCATGGGAAATAAGCAGAGACCCTGGCCTGCTGAACTGAGAGATAGGAATCTTGGGTTTAATGATTCACCCAAAAAGTCAAGGCTCACTTCTTCGAGGAGGGAGTCCCCGTCCAGGGATTAATAAAAGGCAAAGCATGGCAAGAGAAACTTAGCCTTTCACAACTCCAGCATGCCAGGAGTAAGACTCTTGGATCGAAGTCACCTTCAGGACACCCTGGCAAATGAGTACTCATAAAAGCTTGTCTGAGAGAGGGAATGCGACTTTACCACCTACTCCATCCAGGCCCTTTCCCAAGTACATGTGGAATATCCTCACTGCTAAAACATCGAATAAAAATTAAAGAAGTCCCCTCTCTACCCCTCCATGCTCTCTCTCCAAAGAGTGGAATCTCTAATGTTGGAATTTCAGGTAACAGGGAAGGCCCTAGGGAGGGGATTTCCGGGAGCGCCTCTATTCTTACCACAAAAAAGGCCTCTATTCCCACCTCCCTTCTCCCAGGGAGGAACGCGGAGACCTCGGATAGAGAGGGGCCCAACCTGGCTCTGTGTTCCAGGGACCTGCGGGGCCGGAGGCCCGGATCGCGGCGCGCAGCACCGGGGGCGCCGCGTGCAGTGGCGGCCGGTGCTCGGCAGAGGGCGCAGAGGACCTGCTTTGTCTGTCGCGAGCCCCGGCTCCCGGGCTCTGGCACACCCTCCTCCCACCCCACTGCCTCCGCTCCCCACCGCGGAATCACTGGCCCAGCCTCCGCGAGTGTGTGGGCGCCATCAGGAAGCGCCTTCCTAGGCAACCCTGCCCCCGTCGTCTGCCCCCTTCCCCGGAGGGGATGCGCCACACCCTCCACAGGCCAACCCTCTCCTCCCATAGTTCTTTCCTTTCCAGGTGTGGCCTGTGGGGATGGGTGGTGGTCCGGAGAACGCGGGTCTGACCCTGAGGGTTAGCGATTTTGTAGGAAGAAGCTGCAGGTGAGAGGTCAGAACTGATTTCACCCCAGGCGCTGGCCCTTGGCCCGCTGGCTCTTGGATGAGGGCTTAGAGCCCAAGGCCCTAGGAAAGGAGGGAGGAGGCATCTGCAAAGTTCACTTCTGCAGGGCTTGGCAGGTGGTAGGGGACATCCTTATCGAATGAATGAATGAATGAATGAATGAATGAATGAATGAATGAATGAATGAATGGTGGAATGGAATGAAATGAAAGAAATGGAAAGTGGTCTGAGACCTGGGTCTGGCCAGCCCTATGCTGGCACAATACTTCCTAGTAGGGTTTGCCACACTCACCTCCTTATCTGTTTCTTCTCCAAGACCATTCTTCCCACCTCACAGCTTTCCTTTCACTTTCTGTCAACTGCTCAAAACCTTTCACTAGCTGCTTGACCCATATCCCTCCCCCCAGCATTCAAAGCTCTGTACAGCCTTGCCCGGACCTACCTACAAACGTGGCACACCCTTCTGCTTGAATCTGCTCTCCAGCTACACTAAATCTACCCAAATCTTATGACTATAACTTGAACTGGCCTTCCTCTGGGGAGCTGCCCACCTCCTTTTTCGTTATCAGCAATACCTGCTCCCTTGGCTCCGAAGAGTTCTCTTCCTTCAAGGTCCAGCTTCAGATACCATTCTCTTCCTTCAGGAAGCATTCCGTGACTTTTTCAGTCCAGAGTAAGTTTTCTCAGCTCTGACCTCCTATAGCATATGCTCCTTGACACTTTTTTGGTACCAGTTACCTATGGGTGCTTTGTCATGTAGTACTCACCTACTTATCTTTTCTTTCCCACTACACTGTAAACATTTGGAAGGCAGAGTCCAAGTCTTGTTTATCTTGCTATCTCCTCCATCAGTTTATCACATTTTTTGAGCATCTACTATATACCATGTGTAGAGTCTAGCATATATCGTCCCCAAAGAGTCTAGGACACAGTCCCCCATGATGATGTTGGGGAGAAAAAAGACACTTGGGGCTTGAGGGAAAGTAGAGGGTGTGGCTCCGAAATGAAGCACTCACTAGCACTTACTAGGAAAGTCCCAAATGACTTTCTTTGGGAGCACTCAGCATCCTGGATTAGAAAGCAGTCTCATTCTCTAAGGGAGTGTGTGCCCATTTATGGAGCCACTAACTCACCCATTCCCTCATTCATTCATTCATTCATTTGATAAATATTTGTTGAGTCCTTAGTTTATCCTTGTGACTCATCAGATTGGTCATACTTCAACCCCTAAAGAGTGTGAGTGAGTGAGTGTGTGTGTGTGTGTGTGTGTGTTTGGTAAGGTTACTAGGAGCCTGGGAAGCTTTTGGTGTGAGTTGCTTCTTTGTCAGTTCCTGTTCAGAAGCATAAGTCCCCACTGGAAATGGTCTTGGGAAATCCCAGGTTTTCATGGAGGGAAGGAAGGCCATCAACCCTCCCTGCAGGTAAGTGCTCAGACTTTGCCTCATAGTTCACTTTGGAACCGCTTACTCTGCCAGAGAATGCTCACTTCAAAGTCCTTTCCTTCTGTGATCATTCAAGGTTTTCCAAACAGCCCTCTGAGGTTCGGTCCATTTGCCCGATGAAAAAGCTGAGGCCAGGAAATTTAAGGTTTTCCCAAAGTCACTGGGCTGTGGCAGGGCTGGGACTATAGCAGGTCATTCACATCCTGGTCTATTCAGCTTCATTGTAGGGGCTTTGTCTTAGACACCTTTGGGACCCTATACGCTGGACTTTACACCTGGTTCGTGTAGATGCATGACGTGCTCCATCTGTAGGTACACCCAGGACTTTTGAGGAGCCAAGCAAAGGACAGCAATCTCTGGCTCTCAGTAATGAAAGAGCAGGTCTCTGGAACAGGACATTTTAGATTTTGGATCAAAGTGATGGCCCCCATCATATCTGGCCACTAGCAGCTCTCCATTTCTCACTCAGAAATTCAATGGTAACTAGTTACTGAATCCTAACTCCAAATGATTTCCAAACTCTAACCTTAATGCCTCAATTCTAACAACTCTTTTAAATCATTCATTCCCTAATTCTAACCAGTATACATCACTCCACCCCTAAGGGCAACTCAGCCCCTCCAAGATCCTGGTGGCCTGATGCTATCTTTAATATCCTTCATGTAGTCTGCAGTGTGGCTAAGCCTGCTGTCCTAATATCTGAAGAAGGAGGTGCAAAATGAGGGTGTAAGCCCCTGAGGAGGGTGGTGCTGGTAACACCATGAGTTTGTCTTCATTATGAAAGTGGCCCCTTTTCCTCCCCAGGGACCCAGGTCTTCATGTTTTCCCCATGCCCTTCAGGAAGAGGAGAAAAGAAATAGAACGTTAACCCTTTCAGAAAGGCCTTTAGAGAGGCCTGCAACAGGCTAGGTTTACCGGAAGAGACAAGCATTAATGGGATTCCAGCCATTCAGGCACTCATTCATCCAACAAGCATTATACTAACAATTGAATGTGCAGGAGCACCCTGGCAAGCTGTGATTCAGAGATAGTTCCTGCCCTCAAGCAGATTGCTATCTAGAGGCAACTGACTTTTTTGAGCACTGGCCCGAATTAGGTACCTGTTTCACACACTTTTCCGCGTCGTATTTTGTTTAATTGCTACAACCCTATGGAAAAGATGAAAGGACTGAGGCTCATTGGTAGTAAAGGGCCAAGCCCGAGGCTTAAATGCTAAATCCTTTTTCCTGCGTTGCCTCTGGGTGGGGCAGGGGAGGGAAGTTTTCCAGTAACTCTGACATCTGTTCCTGAGTCAAGTCGCCTCCAGCACCACCTAGTCCCGAACAGCAAGTGTGGAGTCAGGGGATTGGGCCAGATTCTCTCCAAGGCCCCGCCCACCTCTCTGCTACGCCGAGCCTACCAGATCGCAGGCTCTGGGGGCGGGGCCAGAGGCTGTTAGAATGGTAGCCTGCCGTCGGCGGTGGGTCGGAGGCCAGGCTTCAGTTCTCTCTGTTGGTTGCGGTCTCTTCCTTGGCGTCTGGCTCTACCCGTTTCCCTGTTGACCACCAGGATTCCAAGCCACTGGAGAATCATGGCCTACTCTCGCTGCCCATTAAAGTCACGGTCAGACTAGCTTTGTCCCCAAAGCACAAAGCCCTGCCTTACAGGAAACACCTCTGTTTCCACTTTATGATCACCATAAAATAAGGCTATTTAGTTAATCGGTATTTCAGGCAACTACTCCGCCTGACCTTGTGGAGAATGACCCCTGCCCTTAAGGTGTTTACAATGTGGTTACAAAAAAATATGAACTAATAAATAGAGTATTGTAATAATAGATCATATTTGTAGAACACTAACTGCGTGCCAGGTGCTGTAGCTTTTAATAAAGATTAGCTCATTTAATGCACAGCAACATCACACATCACAGCAACTTTTCCCCTGCAGCATATAACAGAGGTGGGAAGAGCTGGGGGAATGGCATCAGAAGAACTTACAATTTAAATGTAAGTTTAAATGCTTGGAAGTTACCTAAACAGTCTGAGCCTCAGTTTTCATATCTGAGAACTGGTAGTGTTTTCTACCCTTATGGTAAAGAGCTATTTGTGAGGGCTAAGTAGAATAATGCTTATGAAGCACATGGCATGGTGTCTGGGACAGAGTAAGTTCTTATGGGTGTATTTGTTCATTTTACTGAGTGCCAGGCACAGTTCTAGGCACTGGCGATACAACAGTGAGCAAAACACAAAGCCCACTTACATGCTATGGCTTATTGATTCTTGGCTTCTTCTTTTCTGCCTGCATGTCCCCATACAGTTTCATGTTGATTAGCTCATTTTAAGTAGATATATTTATTTACTTCATCTTTGCATCATCTTGGTCAAGTAGGGATAAAAGAGGATTACCTCCATGTAATGGATGGAGAAACAGAGGCCAAGAGAGATTAGATGATTTACACAATACATCTGTAACGAAAGCTTAACCACAGATTGGTCTCCTGTTTCCAAGCCTGGTCTCCTTCAGGAATTCTCTCTTTTAACATATATTCCAGGCAGCCCTACATCTTTGTGGGGCGGGCGGGTACTGTGAGGCTTCCAGAGAAAGTTCCTGCCAAGAGCTCACTGCTGGAGGTTCTGGCCCCTCCCTCCCTAAGGCTCTGTCTATACCGGTGAAGTAGAGTGCTGAGCATTAGGGCACAGCCCTCCAGAAGAACCGGCAGATTGGTCCATTGTGATGGGGAAGAAAAGATGGAGGAGGAGGTAAGCGGTGATGGAGCACCCGCTACCCCTAGCCCACCTAGCCCTCGGTTCTTTGCTGCTGAGACTCCTCCCATCCCCTCTTCCAAACTCACTGGGTTGATGCAGCAGGATTCCTGTATAGAGTAGAAAGCGCTCGATTGGGTGTCCAGGGTCAGTAGGTAAGAAAACTTGTGTTTAGTAAAGCTGACTCTCAAATTTATTAATATGTAGCAAAATTTATCCTGAGCAAAAGCCAAAGGAATGGGCAAAGATGACATACAAGCTTTTTCATTCATGGAAGAACTACTTAGGATTGCAAAACATTGGCCATAAGTTCAACAACAGGGGGCTCACTGAGTGAAACTGTGGCTTTCTCTACGCTGAAATGTTAGGTAGCCATTAACAATTTTACTGCAAAGTAATATTTCCTGACCTGGGGAAATAGCTATGATATATTGATAAAAGGTAAAAAGCAAGCCAGAATGTCAGGGGAAGCCTCCAGGAAGAGGAAGCCAGGTCCAGCTCTCTTCGTACCAAAGAAAACCTGGCCTGATTTGTTTGTTTGTAGAGCCATGTCTCAACCATGTATAAGAGGTCCATCTTCTACAGAGGGTTTCAGAAACTGGTTTCAGATTCTCCTTCCTGACCCCTACCTTTTTATTTTGTAACTATAATCCTTGATGTTTCCTAAAGTCCAGTAGGAGAAAGATCTCATGAAAATCATGTTATTTCCTCTCAGGCTCAGCCAGGGCCTTTGCACAAGCTGATCCAGCTGAAGGAGCCAATCGTCAAGCACATATTCTGCCCCCCACCCCAACACACACACACACACACACACACACACACACACTCACACACACTCCCCCCAGCTCTTAGCTCAGTTGTCACTTCATCTGGGCCACCTTCCTTACCTTAACTTCCCTGACAAGTCAGTTTCCTCTCTGATACATCCTCACAGCACCATGTACTTCCTTCTCCTTTGTTTACATTTATTTCTGTAATTATCTGCTGAGTGTCTTTTTCCATCTATGCTGTCACCCTCCATGACAACAAGGATGCGGATACTCTCCACCCTCTTTCCCACTCAGCATGATTCTTCCCACAGAGACTCTCAAAAGATGTTGGATGCATAGACAGATGAACCACAAAGAGATGGAGGGACAGATGAGGCTGTAGGATCTAACCCGCAGGAAGGAAGGGAAGTGATTACAACAGACACTTCCAGGGTGGTATAGGCTAGTTCTGGGCTTAGAGGAGTAGGTGGCAGCCAGCAGTGCAATCTCAGGGTCACCAGAAAGGCCCTCCCTGACCTGCATTCTAGTGTTTGATATCCCTTTTACAAAAGGAGACAAAGCCTTTTGTTTCCTACAGTGTACAGAGCTCAGGCATGAATCCCACATTCTTGGAGGGGAGAGAGGTGCTCAGTGGCTTACTTATACTCATGCTAAGGAGTAAATGACTAACAGAGTCTTTCCTAAGAGCAAATTATGATGGGAGGTGATGTGTGGAGGAGGGGAGAGGAAATTAGGGAGCTAGACTAGGACCAAAAATGGGGGAAGGACAAAGAAAAAGGAGTCTTAAGGCCTGACGCCAACCTTGACCCACAGTGTCATTTTGCCTTTGCTGCACGCAGCCTGGTCCTACTGGGTATTAACTGCCTTTTTGGTAAATCGGGTTCTGCAAATATTTGACGTCTGGAAAACTTTCAACAAAGATGGCGTTCGGAAGCCTGGCTCGGAGGCCCCAGGATGACAACCTAATTACGTTCCTTTTAATAGCTCCTTCCCAAGTGCTCAGTCAGGGACATCTGCTCTGCCACGGTTGCACCTTCAGGGAGGAATATTTTTAACACCGTGATGCCACAAAAGGAAACTTCTGAAGGCTGGATGAAAATGGCCTCTGTATTCACAATGCCTCAGGGCCCAGGTAGGTAGGGCCTAATGCTCTCCCCCTACTCCCCCCCGCCCCTGCAAAACAGGGCCAGGCTCCTTTTCACAAGTAGAGGAGGTGTTGGTTTACTAGGAAGTGGTTGTTGTTATGTGTGTGTGTTTTAAATATTCCTTTTTCAGTTTTCACAGAGGTCCATTTGATGTGCCAGGCCACCTCACCCAGCTTCCATATAAGTGGGGTGTCAAAAATAACCACCAAGAACACAGCAAATCCTCTGATGCCAGCCCTCCCTGCATGGTGCTGGGCACTGTCACTGCTTCTACTGGTTAACTCCACACCCCAGCTGAGGACCCTCCAACACAGATGCTGGTTATGTCAGGAAGGAAAGGGGGAGAAAAATAAGAAAGAGTAGGACTTCTGTGGTTTGTTTACTTGCTAGGAAGGCCAAAGGCTGACAAGCTGAAGATGATAGGTCTTGGGGGTCTCTGGGATCAATGAGAAAAGTACAAGGACCAAAAAGATGATCTACTCTGAAGTCTCTCCTTCTTTTCTAAGGACAAATTACCTGAGGCCCAGAAAGGTAAACAGACTTGCTCAAGAGTTAGCTTTGATGATTAGGTTGGCTCTCCTGTTTTTAGCTGAGAGTTTATTTTGGTGAGAGCTGCTTTATTAGTTCATCCAATCACATTGGTAGACTCTTGAAATGTGACCTCTTTACCTAGGAAGCCAGTTCTCTTTGACAGAGGGCCACGGTAGATCAAGGAGGAGCAAGGGGTTGTCCTTCGGCCAGCCAGATCACCTGATCTGCCCTGGGCCGGACACTCATATGCCCATCAGGAAGGAGCTGCTGGGCAGCTGAGAGGTGTGCTGTGCTGCGTTTGCACTAATATTTTCATCCCACAAATTGTTTAATGGTGACGGTTTTTCATTAGAGGTTCAAGCGCATCATAAAGGTGTTTATGGAGCCTTTGTGTTTATACTTACTTCAAGTCCCTTCCATGCTTCTGCGGAAGACAGAAGAAGAAGCATTTTCAGATAAGCAGCAAGGAGGGGCAAGTGCAGCTAATGGTAAAAGGTGCTGCTCTACTCCCTTAGCCAGAGATCTTCAACTCCCAGCCGAGCCCCGGGACATCTGGCTCAGGGCAGTTCTTTCACTGCACACTGAAGTTTCGTTGCCTCTTCCCTTCAGTTCTCACTTGACCATCATGGACTTCTCTGGTTCCCTCACCTTTCAACTTTAGCCAGTGTTGCTAACTAGCTTCCCATTCTTTGGGTCTTCCTTCATTCAAGTTCTGGAGAGGGAATCTGATGGGACTCAACTTGTCTTTGGCTCCAGATTCTCTCCCTTTGGGATGCCATTGTCTGGATGCACTGGTCTTGGGTCAGGTGGAGTTTCGCGGCCAATCCTTGTGCACTTGGCAAAAGGATGAGACCGGCTGCTTGCCTGAGGGAGCTCTGGGGCCTGGTGAGCAGCCCACTGCCTGCCCTGAGCTGTAATCACCATGCTGGAGATGCAGTGTTGGAAAGACTGAGGAGCCTCTATGGTATGGCAAAGGCAAGACAAGACCTTGGTGATGGGGCCCAGCAGTGGCTCTCAAAACTGGAGAAACAATTAAGTGCTCAACAGTCACCATGATGGAAGTGCATGGGGAGGGCTGGGGAAGAACAGGTGTATGGTATGCAGTAAGGTTGGTGTGTATGGTTAACGTGCCTTATTCACAACCTTGATCAAGGTCTTGACACAAATAATTAAATATTACTGCTGCTGCTGCTGCTACTACTAATTCCATGCCAGACACTATTCTAAGTGCCTTCCATCCATTAACCCATCTATCTAATCCTTATGCCCTCTGATTAAGTACAATTCCTATTTTACCTATGAAAAACTAAGACTCAGAGAGATTATGTGAAGCCGAGGTTATACAGCTAATAAGTAGAAGAGCTGAGATTCCAACCCGGGAATCATGTTCTTAGTGACTTTGCTAGGCAGCCTCCGTCATAGAAGTAGGTGGCCACTTCCTCTATGCTGTTTGAGGGTTACCATACCCCCAAAATGTCTCCCTTAGTTCTATCATGCTTGCCATCTCCCTTCAGTTTCAGAAATTCCTGCTTTCAGTCACTAATGTAGTGGAAAATATGGCAATCTTGGGAGAGCCCTTTGCCCTCTCCCATTAGACCTTGGGTCCCAAGCAGATGCACAGCATGGTGGTTTCACTCTTAGGAGTTAGGGAGTTATCAAAGCCTGGTGGTTAAAGGAAGTGGCAAAAGTGGTGAAGAGATCAGGGTTAACCCTCCATTTAGGCAGAGAAAGAAGCCCATACATGATGTATTGTCCTTTGAGAAGCCTCAGGGAAGAAACCTTCCACTCCAATACCTATCATTCTACCATTATAGGCCTAGAGCAGTGCTGACCCGCACAACTTGCTATGATGATGAAAATGTCCTATATTTGTGCTGTCCAATTCAGTAGTCCCTAGCCACATGTGGCTATTGAGCATTTAAAATTTGGTTAGTATAACTGAAGAACTAAATTTTTAATTTTAAGTAATTTAGATCTGAGTGTAAATGCCACATGTGGCTAGTGGCTATCATAATGGACAGGGTAGTTCTTGAGGCCTCCTTGAGAATACAGATATCCTGCTGGGAGGCTCAGCCCTTAAGCATTTCTCTGCCAAAACCTTAGTTCAGGGAGTACAAGCTAGGGATAAGGGTGCCAGGCAGATGCATTTCATTTGGCCAGCATGAGGCTTTGGAATCTTTAATTCAAATGTCTTCAGCCAGACAGGCATCTCCAGCCTCCAACCCCCCTAGTTTTACTCCAGGGCCCAAGTCACATGCCACTTCTGAAGGAGTTTAGTTGCCACCCCAGCTTTGGTAAAACTCTTCAGTGATTCTCAATTTGATTTCATTTGCTCCTTACAGCAGCCCCGGGATACAGGTAGAGTTGAGAGTATGCCCATTTTATGGGTAAGAAAATGAAAGTTCCCAGAAGCCCCTATTTTCCAAAGCCAGCTCCACCTTTCCTGTCTTATTTGAATAGACACTGGAAGCCCAGGCTTACATCTGGGGTTGACGTGGCCCTTGCTGAGGAACCTTGCCCCACCCTGCCCGCAAGCACTCGCGTCCTCAGAATGCTTCTTCCCCAGCACTCCATTCTTGTTTTTATTCAAACATCATCTTGATTCATTTTTAATGCAACCCAGCTGCTGTCCTAAGCCTTACTTAATATGCCGCTTCCCTTTGCCCGTGTGCCTGCCCGCCTGCCTGGACTTCCAGCCTTCTGTAGCTCTTTCAGAGTCGAGCATACTTGGGATCTATCAGCAGATTCATCTGGGTGAACTGGGAGGGAAAGAATTCAACCCTCTAACTACCACCAGCCCAAGCCTGCACCCCAGGCCTTCTCTCTACATGGAACCTGATCCTTGCCCCATCCCAGTTTTCCGTAGGCATCACACTGCTTATCTATGGGATTCTGGAATTTAACACCTGCTTGACCCATGCCCTGTTTCTGAATGACCGCCTCTGCTCCTCTCAGCCACCTATCAGGGCCCCCACTCAAGTTTCCTGCCTCCCTGGGCATCCCACACTGAACTCTATCTGCCCCTCCTGCTTTCCCACTACTTACTTTCCCTTTCTGGTGACTTTATGTTTATACTACTGTATGACAGTGGCTGAGGAAAGTGACCTGCCTGCAATCAGAAGGTGTGGGTTGTATGGCCTTGGGCAAGTATTTTGACCTCTTGGGATCTCAATTTCTAAAACTAGGATTTTTCAGGGGTTGGACCAGATTAAAATAGATTTTTTTGAACTGTTTTTCCAAGGAGGATTCCTCAGAGACTGCTTTGCTAGATGGGAGCAGGGGAGGGAAGGGAGTCAAGTGTATAGGAACTTCAGGATTTTTTCTATCCTCTTCAACCAGAGAATCCACTTTGATATGATTAATGAACCAGGGTTCTAAAATGTTGCATAGAAAGAGAGAGAGAGAGAGAGAGAAATTGAAAACTCCAGATTATCCATAATTAGATGATCCCAAAAGCCTCTTACCACTCTAACAAGGTACAGGCAAAGTCTTTTCTCCCCAGTGAGTTATAGGGCCCTTGGGGGCAGTTTGTGTGTAGACCACACAACAGGAGTCCAATCAATGCCTGTGGAATGAAGGAAGGAACAGTGGACACTCTCTCGTTCTCTTCTGTGCTGTTCCATGTGTATCTCAATAGCCAGACTGAAAGGCCTTACTCTTATACTTCTTGAGCATTCTCCAGAGAGCTCCTAGCACAGGGCCTGCAGTCTGGCCTCAAACCCTTTTCCTAACTAAAAGATCGGGACAGGGGCGGGGGGAGGACCAAAACCCTGGGTGTGACCAAAACCACCTCCTTTACTACCTCCATGGTCTCTTACAGGGGACTTCAGTCCCTCTGAGCCTCAAGTTTCTCAGCAAGGTAATCCTGCTTATTATTTGCTTATTATTTTGAAGTCAGACCTTACAGATGTAAGATAGACCCCTCTCTCTTGCCCTGAGGTGTTGTGCTCTGTCCAGTGTGGGAGGATGGAGGGATATATTAATTGCTTCTTCAGAGTCCACTTGCCCAAGGTAGAAACCACAACTGAAAGGTTCAGAGTTGAGCTGTGAGAAGCAAAAGCTTGCTAATAAAACCCACACAGTAAGGGGAGTCTTACAAAAACTACCACAGAGTGACAGAGGCCAGAAGAGCTGTTTTGAGAGGGAGGGGAAAAGAAAAAGGTGGTTCTCAGATGGAAGCCATGGACCCTCTGGGCTGTGACCAGCCCTCAGCACATACAACAAAGCCACAGGACCTTCCTGGCCTCAGGTCTTCCCTCTCCCCGAAACTGTGTCTACAGATTGAGACGGGTGGAGACTAGGCACATAGCATGTCCTGGGGCAAAAAATAATGAAATCAGCAAAGTTTGGCTTCAATATTACTCCTCTGCTTTCTCTGCTGTCTCCCATTTTCCCATCTTCAGATGCCCAGAGCCTCTGGGACAAGAAAGAAGGAGAGCCCAGGGACAAGAAAGAAAGAGTGTGTTGGAGTAGGACTCTCCCCTGGAGATGTTAGGGAGCGAATGTGAGACCTCTCTCAGAGGGGGCTGCATCTCCAGGGAATATTGGAGGAAGCAATTTCCAAGCCGGAGGCCACATATGACCCATAGATGTTTGTGGGTTTGGTCAACATCATGATAACCTCAAAAGTTTTGTTTAACACACACACACACACACACACACACACACACACACCCCAGAAGATTTTACATAAAAATTTAGATTTCTGGCTTCTTTTAGAAAATGGAAGAACTGAAAGTACTGGCCACACATTCCCACTGGGTAAGAACTGGTTGAGCTGAACAGCTGTTGCCCTCCTTAAAGGAAACCTTTGCTCCCTGCTTTGCTGCTGTCTCTACCCATTCCTATTGCTCCCTATCGTTATGTCTGGCCTGTTTCTCCCACTTATGCCACTGCCTGGCTCCTGTAGCATCTGAGCTTGTGACCTTTGACTTCATCCCAAGAAATTACCAGTAATAGTAGGAGCATAGAGAACCATGAAGGCAATATTTCTGGGCAGAGGAACATCTCCTCATTCCTAACACCATTCCACTTGGAGCTACTCCTCCAGGAAGAGGTGAATCCTGCTGCACAGCCTTGTGTGGAGCATTAGACTACCAAAGGTTCTGGAAAAAAGTTCATATAGATCTGCCAGCTCCCTGCCCCCACAGCCTGCCGCCTCCAGCATCAACAGCTGCCCATTTCATCCTCATCACCGGTGAGTGCAGGTCCTGATTGCTCATTCTTCTTGACCCAGGATAGAGTCAACTTTGCTGAGCCCAGCCTGAACTTGCAGCCTGTCCCATTATCAGGGCCCTTTGCTTTGTGCCTGCTGGCCACCGTGTCTGGAGTCACCCCTCGCCTGAATTCCTACCAGCCCTGCAGTGCTCTGGGGACTGAGTTTTGCCTTGCCTTCCCAGGCAAGGTCTTTGCAGCTGAGTCCTGTCTCTAGAACACCAGCTGCTGCTGCCAGGGTCCTTGAGCTGCAGGACTTTCTTCCTTCTTCCACTGCTGCCTATCCCAGTGGCTGACCTGCCCTGACCCCTTAGGAAGGCAGCTCTGCTAACCACTATACCACCAATGCTCCGGCTGCCCTGATCCCTTAGGACAGGCCTCATCTTATTGCCTGCCCAATCCTGTGCATGATACTGCCGACACAGGCAAAGCTTTCCAGGGAGTGGGGTTTAGGTGGGATTTCAGCTCCCACTGGCCCCCTCAGGCAGGCAGCTTTGTGCACAACTACACGATGATTCTGAATAGTTTCCTTGGCTCTTGAGCCCAGCCATCACTGTTTGGCCTCATCCTCCCACTGATTTCTGTTGGGTATAAGGTATCATTTCTGAGATATATCCTCCAGGTATCATTTCTGAGATCTATCCTCCAGTTTCTCAGCATTTCCTTTCCCTCTTGTCTGATACCTAATCCTTAGGAAACAAGGGATTAATAACAATTTACATATTGAGATTCTGTCTGAGGCGGTGCACTAAGCATTGCTCTGTGTTCTTATATTGGATTTTTACAACCACCATGCTATCCCCATCTACTCAATGAGGAAACTGAAGCATAGAGAGATCAAGGCATTTCCCCAAGGCCCAGCAATAATGGGTGACAAAACCAGGATTCAAACCTGGGTCTGTCTGTTGCCACAGCTTAAGCTTCTAACCACTCAACTCAGGTTCCCAAATCAAAGAAAGCTAGAAGGGAGGCTCAGAGAAGCCAGTTTGTCTAAGACCACACAGTTCAGCGGTGGAGCTTGAACTCATATCAGGTAGGTCTTCTGTCCCCAAGTCCAGAGTCTCTCACCTGTTGCTGGTATTCTTAGGCTGCCTCTTTCACTGCTCTGTTTGCTTCTTAGCTCCTGGCATACGATGATGGGGCACAGGAGGTATTCAGCAAACACTTGCAAACTGAAGGACTTACCCCATCTCATTTGATATGCCTCACTGGAGCTCTTCTCTCATAGACTTCAAATTGCTTTGATATCAGCCAGGATGGCCCTGTCCACAGACAAGTTCGATCTTAACTCAAACCGCATTCTTACAAACCTGGAGGCCCTGGAATTCCACCATGGAATACAATTTTCCTAGAAGGGGGATAGAAGATTATAGTGAATTGGATTTAAAGTCCTAACATCTGGGGAGCCTGGGTGGCTCAGTCGTTAAGCATCTGCCTTCAGCTCGGGGCGTGATCCCAGGGTCTTGGGATTGAGCCCCACATCGGGCTCCCTGCTCTGCTGGGAGCCTGCTTCTTCCTCTCCCACTCCCCCTGCTTGTGTTCCCTCTCTCGCTGGCTGGCAGTCTCTCTCTGTCAAATAAATAAATAAAATCTTTAAAGTCCTAACATCTCAGGATAAATGAGTTTTTCACGAAGTTTTCTAAAAGAACCTAGGTGGTATGAGAAATTAAGTTCTGATGGAGGGTATGTTGGGAGAAGACATACGGCTGAATCTGGCACAGCAGAGTATGAAGACAAACTCTACTTAAAGTGACTTCCAGAGATCAGAGCCTCTTGATCCTGCTTCCTTGACCCTATATCTCCGGGTCCGACTTTGTCTTTGGGTCCTACAGGTCCCTGGTCCAGGCCCCTCTTCCCAGCTGGGGAGGTTAGCTCAGATACCCCTGGAGGAGAACCTGGGGACAGGCAGAGCCCTAGGATGGGGACAGCAGAAATGCCAACTTCACAAAGCAAGGCTTCACACCTGTCCCCTTCCAGCAATCCTAAGCCGGGCCATCGCCCCTGGAAATAGTCCTGCCAAGCAGCCTGGCTTGTTAGCAGCTCTAATGGACAGTAAACTTTGTGCAAGCCTGTAAGAGCTTTGGATTCCCAGGCTGCCTGGTGAAAATAGGTTTCTTAGAGGCCTGTGCCAGACTTAGTTCCTGGCAGCCTGGTTGGGATTAAGGACTTCCCAGAACCTTCACTCAATTTAATTTAAATGAGCAAGGATTTACTCAGCCTTTCTGAATGCCAGCACTGTTTCTGGATACCAGTGTAGGAGACACCACTAACCCTTCTCCCATTCCAACCCTTTTTAATATTCTGATAGCAGCTGAATTTTCTTAGAGCCAGCCTTTCATAGTGTTTCAAGGCTTTGGATTAACAGAGACTTGGGTTCAAATTCCTCTGCCACTCACTAACGGCATGACACTTGCCATCACTGAGCTTCAGTTTCTCCATGTGTAAAGCATCAACCTCATAGGGCTGTACGTGAGAATTAAATGAAATTGTGCATGAGCTTAGACCAGGGCCCACCACCCAGAAGGCTGTGATCAGTCAACAGTAGCAATCAAACCAATAAGCAAATAAAACCATAAAGCTTTGTTGTTCTTATCAAACATTCCGTTGCTCAGATACCTCCCACCCATTTACCACCACCCATAGGACAAAGTTCTACCTTCTTTACCTGGCACTCAAGGCCTTCCACATAGGGCCCCATTTCAAGTGCTTAATAATTGCATGTGGCTTGTGGCTGCCACACTGGACAGCATAGAATAGAACATCTGATGGTTGTACAACGACTGGGCAGCCCTGCTATAGGTAATATTATAGCTGGGGGTGGGGGAAGCAGGGTGTGTGGGGAGGGGCAGCAGGTGACTGTTCATGCTGGAGGTTTCCATCCTGGTATCTCTTTATTTTACAGGGAACCTGAGCCTATGGCCTCTCAGGTGTCGGTTCTGATTCCCGATGAAAGGATCGGAGGTAGGGTGGGGGCCCTGGTGTCCTGGTGTCCTGGCCCCTGGTCAGGTTTTCCAGTTGCTTCGAGATCTCAGCCTCAGCTGGGTTGGGCCGAGAGTGTCTGTTTCATGGGCTGGGAGCCACCCAGTCCCTCCTGGGCTCTGTTTTCTACCTGCCCAGCCTGTACATTCCTTCCTTTCTCCTGGCTGGAGCTACTCCTGTTCCCACCCTCCTGCAGTTTGCTGGTACCTTCATTTTCTCACCCCTCAGGGCTCTTTGGCTTCCCTAGGCTCTTCTCACCACTTGCGCCACAAGGTGGGCTCTGAGGAGGTGGGCAATCCCTGGGGGATCACTTCTTTAGGACCCTCTGCTGTACCCTATTTCGCTCTAATTGTTTCAGGGGCAGTCTAGTTTCTCCAGCTACGATGCCCGTCCCAGGCAGCTGAGCTGTTATCTCCTATTGATTTCCCATAGCACCAGAGTAAGAATGAATGAATGAATGAATGAATGAATGAATGAATGAATGGGTCTGATAGGCAGGGAACCCTTCCTGTTTCCATCTGCCACCCTCTAACCCCACCAGGGACTCTGAGGCAAGGTAAGAACTGTGAAGGATGGTCTTCCATCCCAGTTTAGGCCAGCAGCTCCAGGCAGAAGTCAGCCACAGTGACACCATCATTCTGTCTGTCTGCCCCTGCCGGGAAAGCGCTGCAGACTGTGAATGATTTCTGCCTGGGAAGGGTAGTGGGTACTCGGGAATTTTGGGGTTTGGGGATGGATGTTGAGAGAAAACTGGAAGAGAAAGAGAGGGAAGTGGGGGAACAGTAGAAACGAGAGAGGTGGGGGGGTGGGGAGGCGCAGAAAAGAGGGAGAGTGGGGCACAAAGAGAGAGGGAGAGATCCTTGCCTTGCACATCTCCCCCCCGCCCTGACGTGGCTGTGCTGGTATCCCCAGCACTAATTGCTTCAATTAATAATACTGCTCTATAAAATTTCAGCAGCTGAGACCAAGTGCAAGGAAAGATGACATAATGCATTAATAATGCAGGCAGCCAATGGAGCTGGGCTCCTGGGGAGCTCCATTAAGGAGCCACTGCTGTGGTCCTCCTCCTCACACCAAGCTAACGTTCCTGGCGGGGCAGCGAGCGTCCTTGGGCCTCTGCAGACCACTGGGCTTCTGGGCTTT
Source organism: Ursus americanus (assembly GCF_024610735.1). Classification (NCBI taxonomy): domain Eukaryota; kingdom Metazoa; phylum Chordata; class Mammalia; order Carnivora; family Ursidae; genus Ursus; species Ursus americanus. The sequence continues at coordinate 16,460,923 of NC_142133.1, read as the reverse complement.
GGAGCTGGGGCCAAAAGAGGCAGCGCCAATGGATGGGAGGGTGGGGCAGCTTTGGCCTTCCCATAAACTTCGGAAAGCTCTCCTCCCCCATTCTTTGATCTGGACAATTGATGTTTTCTCGATCTTATGTAAGTGCTGCACACTTTTTCAAGATTGCTGCCCTAAATCCCCACCCCCCCAACTGCCCTTTCTCAACCTGCTCAGATTAGCAGCCCCTCCCCCACCTCCCCCAATGGCTGAAGTTCCTGGGGGCAGCTTTCCTGATAGTTTGTTTGTTTAAATCTTGGTCTCATCTTTCTCTCTGCATCTACATCTCTGTCTTTTTGTCTCTTTGTCCCTGGATTCCTAAGACCTCTCAGGGAGGTAATCCTCTGTTTCAGGACGAAGAACCTGTCTTCCTAAACATGTTCAGCTGGTTTCTCTGAAATCAGCATCATGTGAAGCCCTCTGTAAGTGTCTGCATGTGAACCCTGTCTGTACCCAAAACTGTGCCCAGGCCCAGGGCTGAGTGTGGAGCCAGGAACAAAGGAGCCAGCAGCAGGCGTCCAGATCCTAAAGCTGCAGGTCACTACGTGGTTTTACACTGGTACAAAGTCAGCTCTTTTCCCACTTGCCTGCAGAAACCAAGTGCTGGACCATCCCAAACATCCTGCGTCAGGGCTACTCTATGTCGGAGCTTCTCACTCTGCGGCTTCTCTACGGAGATGCTTCGGAGTGTTGCAGAATCCCTGGAAATTATATACAATAATCTTTGTACATACGTGCATTTCTCTGATAAGAATGTCTACAACATTCTGTTCTCTCATGGGTCCTGAATCCCATGAACCCCAAGATTCCAAAGCACAGCTCTAAACTAATCAGGACCACAGATGGACTCTTATATAATGGAGGTATTTACATGGATCTTTCATTCCATCTCTGCATCCATGGCTCTAGATGAGGCCCTCTTGGGGCACCTGGGTGGCTCAGTCAGTTAAGCATCTGCCTTGCCCTCAGGTCATGATCCTGGAGTCCTGGGAGGGAGCCCCACATTGGGCTCCCTGCTCAGTGGGGAGCCTGCTTCTTCCCCTCCCTCTCCCTCTCCCTCTGCCACTCCCCTTGCTTGTACTCTCTTTCTGTCAAATAAATAAATACAATCTTAAAAAAAAAAAAAAAGATGAGTCCCTCTGTAACATCTCACCTGGATTGCTATAGTCAAAGTTAATGTCAAAAGGGGCCAAGGGTGAGAAGTAAAGATGGCAAGAAGAGGCCCAACATTCATCTAAGACTCAAGTCAGAAGGAAAACTCATGCTTCAAGTCTTGGCATGCAAGCACAGCCTGGTGCCTCTCTTTCACAGTAGGACTGAGGTTTGTGTTGGCAACTCAGAGTGTTCTCCGGAACAGGCTTCCTTTCCAAGGAAGAAAGGTAGGAGACAAACATGTGTTGGGCGCTTTCTATGTGCAAGGTTCTGTCCCAAACAGTCTGGTGTGATCCTTGATCACATTCCAGGAAGGCAGATCCTCCAGTCCCACTTCACTGAGGAGGAAACTGAGATTCTAAGAGGTTAAGAAACTTGAGTAGTGGAGTCAAGATGTAAACCCAAGCCTTTTGCCCTTCAAATCTAGCACCTTCCATTATACAGAATTGCCTGGCCTTAAACAGTAGCTCTTGGAGGGGCATTTTCTGGGAGCAAGCTAATTCCCACCTCCATTTCCCCATTTCTCACTGCCTTGTTTTCCAGGTGTGTAAGTCCTGCCCTCTTTTTTTTTTAATTTATTTTTTAAAAATTTATTTATTTATATTTTATCTGTTTATTTATATTTTAAAATTTTTTAAAAATTTATTTATTTGAGAGAGAGTAAGAGAGAGCATGTGTGAAAGAGAGCATGCACAGAGGGTGGGGGAGGGGCAGAGGGAGAGAGAATTCCCAAGCAGACTCCACATTGCTGAGTGTGGAGCCTGAGGTGGGGCTCAATCTCACAACCCTGAGATCACGACCTAAGCCAAAACCAAGAGTCCAATGCGTAACCAACTGTACCACCCAGGCACCCCAAGTCCTACCCTCTTAAAAGAGACCTTAAATCCTACTTCCACCATCAAGCTTTTTTTAGATAGCTTTGACAAAGAGCGACCTCTTTATATGGGATGAATGGTGTGAGTAGATGTATACAAAGGGGTGGGCTGCAGTGGACACTGTTGATTTTTAGCCAACATCCATTTTCCCATTTATTCATGTTTAAGAGATCCTGATTTCTATGGGATGTTTACTCCTTTTTCACTCAGTGGACAGTGACCCATCTCAGCCCCAGGAGGGAATCGCAGTTGGTCTAAGTCAGTCGCTGAAATCCTGCTCCCTCATCAGTGGTCAGCCTGCAAATGGGCACGTGACCCAGTTCTGGCTGGTGAGATGATGGGAGAGATTCCTGGGGAGCTCCTGGGAAAGAGACATGGGACGAGACAGTCTTTGGCAGGATATTTCCACGCCTGAAATTGTTGGGGGCATCCTGCTACCCGCCTGAAGATAGAGCCTACTCAAGGGTAGAGAGCAGGAGGAAGAGGACTTCTTGAGCTGCTACACCAAGCACCACGAGCTTGCCTTCCTCTGAGCGTCTGCTGTGAGAAATAATAGATTCCCTTGCAGTTAATGCCAATTTGACTTGAGTTTGTTTTTGTTGTTGTTGTTGTTACTTGCTGACAAAAACCTCATAGTTCATACGTTCTCCCTCCTTTAACATACAGTATTGGTACTGTTTGTCTGACATATATCACATCAATTGTTTTGTCATCTCTATTGTGTTGTTGTCTTATGTTGTTATTTAACTTTTTCTGTGTTATATCTTGTCTGTGAAGACTATACCAGCTCTTCCATCCCACACAGATGCTCTTTGAATTCTTATAGAGCTTTCAAATAGCAGCCATCTCTGTCATCCATTCTTCCAGAAATATTTATTGAGCCTCTATTATGTGCCAGACTCTGGGTAAGAGCTGAGGATACAGTAGGGAGCAAGACATGGTTCCCACCCCTACCGAGCTTACAATCTGTTATGGACTTGTGTGCCCCCAAAAGCCATATGTTGAAATCTTAACCCCCAGTGTGGTGGTATTTGGAGGTGGGGCCCTTGGGAGGTAATTAGGTCATGAGAGTGTAGCCCTCTCAAATGGTATTAGTGGCCTCATAAAAGGGACCCCAGTGGGCTCTCTTGCTCCCATGTGAGGACACAGCGAGAAGACTGCCACCTATGAACCAGTTAGTAGGTCCTCAACAGACACTGAATCTGCCAGTACTTTGATATTGAACTTTCCAGACTCCAGAACTATGAGAAATAAATATTTGTTGTTTGTAAACCACCCAATCTATAGTATTTTTGTGATAGCAGCCTGAAGGGGCTAAGACACAGTTTTATTGGGCACAATGGATGTTAATCAAATAACTGAGTGTGGAGCCTGAGGTGGGGCTCAGGAATAAATCTAGAATGACAGTTGGGAAGAGTAATGAATGCAGGTACCCAGAGCTATGCTGTGGTATAGTAGAGGGACTTGCACTAGCCTGGGGGTAGGGAAGGCAACTCCAAGAAACTGAGATCTGAAGGATCCAGGGAGCAAATTGGGTAAGAAAAACAAATAGGGAAATGCATTCCAGGCTGTGAAAACACTAAGACCTGCCCTCTCTTCTCCATCCCAACTCCCATGGACCTGATGCAGGCCCCTGTCAATTTTCACGTGGACTATTGTTGTTGCTTCCTTACTGGGTTTCCAGCCTGCAGCCGTGTTCCTCTCAAGTCCATCTTCCTCCCAGCCATGAGAGTTAGCTATTAAGAACCCTTTGGTGGCCTCCACCATCTACCAAAACAAAACCAACTTCCTTAATAAGGCTCTGCATGATCTGACCTCCATTTGCTTCTCTATCCTCATTTTCTGCCTCTTCCTACTTCCAAGTACTCCTTACCTGTAGTTTTCAATCATACCAGACTACTGGATCTTTCTATACTGTTCTCTGTGCCTATAGCATCCTTCCAACCTTCCTTTGGGTGTCTGCCCTCACTCAGCTCAGGCATTGTATCACCTGGATTGGGCTCAGTGGCCCTCCTTTGTACTTCCACAGCATGCTGTGCATATCAAAGTGGTTTATTGACATGTGTCCCCCCAACTGAGGGAAACTGAGGGTTTCCAGTGTAGGGACCATGTCTCATCTATCTCTATACCCCTTAGAACATAGCAAAGCCTGGCAAAGCATTCCCTCAGGACACATTTACTAAACTCCACTTTAGCACTTACTGTCTTACCACACAATCTAGCACTGATCATATTATACTCCACTTGACTGTACTGTATTCCACCAATTGTTTCATTTGTGCTAATTTTGACTCTACATCTAGATTCCAAGTTCCTGGAGGCCAGACCATGTCTTACATTTCTCGGTAGTACTCACAGCCCCTAACCCAGATGATCCCAAAATAAGCATTCAAAAAGTGCTAAATTAATGAAGGGATGAATGTATAAATGGATGAATAGAGTTAAATAGTTAAATATTTTCCTTCTACCTCTCCAGTTGGGAAATTACCAATGACTCCTTCTCTTGTTGCCGGAATCCTTGCAGGCAGGCCTCAGGAGGAAAGGCTTCCTAGACAGCTAAATGTCCGTGGGGAATTCCCTGAGCCTCTACCTTCCCAGAAGTGCCCTGACACCTTTACTGCCAAAGCTGGCTTCACCCTCCTGGCCAAGGGGACTGAAGGAGGGGAGATCTCAAAGTTTCCAAGCACATGTGGCCCTGAGCTGTCCAGACTGGAGCCCTACCACTCCCTCCTCCCTGATTGCACTGCTTGGTGGCTAAGTAAACCTTATGGATTAAGGCCCAGAAGCTCAGGCCGTTCACTTCTCTTGCCATGGTGACTTCCTCTGGCCAGGAGACCGGATGTGCGCCTGCTAATAATGGTTTGGAAGTGCTCTCTTCTGCTGGCCCAGACTCCCAGGAGGTCATGAGAGAGGTAAAAGTCTGGAGAAGTTGGGAAACACTGAGCAGGCCTATGCCTGAGGTAGTCCAGATGACAGCCAGCAAGTTGTGCTGAGGATTCTCTAAGTGGGCTGTTATAGCCCAGACTCCGGGAGACAGGCTGAGAGGAGGAACTGGGGAAGCAAGTGCTGAGTCTCCTGTGATATGTCCCCTTAAAAATTGATCATCCAGGCCTATTTGCAGGTTGAAGTGAGGCCTTGCCTGCTGCTGGATACAGAGCCTGCTGAAGGGCCCAACTTTGCACCCAGACTTATCTGTGTTTGAATATCAGCCAACTCTGAGCGTGACTTGGACTGTTCCTGTCTCTGAGCCTCCAACTGTTACAGAGAAACAGGATCTGTTATGTAACTTGTGGGGCCCAGAGCAAAATGAAGCTGTGTGGTCCCTCGTTCAAAAATATTAAGAATTCCAAGATGGTGACAAGAGAGCATCAAACCCAGCACAGTATCCGGCTATGCCCTAGGATGTGTACGACTGTACGGTTGTCTCCGTAAAGCTGGCCCTGCAGAGGGGTTACTTGAGAAAAGTGTGAGTGGCTTATAACCAGGAGAATCTGCACCAGCAACTGCTCTCAAGTTAACCTTTAATCAGTGTGACTTGAAGGCAGGGAATTTATCTTGCTTGGGTCTCCTCCCTGGGACCCAGAGTGCTCACCACTGACTGGGTGAAAGTTTCAGTTTAGTTGGCCTTGGGTAGAGACTGCCTTCCTGTCTGTGGTGTGGATCCAGAATGACGGAGGCTCCAGGGCTTGGAGTCTGGGTTGGAGGTCACAAGGCCAAAAAACCTCAAGGTGGCTGTTAGTCCCAGTGCCTTTCAGTTTAAGTTAAGGGAATTAAATTAAATTTAATTATATTCTAAAGGAAGTCCCCTTTAGAATATAATTCACCTCACTACCAAGAAAGAGGGAACACATTACCCCCTTAGTGAGTAAGAGGCTACAAAATCTTTGGCAAATGAGCCATCAAAGGAGGTAGTTCAGAGCCAATATAGAGATTTTAAAAGTACTTGAACAGCAGGACTTTATTTAAATGGAAAAATATACTCTAACTTGAATAGAAGGACTCAATTTTACAAAAGTGAAGAATTTTCCCTAAATAAATATGTTAATTCAATGTTGGCCCAATCAAATATCAACAGGATAATCTTTGTTTTAAACTTAGCAAAAATGGTATTAAGATTGATTTGGAAAAATAAATATGGGAGGAGAACCAGGAAAATTTTTTAAAAAAATTTTAAAAAGAGGATTGGACCTCAAAAATTAAAATACATTTTCAAGAGCACATAAAGGGGCCCCTGGACCCTCTTCAGCTCAAGTAGGTCCAGTGGGTGTTCCTCTCTGTTTCTGTAGCCCTGCCTGCTGAACCCTGGGCCAAAGCCTGAAGGCTGTGTTCCTCTGATCCCAGGCCACTCAGGCTGCTCTGCCTAGGCGCTGATCAGGCACAACAGGAAGCTATGGGAGTTGCTCACTGCCTCTGGGTTGCACACACATAGGTGGCTTCAACTCATTGAAGGGCCTTGTTGCAAAACCCTTCTCCTGCCAATTAGACTCATAAAGAAATTTGCACCAGTTTCCGGTGCCTGGCCTCACTTGTCACTGCTGGGGTAGGGGAATCAACAGGCCAAGAAAGGTCTTAAACACGAAGGCAGCCTCCTGCTCTAGGCGCTGGCTGATCCATGGAACTAGGCTCCTCTCAGTTATACACACACAGAGCTATCCAGAACCCTAGCATGGCATTGCTTCTTTCTACTGGTTACTACCTGGGTCCCTGTGCTTTGTCTTCCTTGAGTGTTTCCACCCAAAATTCAAAGCATTAATTAAAGGACAGGGAAAAAATTAGGATCAATATTTGGTTTAGAGGAAGGATAAACTGATTAAAATTGGGTGTGATGTATCTCTGGGTTTTGGTGGCTTGTCCTTCTTCATCACTCTCCCCAGCCCCCCTTCATTCCAGGATAACTGAGAGTGAGTACCATTCCAGAAAGCAGGGTGATCCAGACATGTGGACGTTCTTAATCCCTCCCATAGCACTGCACTTGCTTTACTTACTTCTCTGTGAATATGCTTTGGGGGCAGATGGTTTGGAGTGAGTGAAACAAAATCCCATGGCAGCAGTTTTTTCCCCTTTCGGAAACCATTGTTTGTTTTTGCCAAACACTGGGCATTCAAAGCAAGTTGCCTTCTGTCTAAATTGGGAGCATAGATCTTGTTGGGCCAGAGGTGAATTTCTAATCTTCTTTCTCTGCATCTGACTCAGGACTAGTGGTCCTTGTGTTGAATGGAGTCATTGCAGAGGTCTGGGAGAGAAAAAGCAAATTTGCCAGGAGCCTGAGTGGGGTCTGGTGTGTTGACATTCACTGGCTGAGACTTAGATCAGCTGTCACTGCAGACAGACCTGTTTCTTATTTTAATACTGCGGCATAAACTGAGAAGCTGCAAGTGCAGCTTCCAGCAGGGGCTGGAGCTCAGGGCACATCAGGTTCTTAAAAGGTCCTTTGAACAGTCTTGCAGAGACCAGCTTCCTGGGAGCAAGAAGGGCTGAGGGCCTGGGGCCCAGCACAGCACCCCTCCTCCCAGTCCCCCGTCTGCTGCATTGCGCCACTGATTCAGTGAAGACATCATCCTCACCCCCTTCAGAGAGCTGCTTGCTGCTCTGCTCTGACAATTACACCGGCTGCCGCGGAGAAGTGCTCATTCTCACCGACATATGGCTTTTTAAAGTGATAAATTGCATTAGAAATTTCTTATTAGCTCTGCTGTCAGGAGGGAGCTCCTGCCATGTTAGCTTGCTGAGGCTGATGCATAACTTCCTGCCCATTAATTACCATGCCAAGGGCTAAAGAGACTCAGAGGCTGGTGGGTGTAGGCCCTCATTCTCTCTTCTCCCTCCCATGGGAGGTCAGGGGAGCGGGTCTTGGTGTGGAGCTGTCTTAGGTCTGACTCGGCAATAGGCTCTGCAATTTGGGCTCCTGATCCTGGTAGACAGGGTACAGGATGCCCAGACACCATCTGGGTTGGTTTGGGCTGGGTTCTCCCTTAGGACCTCTAGGATTTGGCAGCTTAGAATCTGCACAGCATCTCCTTTAGAGCTGTATGTTCAAGGCAGAGCCTGGATTGTGTCCCAGAAAGGTGCTCTGGCCTCTCCCTCGAGGTTCAAGGCCACTGATTCTCCTCCCACTTCCTCCCCTCACTCCAGACAGCTGAAGAGTCTCCTCCCCAAAGGTGACATCATGTCTCCTGCTCAGATCTTCTCTTGGTGACTATCCAAGGAACTGCACATTCAGGATGTTCAACCCTTGCTTTCTGCGGGCTCAGGCTTCTATTTTACATGAGGAATTGCACAAAACACACTCATCAGGGAGCAAAGTGAGAGAAGGAACATTTCAATTTTTTTTGTTTCACCTATCGCCCCAAACTAGTAACCATTTGGGCGGGGTCTCTGACACCTTTGAGAATCAGACAGAACAAACATTCTCATTCCCAGGAAAACACACATACTCAACACTTGTGCATTCGGTTTCAGGGCCTTCACAGACCCTCAGCAGCTGTGAATCTATGTTTTATAAGTGTTCTTCCCAAGCCTCTCAGAGCTGCTGATCACTGGGAAGGGACCATATCAGCAGCCTCCTGCCACAGGAAGTGAGTTACCCTTCTCCTAAAGCAACAGCACAGATGGCTCCCCAAGGCAACCCTGGACACCATTTGGTGAAGGCCACTATATGCAATTGCATCGTTTCTTGGGTTATATTAGACATGGTGAGTCTGAGAAATGGGCTCAGGGCAGCAATGATTCTGGCCAAGTCCTCTTTAACTCCTTCTGAGAAACCAGTTCTGAGGCTGGGAGGCTCCTGTAGTAACATTTTCTTGTCCTGGTGTGCTCTTGCCAAAAAGAGAGGTGGGGTGGGGAGGAAGAGGCAGAGATTGGCAGAAAAGGGAAAGATTCTGAAATGAGTGTGGGGGAGGGTGCATGTGCATGCATGTGTGTGTGTGTATATATATAGAGGCAGAGAGAAGGGAGGGGTAGAGTGCTGGATTTCCCATTATTCAGCCTTAGGAGGCTTGAGATAGAATCTTGGATGGATTTGCACTTTTTCAGACACATGGCCTCAAATTCTGCATTATCTGGAGCTCTGGCTGGGAATAATGCTCTGCTCTGTGAAATTTAAAAAAAACACACTTCTTTCTTATCACCTCTCAGAAGGCTGGGCTTTAGGAAATGCCCAAAGGAGGGTGGAAAGGTGGAAAAGGTCCTCTAAACGAAGGAGGTAGCTACCAGATTATTCCCCAGGTTCTTGTTGTTACCATGGCTCCCTGAGAGAGGCAAGAGGGCAAAAGTGCTATAATAAAACCAGACCCAGCCAGGGTTCCTTTGAGGGATGGAAGACACTGATAAGCAGCCCACCATGGATGGCTTCTTTCTCTGAACTTGGGATTATGTCTTGACTTTAGTCCAGATCCCAATGCAGCCTCTGGCCTGTAGCTGGTCCAGGGCCACCCTCACCTTCCCCCTCTCACCTCCTTCCAGGTTGGTGCAGGCGTGAGCTGGGTTCTTACTCCAACTATTCCTAGCATCTGCCTGGTTTCCCAAGAACCCTTCCAGGAGGGCACAGCTTGGGATCCAGCCCCACTGGTTTGACCTGCTCACCATCCCCTTTGGGTGTGTCATGCCCAGGCCCCAGCAGGTTGCCTCATATCCAAGGAGGCCACTTCTAACTCCACACCACAGCTCTCCCTGCTTATTCAGCATCATGGTCCAGAAACCGGGGCTGGGAGGAGACTACTCAGGCTGACTTGGTTTCTCTGAGGACTGTTGGGCCTGGGATTAAATAGGTCTTCTCCCTAACCCACAGGCCAAGAAAGGACACTGAAGCAGAGGGGTCATTCCAGAGAAAAGACCCTGTTGGCTGCCAAGAGGATGATATTCTACAATGGCTCATGGGTGAAGGGAAAGAAATTCATCCCTGAAAACGTTCTCCAAACATCTATTGTCTGTCCTGCATGGCCTCGGCATTTTCTCCTTTCCAGCTCTGGGATTCAAAGTGGGCTCTGCACCTTGGGTTCCTGATCCTGGTAGGGAGGGCGCGGTGTGCCTCATGTCATGCCTCTCACTTGTTTAATCCTCAGTGGAATCAGGTTAGGCTTTGTCTGAAGTTAGGGGCCTTTCCCTTGGTCTTGGCCAGGAGCAACATCAGTGGCCCAGGAATGTTGGGAAGCAAGGGATATTTTTTCTAGGAAGTTAGCTAACCTTCAGGAAAGAATTTGAAATGGGGGAAATTGAACAGCCTCCTAACTCTGTGTCCTGAGACCCCCCCCTGTACCCCATAGCAACCAGAGCTCCATGGAGAGGAGAGGAAAACAACTAACTAAAGCAGCCTCCCCACCCCTTCCCATCTCTTTCTTTCTTTCTCATTTATGTGTTTGATTTTTGTCACGGCACCTGTTACAATCTTGCCTTTATTTGTGTATTTGTGTCCTAGATAGTGTCTGTCTCCTGCTACTCGCTCCTCCGTTACTCCATTAGAGTAGGCCCCTGTCTTGTTCATTGCCACATCCCCGGGGCCCAGGAGAGTGTGCAGCTCCCAGTAAAGGTGTGCAGTTATTATTTGTTGATATGATGGAATGGTTAGGATGTGAAGAGGAGGCCAGGACCCGAGAGGCCATCAAGGTAGGAGGAAAAGGGACATTTGGCACCATCCTTTTCATTACCCTTCAAAGGTAGGTGACTAGGTCGGTAAAGTCCAAGTTTGTCATCCTGACCTGCAAAGCCCCAGTGCATCTTCCTAGGCTCATTTCCTGCCAGCCTCCCCCTCCCTGCCCCTCAGTAAGCCTCCAAGGCTTCAGATTTTTCAAACTGCTAAGTGTCCTCACATTCCAAAATTCCTTCGCATGTGTTCTTTTACATATGTGCCCACCTGGAATGCCTTTTGTCTATGCAGTTAGGGACTGTGATACCTACTTTCTACAGTGACTGTGAAGGTTAAGGGCTGTACTACAGAATAAGCTCCTAGCTCATGCTTTGCCTAAAACTGAATCCTCACTAAATATTGGGTAGCATCCCTCTCCTTCCTCTTTGTCTGGGGAATGCATCAGCACAGGCAGCCCCTCTTCTGAGCTGCTTCAGGCCACACTGCTTTGTTCTTCCCACAGTTAGAAGCCTGTTAGGGGGTCTGTGTCCCTAGACCGATCCCCAGGGCAGAGGCATCTGTATCTCATTTGCTCTTAACATGATGTTTGGTGTAATAGTAGGTGCTAAATGTATGTCCCCTGAATAACTGCAACTGAGGGCCTGTGAGGCAATGGGTTATTCATCCTTCCAGAGCCAGAGCATGCATACTCACTGATATTGCTGGGTAGGAAGGTCAGTATCTGTGCCCTGCTGGGCTGAGAAACCTGGCAGGGGGCGCTCCCTCCTGCAGCCTAATCAGCCATCCAGTCCACCCAGCCATGAAATCAGAATCCACATCCCAAGCACCATAGCCACATCCAATTTTCCATCAATTAAATATTCAGCTGCTCCACAGCCATGATCTGCTCTGTGTCTGGAAGGGAGGAGTCTGCCCTCTCAGTGCCTGGCTCCCACTCTTCCCTGGGTATACACTGTCGCTCAATCCCTGGATCAGGCCTTTGTTATCCTACCTCTGTGTGTTTACTAATGCTCTGCGCCCCAATCACCCCAAAATCAGGACTGCCCTTCCTCCTCCTCCTTATCTAACTCCAATCCACTCTTCCCCAAGGCCCACCACCTCTGTAAAGTCTTCATTGGAAGTGATCTTTCCCTGCTGTGGACCTCAGACATGCTTCTGAACAGCAAACCCACATTTCACAATCCCACACATGTGGGATTAGCTCTGGAGTGGACGGATCCTAGTTCATTTGGGATAAAATCTTTTTTTTGAAAGATTTTATTTAATTTGACAGAGACAGCAGTGAGAGAGGGAACACAAGCAGGGGAAGTGGGAGAGGAAGAAGCAGGCTCCTAGTGGAGGAGCCTGATGCAGGGCTCGATCCCAGAACACTGGGATCACGCCCTGAGCTGAAGGCATACGCTTAATGACTGCGCCACCCAGGCGCCCCTACATAAAAAAAATCTTAAAAACAAAACAAAACAAAAACAAAATGAAGGTTTACTGGTACTGTGGATTCCTGTCTATAGACTGGGGTTGGGGCTGGGGTACTTAGAAAGCAGGGATGAGAATTTCCAATGAAAACCCATGGGAGCTTTCAGGGACGTCTCCCTGGCCTGGGCCCCTAAAATTTCCCCACTTCAACCAAGATTTATTCCCTGGTCTTGTCCCAACTCCAGACCAAATACTCTCAGGGCAGGGCAGGGGAATGTTTAAAGTCAAAGACAGAGTATCTCTGGCCACAATATGTTGCTTCTGGGTTCACAGTTACTGCTGTTTAATGTGGTGAGCTTGGGATGTTGTGAGACTGCCAACACAGCAGTGAACTGAAGATAGTGTACCAGCAGATTCTGGAAGAAAGAGCATCAGTGTGGGGACCCAAGGCCATCCCTATATAGTCAGAGCAGTAGGGTCCTGCTCTGTGCATTTTGAAATTAGGTGTGAATAAGATATTTGAAGTCAAGTCTAATTCTCAGAACAGTATTCAAACGACTTGGATCAAATGTCTCCTATAAGGTGACAAGGGTTGACCCATTGTTTGAAGGAGGGGCATAGGACTTGGGTTTGAAGTCAGGCAGATGGGGCTTGAATTGGGTTCTGCTCGTTGTTTGGTGGAGGACCACAGGCCAGACCCTTACCTTCCTGGGCATCCATATATATGTATATGGATGCATGTTGAGCGTATGTGTGAGCATGAATGTGTCTGTGTATGTCTGTGTGTAATGCGTTTAGCTCTATTTTTTGAGTATTCTTTATGTGCTAAGCACTATGTCGAGTATTTTATTTTCAATGCCCCATTTAGCCTTCATGACAACTCTGGGAAGAAGATATTATAATTCCCATTTTACAGCTGAGCAAACAGAGGTTTAGGAGAGAGGTCAGGTAATTTTGCCGTAAGACAAATTTATTAAAGGGCAGGCCTCGGATTTGATGTCAGGGTTCCTAAACACTATGAGATTTTGCATTCCTGTAAAATGGGAATAAAAATATCTCCTTTTGCAGTGTCTGAGGAAGAAATGAGATAAGCTCTACGAAAGAATCTTGTAAACTGTAAAGTATTATTTTCCAAAGGAGAAGACTCAGTTCTTGCTCTCAAATACTTTATAATCTGACTGAGTTGATCAATAAGACCAGCACAGTGCTTAGGTAAATCTAACCAAGTGTCAAAATATACAGTGTACACCTTAACTAAGTGATTCAATTTAGCATCCTCACAAATGGGACAAATGGACAGGGCATGCCTCCTGACATCATGAATGCCATGGGAAGGACACAGCATCACCTTCATGGTATATTCTTGCCCCCAAACAGCCTGAATCCAATCAGATAAATCCAGACTGTGGGACATTTTACAAGACAATTTGCTGGACTCTTCAAAAAATGCCAATGTCATAAACAACAAACAAAGGCAGGGAGCCTGTACTAGATTAAAGGAAAATAAAGAGACATGACAATTAAATATACTTTGTGAACCTTGATTTATCCTGTGTTTTTTTTTTTTAAATAAGGCATAAAGGATGTTTTGGGAGAATCAGAGAAATTTAAATATGTTTTATAAGTTAGCTAACATTACTGCATCAATGTTAAATTAAAAAAAAATTTTTTTTAAATTTATTTATTTACCTGAGGGACAGTATGCATGAATAGGGGGAGAGGCAGAGGGAGAGGGAGAGAGAAAATCCTCAAGCAGATTCCCCGCTGAGCGTGGAGCCCAATGCAGGGCTCGATCCCACAACCCTGAGATCATGACCTGAGCCGAAATCGAGAGTTGCATGCTTAACTGACAGAGCCACCCAGGCGCCCCTCAATGTTAAATTTCTTAGGTGTGATAATGATATTGTGGTTAAAGCAGAAATTATAGAAGGGATGTCCTGGTTCCTAAATATTTGGGGTGAAATGTAGTATCTGTGACTTCCAAATGTTTTTACAAAAAAAAATGTATATATATTATAAATAAGTATATACAATATATAAATATGTATATACTTATATATTTACATAAAGAGAGAAAAAGAAAACAAGTGGCAAAATGTTAACACTTGGTACATCTAGATGAAAGATTTATAGGTTTGGGGCACCTGGGTGGCTCAGTTGGTTAAGTGGCTGCCTTTGGGTCGGGTTGTGATCTTGGGGTCCTGGGATCAAGCCCTGCAATGGGCTCCCCATTTGGCAGGCAGTCTGCTTCTCCCACGTCGGTCTTCCAGCTCAGTGGGGAGTCTGCTTCTCCCTCTCCCTCTGTACTCTCTCTCTCTCAAGTAAATAAATAAAATCTTTAAAAAAAACCCAGATTTCTAGGTTTTCCTGTATGATCCTTTTTAACTTTTCTCTACGTTTGAAAATTTCCCAGTAAAAATTGAGACTTGAGCAAAAAGTTTAACAGAGAGAGCAAGTAACTTGCCATTAAGCACATTTATTAAATGGCAGATCCAGGGCTAAATGTATGTCACATTGCCAAAGAGAGATAGCTATTTAAAGGAACCTAGAGCTGAACACTTTTTAGTTATTTTATTATTTTTTAATGTTTTTTTTTCTTTTAGAGAGACAGAGGGTATTGTGCACGTGAGCAGGAGAGGGGGGCAGAGGGAGAGGTAGAAAACCCTAAGCAGACTCCCCACTGAGCGTGGAGCCTGGTGTAGGGCTTGATCCCACAACCCTGAGATCATGACCTAAGCTGAAATCAAGAGTCAGACGCCCAACTGACTGAGCCACCCAGGGGCCCCTAAACACTTTTGTAATATACAAATATCTCCAGCAAATGTATTTCATCATTGACTCCACTTTTAATCGCTGGGGTAGCTCAAGAGGGGGCCCCACATAGTCCCAGGGTCTGAGGCAGCTTCTCCACTCTTGTGTAGGAATGAGTTGTTCATTCGAGCTGCTTTTCCTTTGGCTATCGTGTAGTCAAAATAGTTCCCTGTCCCAACCTCCAGGTTCCTAGGAGACAAGGCTCAATGTCCTTGCAGAAGCTGGGAACCCTCTTTGGCTCCATGGTTTCCATGATGCAAACAAAGCCCAGCTTTATCCACAGGAGGGACAAAGCTGGTGAGAAAAGAACCTTCAGCAAATGTGCCTGTGGGCCAATATAGGGGTCACCTGAGGTGCTTATTTAAAATGCTCTGCCTACTGAGGCTGTGGCCTGGGAACCAAGGCACACCAAGTTTTGAGAATCAAAACCTAGCTTAAAATCCAAGCCTCTACAGCTGGCATTCAAGGCCTTGTAAAGCTTGGCTTCCCTTACTCCCCAGCGTTACCTTCCCCTTTAGCTAGGGTCCCCTAACCTGCCCTCCAGCCTGGGCCTTTGCTGTCCCACCTTTCCCTGCAATCTTTCTGCCCTCAATCTATATGATGCCAACTGAGCCTCAAGACTGAATTCAATTCCCACCTACTCCCTGGAGTCTTCCTGATCACCCAGCCTACGTCCCAAGGGTTGCTCCTGTTCTCTGACTTCACTCAGTGTTCACTTGGTGGCACCTGATGTAATACTTTATGATACACTATCTATTATGGTTTCTCACTGGCTTTGGTTGAGTTCATGTCATTCTCCTGACCACCTGTGAAATACCTGAGAGAAGAATTCACATATTTTTCTCTTGCAACCTCCTCAGTACCAAGGATAAAGTTAAAGTCCTGGGTAGGTCCTTAGAACCAGGTTGCTAATATCCGAATTGAGGGAGAGATGAGAGAAGAGTAGCGTAAAAGACAGGGTGAAGGGGAGAGAGAGGAGGGAGAGGATTGGCGATGGCCATGGCAGCCTTTGTCCAGCGCACGGGACCTATTGGTTGAGTCTGGGATTCAAGGCTCTGTGGATGGGTGTTTTAGGATGACTATCCTTCCCCTCCCCCACAAGTATTTGCATCTGGGGCTGGGTTGCTTTGGGGTCTCTGCCTCCTCATGGCAATTTGCATCCACAAATTTACATAGAAGTGAAGGAGCTTCCTGAGAGGGGAGACAGGGCCCTGCCACCTTGCAATATTCCTCATTTGTTGTTCAAAGTTATGTATGGTGAGACTGGGGCTGGAGGTGTGGAGCCAGGCTGTAGGGTAGTATGGCTGTCCCTGAGGTAGTGTTTGGATTTTTCCCTGAGGCTTTCAGTGATAACCCTCCTATGGCTTTTTGGTGGTGGATTCCTGGATTCCTCCAGTGACATCTGCCCAGCTATGCCTGAAGCAGTTGAGACCAGCAAGCAGTGCTGTGAGGAAGAATCATGGATATTTTGTCATATATGTAAATGACTCCTCCCCTGTAGGCCCAGGAAGGTGAAGCCTTCCACATGAATGCCGTTCCTAGATCCCCTTACACTGCCCCCTCTGCCTGAATGCCCTCTCCCCAGGCCACTGCTTGAGAAGTTCCTTAGGCGGACCTGGCTAGACACCCAAGCTGGAATTAGACTCCCGTGGAGGCCTCTCTGAACAACTCTGTCTCCCAAGTAAAATGGGACCATGACTACCTTCCAGGGGGCAAAGAGAAAAGAAGGTCATATTCAGGGCAAACAAAGGGCTTGCAATTGCTTCTTTACTTCTGTCTCCACATTTCGCTGATAAGGCTGGCAACCCGGAGTCCCCCCACTTCGGAGGACCTTGGGGGAGTGGGTCCCCTGGATGGTGTTGAGTGGTTGCATACTGCACAGAAGGACCGCTCAGAGCCCTCTGGGAGCCCTCTGGGATGCTTCTCAGCCATGAGTTGCCTGTCCCCACCCAGACAAAGGATGAACTCAACCATAACGGCCATGGGACAAAAAACAAGGCAGCGGATGGAAGAAGAGCCACAAAGATAGCAGTCCTTGGAGGAGCAAGGAAAGGTCAGTGACCCTGTGAAACATAAGCACAGTTTGGATGCAGAGAGCCAGGAACCACAGAGCAGGCTCCTAATGGAGGAAAAATGAAAAGAGAAAAATCAGTGATGCGGGAAGCTTCTCCTCACTCACATCCTTCAAATGGCTGCAGGGGGAGGGGGAGGACAAGCTGGAGCAGGGAATATATTAGCTGCCTGATTGTGTTACCGAGGGAGTTGTGGAGTCCCAGTGCCTGGAGGCCTCTCAGGAGATGGTAGATAATTATGGATGGGTCTCCGCCTCAGGGTGAGGCGTGGAATATATGACCCCTTCAAGGTCCCCTTATCTGTACCAGAGCAGGTTACAGCAAAACAAAGACAATTCAGGAGGCTGTCACATAATTATTTGTGTTGCATGCTTCCTTTAGTTTTTGAGAAATTTCCTGATGAAAGTCCTGAGTGCTCAAAACCAGAATGAATTCAGAGATTTCACCACCCCTGCTCCAACTCCCTGCCATGCCTTTTATTTAAAATAATAATTAAAACTCCAATCTCCTGAAATCCTTAAGATACAGGCTTTACAGTCAACAAGAACACGATCTTTAGCTTTCATTAGAACGGTCTACATTTCTCTTTGGTTTTAAGGGAGGGTGGGGTACATTGGAATATTAATGCAGAGCATTTACATGAGGCTCTTAATATGAAAAGAATGTGAGAATTAATGCTTGAGTTTAATCAGAGCCTGAATCATCACAGATAGATTTTTACCCTCTTTTCCTTAGTCAATTTCACCCTAATTAATTCTTCTGAGGCTAAGTCTTGCTACATTAGATAGTCTGCTGATTATTTTCACAATCAAGAGACTGTATATTCATGCATTTTTAATAAGGAACGACTGCATCCTTTTTCATAAGTGATCCTGCTGGTTGGCAGTTGCAGCCGCTAAAATAATTATAAAGCAGATTACTTACTTTTAAAGCATTGTTTGCTGTCATATTCATCCTAGGTGACAATTTGGAAGAGCTCCGGAGGCTGCCATAATCGGGCAGAGGAGCAGGGTATTTAATGTGGCAATTTTCAATGTCAAGTGTTGTTTATGCATAGGTCAATGCCTTTAGAAAAAGAAAATAAACACAGGGGTAATTTGGTCCTGCTGGCTGTGAAGCCGTGTGCTATAGACTCAAAGGCCATTCCGTGCTTAGTTTAAAACCTTGACTTGTAGAAGGACCTACTTCTGAAGGCTGCCCAGCACCTTCTGCCTTCAACTATGACCAGTCCGAATATGGTCATTTGTGTCTAATTATTACTTATATGATGGAGTGCTCTCATGTCAGACCCCAATACCGCTGCCACCCAGAGGGCTCGAAGCAGGGGATGCAGTAATTCCAAAGCCTCAGTTGTTTTCTGTTTAGCAAAGGAAGAGGGAAAAATCTATCTAAGGGAAAAGACTGGTTTTTGTTTTGGGAAAAACACTGGGCTTTTTGGTTATGCAGAGGAAAACTCAAGAGCTGATTCTAGAATGGACAAATTGAGACAAGAAGAAATAAATGGCTGTGCATACTAATATAGAAGGTTGTCTTTCCAGTGGGCAGACAGAGCTACCACTCACTGCAGAAGTTCTTCTAGTGCTCACTTGGTGGAGGAGAAGCTTTCCTCTTCTCTCTTAGGGAAAACACAGAGTTGGGGCCTGGACTCTGGGTGGAGGAGTCTGGCCAAGGGTCCTCCTGTCTGTGGGAATTAGGTTAGCTCTGCAGTCAGAGTAGGCTGGAAGGGTGTGGAAGGAGAAGGCAAGCAGGACACCGAGACCATGGGGCAGTGGACTCTAAGGGAGTCTATAGGCAGCCTCCAACTTAACTGTCGTTATTCTGTAATTGTAACTCTCTTTTGCCACCCCCAAGCTTTTTGCAGTTTTGTTAACCTTACAAGCCTTAGGAAAATTAGAAGCTATAGCCACACTTGCAACATAGTGGAGCAAAGGAGTGTGATCTCTCCTTAGAGCCTTTCCTTCCCCTACAGCCTGTTCAAGGAAGCACAGTGGTCCTGGAGCCTGTGTGAGGTGCCACAGATTGGCCCTGGGGAAGGAAGAGACTCATGAGGATCCATGTGAAGATGGAGACTCAAGTTGAGGCCTTGCTCAGGTGGACAGGTACAGAAGGGGAATGAAACAAATCTCCTTCACCATATACTAGAGAAAGAGAGAGAGCTTCAGAAGGAGAAACTACAATGTGCAGATTACACAGGCCTGGGTTGTTGGCTAGCAGCCATCTGGGTTGCCCTTAGTATACACTGCAGTTGGCCAGACTCTCAGAGGTTGTCCTGCCCTCCCTACTCTCCACACCAGCTGTTCAGGGAAACAGCCAAACTATAGCAGCCTCCAGCTCATTTCCCAGGAACGTTACTGCCAGCTGCTCTGCAGAGCCCTGAGCCAGTAACTAGAGGCGGCACTGAACCTTAGGTCGTTGTTCCCACCCCTGCCGCAGACGGGGAAACTGAATAGTTCTGGGGCACTCACTGTCTACAGTGAAATGACCAAAAGAGGTGTCCTTACACTACTGAAGATGTTGAGGAGATTGGAAGGACAAGACCTGGACAGGTATTTGGCGACATGGTAAATAAATGGTAATCTGGCTGGGTGTCCTGAGCCAGCCCTCCAACCTGCGTTTCACTGAGTGGGAACTTAGGCTCAGAGAAGTAATGTGACTTGTTCAAGGTCACTCAATTGATGAGGAACAGGTTCAGGACTTGGGTCTCATGTCCCCCGACTCCTAACTTAATGCTCCTTTTGGACAGCCCAATCCTCAGGTGAATTTCTTTTTAGCTAGAGACAGTGGCTCTTACCCCTCCATGGTATGCCTGTCTAAAACACATTTAATCTTCATGGATATTTCTAAGACCTGTTTTCAGCTTTGACTGTGGTATGTATCCCTGAGGCAAGATAAGTGGTATTCACTGGAAGGTCAGCTGCTGGGGATATTGGGTTCAAGGAGCTAAGGAAGTAAATCACTTGATGAGTGAACTTAGAAAGGCCAAGATGTTGAACTCCAAGCCAACCAGGATTTAATTTATTTGTTACTGAGGTCAATGCCATTTTTACTGTGCGCTAATAAAAGTCTGAGCTCTGTTGCCAAGATTCAAGAGAAATCTTAGTTGTCATTTTTCTCTCCACTAGTAAGAAAATGGAGACTGTCAAATCTGGGAAGCCTGGAAGAAAGGGAATAAAGGAGAAAATACAGAACATTTCTCCCCTCCTCCTGTCTGTACTGTCTGTTTCTGGGACAGATGGAGTCATGTCATCTTGCTCATCAAAGTCATGGCTGCTCTAGGAACAGCGGTCCCTTCCTGGAGCCAACTCCCTTCCTTGGATAGCCAGTGCTTTGAGCCAGAAGGTGGGCAACTCAGTGTTTTGGCAGATGTGGAGCTCAATACAAGAGGCCTCCCCTTTGTCTAGAGCCTTTGATTTCCCTATCCTCACTCACCTCAGCCATCTCTCACCCATCCTCCTTAACTAGCAAAACCACCTCCAACTCCACGCACGCTCAGTTCACTTCAGTCAGTCATTAAAAAAGCTCTTCTCCTCCTGGAATTTCCTCTCTAGTTCTCACTGTATTTGCCTGGGATTATACAGATTGTGTACTCTGAGACCATACTTTACAGGCTACTCCTGTGCTCTGCCGACGTTCCTCAAAGAACTGACAAAGCTCACAGGCTGGTGAAGAATAATCAAAATAATATGAATAACAGAAATTAAAACTAACCATTTATTTAACAGCTACTATTTTGGGGCAAGGGGCTTCACACAGCTTCATTACCTCACAGATTCCTCATTGCCACCCTGGAGCCCTGCAAGGTAGCTTTTATTATCCTCATTTTGTAGATGAAGAAACAGATATAGAGAGGTTGGATAGTTGAATACTTTGCCCAAGCAAGATTAACAGTAGTCAACTACATTAGGTTAACCAATCTGGGGAAAGGGCATGTGGATGGCAGGGGCAATCGGGCAGACTCTCCAGCATTACCTCTGGGGAGCAGCCTCGATTCACAAACGTCCTGGACTGGTGGGAGGCCCGCAGCCTTCTGTGGGGTCGCTACTTGGGATCACTTCCTCCCTTGCTCTGGCTCCTTATCTACCATGCAGTCTTCTGACCATCGCTCACTTCCCTGTACTGTGCGCCCACAGGGAAAAGGTGAGCAGGCCTGCACAGGCAGGGATCCCAGCCTGCTGCACAGCTGTTACTCAGGACTGTGGCCACTTGCTATTTACTTATCTTGGAACGCCTCCCCTGCCCTCTCATCTTTGTTCAGTGGAGATGGCTTTACCTTGGCTAAGTGGCTCCCCCTTCCTCATACTCCCCACACCTAACCCTAAGTTTTTTTCAAGGTGCTTATCATTCTCATCATTATTTACATAGATTTTTAAAAAAATGCATAGACTTTATTTTTTAGAGAAGCTTTAGGTTCCTAGAAAAATGGAGCAGACTGTACCGAGTTCTCTTATAAGCCCTCCCCCTGCCCCAACCTCCCCCATGCACTACCACCAACCAAGAACCACAGTTTATTTGAGTCATTTTTGTTGTGCATTTTATGGGTTTGGAGAAATTTATAATGACATGTACCCATCATTATAGTATCGTGCAGAGTTTCCCTCTAAATCCTCTGTGCTTTGTCTATTCATCCCTCTCTTCGCACTAACCCCTGGAAACCACTGATCTTTTTACTGTCTGCATAGTTTTGCTTTTCCCACAATGTCACGTATTTGGACTCACACAGTATAGAGCCCTTTCAGATTGGCTTCTTTTACTTAGTAATATATATTTAACTTTTCTCCATGTTTTCCATGGCTTAACAGCTCATTTCTTTTTATTGCTGAATAATATTCCATTGTATGGATGTACCACAGTTTATTTCTACCCATTTACCTGCTGAAAGACATCTTGGTTGCTTCCAAGTTTGGGCAGTTATGAATAAGGTTGTTATAAACATCTGTGTACAGGTTTTTATGTGAACATAACTTTTCAACTCCTCTGAGTAAATATCAAAGAGCGCAACTGCTGGGTTGCATGGTAAGAATATGTTTAGTTTTGTAAGAAACTGCCAAACTATCTTCCAAAGTGGCTGTACCATTTTGCATTCCTACCAGCAATGAACGGGAATTCCTGTTGCCCCACATCCTTGCCAACATTTAGTGTTGTTGTGTTTTGGATTCTGGCCATTCTAATAGGTATGCAGTATAATCTCATCGTTGTTTTAATTTGCAATTCCTTTATGACACACTGTGTTGGGCATTTTCTCATGAGTTCCTTTGCCATCTGTATTTTCTGTGGTGAGATATCTATCTGTTTAGATTCTATGCCTAGTTTTTGAGTTGTCTGTTTTATTGTTGGGTTTTAAGGGTTCTTTGTATATTTTGCCTTAACATTCTTTTTCAGATAGATCTTTTATAAATATTTTCTCCAGTTTGTGGTTTGTCTTTTGATTCTCTTGAAAGATGTTTACTTTTTATCTCCCCAATGAGAATGCATACTCTATGAGATTGGAGACTGTGTTTTATTTATAGCTGCCTGGCACACGGTAGGCATTCATTAGATATTAGGAAGAAAGACAGAGACAGAGACAGAGAGAATTAGCATTCATGTCTATATATCAGTGTTTTATTACTTTGGTTGATGTTAGTCTGTTCCTAAAAGACAAATCCACCCTCGGCCTGTTGACCACATCAAGTTTGGGAGTCTGATAAGGGACAGCCCCAGACCTTAGAAAACTTATCAAGGTATGCTATGGACTTGGGCCTCTCTTGGAAACCAGCTGGCACCACCATCTCTCTTGCTATATATCTTCTTTCTAACCGATTGTATTTCCTATAAGTGATGGTGAGTTTTCGAAACTGAGACCCTCTCCCAAGTATTCTGCCTTCTACAAAGGGGTGTGAAGTCATGTCCAGCTTTGCAGTCCTGTGTCAGAGTACCGAAGGCATTGCCCTGAGGAGACCACTAGCCCCTGGCACTGTTCTGTGGACCGTTTGCATGCAGTTTACTTGGTGCCAGCCACTCAGCTCTCCCAGCTTTTGCCCTTTCCCTCCAGCAGCCTCTGAACTCCTCTGGCTGTGAGAGTTGATCTGGGTCTGGAATTTGTTACTGTATCACCCTCCCAGAATCAGGTGTCAGTTATTACTGTTAATCCCCCACGGACCCTTGTTCTCTTTGCAGCTGGGAGAAAGGGTGGCTAGACGGAAAGAGATGAATGTGGTGGTAAAATTCTTGATAATGGCTAATTTCTTGAGCAGTTACCATGTGCCAGGGCCCATGCTAAGCACATTACATATATGATCTCACCTAATCCTCACAAAAACTCTACAACACAGACATATTATTACCACTATCCCTGTCTTTCGGAAGACCAAACTGAGTTAGACAGGCTAAGCATATTTGCCAGGGTCAGACAGCAAATGAATGGCAGAGTCGGGATTCAAACTCAGGACTCCATGCCATGCTTCTGACCACTACAATAGCCCTCCCTTTTCTTGCCCCTACAAAAAATTATTTATCTCTTTCTTACAACTCTTCCCTACAAAATTGGCCTTTAATACCTGTGATTCAGGCTGCCCTGCCGGCACCCTGGGGTTTTCCCCAGGGTCACCCACTTCCTGGCCATCTTTCCAGAGGCTGATGCTCCCAGTCTTCCTCCTCCTCCAAAGGAAACCTGCAGCTTCGAGGCAAAGGTGCCCCAGCCTCAAGCGCCAGTCCTCTAGTCCTCCTAGACTCTCATTAGCAGTATCTTCCCATAAGCCATTCAAGGAGACTTTGTGGGTTCCAAAATAGAGTCATTTAAATGGTTTATTGCTTCATAAACAGTGTTCAGCAAGGACGCTGCAGGCCCGTGTTGATTGAAACAGTTCCTGTATTTATGGGTTCGGATTTACCTTTCCCGGCTGCGGGTACTTCCTTATTCCGGGCAGGCTGACCTTTGAAGGAGCTTGGGGAGGGGGGGCGGTGGAGAAGGTTGATGTGCTGGGCTGGCAGAATGCCCCTCCTGCTTTCCCAGGCCTGCGTGATGAGGAGCCTGAGGAACATTCTTCCTCTTTCTGTCTGAGCAAGTAGGGTTTATCTGAGGGGAAGAAAGTCTCAGGGAGGAGGGAGAAGGGACAGGGAGACCTACAGAATCTGTGGGTCTCCATCCTGACAGCTCTAGGGTGGAGTGTCACCTGGGATAACAGCAGTGGGAAACCATATGCATTATCTTATCTGATACTCACAATTTCTAGTATCCCACCCCTGCGATGAGGAAGTGGAGCCCAGACACTGACTACCCTGGGTTTTTATGCAGCTAACAAGTGGCTATACCAGGCCTGTTCTGGTAGGGAGTAGGATCTACCGACTATGCTTCAAAGGAAGGGTTGCATTTAGAGAGGTAAGGGCAGGATTCAGTGACAAACAAAAGCTGGTGAGGCACCCAGAGATGAGCAAGAGCAGGAAGCTCTGATTGCCCACAAGCCTAAAAGATCAAGGAGTGGACAGAGTGAGACCAGAGACGGGCGAGAACTGAACCATGGGGGAGGACCTAGAGTCACAGAGGGATACAGCCACTGCCAGGACCAGTCTTCAAAGAGGCAACAGCGAAGAAATACCCTGATCTTTCTTCTTTCCTGCTTTCCCATCTTTTCCATGCCTCCCATTCACTGAACCTCTCTAAAACCCAGGTGATGCAGTCACATGGGCACAGAGCAGGATAGAAAGAGAGGGGAGAGGCTGGTGTGCTGATGGGGCACAAATGAAGCATAACCAGCATAGTAGTGGAGCTAGATTTTGAGCCATGCTTTTTTTTTTTTTTTAAAGATTTTATTTATTTTTGTGACAGAGAGACAGCCAGTGAGAGAGGGAACACAGCAGGGGAGTGGGAGAGGAAGAAGCAGGCTCCCAGCAGAGGAGCCCGATGTGGGACTTGATCCCGGAATGCCAGGATCATGCCCTGAGCCGAAGGCAGACGCTTAAGGACTGCGCTACCCAGGCGCCCCTTGAGCCATGCTTTCTTAAAAGCTCTTATCCCTTGCTGCGGTTCTTTCTAGCTGAGATGACTTTCCACCATGCAGCACCCTTCACTCTGGCACAAGCCCCCTCAGAGACTGAGGCTCTGGCCTGGCTCACCTGTTTATTAATTTGAATGATCACTTTCTTACTTTTTTCCTTCTCCCTGTTCCTGTAGGAACCTTTCCCAGGGAATGAAACTGCCTGGACCCAGGCTTTTGGCCAACAGGATCCCACCATAGCCCTGACTGCTGGTTCTGTCTTCTTTTCTTTTATTACCACCACACCCCTTCCCCCATCCTCTTCCCTCCTTCCTTCCTTCTTTCCTTCCTTCCTTCCTTCCTTTCCGCTTTCTTTCTTTCCTTTTCTTCCTTTTCTTTCTTTCTTTCTTTCTTTCTTTCTTTCTTTCTTTCTTTCTTTTTTCTTTCTTTCTCTCTTTTTTTCCTTTCCTTCCTTCCTTCCTTCCTTCCTTCCTTCCTTCCTCTCTTTTTCTTTCTTTCTTTCTTTTCTTTTCTTTTCTTTTCTTTTCTTTTCTTTTCTTTTCTTTCTTTCTTTCGGAGGGGAGGGTTGTGCTTACTTGGCCCAGCAATGGATCCTGGAGAAATATCCTTCAATTTCTGACCAGCCATCTCCCCATATCATTCTCTACCCCTACCAGTTCAGTGTTTCTACCTGAGCCTTTTGCATTATTCTTTACAGATTTTGATGCCTTTAGCAGCCTTTGGTAGCATTACCATTGCCCTGTTACCATTTTTCTGGGCAGGGACTGAGTGAGTGCTCTGATCGCCCAGACCAGAAAGAAGCTCAGGCTGTATTGATTCCCTCAGGTGGTACCCAGATCTACTGTGAGCTTGATTAAACCATGAAGGGTGATTGACTGGAAAGTACTAGAAGGTTGAAAGGCGGCCCCTGTGATATGTCAGGGAACCACCTTCAGAGAGAGAGGGATGGGGGAGAGTTTATCTTCCAATGTATCTAAGGCACACCAGCAAGGTATTGGCTAGAAACTAGAGAACTTCTGGAAGGGTCCCTATGTAGTCTGTCAAACTGTATTTTCCATCTACACACTTTCATCCAGGTTCATCCACTTGTCTCTCCCCTGCAGCTTTGAGACTGGCTAAACCTGGGGTCTGGGCTCAGGCTGGTCAAAAGTTTGCCTCACAACACAATTCCCTGGGGTAGTGGGACTTCTGGGTATTTCACTCAGACTTGAATTCCTGACTTCTCATCTATGTCCCTCCATCTACCTACCTAGATGAGGATCTCTGCTATCTGTCTGCCTCATATTTCAATCATCACCTTTACAAAAGATGATGATGATAACAATGATAGCCAACACTTGCCATTCTTTAGCTACTGTTGCCAGTACTTTACAAATTCCAGATGATTTTGTCTTCACAACATTATTGTTATCCCCATTGCACAGATGAAGAAGGCAAAGCTTAGAGAGATTACATGATTTGGCCAAAGTCACAAAGCTAGTAAGTCATACACAGAGCCTGAGTCCAAACCTGGTGAAGTCTCCAGAGCTCACATTGTAGCCATGAGCCTGTATCGCCTACTGATGGTGGTGGTGGTGGGGGGGGTCTCTTTTTTCTTCTCCTTTTTTTCAAAAAAGGCTTTGTTGAATTATAACTGATATACAATTAACCGCATATATTTAAGAATACAGTTTGATGAGTTCTGACATATGTATATGACCATGAAACTGTGGCTAAAATCAAGATAATGAATAAGTCTATCACTTCCCAAAGCTTCCTTGTTCATCCCTCACTCCCCCCACTGCCACCTGTTCCTAGGCAACCAATGATCTGCTTTCTGTCCCTATAGATTAATTTGCATTTTCTAGAATTTTATATATGGAAACAGCAAGTAGTCTTTTTTTTGCCTGACTTCATTCGGCATAATTATGTTGAGGTTCATCCATGTTGTTGTATGTAACAATAGTTCATTCTTTTTACTGCTGAGCAGTATTTCATTGTACAGATGCACTAAAATTTGTTTATCCATTCACCTCTTGATGGACATTTGACTTATTTCCAGTTTTGGGCTATTACAAATAAAACTACTATGAACATTCAAGTACAAGTCTTTTTGTGGGCATAGGCTTACATTACATTCCATGTAGATATGCAATGACTGGATCATGTGGTAGGTACGTGTTTAATATTACAAAAAAATGACCAAACCATTTCCAAAATGGTTTTTTACATTTTACATCCCTGCCAGCAGTGTATGAGGAGTTCTAGTTGCTCCCCTTTCTTGCCAACATTTGGTATAAGTAGTCTTTTTAATTTTAGTCATTCTAGTAGGTATACAGTTTTTCTTTAAAAAAAAAAGATTTTATTTGAGAGAGACAGAGAGAGAGTCTATGAGTTGGGGGAGGGGCTGAGGGAGAGAAAGAAGCAGACTCTGCACTGAGTGCAGAGCCCTAAATGGGGCTTGATCCCATGACCTCAAGATCATGACCTGAGCTGAAATTGAGAGTAAGACGCTTAACTGACTGAGCCACCCTGATGCTCCGAGTTGTAAGAGTTCTTTATATCATCTAGAACATGTCCTTTGTCAGATAAGGTTTTGCAACTTTTCATGTCTCACCTTTCATTTTTATAAGTGTCTGTTAAAGTACAAGTTTTAAATTTTGAATTTTCTTTATAGTTTGTGGGTTTTTTTTCCCTAGCAATTGCCTGGAGGGAAGGTATTCTCTCTCTCTCTTTTATTATTGTGGTAAAATATACATAACATAAAAGTTACCAATTTGACTATTTTTTTCATTTTGACTATTTTTAAGTGTATAGTTCAGTCACATTAAGTATATCCACGCTGTTATAGTTCATACTTCTTTAACCCTTTCAAGGGATTTTTGGCAAACTCAAGGTCACTAAGATTTTCTCCTGTATTTTCTGTTAAAGGTTTTATAGTTTTAGCCTTTGCAGATCAATTTCAAGTCAAATTTGGTGCATGGAATGGTCAAGGTTCATTTTTACATATGTTTAAAAATTTGTTTCTGCATCAGTTGTTGAAAAAAATTATCCTTTCGCATTAAGTTACATCGACACTTCTGTAAAAAATCAGTTGGTTGTTTTTCCACTATTTTCCTAGTTTGCTTTCAACTCTTAAACTCTTGACAGGTTGCCTTCTGATTTTCACATACTGTCTTTCTGGATAGGCTCCCCCACTGGTCACTCTGCACCAGTCTGGATCCTGACCTTCCTTCCTTGCCGGTTGACAGATTTCTATGTCTAACCTAATCCTTTGCCTATCCCCTAATCAGCTGCATTCAGCCTTGCTCCTGCCCTCCTTGTCTGGGCTCTGTGCCCGGGACCTGAGACCTGCTGTTGCCCATAGTCCTCATACTGTCAGAGTCCTGGAGGGCAAGAGTTGCAGATGAGTGCTACTCTAGCACATAGGATTTCCCAGTCAGTTACTAAGGAAATCCTCACCTGGGAGACCAGAGATGCAGCCTTCACAGCAATGACATGGCTACCAGACCTTCTCAAGACCTCACTGGTCATTGGTATCAGCCCAGCTGTGAACCCTAGTTAGATCAGAAATGAGATTTGAAGAAAAAATGTTGATGGATAAAACTGGACAAGGGAAATGCAGTCTTGCAGATCAGTGTTCTTCCACAAGGAAAGAAAATCCTTTTAAGGATAGCACTATGAGTCCATGCACCTTGATGACTTAGAGGCAGAAGGACCACAATGGGTGATCCTTGACTCATCAGTCATAATACCTGATTAACAAAACCTTACATTGTGTGGACTTCTCTACCAATTTGGATGATGGGAGAATGGCTCAAGTTTGCTGGGAGACATTACTCTGTACCTATCAGGGTGGACAAAGAGAATGCTGATCTCAGCAGGGGCCTCCAGACTGGTTCATGTTAGGGCCTCAAAGCAACCTGCATGAGGGGAATATCTTTTGGAAGGATTTTATTTTTAATTCGGCTGAAAGGGGTCCCTGCACAGAACATTCAAATCAAAGGTGAAGCTTTATTATGTAGCAAAAATATTTTCCAAAAGGAATAAAGAATCCCTGTAGTCAGCACATGCTCAGGGGAGCACCTGAGAGAAGCCGTTCCTAGCACAAACCTCTCTCTACTCCCAAGAGGCTGAAAGGGCAGGCACCATGAATGCACTCGTTGTCTTACACAGGCACTGGGCCCTGCGTTTTTTTTTCTAGCCACTAGCTACACTTTTTTTTTCTAGCCACTAGCTACACTTAGGCTCTTGCCTTTGTGAGCCAATAGCTCTAGTCTGGGAGGTGGTCAGACATGGGGACAGAAAGTTTTATTTTAGGGTTGTTCTACCCAGTCCATTCAGGGATGACCCCATTAACGCTGAGTCCTAACCAAAGGCCCTACAACTCCTGGCAGGAAGTCACACACCACTTCCCTGGAAATGCACACAGTCTGCCTCCCTTGTGGGCTATGTCAAGTGGACAGAATGCATGGGTGTAATGATTGGGGAAATGTAGGGAAGGAACGGGGCGTGGATTAGCATCATCACTCTCATTAGATCCTTGGCCATGGGATTTGTCCTAGAAGAAAGTAGACTGAGACTCGTCCCTTTCCCAGGCCTGTTTGAAGAGAAGTGAATCAAAGAGGCTTATGCTGACACTTGACTCTGACATTACAGGACTTTAGGGACTTTCATGTTTTCTCAGGCTGTCACTTCCCCAATATAAGGTGCTGTGAGTACCATGTGGGAGACATAACCTCTGCTGCTCTGGAAAATGATGAGAAAACAGAAAAGTTTCTCATGGTAAAGTCTTGTTTAAAATGAAGACTTTTAGGACATAGTTCCCCATATGCCCAAGTTTCTGGCCAGACCCATGGGTAGGCAGGTTAACCTGAGGCTTCTGTGGTTTGAAATCCAAATGGACTTACAGGAAGAGCACATCTTTAGAGTTAGATATATCTGGATTTAAATCTTAGCCTTGCAGCTATCATTTGAGTGGGTCTCAGAAGTCACTTGCCTTTGTTTATTCATCTCTAAAATAGAGTAATACCTATCTCATTGTATTATTATGAGGGTTATTATTTTTTTAAATAATAGCTACTTTTAATCAATTATTTATTATGTGCCAGCTACTTGTTAACACTTTACATGTTTTAAACCATTTAGTCTGAATTCTATATTTAAATAGTATGATGTTTTTAAAGTACCCAGGACAGCGTAAACTACAAAGCAGATGCTCAGGAAATGGTAGTTGCTGCTACTACATTATTTCAGTGATACTAGGAAGGACCTCTTGCTCCTCCTGCCTCCCTCCTCCCCAGACTGTTGATGCCTAAACTTGAGGAATGTGGCTGAAAACAGAATCATCTTTGGAAAAGAGCAAACACTGAAATGAATCCCAAAGTATAAATGACTGATGACGGAACCTTTCCCGAGAGGAAAGGGAAAGGATGTAAGGAAGGGTGAAGGGGCAGGAGTGAGTAAATAAGATAAACTTTGCTGGCCTGGCCTAGATCACCCACCTGCAATGGAGTTGGGGAGATTCAAAATGAGTTTTCACAGGCCAATAGGGGACCTTCTGTATGTTTGTTTTTAAGTCTGGTTGAGTGGGGATGAAAGGGGGTGTCACAGAGAGCCCAGGAGAATTCTGTATCATTGGATTTTGAGTACCTGGAATGAGGGCGATGGAAGTCCCTGAATCCAAGTGAGCCTCTGTCGGGGCTGCGGGGCGATGAGCAAAACCTACCTCAGAGAGGTCTCTGGCCTTCAGTCCAGACTCACATCCTCCATCCTGGGTGACTCTAGGGCTGAGGGGACACTGAAACTGACAGAATTATCCAGTAGTGGAGTCCTGAAGACCTTCTGGTGGGTGTGCGGCTGGGCGGGCTGCCCCCCAGGTGCTTGCCACAGGCTGCAAAGGTTGAGCTTCTCATAAAAGTATTCTGGTTGTCTGTTTTCATAACTTAGAAAGCTTCTTCCAGGAAGCAAACATCTTTGAGGGCAATTACAGAAAACTTGTAGAATTCTCCAATGTAAGGCAGTATTGAGGCAAAGTGAAACACTTCTGAGAAAGGGTTCTGGGAAATTTGTGTAATGCATCTCCAAAGATCTTATATTAAAAAAAAAAACCAAAAAAAAAAAAAAAAAACAACAAACCCCAAAACAAAACAACTTCTTCCTGCCAGCCTGCACCCCTAAGAATCCAGGCCCCATAAAGATCATAATGTTTGAGCTTTTATTGCTTTAGGAAGATATATCCATATGTTTATGCATTTTTATTTTGGTTTGTTTGCTTCTTTTTTGATTTTAAAATTACTATTTTTTATATGTTTCTCAATAGACTTTGAGTTTCACTTTCAGAAATGAATATAAAGACTCATTTTGTACACACCTATTAAATCGTCAAAATCCAGAACACTGGCAACACCAAATGCTGGCAAGGACGTGGAGCAACACGAATCCTCATTCACTGGGGGTGGGAATATAAATGGTATAGCCACTTTGGAAGACCGTTTGGCAGTTTCTTAAAAAAACGAAACCTACTCTTGCCATATAATTCAGCAATCATACTTCTTTATATTTATCCAAAGGAGTTGAAAATATATGTCCACGAAAACTTGTACATGCATGTTTACAGCAGTTTTATTCCTAATTGCCAAAACTGGGAAGCAACCAAGATTTCCTTTGGTAGGTGAATGGATAAGTAAGTTGTGGTACCTCCAGACACTGGAATATGATTCAGCACTTAAATTCAGCATTAAACCACGAAAAGATGTGGAGGAAACTTAAATACGTATTACTAAGTGAATGATGCCAATCTGTAAAACCTATGTACTGTATGATTCCAACTATATGACATTTGGAAAAAGATTAAACTATGATGACAAAAAAGTAAAAAGTAAAGAGATCAGTGGTTTCCAGGGGTTAGAGAGAGGGAGGAATGAATGGGTGGAGCACAGAGGATGTTTATGGCAGTGAAACCACTCTGTAGGATACCCTAATGGGGGCTACATTTCATTATACATTTGTCCAAACCCATAAAATGAACAACACCAGGAATGCACCCTACTGTAAACTATGGACTTTGGGTGATTATAATATGCCAATGTAGGTCCATCAATTGTAACAAAGTTACCACTCTTTTGGGGGAGATTGATAATAGAAGAGGCTATGCGGGTGTGGGGGTAGGGAGTATATAGAAAATCTCTGTTTTCCTCTCAGTTTTGCTGTAAACCTGAAACTGCTCTAAAATACAAAGTCTCTTAAAAAAAAAGTGACTCCAGTCTTCATGGCTGCAATAACAACAACAACAACAAAAAACCCCACACAAAACAGACCACTTCAGTGTTAAAACCATCTGCCCAAAGTTCCACAAGTTGCCAGAAGATCTGCAGGATGGGGGTGGCAATAATGAGAAAGGAGGAAAAAGCACCAGGCTGCCCAGTTCATATTTGATGGCTCTTTCCCTCCCTTGCTCTTTCCCTCCTCCCTCATTCATCAAATCCTTAGTAAGCACCTATTTTGGGCCATGCACTTGGCCTGGTGCTGGGGATACTGCAATGAATAAAACAGAGAGAAATCCCTGCCTTCATGGAGCTTAATTTCTAGTGAGGGAGACAGCATGGGCAGAGGACCTAAGGCAGGAATGTGCCCTGGTTGTTGTAGCAACCCTGAGGATGCCTGTGTGGCTGGGGCAGACGGGTCAGTGGGAGAGTTGGTGAGTGATGGGGCCAGACCATGTGGGCCTGGAAGGTCACTGTTAGGGCTTGGCTTTACTCGGAGGGAGGTGGGAGAACCACTGAGAGGATGTGAGCAGAGGAGTGACTGGGTCCATCCTACATTATAACAGAGTGCTTCTGGCTGCTGTGTGGAGAACAGACTTCAGGGGCATGAGTGGGAGCAGTGTCTCCAGTGAGGAGGCTGCTGTAGAAGTCTGGGCCAAAAACGGAGCTGGCTGGACCAGGATGGTGGCAGTGGAGGGATTAGAAGTGTTGTTCCAGTTCGGGACATGTTTTTGGTTTTGTTTTGCTTTTCAGATTTATTTATTTATTTTAGAGAGAGACAGAGACGGAGACAGAGTGGGGGGAGGGGCAGAGGGAGAGACTCTTCCAGCAGACTCCCCTCTGAGCATGGAGCCCGATGTGGGGCTTGATCCCATGACCCATGAGACCATGACCCATGACACCATGACCTGAGCCAAAACCAAAGTCAGACAATCAACTGACTGAGCCACCCAGGCGTCCCAGCTCAGGATATGTTTTGAAGGTAGTGCTAGTAAGATCTGCGGACAGTTGGAATGTGTGGTGCTACCAGGTCCTGATTTGGTTTGACTGTGTTTTCATTTAATGGCAAATATTGGACCTCTAGGTTTTTGGGCAGAAAGCACCAAATCCCAGGTACACAAAGTTACAAATGGGTGTTTTTCTGGAAGGATGTGCAGATCACAAGGAACAGCTTTAGAACTGGGGTTTGAAAGCATGGGGCCTGCGAAATCAGTATAAGAAGCTATCCTTCACATAAGGAATAGGGATTCATGGGTAAAGAGCTCCAGCAGTCTCAACTCAGTACTCAAATTTTAGTGACACAGCAATGAGTAGGCCTACCTTGGGCCACACGGTCATCAGTGGACAACCACCCAGATGGATGGTGGGGGTAGATACTTCACTAAAGTCAAACTGGGTTCTGAGCTCAAAAGGAACAGGGGAAAATGGGTGTTCAACAGGGAACAACCTGAGTGGAATCAAGTGCTTACACCTGATTCCACCATGGAGTTTATGAGGTGAAAGGAATGGAAGCTCAGGTTTTGACTGACCAGGAAGTGGGAAGGGAAGGATCAGTGGGCTTCAGAGTGCTGGCCTGGTCTGGGCTCTGCTGCTCCCTAGCTGAGCTATTCAGGCCAGTGATGAATCTCCCTGGGCGTAGCCTCATGTGGACTACAGCAAAGGCTGTAAACTTTGTCTTTCCCAAAGACCACCTGGATAGTTTCTTCAAGCCCTCTTCTCCCCAAAACCCACATTAATTCAAAGCCTTATTCTGTAGAAATGTACAATGTGCTGTAGGTTTCTTGAAATTTTGAGACCAGCTGAGGATCGGAAATGCAGACGTGATTATCGGAGGGGGCTGGAAGCAGGGAGTGACTGAAGCAGGCAAAGTATGAGGAAGAACATAAATTACAGGGCACATAGTGAAGGCAATAGCATTTCATAGGCAGGATTAAGAGAGTCTTAACATTCTCTCCTATTGTTCACTTTCTGCCTTTATTAAGTCCGAAGAATCTGCATCCTCTGAAAGGTTTCATCCACCCAATATTTTTTAAGCCTCCAGACACAGTACCAGTTGGTACACTGTCACCTTGAATTCCCCACTGGGGGTGCTAAACAGGCAGCATATTGGGCTGGATTTCTCCCCAATCCATTCCGTTCTCGGAGCACTCCCCTCCTACCCAGCACTTATGCCCACTTACATCTCATACCATCCTATTTAGCACTTGATTACATATTGCCTTGAATTGTTCTCCAGCCCGCTCTGATCAGAGCCTCCCACCTCCCAGCCCACCCACTCCTACCTTCCAGTATGCTGGGTTTTCAACCTTCTCAAAATCTAGTCTCTCCCTTGCCATTTTCTGTCATTGTGTCAAATCACCCTTCTTCGTTTCCCTCCCCATTTACCCCAAGCTTCCTGAAGCATCTCATCACTATCCCATCTGCCCAGTCCTGCTGCCGCTCCCGTCTGGCTATACACTAGCCTGATCAGGGCAGCTCTTCCTTCTCTGACATCTGGGCTCCTGGGCTCCCGAGCTCCGCTGGAGAAAATCACAGCCCACGCAGATTGGCGCTACTACAAAGTCATCATCTGCAGCCTCAGCAGGCTGCTGAGCTGCCTAGAAACCCTTCTTAACATCACCATCGGCAAACTCGCCCTTTCCTCAGAGTAGCTTTTCTAAGGATCTCCCACCCCTCAAGCTTTGTTGAGAAGATAGAGGCCATCAGGTAGGAGCTCCCTCATCTACACATATCCACACCTCTGCCCCAGCAGGAAAAAAATCTTCCCCTCATTCTTCACTGTCCTTGCCTCCCCCTGTCTTGGAGGCTATGGGATCTCCTTATCTGGGCAAAGGGAAGCCCTCCCAAGTGTTCTGCAGCCTTGGCACCACCTTGGCTTCCCCAGATCCCCCTTCTCTCCTCTGCCTTCTGTCCCTATCTCATCCTGTCTTTCTCCTGAACATACAAACATGCTCCCTCTCCACCATGCTGAGATTCTTCTCCTTCCCAAAGTCCACGGAAAAGTATGCTCATTCAGGTCATAGCCCAACATGACTGCAAACATGTGTAAAGGACATGAGTGACCTTCTCATTGTCAAGTCCACAGCCACTTTTGCAGCCCATCTTACTTGACCTTGCTGAAGCTGTGACTCCTCTTGTTTCTCTCCCTTCTCTGGATTGTCACCTCTGGGCTAACACTCTTTTCTCCTGCTCTCCTCGTGGCGCCCATTTCAATCTTGTCAGACTCTGCTTCTCCCTGCTAGTGCTCTCCTGTGGATGAT
Source organism: Ursus americanus (assembly GCF_024610735.1). NCBI lineage: Eukaryota > Metazoa > Chordata > Mammalia > Carnivora > Ursidae > Ursus > Ursus americanus. The sequence continues at coordinate 16,425,515 of NC_142133.1, read as the reverse complement.
CCTTCAGGCACTGGCCATGGGTTCTGGGATGAAATTCAGGTTCCTCCAGAGAGCAGCTAAGGGCCTTGGCCATTTGCGCCCACCTCCTCTCCCTTTCCCTATCACATGATTTATCCCCTCCCCCATGGGCCGCATTCTCTCATCTCTGTATCTTTAGTGCATTTCTTTCCTTCTTTCTTTTTGCCTCACCAGCATAACTCCTATTTATCTTTTAAGGATCAGCTCCAGTGCTGCCTCATCTCTACGTCTTTCTTTCATGATCATGCCTCATCTAAATTTCCAGAACACCCTGAGCATGTCTTAGTCTTAGCACTCACCACATTACGTTGAAATGATCTATCTGTGTCTGCTCCACTAATCTGTCAGTCTCTCAAGGCTGGGGACTGGACCTCTTATCTCCCATATGCTTGATGGCTGGCACAACTTGGCATATAATGAACGTTAAATTCATTTATGTTTGCTGAATGAGTGAATGAGTTAATGTATTAGTTATTATTCTCAACTAGGCTACTACAGGGTAGTGAATGTGATTAGTCTCCTCAGAGCAATTGACAAATACATATAAGATACACACAACCATCCCATGTATAGATACAGTTGTGGTAAAACACATACAACATAAAAATTTTAAATGTGCAACTTAGGGACATTTAGTACCTTCACAATGTTGTGCAACCATCATTACCTTCTAGTTCTAAAACTATTTTTATAACCCCCCAAAAGGAGTTCCTATACCTATTAAGCAGTCATTCTTCATTCCTGTGTCCCCCTCACTCCTGGCAATCACTAATCTGCTTTCTGTCTCTAAGGATTTGCCTAGTCTGGATATTTCATATAAGTAGAATCATAAAATGCAGTGTCTTTTGTGTCTGGCTTCTTTCACTTAGTGTGATTTTTTCAAGGTTCATTCACATTGTAACATGTATTAGTACTTCACTCCTTTTTGTGACTAAATAATATTCCATTGCACGGTTTTACCACATTTTGTTTATCCACTCATCAACTAATGGACATGTGGGTTGTTTCCACCTCTCGGCTATGGTGAATAGTGCTATGAAGATTTATGTACATTTTTTTGTTTGAACACCTGTTTTCAATTCTTTTGGGTATATACCCAGCAGTAGAATTGTTGGGTCATATGGTAATTCTATGTTTCATTTATTGAGGAACCACCAAACTGTTTTCCATAGCAACTGCACCATTTTACATTTATATTTATACTACCATTTACATTACATGAGGGTTCCAATTTCTCCACATTCTTGCCAACATTTGTTACTTTCCATTTGTTTTTTTTAGTATAGCCATCCTGGTGGGTGTGAGTGGTAGATATATTTTGAGGTATATGCTCAGCTTAAATGATTTCTATCTATAAATGCCTTATTGCCATCTGTAGAGGGTGGCTTTCAACAGCTGCTTATGACTAATGGGACCCTGACCCCTGGTCATAGTTGATTGGATCAGGGATGGATTCCTGAGCCAATCTGAGCCCAAAGAGCTCCTTCCATGGGAGTTTGTGTTTGAGAAAGAGGAATGGGGAGAGAGTTGGCTAATATGGCTGGAATGTGAACTTAGGAGCTGTGGATATCTGTCTTTGGTCCCACATGTGGACAGAGCAGAAGAGGGAACTCTCCAGAAAAAAGATGGACAAAATACACAAAAAGAGAAATGAAAGATGGAGAGAACATATTTCCTCTGAGTTTCTGAAGATCTGCAAGTTCCCAGTTATAGTCTTTCCTTAAGCCAGATGTGATATTTGCCCTTAGGGCCTATAAGTCACCCTTCCTATTGTGAATAAGCCAATGCCAGTGAATTTCTATTTCTTGCAAACAATAGCATCCAGGGCAACAACCACTCACGGGCTCTGTCACTACCTATTTGACCTAAGAGGGGACCTCAAACTGTAGGCTAAAGTAGCTGTAAGGCTACTTCCATTTTTTTGTGTCTCAAAAATCATTTCTTGTGACTTCAATGACCTTACCTCTGCCCCCTAACCCAGTGTAAATTTGGAGGCAAATCCAGTGTATTAATACCATCAAATATTCATGAGGCATCCTCAAGGGCAGGGTGTCCAGCACTTTGCTACCACCTTGATGTGTCTTTTGGCATCTGTTCTAGATTTTTTTTCTCCTAATGGCATAACGCTTTCTTTCAGCTCTCCAAGTGTCATGTTTTCTTGTTTAAGTTATCACTGTAACTTTTCCCACTCTTACAGAGTTTTTCAAGGGCAGAAAGGCAACATGGTGTGGAGGAAAGGGCATTCAACTGGGAGTTTTGAAGAACGAAATCCTAGACCTACTCCTGCCACTAGCTTTGCTCTGTAATGCTGAGTCAATCATGAGACTCTCCTGATCTGTTTTCCCATCTGTGGAAGTGGGAGAGAAAAATAATACTTTCTCTGCCTACTTCATAGAGATGCAAGCTAAAATTAGGTCATGAATGTGAACATTTTTTGAGGCAAAAATATATAAATTGCTGCATCCATAATGGTAATGAACTCCCTTTATTTCTATCCCACTCCCAGACACCAAGTTCAAGGTTCTCACTCAATAATTACTTGAATTTAACTCTAGCTGCTTATTTCCTTCTTAAAATGTGGCTTTGTGGGGTGCCTGGGTGGCTCTGTCTGTTAAGTGTCCAACTCTTGATTTCAGCTCAGGTCATGATCTCAGGGTTGTAAGATCAAGCCCCAAGTCAGGCCCTGTGCTGCACATGGAGCCTGCTTAAGATTCTCTCTCTCCCTCTGCCCCCTCCCCAAAAAAGTGGCTTTGTATCTACATTCATTTCTCTTGAACACTGATAAACACTTTTTAAAATTGTAATAGGGCACCTGGTGACACACTCAGTTAAGTGTCCAACTCTTGGTTTCAGCTCAGGTCGTCATCTCAGGGTCCTGAGATTGATCCCTGTGTCCAGCTTCACACTGAGCACAAGTCTGGAGTCTGCTTGTCCTTCTGCAACCCCCCAGCTAGTGCTCTCTCTTTCTCTAAAATAATAAATCTTTTTAAAAAATTACAAATAAAGGAAACACAAGACATGCATCCTGTTCTGTTTTAAGGCAGGCTAATTTCTTGCTATTTCTTAATGACTGTATTTATTTTCCTTTAACCTAACATGCCACTGCCTAACATGTCTCCACCATGCATACTGCTGTTTACACAGTGGTTCCCAAACTTGTCAGTACCTTGGAATCAATGAGGAGCACTGAAAATTACTAATGCCTGTGTTCCACCTTAGAGACTGTGATGTAATTGGTCTGCAGTGTGGCCTGGGACTTTGGAAGTTTTAAAAATATCCCTTAATGATTCAAATGTGTAGTCAAGTTTGGGATCCACTGCCTTTAGGGTTCTCCTTTTATTAAAAAAAAATCCAATTCTAATCATTTGGGGATTAATTCCTAGCAAGGCTCTCACCTGAAATATTTCCTTTATAAACTGCTATAAGAAACAACAGGGGGTTAGTCCTAAATCCATCTCTTCTTCCTACTGTGATTGCCTTGAACTTCATCAGGTTAATTGAAATTCCTTCTGATAAATGCAGTGAAGCCATTAATGGAGGCTTCACTTATTCACATGCACATTTCCTGTTCTGCTGTGGTTTCCTCCAATAATTTAGTTATAATTTGCATGATACCTTCTGCCTCTCTCCCCGCCCCTCAATTCAAATGGCCTTTCACTGTCCCTCAGTGGCTGGCTGGGTCTGTCACCTGTTGTCTTCACTTCTGGATGGACAAAATTTCCCTCTTTCCAGTTACATTATCTCCATCTTCTGGATCTAGCCAGCCAGCTCGGTGAGCTTGTTTCATGGGTTGCTTGGGCTATAACTTAGACTGAGATATTTCACAATTTGGAGCCAGACTTGATAAAGCAATTGTGCACTTCTTTGTTTCTCTAATCCTGCCTGACTGGGGACCAGAGTGAATCTGCTGATTCTGGAATATAAACAAACTCTATTAGAGACCCTCTGATTGTGCTGGTTGACACCACATCAGCTTTTGTAAGGAGCTAGAGCAGATTCAAACCTGAACGCAAATTTCCTTAGGCCTTTTGGGCCACTCCCTGACCCAAAGGAGTATATGAGTTTCATCTCAACATGGATCTGAATTCTAAAGTAAAAGCTAAGACTGCTGTTTCACCAGGGTATTTTCTATACTCAGGAAGAGTCACTGTCTTTTATCTGCCTTGGCCCTCAGGATTTGTAACACCATCATCACCTGATTCCAGATGGGAATCTGGAATGGGGGGATGACAGAAGAATGGACAATTTCAGGCAAACAAGCATTACTGAGTCCTGATCTGTTTTAGTCCATGTGGTGCCACAGCCTGTGATGGTCCTCATTTCCCTCTTGGTCCACTACCTCCCCAACTGGCTAGAGCCAACATGCCAATCCCAACCAAGGATTAGAGTTCAGACTCAACCATGTCATCAATGGAGAGCCAAAAATCTCTCCCTTTCGCTCTCTCTCTCAAGTTTAAGAACTTCTTAATTACCTTAGTTGTTTAAATTCTTTTATTCTCTGTCTTTCTGAAGAAAGCAATTTTTACATTAAAATATAATTTGAAGCATTTCAAAGAAATTTACCATTACTTTCAATGACTGAAACATAATGGCATTTGTTTGCCATGATGCCATAATGGCATCCGTCTTACTGCTTCAGAAAGGTATGTGATGCCCGAGGCCACAGTTGCTTCTCTAGATTAAGGCAAACAAGGGTGACTTTACTTATGTATTATTAATGGACTATCACTTTTAATAATAACTGATTATCGAGCATTTACTGTGTGCCAGATACTATGCTAAGTCCTTTCCATAATTTATTTAAATTGCTCCTTGTCTAGCTCTATGAAATAGGCATTTTATCTCCATTTCACATCTGAGAATATAGAAACTTAGGGAACTTAAAGCTTACACAGCTAGTAAATGGTGGGATCAGGACTTGAACCTATTCTAACCAGTACAGAGTCCCTGCTCTTAACCTCCAGAGTCTTCTGAGGTGATCTCCTTTTATGGAAATGTGCTTGCATCCCAGAAGCACAGCTTTCTCTGATTTTAAAAACTGAGACCCGTATGATTGTTGGGGTTATAAATATGAGGGATCAATAGCTTAACACACACATGATAGTCACTTGAAAAATAATTATCAATAGGTTGACAGACAAACAGCATTTTATTTACCCAGATTCTGGGAAGGGTTCTGGATGGTATTAGGAAAGGATGGGAGGGGCGCCGATTTGGCCTCCTGGGGGAAGTTTGTGCAGATGGCTTCTTCAGCCATGCCTGTGTCCTGTCATTGCTCCTTCCAAGTCTATTGTAAAAGGCTCCTCATTTCAAGACCAAATATAAAAGTGATGGAGCTGGCTGACAGGCCTGAGGACTTTGAAGGGGCTTTTGAAGGAAAAGACAGCAATTTCAGAAAATGAATCCTGTGGTTTAGAAAGAAATCAGCTGAACTTATGATCATTTTGTTCTGTTCTGTTCTATTTTTTTTTTTTTAAAAAAAAAGAAAGGAAAGAAGAGAAAAAAAAATTTGTTCTCATCACAAAGAAAACAATTTCATTAGGCCTGGAGAATTACAGTCTATCCATGAAGACTTCAACCTTCTGAGATACCTAGATTTTTAGAGTCAAAGGACCTTTAAAGACAGCTTTTTCATCTGAATCCTGCATTTCGCAGAAAGGAAACTGAGGCTTGAAACACTGAGGCACACAAAAGGTTAGTGAAAGCTGACTCTCAGTTTTTGTCCCCTCTCTATCTCATGCCTTCTTTTTCATTTTTGTTTTTGTTTTGTTTTGTTTTGTTTTTAAAGATTTTATTTATTTATTTGACAGAGAGAGAGGTAGCCAGCGAGAGAGGGAACACAAGCAGGGGAAGTGGGAGAGGAAGAAGCAGGCTCCCAGCCAAGGAGCCTGATGTGGGGCTCGATCCAGAACGGCGGGGATCATGCCCTGGGCCGAAGGCAGATGCTTAACGACTGAGCCAGCCAGGCGCCCCCATTTTTGTTTTTTGAATGACAAGATATTCAAAGGCCACTGAGAGAGAAAAAACAAGATAATTTCTGTCTCTTTAAGAAAGGCCAGAAGAGCTCCAAAACTTCTAGAAAGAAGACAGCCAATTATTTAATCTAATTTCAGGAATAGTCTTGATCTTATTAGCTTAGGGACTGAATAAGGAGGCAGAGGCCCCACAAAGCAAGATTTATTGCTTCTTTCCATGAAAGCAGAGGGAAAATGAAAATTGGCTTAATGGGGATTTGGGCCCATAATGTAATTCTTGTCTCAGCTTAGAGAAACAATCCACAGACAAAAGGTCAATGGATCCTAGTAGTGATCTCCTGAGCTAGTGAAGAAAGGGGTCACCTGCCACTTCTCCAGAGGCCCCTAGGATTAGAAGTTGCCTCTGCAGTAGGCAAGCTTAAAAAAGAAGAAATCCATTGAATTTACATTGACCTGGGAAGTGTGTTTAAAGTGCCACTGCTTCACCAGACCGGTGAAGCAATGAATAAGATTTTCTAGAGGGAAAATCTCTAGCAAAGTTGTGGCCAGTGATATTAACATTAGCTCCTTGGGGAAGAATTTGGAGGTGAAAATGGAGAAAAGGGAGGGAGGTTGGGGCAGTATCAATTCAATAAGCATTTATTGAGTGCTAACTATGTAGTAGACACCAAGAGATAAATTAAACCTTCTCTGTTCCTGGAAATGCTTGCAGATGAGTAGGAACTAGCAACCACAGAGGAACTTGTTCCCAGGATTCAGACACCAATATGCAAAACTGTCCAGCATCCCACAATTCATTTCCATTCTGAGACTCTTGTTCTGTTACAATTATTAGCTAATACAGCTCACTCCTGGGGGCTACAAAACTCCCCAACTAATTAGTAACTCACAGATGTTACCCTAGCAGCTTGGTGTTGGATGAGGCATGCACATCCAGCTCAAAGTCAGAGGATGCTTACAAGAAGAAAGAGAAATTCAGAGTCAACTGAAGCACCCAGTTTCCTTCCCCAGATGTCATCAATGCAAATACCCAGCAGACCCTGCCGTAGTCCAGCTCAGAAATTCAGCTCTCAAAGGCCACCTTACTCTATCAAGTCTTTAGTTATTGTGGAAAGGGACTGCTTGCTTGGGCTTAAAAAAAAAAAAAAATAGCATTCGCCATCATGGGATCTGATCCAGGCCAATGCCAGTTGGATCAATCAACCTTTTAAAAATCATTTTAGGATAAATATTCAGCTACAGTCATGAATTAAAGATGTGAGGGAGAGAAAAATAGTACACAGCTTACAGTGGTTAACACTGGGTTTAAAACCAAAGTGTGATGCTGCATTAATCTTCTTGTTGAGGCCTCAAATGAATTGAGTAAAATTTGTTTTAACCATCTCTGTTCTGATAAACATTAAGGATTCTTGAATTTTATGGAAAGTAAGAAGGGGAATGATTTCCACAGGAAAAGTGGAAGCAGGTCATGGCTAAATCAACCTCGAAACAACAGAATTTTCCACCAAAGCTGTGTATCTGGTTGCTAAACATTAAATAAGTCCTTTACTGGCCAATTTCATTCATCTTCCTATAGATATATTTCCAAATCGTGAATCCTTGTGCACATACAAAACAGTAGATGAGGTGGTATCCACAGCTATTAGAGTAACTCTATGAATCCCTAAGTGAATTACCCATTGTTCCTCTGTATTTTTACAAGTCAAGTTATGCCAAAGATTTTAGGAAGCAGCAGGACTGGCTTCATGTGTTACACAGAGTCTTTCACTCAGAAGGGCTCCATACTTGGGGTTTGATGCTCAGCATCTGCCATCTTGAAACTGTTAGCAATTTAATTCTGAATTTGTGTTCTGTACGTAAAGTCTAATGGAACAATGGAGCATGTGCCCAGGGGCTTAGAGCCTTGACTCTCCTGCAGTCCTGTCTTCCTACACCTTCCTGCCTCTTTGAGGTGGATTCTTGACCATCTGTTCCCCCTGTTTCCTGTCCCCTAGTGACCTGAGCCTCCCCTGGCCTCCCTTTCCCCACCCCTGCCTCGTGATTGCTACTACCCTCCACCTGGGTTGGTGACCAGTTCACATCAGTGGGGGGAGGCCTGTGTGCCACTATTGCCCTCTGTTCATGGCATGGGCCTGGGCATAGGTGCATTCCAGGGCATCTCATGGTAAGGCAAGGTGGTAGCAATTCCTGCCCTGGGCTAGCAGTGCCACAGTGCATTTGGTCAGCAACTTGGGAGCATCCTCTGCTCCAGGTAGAGTGTAGCCAGCATGGAGGTTGTAATCTCTCAAGGAGTTACCTATTGACCATGGGTTGGTGCAGAGGGCCTATGGTAAGGGGGAGATTAATTTCTTCCCACTCCCAGCTGTGGTCCTACACTTTCATTTTGCAATGCACCCTTTTGGCAAATGGTCAATGTCAAAGACTGGGGAGTGGAAAGGGGAAAGCCTACATCTTAATTAATATAGTTCTTATTTGGCATCTAGCTTGGTACAAGACCTGTTAGTAAATACATTACAAGAAGAAAAAAAAATAAGGGGCACCTGGGTGGCTCAGTTGGTTAAGCATCTGCCTTCAGTTCAGGTCATGATCCCAGGGTTCTGGGATTGAGTTCCTGCATCGGGCTTCCTGCTCAGCGGGGAGCCTGCTTCTCCCTCTTCATCTGCCCCCTCCTCTGCTCATGCTCTCTCTTTCTCTCTCAAATAAATAAATAAATAAATAAATAAATAAATAAATAAATAAATAAAATCTTTAATAAAAAAAAAAAAGAAAGAAGTAAGTTCCTGCCCTCAAGGGGCTTATTATCTAGTTGGAAATAGATGAAATCTATAATAGATAAAACAACAAGTTTTCATAAAGGATGTGGAATTGGAGAGGAGTCCTGAAAGTAGCATTTAAGTCTGGAGGGGAGGGAAGAGGATACTTGGTAACAAGTGCTTCAAAGTGGGGACGCCTGGGTGGCTCAGTTGGTTAAGCAACTGCCTTCGGCTTGGGTCAAGATCCCAGGGTCCTGGAACTGAGTTCCTGCACCCTACTCCTTGCTCAGTGGGGAGCCTGCTTCTCCCTCTGCCTGCTGCTCCCCCTGCTTGCGCGCTCTTTCTCTCTGACAAAGAAATAAAAATCTTTAAAAAAAAGTGCTCCAAAATGTAGGGAAGCTAGTGCAACCTTACAATGGACGCTGACTTGAAGATCCTCGTATATTTTTGGTTCTAGGCCACTCACTCACAATGTTCTGGGGGGAGTGCTGGTACAAGGGAAGATGTGGGAATAGGCATGGCTGATGTGGACGATGGAGGAGAGAATTACAGAGGAAAGAAGAGAAAATGGGTTCAAGCCTCCCAGCTGTTTACGCTGAGGTACACTCAGCGGCTGCTACTATTTAACATAGCAGGCCACTCAAAGTTCTTCCTAGACCAGCAAAGACAGAACAAAGACAGACCTTACGTTTAAGCAAATGATGGAATGAAGTCAGGTTTCACAGTGAGCTCCGTTATGACGAAAAAGCAAATATTCTCTGGTGAAGGTTGACTTAATTAGCCATTTTAATAATTCATGAGTCTTTAAAATGTTTGCCAGAAGATTCAGAGCTCAGATTCTGCTTCTGGTATTTAGTTCTGGGTCTTCTCTATCACAAATTGTGCTGCCTCATGGAGTAATGGCAGGAGAAAGCCTGGGAATGTGCAGTTTGGTTTGGCCAGACTGGGCATAGTTCTTTTTTTTTTTTTTTTTTAAAGATTTTATTTATTTACTCGACAGAGATAGAGACAGCCAGCGAGAGAGGGAACACAAGCAGGGGGAGTGGGAGAGGAAGAAGCAGGCTCATAGCGGAGGAGCCTGATGTGAGGCTCGATCCCATAACGCCGGGATCACGCCCTGAGCCGAAGGCAGACGCTTAACCGCTGTGCCACCCAGGCGCCCCATACTGGGCATAGTTCTTAACCTTAACCTTCTGGGACTTAGAACCTGTTTGAGAATCTGGTGAAAGTTCTAGACCTCTGGCCTAGGAAAAGGTATGTAAATTCAGGGTCTTCCAGACTTCCCGAGATCCTCCCTTGAGCTCCAGTTTGAGAATCCACAGTTTAGATGATCTCGAAATACTCTAACATTCTTTTTAACTTACCCACAAGCTAGCCTGTCAATATGTCACCTGAAAATGTTGTGATTCTTAAGGGCTTGCAGGCAAGCAGTCTCATGTGGATGTTTGCAAAGTGAGAAATGCATAATGCAACATTTGTTCATTAGGCTGCAGCAATGCTAATGCAGAAAAGAGGACTGAATGAATCAAAAGCCATGAGTCAGCTCCCTTCCCGCCACCTGCCAGCAAAGCAGCCTGCTGGAGCTGAGGGGTTGAACTGGGAGTCAGACAGCCTGGGGCCCTCAAATCCGGGCCCAGGTACTTTCTGGCTATGACTCGGGGGACTGATTTCACCTCTCTTAGCTTCAGTTTCTTCATTTATAAAATGTGGCCAATAAGACGTATCCTATATCCCATGTTCTGAGGAAGAACTGAGCCAACCTTTGTTAATTAGGTACAAGTTCCTGGGCCATAGTCATGCTCAGTAAAGGTAGTTCATTCCCCTGATCACACCCACAAGGAGGAGGAGTGCTGTGAATTTAAAGCTGTGGGAGGGGAAAGACTGAGGTGTGGCTGGAAGCTCTCTCTATGAACTCTGGGGATATGTGGTCCCTCTTCCCAGCCCTCGTTCCCATAAGACTCCCCTGAAGGAATGTGAGCTGGATTCAGCTCAGGAGGCTGGGGAGGGACCCTGTGTAGCAGCGTTGGTCTGGAGCAGCTCCCTGTCTTCTCCCCTCTGTTGCTGCTCAGGAGTCTGGAGGCTGCAGGAAATGATGGGGGAGATCCTGGGCTTTTTCTGGCTGCAGGCCTGACTGCAGCAGAGAAGAGAGAGAGGCGGGTGCGGGAGGCAGTCTCGCTTCTGAGCAGGCAGTCTGTGTGTTATTCAAGAGCCCACAGTGAAGCTGGGGCTGGTCCTGGGGGACATGCAGAGCTGGGCAAGATGCAGCTCCTGCTCTCAAAGACTGCACAACTTTGACATGAAATAAGACAAACCCCAGGAAGGAGAGTGGAAGGGCCGCATTTCTGGATGCAGAACATTCTGTCCAATATGGGGTCCGGAAGGGAAGGGGTATGAGGGCAGGATGGTGGCAAGAACGTTTGGGCAGTGCCAGGCACCTGATGTACACTAGGTCTCACTCTCACATCACCCTCCAGGGTACGTGCGCTAATCCTTTACTGTATGATGAGGCAACTGAAGCTCAGAGAGGTGGTGATTCACTGAGGTAACAGTTGTGACATGGTGCCAGGACATTCAAACCAAGCCGGCTGTCTCTGAAATCCTTTCTCCCCATTCCCCATCCAGGCCAGCTAGACGAAGTGGGAGGCCTTGCTGGTCCTCGTTCTGAGGCCTGTGACGCCATTACCAGCTGTGTACAATGCTATGCGCAGAATCCAGGCTCGGTAAATATTTGCCCCTTGAATGGGAAGGAGAGAGTGCTCTAGGCGGCTCTAGGCAGTTCACGTGTACTGTTTACCTTTCTTCCCACATTCTCCCATGAGGAATCATCATCCCTTCCTTCCCTCAACTGAAAACAAAGGCTGAGTGGAATGAGTGAAGTGCCTGGATTACACAGAGCCTGTCCTAGGGACCGACCATGGATCAGTGAGAATTAGGTCTGTGGCGGGCCCCAGCAGGGAAGCTTCAGCCCAGCTTGGGCCCCTGCCGAGGAGGAACCCTGTCATCCTAGGGAATTTTCTGAGCAGAGTCTCCTGACCTGATTTGTAACTAGTGATGTGACTACGTTACCTAAAGCTGGGTGCCAAGCAGAGAGCAAAATGAGACTACCTCTCCATTCATTTCCAGCCACTGATTCGATGATGTTGATAAACTGTGATTTTCAAATGGAAAGGGCTTTGTCGTCACGATTTTTAAATAAAAGTCTAGCATAGCTCTTTATTTTCTGACCAAGGCCCTAGGGATCTGTTTTAACATGCTGGATATGACACAATCCCTAGGGTCGGCTTTTTATTTCATTGCCATTTTAAGGATATCAGAGCATGTGGGCTAGAATTTACCTTAAACAATAGATTTTTAAATGGTAAGAGACTATATTATTACTTACACTTAGTAAAGTCCCTTTGGATAGTAAGAACCAACATAATATTAAGTTTTCTTGCTGTCACTTGACAATATGAATTGGTTTTGTGTAAGAACCAGGAGCTCATTGGATTGAATTTAGGAAATTGGAAAAACAAATTTGACTTCAGTGGATTTGAATGATTACAATGTAATAAACATATAAAGGCTAGGAAGCTAATTTATCATTGCTTTCAGTTTTATTTATTTGAAACTCCTTCATGGTTGATATAAACAGGGTTTATTAAAGATTATGAATTCAATTTCCAAATGAGTTGTAAATGGCTTTCTATAGAGAGATTACTTTTTGTTGTTTTCCTGAATAAAACATGTTTTTGCCAGTGGGGTTATGTAGCCCACGTATTAATATTGGAACATTATTCTGTTGAGCTTGGCATCTATGATGTGCAACGTTTGATTTGTTCTCTGATCTATTTGTCTTCACTTTCTTTAATAAACACTGAGACCAAATACATAACCTCTTATGACCTGCACTTCAATGAATCACAAGAGAATGTCTGTCTCTGTGGCAGTTTATCATTTGAATGATAATTCTGGTTCCCTTTAAAAATGTTAAAGGGTCTGCTCTCAAAATAGACTGCTGTGAAAGACATGAGGGATGCTGTGGGTCACTGATGGGGAATCATAATTGACCTTAGCTTTTGTTGCGTGGTAACAGACTCTCTCTGGATATTAGATCACTGCATACTGCAGAACTATCAACACACTGCCCTCAAAGGGGAACATTTTGTATTTACAATTTAGAAAACTAGATATAACAGACCCTTGTAGAAAGGCAGGCTGTAAGTAGACTTGGAGCCTGTGTGAAGATGGCCCTCCAGAGCCTACCATACTGTAAGAGCCTGTTCAATTTCAATCTTTTCACAAAAGGACTGTGACTTTTATAGCCCAGTGCCTATAGGAATAATGCACTGCACAAATGAAAACACTGAAAAGGGAATTAGTATCCATGTGAAGTATCTCAGAATGCTGAAGCTGGGGAGAACCTTGGGAGGCCATTTATTTTCATTCTCTCAAGGCCAGCTGGCATATTTTCATATATTAAAGCTATTGTCTAAAGAGCTAGGAAAGCTAATTGCCTAAAGAGAATAGATTCTACCTCTCCCCAGGAAACCTTGTCTGTTGTTGTTATTTTATTATATCATAAAACTCCAGACAGAAAGATACAGGGTTCTAGTGGAGAGGAAGTCATTACCCAATGTCACTTTTGAAAGAAATGATTACACCGTTAATGACAGTAGTATGTTCACACCATAATTCAGCAACCAACAAAGAGACTTGAGTATCTTAGATCAAACTAAATTGGGTCACAGACCAAACTGATTTTAAATTTATTGTCTTTAAGATATGAAGTCGACTGGATAATTCTGAAGTCTAGCAAAGATATATAAATAAACTATTCACTCACAAATGTGTAGTAACCTCAAGAGTGAGTCAGTCTAGAAAAAGCAGTACAATAAAAGCAAGTCAAATTCCCATCTTGAGGGAGCCTGCCCCTTGATGTGGAGGGTGGTGAGAAGGCTGGAAGACCGCTGGTCTACTTTCTAAGTTCCTACTTAAACCCCAAACTTCCTCTCCTCTTTTTAAATTACCCCAGCATCCAGGTCTGTCATTTTCTACCTCCCCTTGGAAGATAATTCTCTTTTCCCAAGATACTACAAATAATCCTAAAGCCCAGCCCCTTCCGATCACTTCAGCAATAAGGCACTGTATGGCACCTCAATCCTTACCTCTGATGAGTCTGAATGTCCCAGTTGTCTTCCTTGTCTTTGATTCTTTCAGGTGTCCATCACTGCACCTAGCATATAGTAGATGCTCAACTTTTCTTATTTCTGACAGTTAACATAGTCTTAGTGGGACCTGCAAATTTGATATAAATTTATGACTTTAATTCGACTCTCAGCATAAACCTGCTTTCTCAACTCCAACCACTATTTTTTTTTCTGACAAGAGATTATTTCCACTATCCATCTGGAGTCCACTGTATTCTAGAAACCACGGATTGAACTCTGCCTTCAGAAAGTTTTTAGTCTATTGACATAAGAAAGAATGACTTGGAATTCCTGTATCATACAGGTTGCATCTCCAGTTAGAACAGGCACTTCCGCTTCTTTTCATTTCACGTAGTGCCTAGAATGGCGCTCGGTACTAGTAGGTACTTAGTAAGCAATGAATGGGTGAGTGACTGTATGCTGTATTCACAGGCACAAAAGTGCTATGGATAGGTGTGGAAGTCAGATAGAGCTGAGTTAGAAATCTAATTCTGAGAGCTACTAGCTATGTGACTGGGCAAACTATGTAAATCCTTTAAGCCTCAGCTATTCCATCTGTAAACTTGGATGATTGTAGAATTGACTCTATAAGTTTGCCATGAGGATGAAATATGATACGAAATGTAAAATGGCTAGCACAGGAATTAGAATTTAGTGTTTGAGAAAATGTTAGTTACTACTGTTGTCATCAGAAATGATAAAAACACATACAAAGAGGTGAGAAGGGTGGGAGATAGGGTTACCGGAGTTACTATGGCTGGGTTAGAGAGTTAGCAGAATTTTAAAAGAGGGTGGGGGTGGAAGTCAGTTGTGTATAGTATAGAAGGGACTAGTTTGGTAGTCAGGGAAACTGGGTTCTAGACCTGGCTTTTCCTTCAATTACATGCAGGACCTTGGGCAATCCCCTCATGTTTAGGGACTAAGTTTCCTCATTAAACAGTTATATTAAATGACCTGTGAAATCTCTTCCCACTCAAAACAATCTATAATTTGAGGGAAAAGATTCTAAGGATGTTTCTCCCCTTAAACCCCTTACTAAGAGGGATCTCAAAATCAAGAGATCAGGTGACTGATTTGCAATCTGAGGTCCAGAGAGGTTATGAAAATTACCCCAAGATCACAGAGCAGTTGGTGGTGACTTGGATACAAATCCTTACCTCTGAGTCCCCATGCAGTGAGACAGGAGAGGTTATAGACCAAGAAACACTGGCTGTGGTGGGGGAAGTATAAATGCAGGGCTTGTGGGAGATAACATCACCAGATACAGAAGGACACAGCTGAAGGAGACCTTTGGTCTAAGAGTTTTAATATGATAGAGATAACTAGAAATCACTGGTAAGTGAAATTATTCCAATTTTATTTATTACTAAAAGATATAGTAAACCCAGACAGAATAAATTCAAATAAAGAAACGTGAACATGAATACAAGAGATAAATTAACATGGGAGTTTCCTATACAAGTGGTCAAAATGATAGTCCTATGGGTTCATATAATATTGGAAAGGTCTTTGGGGACCTAGACTAATAGCTACCTCCCTTTTTCTCTCCTGACCTTGGGGTCACTCTATCCCAGACATTGAACTCTGAGATTAAAGCAAAGCTCCTGTTCTGCCCCAAGTCCTTTCTGCCTTCAGGGAAGTAAGCAGGTGTGAGGATGAGAGGGGGGACTGCGGAAAGCTGTGGCCTCTCTGCAGAGGGCAGTTGCAGACCTGCTGGCTGAAGGTCTTGCTTTTCTCTTGTCCTGGCCATGCCTATTTAGGCCTTTCACTTGCAGCTTCCAAACAAGCTTTGTGATATTATCTATTTTCCAGTCTGACCCAGTACTCACAATTTACACCTTGGGAAGAATGACACAAATATGACACCTCTGGAAAGGACTGAAGGAGATGCTAAGAGCTACACAGAGACAACACAAAGAACCAAGCACTGAGAGCAAGGGTCCAGAATAAAAGCTGCACTGAGAAGAAATACCTCTGAGGATCTAGAGAAAGCCATTGTTTATGGATAGGCTGAGTACAACAAATACAGAATGATGACTTTTTACAAGCTTGGAATGAGATGCGTTGAACATCTTTGAGGATCCTTGAATAAAATGTCTGATTCTGGATCTAGGCAGAGAGAGTAGAAGGTGAGCCTGGAATATTTTGTGTTGAAAGCAACAACTACTCAAAAACTGATGGAGATAGGTCAAAGAAACATAAGAACTGGCCTGAGCAGCAAATATTGGCTAAATTTGGGACAACCTGAGCACCCAAACTTAAAATAAATGCAATTTATTATAGTACGCTGAATTTAAAAAAACAATTAATAGTAATGCTCAGAAAAGGAGAGAAGGGGAGGATATAACTTTTTTTGCTAAAAGAATACCAGCTAATACATATGGAAGGGATCACAGAGTTAGAAAAACCATAATAAAATCACTAGGTGAGGAGCTGCTAGAGAAAGGATATTTACATGGTAGGAGAATTGCCCCACAGGTTACTTATCAATTAAATGTGGAAAACACATCCTTACAATGGTGAGGTCTGGTAGATGCTATCTTAACTAAGTGATCAAATTTATCATCATTAAGAATGGAACGATGGCTCTTATGTGCTCTTGAAATGATGTAGTATAAAATACACAATATTGTCTGTGAAGTATTTTTGCCAAAAGTTTTCATCCAGAATCTTGTCAAGTCTTTAGTCCTAAGTTCTAGTTCATAGGAAATACAGAGCAGCATGTTAAATAATACTATGAGAAAGTAATCAGACAAATCTAGGATGTGGACATTGTAAAAGAAAACTGTTTTGGATCCTTCAAAATATCAATGTTGTGAACAACAAAGGTAGGGGAACTATCTAGATTAAAATTAGAAGCCTAAAGAGACGTAATCTTGCAAAGTGCAACCCCTGTCAGATCCTAGCTAGAAAAAATAAAACAGCTATAAAACCATTTTGGAGACAATTAGAGAAATGTAAGTATAGATTGGATCGAAGATAATATTACAGAATTTTTTAAAAGTGTGGTACCAGTGTTGTGATTTTGTGTGAGAATATCCTTATTCATAGCAGAAATATGCTGAAATTCGGGGCTGAAGTATGCTGCCAGCAACTTTCTTTTAAAAGTTTCATCCAAAAATAATTTGTAGATTGGTGTGTGTGTGTGTGTGTGTGTGTGTGTGTGTGTGTGTAGAGAGAGAGAGAGAGACAGAGAGACAGAGACAGAGAAAGAAAGCAAATGTAGCAAATGCTAGCCATTGTGGTAGTTAATCAAAGTGGACAGCATATAAATGGTTTATTGTACCATTCTTTTGACTTTTCTGTACACTTGAAATTTTTCAAAATAAATTGAGAACTAAATTTCTGAGGAAATATTTGGCAGTTAAATGAAAGTTTACATCTAGGAAAAAAGCAGCTCTTTCATTCCTAATCAATACTGTTTTTGTAATAGCGGCACATCTATGTCTCCGCCAGCTCCCACCATGAGAGGCAGGGGCTGTGACTCTTTTCACTTCGGAACCAATGAAAGTGATAATGTGGCAGTAAAACAAAGAAGATGTTTTCCCTAAGGCAACTCCCATTTTCTCATGCAGAGGGGAAACTGAACTCTCTCCTTCCAGGAAAGACCCGGGGAGGTCACAAGAGGTAATAATTACCCAACAAGTATACTTCTTTTATTAATATGACTTCAGGGCATCAAAAATAAAAACAAGTAACGTGAAGAATTTAGCAAATTCGGATACTAATCCATAGCTTTCTAATCAAGTTCTGGTAGGGTGCAACTGATCCCATAGGCACATCAAGCTGTGTCCCTTCTTTACAGACTGGCCCCTGGTTCCTGGTTTCTCTACAGAAGAGAGGTTGGTGACTCTCACACAAAGAGCAAAATGGCAGATGGGCTTCCAAAATGAAATTATTACCAAGAGTTTCATGGAAGATATAGTAGATAGCATGATTCAAAGCATACCATAAAGAAAATTGAAATATGGAAAATGAAGAAAAGAAAGAAGGCAAGTAGGTAGTTAAGTATAGAACATTTTGAAATCTTCTTTCAAAGCAGACAATGATTTACTACAAGTTCCATGAGCAGAACTTGGAAATATTTGTTAGTTAGATGGGGAGTCGGAAACAATGTGAAGAAGGGAAAAGAGGACCCCAATAGTGCCAACTTTAGAGTCTTGAGAATGAGAATTCTGATTTTTTAAACCAAAGGATAATCACAAACCAAGCTAGTACGAAGAAAATGAAATTAAAATTTGAGGTACAGATTTGAGGTTAAAATTTGAGGTCACATAGAATTCACACCTTCATGTAGGCCCCATGCTGCCAGTACAATACCAACCATGACATAAATCACCTCTTTTCTGTGAAACCATTTACAGTTGAAAGCACAATTTTTTAAACTTAATTATGTGGTGGCTAATTGCTTTAATTATTTCATCAAGCTAAGGCAGTCTGAGCCATAAATTCTCTAAATGAGAAAAAAATATAATTTAAAAATTGCATAAACAATTATTATACAATGACATAAAAAATTCCAAGGAAGATGAAAATTATATTTGATTAAATATATATTTAGTATTTTCAAATTGACTTAAATAATAACTTATATTAGAAGATGAGAATTGTCCTGCTGGTTACTTTCTGTTTTTATTATTTATAAGACAACTTATACTTTGTAATAATCTTCTGTTTTTTAAAAGCCATGTGAAGACGACATGTGCAAAATGAGAATATCTTTGTCCATTCATCCACCTATTCATTTGACAAAATTTACTGGGTATCAACTGTGTCCTAGCACCAAGCAAGGTGGTGAGGTTGCAAACATAATTACAGTCCCTCAAGGGACTCAGTTTAGCTGATACCACCAATCTATAAGGATATAGTACCATAAGGTGTTACAAGGTTATTCTGAGAGAGAGCGATTATTTCTCTATGGGCCAAGGGGAGAGGGCTAGTGGATTAGGAAGACATCACAGGGGATATGATGTTTGCGCCAAGGATGAAGGGATGTGCAGCAGGCAGTTGGAAAATGAGGAAGAATGTTCTAGGCAGAGGGAGCAACATGAGGAAAGATGAGGACTGGGAAAACAGTACAGTGCATGCAGATATCTGCAAGTTCTTCGGCTTGGCTTAGGTGACAGAGTGGAGGGAGATGCTTTTCAATGAAGCCAGAATAGAGGAGAGCAGGTTAGGGTGAAAATATGAGAGGTTCAGTTTGGTTGTAGTTTTGGGGCCCGAGGACCTCCACAAGAAATTGGCAGTAGACATTTTCAGGACTGCAAGACAGGGCCCCAACCTAGCCTCACTTTAGAGAGCCTGGTTATGGCTCTCCTTCTTATGCACCTCTACACAAAGGGCCAAGGGGACATCCTACCTAGAGCCCACATTCCCCCACCCCTTTAAGACTATTCTTCATCCCTAGGATCACAGGATTCCCTGCTCAAATAGCACTGAGGCTGCTTCCAGGGCTCGTGTACACTTTATCCTCAGGTCCACTCTCCAGAGAGCAAACTGTGTCTCCAGGGTGCATGTCTTTAGGCCCTGAGGGATGGACAAGAAACAGCTGTTTGTGGGGCTGTTGATGGGAGCCTGTTTGGTACTACAGTGTCCATACAAGTGATCGCAAGACCTCTCACAGTGTGGATGGAGCTGGGGGTGAGAAGAGAAATGGGTGGGCTGTGGGTTAAAGGATGGCTTCCTTATACTTCCACAATTTGGTATGTAAATCCAAGGTTCTAAAATTGGCCATGGACATCCAGGTTGTTATGAAAGTTTCTCTGTCAAGGTTGTAGAATAGAACATATTTGTTAGTTTGATGCACAACTTTAACATATATAACATATGCTATATAAGCCTTGGTTCGTACTCTTGACTGAGCCCACGAATGTTAGGGCTGGCCTGAGTGGCTGGAAATGCTGATCGGGAGTTTAGGAAAGACTACCTCTGGCCATCCATATTTAGAGGTCATCAGGACAGAGCCAATGCTGTGGGAGTGGGGAGTTTGCCCAGGGCAGGTGTCAAAAGTCACAAGGAAGAGAGCCATGGCTTAAACCTGGAGGCACATCATCTTTTAAGCAACAGGCAAAGGAGCCAAGGAGCTTGAAAGAAACTGCCAGAGTGGTAGGAGAAGTATTACCAAGGGGTTGTTCCCAAAGCCAAGTGAGAAGAGTGTTTCAAGAGGAATGGAATGGTCAACAATATGGACAATGTATGTCAAGTGATCAGCAGAGTGCCTGGTCCATGTCGAGCGCCCAATCACCAGTGGCTGTGAATGTGCTAATAATGATGTCGATGATGGAGGTGGCAATGATGATGTCTCTGTTCCTCTGTGCTGCTTCTCTCTGCCTCAAACATCTTTTTTTTTTTCTCCATCTCTACCCAAATTGCTATGGATCACATTTTGTAGGAAGTCCTCCCTTGGCCCATTAGGTTGTCCTCCTACATGCTTCCATGGTCTCCTATGCTCATTCATTTTTTTTTTTTTTTAAAGATTTTATTTATTTACTTGACAGAGAGAGAGACAGCCAGCGAGAGAGGGAACACAAGCAGGGGGAATGGGAGAGGAAGAAGCAGGCTCCTAGAGGAGGAGCCCGATGTGGGGCTCGATCCCAGAACGCCGGGATCACGCCCTGAGCCGAAGGCAGACGCTTAATGACTGCGTCACCCAGGCGCCCCTTATGCTATGCTCATTCTTATCATTGTACATTCAGCAAATAATAGGCTACTGGTATTTATTGATTGAGTGGTCCCAATTTCTAGGGTGTCCAATCACCCTGGTTTGCCCAGGACTGGCTGTTTTTAGCGCTAAAAGTCCTGGGTTCCAGAAAACCCTTCAGCTTTAGGCAAATCTGGATGGTCACCCTAAAATGACATCTCAAATTTTTGCATGAGTAAATGAATAAAAGGCAGAGTGTCAATATCAAAGCTAACGACCTTCAACTTTTACTGTGTGTATATGAGCACAAGCCCATGCAGGATGTTCTTTCCATTCTCCCTTCATTCCTTATTGAACTGAGAGTGCTATGAGCAAGACATTCTCATGACCCGGTTGGATTCCTGTCCCAGCTCTGTTTTGCCCCATAATCCTGGAAAAGGATAGCTTCCCTTTCTCAACCAGGGCTCCTTATCTGATGCACAGAACAAGAGAATGATTTGAGTACTATTTTCTCAATTCTCTCAAAATTGACACACAACAAGTGCCATTCTAGATGCATAGGAGAGAAGCTGATGCATACTGTTGACTCCTTAGGGCATTTAAGGCTTAATTCTCTCACCTGTCAAGAATCACATAGGCCCTACAATCAAGAATGCTGGTCTGATCATCCTCTGTACTTGTTGGTTAGCACAGCTGGCTGGAGGAGAGAAGCTATGGGAAGGAAGTATCAAAGGATAGGGCTTGTGTTATCTGTGTTCTTCAAATTGAGGAACTGGGGCCTGGAGAGGAAGTGCATTCTCATTTTCCCAAGATGGACAAAGGTAGAAAGCTGTGAGATCTCATCAGTCAGGAGGGGGAAACAAAAAGACAACCAACCACCTCCTAGGCCGTGGTGTGGTGGCTGTCATCAACATCGCTTCTCAGTTGGCAATTGCCAAAGTCAGGCTGCACTGTATGTCATCTTGTGGAAGACAAATGCTCTATAAATAAATTGACTTGGAACAGTCTCAAATACACATAAACCACAATGGCTTTAAATGTAAGTCTTGACTTTTTTCTCATTTTCTTTCTCGGAGAGGTCAGCAAGGAAGTTTCTGCAAGAGAGGCCTTACTGAAATTCAGCCTAAGAAACCAAGAACTTTCCTGTAGTCTCTTTAACAGGCATACTTCATTACCAAATATTTGTTTAAAAGCGTATTGATTCAATACATACAATGCTAAGCATGTACTTGTACGTTAGACTTAAGTTTGTGCTTGTTATATGTTACACATCAATCTTCCTAAAAATTCATTTTCTAGAAGAGGTGATTATTCATTTTGTCATTCAATTTCCTATCATTACAAATTTCCTATGTAAAATCATGCATACTTATGGGGTACTGTGTGAAGAGAGAATATTTTTCGTGACTGAGAGAAAAGATTGTTGATGGCTCTTTCCTTTGAGGAGGAGTCAGAGACAAATATCTGAGGAATACCTTGGAAAGACTTGGGAGCCACCAGAACTCAGAGCAGTGGAACTGAGGCCTTAGGACTCTTGTCTCCAGCTCAGATTGTGAAGCAGAGGTACTCACTTTTAAGTAACATTCTCTAAGGTATTTTATTTGTGGGATAAAGCTAATTACCTTCTCCGACCCTACCTCATTACATCACCACATTAGCAAAGACAAGAGAAGTACGGGGTTCCTGAGTTTTCATTAAAGAGTCATTTATCTGAAAGGAAGGTCATAATGCTGCCAACACTAATTGAAAGAGCACTTACTTTATGTCTGATCTGCATGACTGAAAGAGAGGATCTATCCCTGGCCTAGGAAATACTTTTAATGGTATGAAGAAATGTCTAAGTAGGCTAAAAGAGGTTAAATTCCACTGAAGCTTTCCAAGCATGTGCAGATAGTAGTTACAGAATGTCTTGGTCTTGCTGGGCAACCTTCTCAGTAGGCAAGATTTCACCCTGGCCTGCTAAAAATGCTACTCACTTAGGTTTTACGAGTCCACGTGCCTAGGCTTTTTACTGGGAAATTGTAAGGCTTACTGTGGCCTAAGATGATTCTTTCTGGACAATAGGTCTACCAACAACCTTCTTGAGGAACTGCAGTTTGAGTGTATAACCCTAGTTCCTTTCTAACTTTCCAGCAACTCTCCTGTATTTGGCTGGGTCTAGTAATGCCTATTTGCTAGCAGCTCCTCCATCATGACATGCAACCGCATGTCTCTGGGCCTCTGCTCTGCTCTTTCATCTGGAACTTGCTTCTCTCTTCCTCCTTGCCTTTTGCTTGTTTCCTAGGCCATTTATCATATCAGACTCAGTTTAGGAGTTATCTTCTTCAGAAATCCTATCGGGAAGCTCTGTGCCCTGTAAACCCCCTCTATGGTAACAATTCCATTGTAGCCAAATCGAATTCATACACGAGATGTTCACAATTTGCTTATTAAATAATCCAGGTTATGCATACCCTTGCTTATTTGGGGTGGGACCAAGGAGCTAATTTTAAAAAAGTGTGTGTGTGATAAAATACACATAAAACTGACCATCTTAACCATTTTTAAGTGTACAGTTCAGTGATATTAAATACATTCATAATATTGTGCAAACATCTCCACCACCTCATAACTCTTTTCATCTGTAGATCTGAAACGCCACACACACTAAACAGTAACTCCCCATTCCCCCTACCCCAGGCCCTGGTTACCACTATCTAACAATCTACTGCTAAGCCCCTGGTAAACTACTACCTGTCTCTGATTTTGACTACTCTAAGTACCTCATATAAATGGAATCATACAGTATCTTACTGTGACTTATAGCTTATTTCACTTACCACATAATGTCCTCAAGTTCATCCACGTTGCAGCATGTTGTAGCATTTCCTTTTTGAGGCTGAATAATAGCTCGACATACGTATATGCCACATTTTGCTCATCCATTTATTTACTGGTGGACATTTGGGTTGCTTCCAGGTTTTAGCTATAGGGAATGATGCTGCCTTGAATATGGGCATACCAATATGTCTTCAAGACCTTGCTTTCAGTTCTTCTGGCTACATACCTAGAAGTGGAATTATTGGATCATATGGTAATTCTCTTTTAATTTTTAAGGAAACGGCCATACTGTTTTCCACAGTGGCTGTACCATTTTACATTCCCACCAACAGTGCACACGGGTTCCAGTTCCAAGGAGCTAACTCTTAAACATGTTTTTAAGGTGTCCACTGAAATCTGAGAGATTAGATACCCAAAAGGGCAAATTTGTTATGAGGGGAAGGTATGTTACAGTGACCACTTGTTGGGTGCTTACCTTGTGCCAGATACTTTAACATTTTACATTAACTCTAATCTTTCTATTATTCTAATCCTTACAATAACCTTTTCAGAGAAGTATTATTACCTCCATTTTATAACCGAGGCTAAAGATGAAATGACTCATCCAAGGTCACACATCTAAGAAAGTGCACCAACCAACACTCGTACACAGGTCTGACTCCAAACCAAGACCCTGTTATTCCACAATATCAAAAGGCTATTAGGGGTGACTAATCCCACTGAATCTCAGATACCCTGGTTTCTGAGTGACTTTTCTGGGAAAGTACCCCTGGTAAGAAACGAGAATGGCAAGTATAAACTGAAGATTCGTCTCTCAGCTAAGCAACTGCATTTAGCCTTACCTAGATTTTTAATGGTTTTGTGAGGGAATAAAATGGAAAATGTGTGGCCTCCACAAGGCCGAGAGGCTGAGCGCGGGGTACAGGTTTCCTGGGGTCTTTCGGCGTCAATCTTTATCTGCCGAAGGTGCTTCGCCTACCCCTGCACAAGGGGCGGGAAAGTGTGTGTGTGAGTGTGGGAAGGAAGGATGGGTGGAGGTGGAAGATTCTCCAGCCAAGCGCAAGGCAAGCGACTCTGCCGCCTGGCGCAGTTGCCAGGACAGCGCGGCCAGAGCAGCAACGGCAGAAGCCGCACCGCGTCCCGGCGGCGGCTGCGAGTCCGAGTGACGCATTGCAGGTACGAACCAGCCAATCAGAGGCCGGTTCAACGATCATCGGTGAATGAGTAGCCACTATGATGCTCCTCCGCGCCGCAAAGTAGCGCTCCTCAGGCGCGACTCCCCGGGCCTTTAAACCGGCTCGCTGGGGAGTGAAACCCACTTACGTCATTCATTCGCCCACTTTCCTTTATCTCTTGCCTCGTCGAGTAAATAACAGTGGATAAAGGAGTCTTGAGAAGAGTTAGAGAGGAGGGGGTTAGCCGGGACTCGTTTGAGATGTTCCGTTATCTGGCATGCGGCGGAGGGATCTGGCGGAGGGAGGTGTTTATGAGGCGCTGGGGGCGGAGGGGAATTAGTCCGAGTGGGGCGAGCGAGCTGAGTGCTTGTGTGGTCGCTTCTTGGAGACCGGTAGCGCTTGCAGCATGGTGAGTGCGTCGCTAAGCTGCCGGCGCTTGACCTGAGGGGGGGACGAGGCTGAAGCAAATTTGTTAAAGAAAGGGAACGCTGCTCCCCCACACCCTTCAGGAGTGTACTTCGCCAGAGGGATGGCGCGAAAGAGCCTGGGGGCACCGCGGCGGTTGCGTCGCAGGTGCTCCCCCATCCTCATTCTCCTCAGGGAGGAGTCCCCTAGTGTTTCGGGGGCCGGGAGCATTGCCTACGAGGCGCTGAAGCTCCTCAGAGGCTTGGCTGGGTGAGGATGATGGATCTGGGGTGGGGGGCAGCCCAGCACATGGTGCAGAGGAGAGACTGGAAGGGCGGGGGAGAGCGGGAGGGCAAAAGCCTCGGGTCGGGCATCTCGAAAGGTCAGTCCCGGGGCCGGATTCAAAAGCCCAACGGACGGTTAGTGCTGGCGCCAGGAAGCGCCTTTGTCCGCTTGCGGCCGCCATGCGCCGAGGGGGCGGGAGGGAGCGCGAGGCCCGGGGCGAGCGCCAGCGCCGCCGTTAGCCCGCATCCCCCGCGTGCCGGGGGGGGGCCGGGGGGCGCGCGAGTGGGCGCGGCGCGCTGTGTGGGCCGAGCCCGCGCGGCACGGGGAGCGGCCGGGGGGGGGGGCGGGGCGGCGGGGCAGGGGCCGCCGCCCGCTCGCCTCGGCTCGCGCCCCAGCTGCTGCGCTGGCACCTGCAGGGCTGCGGAGGTCTCGGCGGCCCGCGGCGCTGCGGGGCCGGCCGGTTGGGGATGGGTGGGGGAGGACGACTTCGGCAGTTTCCCATTGCTCTCCGGTGGCGAGAAGGAAGCCCGGTGGATCCTGATCTTTCCACTCCATTTGGGGCCTTCTTCCACCACCCAGGCTGGACATTAAAAAAAAAAAAAAAATTAAGTGGCTTTGTCGTTGAAGGAAATGCTCTTTATACCTGAAGTCTGGCGCATCCTCAGAGTGCGCATCTTGTTAGAGAAAGTCAGCTCCAGCTTGGGTCTGAAAGGCTTTTTCTAGTTACCTAAGCTTTGGGGTGACTGACGTTCTGTTGTGAAAGTCGCTTTTATCCTGCCGAAACAGTTAAAAAGGGCCAGTGTCTATATCCTATTGAGTAGTCACGTGCACCCCTAATGTTAAAGAACCCCAATCACAGTGTTGCCCCTGCTCCAGCTCCTTTGAAAATGAGTCGTATTTCCTTACAGAAAATGCCAGACCTTGGTAACGTGCAGTTCACTTCTTTTATATAGTAATGGCTGTCAAGTACTGTGGTGATAGAAGAGTATACCGGGGGCAGGGGTAGCAGGGAATTTTAAAAAGCATTTTCCTGTCACTTGAGACGGGAACTCCTGTTTTTTTCCTGTTTAAAAAAAAAAAAATCTAATGAGGGCGGTAATTTGCAGTACCTACTTTGTGTTTCCGTCTGCCAAGTGGTTACGGCGATGGGTGTGTCCAGAAGGCAAGGTGACATCTTAAACAGGAGTTGGGAATCCTTGCCAACTGAAACCTCCAGCCTGTATGGGTGTGGGGAGAGCAGTTCACCTTGGATAAAACTAGTGTTCATTTAAGTTTGCTGCACTCATTCTATTTTGATACTCTATTTTATTCTGAATTTGAACATACTAGTTGAATTTACTTCTACGTGAAACAAGGTGTACATGATATGCATGTAGTCAAGGTTCGGTATACATTATACGCATGTAATCAAGGTTCCAAATTGTGCAGTAAATTTTTTAAAATGTTTTTAAATGAATGGTAAAATTTTTACCTAATCAGTCTGATACTTGAATCAGGAACTCGAATAGATTTTCTTAGTGATGCATACAGTTTGTGTCTACACTTTATGGTGCTTTGCCGGTGATAAGATTTTGTAGTTACTGTTTACATCATTGGTGCTTTGGCGGTTTTCAGTTAGTATGTTCAATTGACAGTCATTGTTAAGTAAAATTAAGTTGGAAGTTGTCTTAAGGTAACTTCGTAACTATAAGACCTGAAGATTTAAAATTAGGACTCTAGCATAAAGTTTAAAGAATAAGAGTTTGGAAGCAGAATAAGATTGCTCACATGGCCTTTGGGTTTACATATAGTGTTTACATGTACGTGTACACGTACGTGCGCACTGAAAGAGCCAGGGATTGCTTTAAGAAGACTTGGGGCCCAGATGATTGAGATATGAAGAGGTAGAAAGTTTTGTGCTTGTCTAAATAATCAGTATTGTATCAAATTGCAAGTAGATCAGCTTGTGTTACACTGAGGAACTTCACTATGGCCCTATTAAAAATATATAGAAAGTTCTAGATTTAGGTACAATGATAAGTAGGCCTTTTAGTAAAGGTCCTAATTTCTATGAAGTAATTTGTCCTAGTGGTTTCTTTTTTGGTTGAAGGTGCTATATAGTAAGTGCTGTTCTGTCAGAATTAAGGTGTCCGTTAATGCTACTGAAATAATTTAAAGACTGCTTTTGATACAGGTAAAACAAATATCCTGACTTCTGAAATTGTAAAAAATAAATTTTTACTAAATGAAGCCTTTGTTGTATCTAAGTAGAACTTGGAATAAAGAGGAATGAATGGAAGCTAGAAGTTTGTGTTCCATTTTAAACCTGTGGATTCATACATTAATCAGATAAAAATTTTGGATTATTTTTAAACTGTTATTCACTAGATAAACTCCAGGAGTATCCATATCTACTTTTGAATGCTGTTTAGGAAATGTTAGGGGCGCCTGGGTGGCTCAGTCGTTAAAGCGTCTGCCTTTGGCTCAGGGCGTGATCCTGGCGTTGTGGGATCGAGCCCAGCATCAGGCTCCTCCACTGGAAGCCTGCTTCTTCCTCTCCCACTCCCCCTGCTTGTGTTCTCTCTCTCCGGCTGTCTCTCTCTCTGTCAAATAAATAAATAAAATCTTAAAAAAAAAAGGAAATGTTTAATAGGTACATAATGCATTCACTTTTCAGGTCACACATTAGTCTACATTAATGTTTCTCTGTGTTTACAAATCACCTGTGGTTCTTCAAAATGCAGATTCTAGTTCAGTAGGTCTGATCTGGAACCTGAGAGTGTACTAATGCTGGGAAGCTTTCTCTGGAGTGATGAACAGGAGGAGGAATTCAACCAATGTTGTAGAAATAAAGGAGTAAGAACTAGGCATCTCTCTAGTGGATTATTCTTTACTGAGATAAACACACATGTTAATGAGCTTGAGTTTTCCCAAAAGTATAATTCTTCTAGTTCTTCCAAGAAAATGACACTCTCCGTAGAGTGAAATAAGAACCAAATTTATTTGCATGTAGTTGGAAAAGGCTTACAAATTAGGGTGCTAGGGAGTACTGTGTTTTTTTTGCTTTTAGTAGGTCTTAATCTCGATGTTGCTGGTAAAGTTTACTTTAAAACCTTGAACTCTGGATTACTAGTAAATACAAAAACTTCTTTAAGTTTCTTGAAAGATTGCATGCAAAATCGAGGAGCACTTTTAAGGCTATGATAATTCCTTGAAACTCATTTGTGAATTTTTCTTTTAGTTTTGGGGGGGTGGGGGAGGGGAAAAGGGAGAGAGAATCTTAAGCAGTCTCCATGCCCAGCAGGGAGGCGGGGCTAGATCACAACCCTGAGATCATGACCTGAGCTGAAATCAAGAGTCGTCATTTAACTAACTGGGCTACCCAAACACCCTCATTTGTGAATTTTTCTAAGATTGTGTCTACCTAGAGGTGGAGAGCTGGGCAAGATGGTGTGGGCCATTAAATTTTGAATTTCCAAGCAAAATTGGATAATTTTAAAGTATTGTCTTATAGCCAAAATCCTTTTCTTCTTTCCTTTCTTCTTAGCTTTAATATCAATGCACCTCCCAAAATCTACCCCTACCCCCCTGTTGAGAGAACACTATTTCCCTTCCTGCACATAGCAGTCATTCTTTCAGCTTTCACATATACTGTGCCTTCCATACATTTAGCTTAACTAAGTCTTAAGTTCTAAACTGGTTTTCACCTGCCACATCTGTCCCTGGGCTGTACCTCGTGCTTTCAGTTTAGGGAAATTTATTTTCTCAGCTTAATCAAAGATAACATGGAACGTGATAGGTTTGCTGGTTTTTTTTAAAGATGGTTAACAAATATTTATTGTTCATGATGTTTAATTTTATATTCTGATATCTAGAAAAGACACTAGACAATGTTATGCAATGCTTAGTTGTAAATGAATGGGAAGAATAACATTAAATAAATTTCCGTGTAGCAGTAATACATTTTTAAACTTAATAACTTCCTAGTTTAAAATAGGCATCCCCATGTTATATGACAAGAAAAGCACACATGTGCATACGTATATGTTGGTCCCCTTAAGTATTTCATAAGTGATCTGATACACAGAGTGGAGTGAAGATGACTGGAATAAAAGACAAAGTATAGCAGGAAAAAAATAAACTTCAAAATGCCTGCATATAATACAGTCTCTGAGATCTTTAATGTGGGCCCTGCTGTTCTCTGAAGCAAGAGACCATGCATGTCTGTCTGCTGTGTGGAAGTTGAACTAGTCAGGTTCATATTTCGCCTTACAGGTTCTTTGATTTGGTTAATATATATAAAGTAATTATCACAGAACTCTTTGGGTTGGCCCTTTAGATAGCTTCTCACTCTGCACAATAACCTTTTAATGTATTAATATTGTACAGATGAAAGTGACTACGAGAGGTTGAGTAACATGTCCAAGGTCACGTCGTTCTTTAAGTGGCAGAGCTAGGATACTAGTATGTACAGCAGTGATTCAAAACACTGCTTTCCCCCCCCACTCTACCATGTTGCCCTTTTTTCAGAAATGATAAGTCCTGCAAAATGGAATCAGAGTAGAAGTAAATCCTTTATAGCTTCTAACAAAGTACCAAGTCAGTGGGTTTACCGTGTTTTAAATCTTACTTCTTAGGGAAAACAATGTATGACTGATTTTATATCAGATGGAGGATTGGGATTTGGAAGGATAAAAGTAGATCTTTTTTTTTTTTTTTGACTCTTGCGTTTGAACTTAATTATTGCCTCTTCAATTTTAAGTTACCGGGCCTTTTGTTTTTTTTCTTTTTTAGAAGTTGAGTGTGCATCAAGGTCAGATCAAAATTGTTGAGCAGGGAAAGAAACTTAGGCTTTCTGGGTTCCTTCCCAAATTTTCTCATGGTGTCCTCTAGAGAAATGTGATGCTATTATGTTCCATTAAGGTATTCTTTAAAAAGAATGAAACCAGGCAGTATTTATTCTTTCATACTAATAAATGAATGGATTAATGACAGAATACTTGATTCCATATAGGTAAGAATATTAGAAGGCTGGGTCTGATGAGTGCTAGTACCACATAAGCAGTTGCTTCATGGATTTATGTACTGGTAACTGGTGAAATGTCCAGAGATGAAGGCCACATGAAGAAAAAGAAGCCTTGGTATTTTGCAGATATGTTTATTATATATTATGGTACTCTGCATTTAAAACTTCCAGGCAGTGAGTGAATCCATCTAACACCTTTGTGTTTAATTCTGACTCCACTAGTTACTAATTTTGTACTCCTCCCTGAAATTTAACCTGAACCTCTTTCCCTATGTGTAAGATAGGGGATAATAATACCATTAGAGGGTTATTGCGAAGATTGAATAAAAGCAAAATCTGTAAAGGGCTTTAGCAAATGCCTGGCCTTTTTTTTTTTTTTTTTTTTTTAAGTAAAAATAGCCCTTCTCTATGCTAAAAACATCACAAACCTTAGGCACACATTGGGATTTCAAAAGTCAAGAGAAAATGAACGGCTGGACTTAACATTTAGTAAATAATGTAGTTCAAATGTTGAGAATCCTGGATTCTTTGCAGTTGCCTGGCAGGTAAGGAGAAGTAAAAACTGGTAGCTTTCATGTTGCCCCAACCAGGACAGCTTGGATTTTTATCTTCATAATAGATGGGATTTTTGCTTTGTGTTGTGGGTTTTCTGTTCGTTTTAGGTTTGGAAAATCATTTTCATGTCCAAATGATGCGTTTAACCATTTATAGGGGTAATTTTGAATGTAGTCCTTGGACATTATTTTTGGTTCAGTGGAGATTTCTGGTAACAGTGGTTTTTATCAGAGGAGGTGAGCTTAAGTTTAGGTATCTTAATTTCGAGAAAGGAACCAATGTTTTTGTTGGATTCTCATTTTGCTTTAGAAGATTAACACCCTTTAGATTTTCTAGTATGCCAGATTGCTTTTTTTTTTCAGTTTGTGTGAAATCAAGATTTTCATTTATATTCTGAAATAATGCTTGGGATTTAACTATTAAACTTGGTCAAGATGGCTTAGCTTTGAATACTTAATATGTATTTTCTACCTTAAAACGTATTCATTTTCTACCTATCTATGTTTGTTGCTGGTACTAAGGAGTGTTGATACTAAGTGTAGTTTATGGTCCAAGGTAAACCTTGAAAGTTTTTAAACTTGGTTCTGCCCATCTACATACTCTGAAGTCACTTACCTATCTCTGTGATCTCTTTGTAGGCTGACCAACTGACTGAAGAGCAGATTGCAGGTAAGAAATACTTTGCTAAATGGTACCCGTTGGATTTTTTTATAAATTGAATAGCCATCCTCAAAATAAAATACCTGTATGAAAGAATTGACTTTGATCTATGTAGTAGATAGTAACAAATGGTGTAATGTAATATAATAATTGAACCTGCTTTGGCAAATGAGAAGGTACGCTTGCCTGTGAGAGTTGTAGGAGGCTAACTGTAATTAAAGGCAAGGTTTTAGGCTATGTGGGTGTATACTTTGGAACTTGGTGGTGGTGGTCTTTGTTTTTCTTGAAGATTATCTTTAAAACATGATTTTTTCTGGGCAGTTTTTAACACTGCAACTCCAAATTACTCTTCACGAGAAAAAAAGAGCCAGGTAGTAATTAATAGGTAACTTGAAATGTTGAATCAGAAAGGGAACATGAATTTACCACAGTTTAAAAGTAGCTAATATTTTAACTTTAGAATTGCATGTAGAATCAATCAGGAATAACCATTATCTAGAAAAAAACTTAGATCTGAAAGTTACCGTTCTATTTTCTAAATGTGTAGTAAGTTGAATTTTGCCTTAAGGAACAATAACAGCTATTGAAATGACCTTTTAAATCTTGTCTCCTTTGGTTTGCCATGGAAATATATGAAATTGTTATGTAAAACTTGATGTCTTGTTGTCTTTATGCCATAACATTAAACATTGGTACTTTTGATTTTATTCTAACACTTTGAGATGGCTGGTAAACCTCAAAATGTTGGGGAAACTTTCTAAAGGATTTTTTAGTTTATTGTAGTGTTGAAATGCTTTTCAAACTCTCTCTTCCTTTACTCTCTTCAGACTTTTATTAACACAAGCATCAAGCACTTTTAACTACCACAGTTTTCCTGGTAGGCAAGAAGTTTGAAGCACTAAAGCGTTTTGTTTTTTTGTTTTTTTTTAAATGCTAGAGAAAACTGAGAAGCCCAGTTGGAACTCAGCTATATATAGCCCATTTAAAGTAAGCCCCCCTCTCCACATAAACAAATTTGGAGGACCCAGAAATCACTAATCTTCTCAAATATTCATCACAAATACTATTTGATAGGACTATATAAAGTAGGAAGCTATTAGCATGAAGGACCAAATGTAAGCAGGTTTTATTTTTACTTATTGTGTGACTTTGACTTAAATCTGAGATTTGTTTTCTAGGGTTGGTAAATTGCATGTACTGACTGTTGAAGTAATCAAGTAGAGCTTTTGAACTGATTTCTTTGTTCGTTTATACTATTTTAAATGTATCAGTGAAATGTCAATTATTCTAAAACAGTTTTTTTTTTTTAATAATAATATATTCTTTAGGAAGTGACAGGCTAATTCATATATCCAGCCTTAAACTCTTGACTTCTCTAATACATTTGGCCTCCCTCTCTACCTTTCATTTCTTGGTATTCCCAGTAAGGTAGTTGTCCCTGCTGTACACAGCACAGCATTTTCACTTTAAGGTAGAAAATGTATTATTTAAGGTATCTGTCACATAGTTGATGCTCATTATTGCCCTCCCAAACATACATAAAACTATTAAAAAAAAAACCAAACGAGGATCAATCTTCAAAGACTGATAGCATTTTCATAAAGAATACTAGTAGTAGTTCACTGGAACATTTACTTTAAGATTAATATCGCTCTTTTTGTTGACTTTCATTATATAATTAAAATTCCAGTGGGGAAGGGAGAAAATCTATTCTAGATTGTCTCCGTACCCTGCATTTTCTTAGGCTTTTAAAACCATTCCTTGTATCCCAGGTTTTGGTGAACCTTTAAAGGAGTCAAAGCTTTTATACTGCTAAAGTAAAACCCTGTGAAATCAGGGACCTTTTTATTGCCTCTTGTGTCCCCTGTGCCTCCACATAGTAAGGACTGAAGAATGGATACACTTCTTTTCAGAGGTGTGTGACAAAAAATGTTCCAGAACACTGCCTATCCGATCCTAAGAATTATTCTGCCTCCTTCCAAAATCCCTTCCTCCTAAATTTGATTATGTTTCAGTGTCCACCTTTGAGGTAGAGGCAAATTATTTTCTTTATCCTGATAAATTTTAATTGGTGGTAATCAGTAACATCTTAGAATCTTTACCAAAAAAGTAAAATGTTTACAGATTTCATACATAAGTCAACATTGAATATACTAAGGTTCTTTTTAAGCTATTTTAACTTTATATGACAATCATTACTACTTCAGGTTTGTTCAGAAAGTCTACTAACAGCAGATAACTTAGTCTAGAGAAAATGTGTTTAGATGAAGTTACTAGAATTGTTTACCTAGTCTTAAAAGAGCAATCCAGAAGTCCATTGTGACATCACTAACTAGTTAATTTTGTTGATGATTCTGCCATGATGTCATTAGTTGTTGGCATTTGACAATTTGTGGACTAATAGGAAAAGCCTATAAGAATTTTTCTTTTTTAAAGGTCCAGTGTAGGGGTAAAACTTATTTGATGAAAAATGATAACCTTACTCAGTTTACATAGTGCCAACAAAAAGTCTGATGCATGCCCTTTAAGAGATTATTAAGTTCAGAATTTTCTAAATAAATGGAAGTTGGTAAACAGGCATTTGATTCAAGTTATTCCTGGGAATTAGAGTTTAGAATGGCATGCTTCTATACGTAAAGATTATACCAGTTATAAAGTAAGGTAGTGAGTTCTAAGGGCAGGTGAATTTTAATTGTACTTTTGAGTTTATGTTTATTTCAGGTTTTACAGGTATTTCTGGCTCTAGTGTAAAAATACAAACAAAAATTTGGAATATTAACATTTGTTCCTTTCTTGTATACATAAACTAATAGCTATAGCATAGATAAGGTCTTATTTTCTGCTTTTTACTTATTCCACAAGCATTTTAAAAGTTAATGTATTTTGGGGCACCTGGGTGGCTCAGTCGTTAAGCGTCTGCCTTCGGCTCAGGCGTGATCCCAGGGTCCTGGGATCGAGCCCCACATTGGGCTCCATGCTCTGCTGGGAGCCTGCTCTCCCAGTCCCCCTGCTTGTGTTCCCTCTCTTGCTGGCTGTTTCTCTGTTAAATAAATAAATAAAATCTTTAAAAAAAAAGTTAATGTATTTTAGGAGCAACTGGGTAGCTGAGTTGGTTAAGCATCCAACTCTTGATTTCAGCTCAGGTCTTGATCTCAGGATTGTGAGCTCAAGCCCTGTGTTGAGCCCCATGCTGGATGTGGAGCCTATTTTTTTAAAAAGTTAATATATTTTAAAACTCCTTGAATTTAAGAACACACACACATATATAAACTTACTATGCATCTTAATAATTAAGTCATAGAGTAAAGTGATTATAGTTAGTTACACATTGGAAACTTTTGCACATAATGGTAGTGTTAAACACCTGTAGCTAAGTATTATAGCAGTGAATGTAATGTAAACAAAATCATGTTTCTAAGTGCTTTAACTTTCTTGTAGCCTAAGTTATTAGGTGATAGATGCCATGTGTTCAAACCCTAATAGTTTATGCATTTCTAGACAGTATTTCTATCCTGTTTAAAAAAACAAAAAACCCCGAGTAAAATGGAAATGTCTTCATCAGATTCTGTTTGTGGGATTTATTGATCTGTTTTTGTCATTGAGTCAATCTAGTAATCTACCCTAGGCTAATTTCATAAAATCAATCAATAGTTTGCTACTAAACTTTTGATACCAGGGGAGTTTCTCTGAAAACAAACAATTTTAAATGGAATGGAACTACGTTAATACTGAATGTAGTAAACTACCAACTAGTCAGTGATGACTTGATCTAAAGCTAAGCAGTTAATAGATTTTAAACAGAAGAAAGCAATGTGGTAGTCTAAAAAGGTAATATGACCCAGGTAGTTGTGTAGATAATTTTAAATAAAGAACCCAGTTAGAAGGCTGTTGTAATAGTCCAGGCAAAAGATGACGGGGCCATGAAACAAGATACTGCTTGTAGAGATGAAAAAAGAATCAGGCAATATTGAAATGGGAGAATTCAACAGGATTTGTTGACAGATTTCACAGGGAAAGAGTTTAAGTGTCTTTTGCTTGCATTCCTAGGGTTGCTGGGGAGTATAGAACTCATTTTCGTAAGTCTTGCTTGGGGTCAGCCAGGGGACATGTCCTGTAGGAAGTCAGAAATAAAGGTACAGTAGCCCCCCCTTATCTGTGGTGGGAAGGATACATTCTAAGACTCCAGTGAATGCCTGAAACCACTGACAGTACCAAACTCTGGTTTTTCCTGTACACACAGATGTATAATACAGTTTAATTTATAAATTAGGTACAATAAGAGATGAACAACAATAACTAATAATTGTAACAATATACTGTAATGAAAGTTATGTGAGTGTGGTCTCTCATACTGTACTTGTCCTTTTTGTGATGATGTAAGATGGTAAAATGCCTATGTGATGAGATGAAGTGAGGTGAATGATGTAGGCATTGTGATGTAGTGTTAGGCTGCTATTGACCTGACTGTATGACAGAAGGATCCTCTGCTTCTGGACAGCAGTTGACTATGGGTAACTGAAATGGCAGAAAGAGAAACTGGATAAGGGTGGGGGAAGTACTGTATTATGTTGAGATAGATGAGCAGACTAAAGAAGCCGTCAGAGATGAGATGATCAAAAAGAGGAAAAGGGATAAGAAAATTGGTCACATCTACGTGTGAGAGACAAATAGGAGCAAGAACCTTTGGCAGTGTAAGGTAGGTATTCTGAGGTACTGTTGTGAAAGCCAAGAGAAGTTTAGAGTTTTTAAGTGTAGTTTTGGATGCTGCAGGAAAATGAGATCATCTTTTTCTTTCTTTTTTTTTTTTTTTTTTTTTTAAGATTTTGTTTATTTATTTGACAAGAGACAGCCAGCGAGAGAGGGTGCACAAGCAGGGGGAGTGGGCGGGGAAGAAGCAGGCTCCTCATGGAGGAGCCTGATGTTGGGCTCCATCCCAGAACGCTGGGATCACGCCCTGAGCTGAAGGCAGTCGCTTAACGACTGCGCCACCCAGGCACTCCGAGATCATCTTTTTCTTGACACTTAACTAAGTGTTTACTTGCCAGACATAGTTGTAAGTGCTTTATGCTTAGTAATTAAGTTTATAAACTTAGGAAGGTAGGTATAGTTATTCCTATTTAACAAAAATGAGGAAGCCGAGGTAGAAAAGTTTAGTAACTTAACTTGCCTAGGTTACATTACTAGTAAGTAGCAGAGCTGGAATTATTTAACCTAAGGAACTGAGTTCCAAAGTCTGCTTTTACTTTCTATGCTATATGGCCTCACATACTTAAATACACTTGTTCGATTGGGCAACTAGGTCACTATTGGTAAACTTGGCATTTTCAACTGACGAGTTGGAGCTGGAAGTAATTTTAATAGTGGATTGGTAGAAGACAGGGATATAAGTAATGGGCTTCCCAAGATTTGGGGAGAGATAAGGACAGGCATGTAAGAGAAAACACAAGGTTTGAATTTCGTTTTAAGCTAAGAGACATGATATATGTTAATGGCGAATCAGTGGAGGAGTAGTTGAGTCCAGAGAAGAGATTATGATGGATTGAAACTGGGATGTATATGAATTGGAGCAAGGGTAGAAAGGCAGGGGGGATTAAATAGCCTTGGACTATATAAGAGGAAGCAAATTATTTCTTAAACATGTCAGGTATGTATTTTCCAATGTATAGATATGTTGAGGGAACTAAGCCATGTGAACTTTGGAACTGCTTTTGGATTTGCTTGTGAAGAGGGTCTGGTAGCTTTTAAAAAGTACCCTACCAGAAAATACTGCCTTTGTGTTATTAGCTCATTTATATGACCTTGCACTACCAAGTTTAATATCTGCATTAGGGGAAGCCAGGTATTCTAGACTGTTGCTTCAGCAGCTTTCCATCTAATCTAATGATGAGTTAAAAGGAACATGGTTTCACAAGACTATTTTTAAGATGTTAGGTAATATATTGCAACTCAAGTTTGGGATTTTATATTCTAAAGAAAGGTCTAAGTTATCTTTGTTGTCAGTGATAGAATACTTAGCTAAAACTGGCCATTCATATCTTGATCATCCCGTTGTTAATATCATTATAGATTTTCGGTGATAGTTCCTTATTATGCCAGAAAAGGAAACTGGCCTATTGCATATTGTCCTTAAGTTTAAAGGTTGTTTTTTGGTTTTTTTGAAGATCTTATTTATTTGAGAGAGTGAACAAGAGCGAGAGCACAAGCAGGGGCAGAGAGGAAAGGGAGACGCAGACTCCCTGTTGAGCAGGGAGCCCAACATGGGGCTCACTCCC
The DNA here is from genome assembly GCF_024610735.1 of Ursus americanus. NCBI lineage: Eukaryota > Metazoa > Chordata > Mammalia > Carnivora > Ursidae > Ursus > Ursus americanus. The sequence goes on along the minus strand of NC_142133.1, from coordinate 16,387,763 downwards.
AGGACCCTGGTATTATGACCTGAGCTGAAGGCAGACATGTAACCGACTGAGCCACTCAGGTGCCCCTTAAATTAGTAAGTTTTAAAGAGACTTAATTTTAACTTCCAAGAATTACTCTGATTATAATGCATATAGTTCTACAGAAACATGTGTTGGGTACCAATAGTCTTATTCTTATATTCTGAGCTTTAATAGAAAATAGAGAAGCCACTCATTTGGGGCTTTGATTCTTTGTCTCCTTCAACCCAGAATAATTTTGACTTTTATCTGGTCTAGATACTGGAGTTCTTTGTAAGAGTTCAGGTGAAAAAACTTGCTGATAGGTCAATATGAGCATATATTGGTATGATTAGCTAAAGATATTTGAAATATCACAAGGTTTTCCTTCCTAATTCTTCAGGAATCAAAGCTGATTTCAGGTGTTACCTCCATGTATACTTTGCTGTAAGAGTTATTAATACATTATATTTAGGAGGTTACTTTTTATTGTTAACCTGTATGTTTGGATTGTGATCTCTCTTTAAAACAGAATTCAAAGAAGCTTTTTCACTATTTGACAAGGATGGTGATGGAACTATAACAACAAAGGAATTGGGAACTGTAATGAGGTCTCTTGGGCAGAATCCCACAGAAGCAGAGTTACAGGACATGATTAATGAAGTAGATGCTGATGGTAAGTTTTTTTTAAATTAGGAGTTTGGGGAGGGGGAGTTGAAGAGGGGCGTTTTAATTCTTTGGTACTATTTTAATGAAAAAAACCATTTCAGGTAATGGCACAATTGACTTCCCGGAATTTCTGACAATGATGGCAAGAAAAATGAAAGACACAGACAGTGAAGAAGAAATTAGAGAAGCATTCCGTGTGTTTGATAAGGTAGGTATTCAAGGATTGGATTTGTTAAATTTTGAGGATGAATCTTGGCAACGGAGGCATCACTGACTTTGGAACTAAGAAACTGATTTTATTTTTTAAGATTTTATTTGAGAGAGAGAGAGAGAGCATGCACACATGGGCAGGGGGAGGGGCAGAGGGAGAAGCAGACTCCCCACTGAGCAGTGAGCCCAACGTGGGGCTCCATCCCAGGACTGTGGAATCATGACCTGAGCTGAAGGCAGATGCTTAACTGACTGAGCCACCCAGGGGCCCCAGAAACAGTGATTTTAATGTAGGATATCCTACTGTATTCTCAGTGACAATTTATTGGTCAACTATAGATTGTTTTTGGCTGGTATGTATTTCTAAGTATATTTTTCTCCCTAATGTGAAGTTTAGTGTAAACTTACTAAACTTCCATTCCAACTCTGAGTCTATAATTTTACTTAGATATCTTACTAATTTTTTTTCTAGGATGGCAATGGCTATATTAGTGCAGCAGAGCTTCGCCATGTGATGACAAACCTTGGAGAGAAGTTAACAGATGAAGAGGTTGATGAAATGATCAGGGAAGCAGATATTGATGGTGATGGTCAAGTAAACTATGAAGGTAAATCACTACCTCCTTTTGTGCTTTGATTTTAAGTTACAGGTATTTGTATATCTCATAGGTCAAAATTAGTGACTCCCCCGCTCCCCAAATGAAGATGCTAAAACAGTTTTTGTATTTACAGACCTTTTGCTATTCAGAATATTTTCTACAGACTAGGCAAAATCACGATCACCTGAGAACTTTTTAGAACTGTTTACTCTCAGGTCCTATCATATACCTAGAATTTCTGCATTTTTATAAGACTGCTGGACAATTTCATGTGCACATTAAAGTTTGAGAAGCACTGTACTCCATACTGTGCTAAAACAATCTTTTTATTTTTATAATGATTGTGGAACAATTTGAAAAGCTTTAAACTTACTTCAGGATCCTCAAAATGAAAGTAAGGTGACTGTCCTTCCTTCATTGGATTTATTTTCCCTCTAATTAGCTTTAGTCTGAAACTGTTTACTTATGCTTCAATTCAAAATACCATGTTAAACTTAAGAGCAAAAATGCTTCTGTTTATAATAGCTTGTCTAAAATAAATTTGGTTTATGAATTCACAGCCTTAATGCTAGCCTAAACTAGCTTTTCTTTGTACTATATATATTTTTGAGGAAAGAAAGGGGAATTGAAGACTGCTTAGAGATTGAGTAATGTGATTGGTTTTGTCAGTCTTTTGCCATTGACGCAACTTTTTTTGTACTTCTTCTTTTTCAGAGTTTGTACAAATGATGACAGCAAAGTGAAGACATTGTACAGAATGTGTTAAATTTCTTGTACAAAATTGTTTATTTGCCTTTTCTTTGTTTGTAACTTATCTGTAAAAGGTTCCCCCCTGCTGTCAAAAAATATGCATGTATAGTAATTAGGATTTCATTCTTCCATGTTTTCTTCCCTTATCTTACTGTCATTGTCCTGAAACCTTATTTTAGAAAATTGATCAAGTAACATGTTGCATGTGGCTTACTCTGGATATATCTAAGCCCTTCTGCACATCTAAACTTAGATGGAGTTGGTCAAATGAGGGAACATCTGGGTTATGCCTTTTTTTTAAGTAGTTTTCTTTAGGAACTGTCAGCATGTTGTTGTTGAAGTGTGGAGTTGTAACTCTGCGTGGACTATGGACAGTCAACAATATGTACTTAAAAGTTGCACTATTGCAAAACGGGTGTATTATCCAGGTACTCGTATACTATTTTTTTGTACTGCTGGTCCTGTACCAGAAACATTTTCTTTTATTGTTACTTGCTTTTTAAACTTTGTTTAGCCACTTAAAGAAAATCTGCTTATGGCACAATTTGCCTCAAATCCATTCCAAGTTGTATATTTGTTTTCCAATAAAAAAATTACAATTTACCCAACTGTTGCTCTGAATCTGAGTCCTTTAATTAACTTGAGGTCAGACCATTTTGAGAATCAAATATGAGAGTGGTTTTTACTTGGTTTAATTTAAGTTTTTGTTGTTATTGTTGCTTTACTACCTAGATTTGTGTTTAGTTTTTAAATTATGATACTTTAAGTGAAAGATTAAAAAACCTTCTGTAAGTGTACCTAGTGTGGGAACTGACATAATGTAGGTGTTTATTGTTTCCAGTCTTTTTTACATATTTTTCAACTTTGGCATATCTGTCCATATTTAGCCAGGCATTGATTTTTAAAATACTTGTTACAAACAGTCCTGGGGGGGGGGGTTGTCATTATGTTTTTACTTCTATTTGCTAATGTTTTATTCACAGTTTTTTTTTTTTTTTTTTTTTTAATAAAGCAAGGGAGAATTTTCAGTTGTCCTGCCTATCTAGGACATGTTTTACAAAAAAAGGTATTTTTAGGAATGGATTGGCAATAACTAAACCTTGTTTTAGTTTTTCTTGCTAGTAAACTAAGCCATTGCTTTCTCTATAATTTTCAGCTATTCAAAAAGTGGTTATCAGGGTTTTTTGTTTTTTTAGCTACCTTTTAAATACTTAATGAAGGATTCCATAGCAAACCAGAGCCAAGATTAAAACATTAAGTATAATTATTACCTGATTATTGTAGCCACAAGGTTTATCTTCCAAGGGGGCAATCCATTTGCCAGGTTACTGCCCATCTTGAACTATTTTAATACCATTGTTATTAGTTCTACCAGAAAATAAAAAACTGAATGGTTATTGAAGGATAAGAGAGAGAAATAGGTTTTAAAGAGAAGTTATAGGCATGGATAATCTTCATGGGGTATTATATTATTACATATTAGGCAGGCAGTCAGTGAAGTAGGAAGATCTTCATTACATGTAACTTTTGTTGTCAAAAAGAATACCAGCAGGTATTTGGTGGGAGATGATTAATGTGTCTGGCTATGTGAGGCACAAAAGTTTGCAGAGCATTAAACGTGGGCTTTGGAGTTTTATTTCAACAGGGCTCAGGTCACTACTGTGGGTAAACTTTAAGAGGTCACTATTAATCCAAGTTTCGGTTATCTTACCTGCAAAAGGGTTACAATTTACCCAACTGGTTTTTAACTTGGCTTTTACAATAGTGAAGGTAAAGCAGGTAGCATAGTCCTTGGCATTTGTAGTAAGTGTTCAATCGATGTTACTATGCTGTTAAGCCAGTTATGACTCTGTAATAGGAGGAAATTGATCAAAGTTACCTTTCCCAGGTTGGTAGTTCTTCCAATTCCTACATTTTCAAGTTTATTTAACAAGGTGGAAGGGGGCACACTGTATTGGGGTGCTTTTGTATATCATATTTTTATATTCACAAAAGTGACAAAGTCAACATTTTTATTTTATAGGAAATCAAAGGATATAGCAGGTTTTTTTTTAAGATTTATTTTTGGGGGGGTGGGGGGCTTGGGTGGGAGGACGGGCAGAGGGAGATGGAAAGAGAGACTCAAGGAGAGTCCTTGCTGAGCGTGGAGCCTCATGACCTTGAGATCACAACCTGAGCTGAAACCAAGAGTCTGTGTAAGACTATACCACCCAGGTGCCCCTGAAATACAGAGCAGTTTCATATAATTTAACTGGTCATATTGGGCACATTACTGAGCTGGATTCGTATCTCAATTCTACTTCCGGGACTAATTTTAAAACCTATCTTTACATCTTAACCATATTGCCTGTTTTGTTTTAGCAGGATCATGGTAATTGGTAATTCTTAACCTGGTACTGTCTGTAGCATGTTTGCTCTCAGATAATTCTAAGAAAAACCACTACTGCAGTTAAAAATCCATACTTTAGGATGTATTTTATGGAAGTTTTATTAAAGATCTGATGCGTAGAGAGGCACTGTTGACCTCTACTTAGTGTAGTCCCGGAGAGAAATGCCTCCCCCCACCTTTTAAAACTGCTGTTATGATAACCTGAAAATAAATCTTAAATTTTTCTCAGTGATATTGTACAAGACTATGCTTTCTTAGGAGGACGTTTTGTTTATCGTACATGCTTAGTCTGTCTTATTGGTGAAGTCCTTGAAGTCATTGACCTATGCTGTTCCTATTTTTGAGATACTTGAAACTATTTTCTCATCTAGATGTTCTTTCTATTTCACACCTTGTATGGGTTTCTAGACTTCTCTGTACCTTTCATCACAATCCTTTAGTCTCTAGAGTACCATTCCCTAGTTGGCTGAGCCAGTTTTACAGGCTCAGCCAAAATAAGAAAGTGAAATGAGGAACAGTGATGGACTTGATTTAATCTCTTATTATGAAAACTCTGGTTATTAGCCTCTTGGCCTTATAATTTCAGTTGTAATTTCAAACGTCGTGTCTGGTTGTTTTTTTTTCCCCCCTTGTATTTTTTTTTTTAAAGGCTGTGTTGAATTTAGGATCCCATTAAGGGAAATGAAGTCTTGTAGTCTCTCACTACTCAAAAAAATCACCTACAGAAACTTAGGCCATGCTTCAGAATCTGAATCTGTATTTTCGTAAGATCCTCAAATGTTTTGTATGCACATTAATTTTTGAAAAACATTGTGCTAGTCCGTCCTCTAAACTGGTCATTTATTCAAATATTTTAATCCCTCCTGTGTTCAGAAGACTCAGAATTAAGACAAAAACCTGTGTTTGGGAAGTGTTTAAAAATTAGGGAAGAAATGATTTGCCAAAATGAATCCTCCAATAAAGATAGGCACAGGGGCCTTTGGGCTACAAGGGATTAATAAGGCCAAGGAGGACTTCTCAGAGGAGTTGACTCAAGGTTTGCCAGGCTGTTGAAGGGAATAGCATTTTAGCATAAGGGGAGACAAAAGCGTGAAGATGGCATGTTTGGGGTTTCCAAGTATGTACCTCAGAGTATGAAGTTCTAATGAGGGAAAGGAGATGAAATTGGATTCTGAATTTTGCTTTTGTCACAAAGGCAGTGATTGTATTTACTGAATACGTTGTGCCAGACATGGTTCCAAACATTTCACTCAGCTTAGTCTGCGTAATCAGCCTGTATGGGTAGGTACTGATTTATTATCACCTTTATAGACAGACAAATCACAGCAGGGAGTGGTCAGATCCTGGTAGTCAAGGGAGGAGAGGGATTCAAGAATGAGGGAGTGGCGTAATCAATGCAGCAAAGACAAATGGGGTCAAGTTTGATAGTTGAAAAATCCCCATTGGATTTGGCGATTGTATTTGGCTAGTTTAGCAAGTGCAGTTTGAATAGAAATTGTGCACACATGTCGGATTAACATGGCTTTAGGAAAGTATGGGAGGTAAAAGAACTGAGTCTACTCTTGAAGTTTGTGAAAGGAAGGGAGAAACTTTATGGTATAGTGAACAGTGGGGTTCTGGAGCAAGACCTGGATTTGAACTCTGCCTCTGCCACTTCTATGTGATGCCCAGTCAACTATATGCTAAACTGTCCAAAGAAGCCTCTCTTTCCTCACCCATAAAATGGAATTAGTATTTACCTCACAGGGTTGCTGTGAGGATTGAATTAGATTAATGTATATGAAGTATTCAGAAAACAATACGTACTCCATCAAATGGAATTATTAAGGTTGAGGGGTGGGTTTGTTTCTAGAGATGAGAATGTTTATATAAAGGTTGAGAAGCTACAGCTAAAAGAGGTTGAATGTGAAAAGGGTCGATCAGAAGAAAGGGTGGTCCTCCGTTTCAAAGCTAGGGAAGCCCGCTGTGTCTAGTGCTCACTCCTAAAATCAGAGGCAGAGGGGCGCCTGGGTGGCACAGCGGTTAAGCGTCTGCCTTCGGCTCAGGGCGTGATCCCAGTGTTATGGGATCGAGCCCCACATCAGGCTCTTCCGCTATGAGCCTCCCTCTTCCTCTCCCACTCCCCCTGCTTGTGTTCCCTCTCTCGCTGGCTGTCTCTATCTCTGTCGAATAAATAAATAAAATCTTTAAAAAAATAAAAAAATAAAATCAGAGGCAGGAGAAGAGCCCCAGAATTTCCATCCGGAGGAGCTTAGAAACCACCTTAGAAAGTGGGTAGTAAGGCTGATTTTTAGCGCTAAAGCGAAGCATGCCTACGAAGCATACGGTCTCCCTGCTTGGCGGAGTGGCGTGGGGGTGATCTGGGAAAAGGCTGGTGGGGATTATGGTACGCTCAGGCTCCCACAAACCTGTCTTTTATAAGCCTCCCTTGTGGCAGCTACCCACCCCAGGGCTCCGCAGCGCCTCCAGAGCCCTCTAGACTTACTCGCCGCAGCTGTGTGTGACGGCGCCAGGAGCGATTTCCTGGGCACGCGGCGGGGCGCGGGGCCTCGGTGCGCCCGCCTCCCTTCCCCCATCACTGGACCCAAAGCTGGCGGGTGTCCTGCGCACGCTCGGGAGCCCGCGGGCCCCAGGCGCCTCCTGGCAACCAGACACCGGCCTAGGCTGAGAGAGCTAGGAGGCCGCAATGGAGCAGCCAGTCATCGCCATCACCTCCAGTTCCCTCAGAGAAGACCTGGGACCTGGCAGTTTGGTAGTCACCTCCTTGGTACAGACGCCCTCCCCCCGCCCCCACTACCCACTGCCATCCCCCCGACCCGGGCTCCTCTGGCCCAACTCCCACGTCTCTCTAACGCTAACGCTGGGCCTTTGCGCCTCTTGGTTTGCTCTTCACACCTTTCCCTGCCCTCCTAGCTACCCTGCAGTCCGGTCGTCCTGATCTTTAACTGAGTCTGCTTGGTTTTATTTCCTCTTCCCTTGCTCTCCCTCATCCTTCCATTTGCCCGTTTCTGTATTTTCTTTCCTTCTTCCGTACTACCAACTGCGCTGGACAACTGCTTTGATTCCCCCTCTGATCAGAGAGGGTGGGTCTTTCTTTAGTCGAACGCGCATGTTTTTATCCCCTGCCTCTTATTTTAATATTTATAAAATATCTTAAACTACCTTCGTTTAGTTTTTAAGTATATTTGGGCGAGGGATATTTAGCCTATCTTTTGTAAAGTGATTCAGCCCTAAAATGGATTTGCAGTGATAGATGGGTGGGGTTTAGATAGCTTGCCTTGGGCAAAACACAACAGCAGCTGCCAATTACCTTCCTTTAGAAGTACCGTGTTTACTTCTCCCTTCTTCCCACTTGATTTTCCTGGTGCTAGGTAGAGGTGGGAGACTTGTCTTGACCTGCCTGAGAAAGTTTGATTTCTGTGACTATAAATGTGCAACAGAGGAGATTCAACATAAATCTAAGTAAGGGAACATATAGGAAGAAATTCAGACTTAACAGTGCTTATGAAACAGTGTTTTTTGTTTTGTTTTGTTTTGCTTTTTTAAAGAGAAACGCACATTTCATAGTAAAACTAAAGCCCAGGGGTACTCATAAGCGGAGTGGCTATAAGTTGCTAAAAAGGAAGAATGAATTATATCAGTTTACTGATTAGTTTATTATTTCTAATGCACTGTTGCTTGAAATAACCTATATTTTGTAGTAATAACAAAAGCATTATAAATGGAAGTACAATTCAGTGTTGTAATGACTTCACCTAGCGAAAGCACAAAAGGAAAAAGCTAAACAGCTATGTTCTGTTGATGGTGAGGCTGAAACAAATGTGGAGTAATAATAAATGGGTATAGGGTACTTACTGTGGAAACCAAGAGCACCCTTGGAAACTAAGGAATGCGAAAATCATCTGCTTTTTAACTTGGCAGGTGAGGTGTTAAAAATAAAAGCAACCATTTATTTGCACTCGTTGTGGGTCCAAGTCTTTAAATGTATAATGACTTATTCTCATTCCAGCCTTGTTATGCCTTATTTTTTATACTCCGGAGAAGGAGTTGAGGCTCATAAGGGTTAAGTAACTTGTCTAGTGCTCCTAGTTTTTAAGTGGCAGAGCTGGGGTTCAAGGCCTAGTTGGTCTGGCTCCTTTATCATTCTGCCTCTTTAGTGTCACAGCTGGCTGGACAAGTGGAGAGAACTAGCTGTATCATATTCATATGATACATATTTGATAGTATATATAAAAACAGGAAACAGCAGTTTTCAACATTTGCCCTATCACTGGGATTTATATCCCAATATCACATTAATTTGATGACTATATGCTTCTATCTTGAGCTCCCAGCATAATCACCTGAATCATAAATCTATTATAATACAATTTTGGATTTACACAACTCTTTCCTTCCTAGGAACACCAAATTTTGTCATATCTAATTTTCCTTATGACATCTCTTGTGAGATGAGGATGTGTATTACTCTCATTTTTCCAAAGAGAATTTAGATGGGTATTTAGAAGCACTTCAACTCATAAAATAGCAATTTAAGGAAATACGACAGGCAAAATTTATTATTATGTAGCTTTTATTTTTATTCAGGCTGACCAATTTGATACGGGTATTGATTTCTTCAAGCAATGTTGTATAAAATATATTTAACTTCCAGGGATCACCTCTCAAATGAATAAGCACATCTTATGTTTGTTAATAGAAACCAACCCGAAAGGCATCCTCTGTTGAAAGAGAAGGATGGTGGAGAATAGCATTAATGGTATGTCTGGTTTTTATTCTTTCTATTCAAGTGATTCATATTTCCATTGATATTTTAATCAGCCTTAACTTTTACGTCACTAACAATTGCAAGAAAACTGTGGACCTTATTTCCTATTTATAATGTCAGTGTCAGCATCTGACTGAGAAGCTAACTTTAAATTTTGGATGCAGTACAAAGTAAAACAACTCTAGGAATCTGGGTGCTTTACAGGATCCGTAGATAAGGTCAATCTAGCTTCTGATCTCAGTGAGATTACACAAGAAAATGCCTCCATTCTATAAAAGGGGTTTGGGGTTCAGTTTTTATCTTAGATGGCATAGAGCTTGTGGTAAGTTCTGTTAACATGGTCAATGTAGGAAAGCAAGGTGGTAATATCGGAAAGAAAAAATGACCAGAAGATCCCCCTTTCAAGAGACAGCATTTCTATATTGTAGAAATATTTTCTGTCCACACCCTTCAATAATAGAGGGGCCCATGGGCCAAAGCCTTCTTGAAATGGAACTAATTTTAATGGTGAAACCAAGCCAGGTGCTCAGTAGAAATTCAGCCACAAGAGCAGCAGTGACTAAGCTTTCAGGTCTGGCCATGCAGCCACACTGTGATTGTGATTTGAAAGTACCAAACCTCCTATTGGACTGATGAGACCACATGCTCTGCCGGTTCGTCCTCAGTCTCCTGTTCGTATTTTTTTAGCTTCTCACTTGAGGGCTAGAGAGAAACGTGCAGTATCTACCAAGCAGAAGTAGGCTAACTTTTTTTTTAGTCAAGAAACTGCCCTGAGTGGTCTCAGGAGAGACCTGACATTTATAGGTCCAGCTGCCTGTCAAGTTTTAGTGTCTCTGAAGTTACCTTTGAAAAAGTTAAAACTTCCAACTATGACAACAACCCTTTTGCTATAATTCAGCAATGTCTCAGAAAGGAAATAATCATGATTCTCTTGAAATATCGTTCTGTCAGGAGTGTTTACTATATTTGGTAAAATTGTATTAAACCTTAAAACAGAAAGAAATGCTCCTTAAGAGGGACCCTTCTAAGAATGATGCTTTAGGGGATGTTACCAGTTTGCACACTGATCTGAAAAATGATGTCCATTTTCCACAGAACACTCCTATCCCTGGTACTTACCACTTGAAAACTTTCATTGAGGAATCCTTATTAAATCCAGTGATAGCAACCTACAATTTTAAAAACGAAGGAAGGAAAAAACCACCTCTTGTGCAAAGAAACGATCCGGTACTAAATGACCTTCCTCTGTACGCACCTCCTGACTTCTTGGACTTGTTAAAGAAGCAAATGGCTACTTACTCTTTTAAAGACAAACCTCGGGCAAGCCCCAGCACGCTGGTTTGCAAAGATCAGGTAAGTGCTACTAGCAGCTCGGTTTTTGTGGGAAAGCTACCAAGAGCCCCTGAGGAAAATAGTCTGTGTACTTTGAGTGCATCTTCCCCGGGAGAAATTGAAAACCTTTAGGATGCCTTATTGCCTATAGAAATCAAACAAGGTCTGCCTAATTTGCAAGTATGTCCAGCAGGATTTTCCCCTGTGAGGCCTCCTTAACCCAGGAGAGTACATGGGGAGAAACTGTTGCCTCTCAGGCACTCTTGGCAGGATTCCCCTGACCTGGGGAGCTTCTGGAATCTTATCTGTGATGGGGCCATACTTCTGTTCCCTCAAGCAGTTTATACAGTGCGCACCTTCTTCTTCTTCTTTTAAAGAGAAAATTTTTCCAGTAAGTAGTGCCCTTTAATTAGAGTGTGGATATAACCGGATACCATAGGGAAAGTTTTAAAAAAATGTCTTATAGAAACGAGCACTGTGGTACCCGGAAGGTCAGATTCTACTCTGCTCCACCAGTTCATTCATAACATTGGTAATCGCGAGAGCACTGCTGCGCTTACATGCCAGGCTAGGTTCTGTGCAGGGAGGATGTTCCTGACTGGGGAGTATTTGAGTAACAATACAAGAGCAAATATATCAAGCGCTAAAATAAATAGCATGGCAGGAAATGCCAGGGGGGTTTCAGTGTAGGCTGGGTTGAAAAGCTGGAAGGCTCCCTGGATTAAGTAGGACCCAAGCCGGACCTTGAATAATACATGACATTTATGTGGCTCTTACTAGCTTACTGTGAGCTTCCACACGTACTCTCTTAGTTGTTCTTCCCCAGCATTCTGAAATAGGCGGAACAGATGTTATCCCCATTCTGTATGTGAAAACCAAGGTGAGTAGATACTAAGTCACTCGTTGAGAGGCACGTAGCAGATAAAAGTAGGTGAGGCGGTACTTTTAACTGAGGGTTTCTGAGCCCACATCTGGTGCTTTTTCCAGTGTGCCCCTGGCTCTGAACGAGGGGCAGAGTTTGGATGGTTGGATCCAGAGTAGGTGTTTCAAGGGAGGGGCACAACTTTGTGGACGGCCTCTTCCAGGCTGGCAGATGCAGAGTTGTGACTTGGCCTTTGAGACTTGGGACTTTAGGCCTCCCATTTATTAAAGATTTTTTTTTAAAGATTTTATTTATTCATTTGAGAGAGTGGTAGAGGGAGAGAGCACGAGTTGAAGAGGGTCAGAGGGAGAAGCAGACTGCCCGCTGAGTGGGGAGCCCAATGTGGGCTTGATCCTGGGACTCTGGGATCACGACCTGGGCTGAGGGCAGACACTTAACCAAGTGAGCCACCCAGGCACCCAAAGATTTTTTGTAATTCGTGAGAGAGAGAGGGCACACAAGCAGCGGGGAGGATCAGAGAGAGAGGGGTGCCTGACTCGGGGCTCGATCCCAGGACTCTAGGATCATGACCTGAGCAGACGCTTAACTGACTGAGCCACCCAGGTGCCCCTGGGCCTCCCATTTATAAAGAAGCCAGTAATGGTATCAACCCCTACAACTTTATCAGAATATTGTTGTGATAACCTGAGAAGAAATGCATTGCAACTGGAATTTGAATTAAATACAAGGGCTGTGGTTGTGAAGATGGACAAGAAATTTTCATCAGGATGAGCACATCATAACCAACATGTAAACCCTTGCTACTGCTTTGCAAATTATAGCTTTGAAACAGGACAGAGTGATAAATGTTCTTTGGGTAAATCTTATCCTGTTTGCTTCAGTGGATGAATACAAACACTAAATTATGCTGGGACTTTTATGGCTTGGTATCGGGTAACCACGCTACATGTGAAATCATTCTGCCACCTCCAGTGCAAAATCATTCTTCCTCATTCTGCACCACTGTTTACTGCCCTTCTGCTTCCTCTCTTCTTGCTGTTAGGGGTTGTTGAGAGTAGGCCAAGGCCCACTGCCGAAAGGAAAAAACACAGAAGGTTGGCATTAGGCAAAATCTAAAGCTTTAAAAGACCATAAGATTTTGGCTTACCCAGAGGGGGGATAAAACCTGAAAATATACTCTTTCTGTTTCTTTCTTTTTCCTCTCTCCCCCCCACCTCCCCCAAAGGATTGTGCTGTAGAAAGTGGAAGAATTAAATGTTTTCCTAATTTTCTGTTTCAAAGGGTATACGATAATGTTCCCAGGAGGAGAGAGAGTCAGATGTAACATTATTTACACCACCAATAAAATTCGCAATTCTGGTTTTTTAAAAGCAGAGCTCAGTAAAATAATAATTTGAATCTGAGGTAGATAGAGTATCCATTGTTGTTATTTATTAACACAGAACAACATTCTCCAGCTTCACGATTTTTAATAGAACAGTCACTTTATACCCCCTTAGTGCTGCTTTTTATTTGTAAGGAAGTTTTTGCTATTTTCAACACCTTTATTCCGAAGCATGTAACTCACTGGAGAATCTATATCAAAGACGTCTATCAGATGTGTGTGTGTGTGTATATGTGTGTGTATATGTGTATATGTGTGTGTATATGTGTATATGTGTGTGTGTATACTCATCTATGTCTGGCTCTTTCCAAAGACTATTTGAAATGGCCGTACAATGTTTACAATAATTTGTATTTATTTTCGAGGAGTAATAGGTTTTTATTGTAGGACATGTGTACACATGTGGGGCCGTGTCTCTCCCTAGTGTTATGAGCTGCTCTGGACCTGGTTGCCATCCTCCACTAGCTCCTGGATTCCTCCCCGTCGTTGCTGGATGATTTTAGCTCCTTTGTGCCCCCACTCTCTCCACTGCGCCTGTCATGGTTTCAGTGCACCTATACGTGATCGTCCAACAATCTGGCTTTTCAGTTTCGTGAAAACTTTGCGCCACTCACTCTTTAGAGTTGTTTTGTTTGGTTGGGTTTTTTGGCTTTTTTTTTTTTTTTTTTTTTTACATTCCTTAGAGTTTTTCTTTTTTTTTTTCTTTTTTTTTTTTTTTAAAGATTTTATTTTATTTATTCGACAGAGATAGAGACAGCCAGCGAGAGAGGGAACACAAGCAGGGGGAGTGGGAGAGGAAGAAGCAGGCTCATAGCAGAAGAGCCTGATGTGGGGCTCAATCCCATAACGCCGGGATCACGCCCTGAGCCGAAGGCAGACGCTTAACCGCTGTGCCACCCAGGCGCCCCCCTTAGAGTTTTTCAAGACCAATCATTTCAGTCCTCCATAATCTTAACGGCATGCAACCCGTTCTTATCACCCTCTCCCAATCTTCTATTTCCCTTACCCTAGAACCCTAGCCCCAACAATTTTTCTGTCCTCCCAATCCCTAATCCATGGATCCTACCTCCTTTTTCACTGCCTCTGACTTTCTGATGTTTTCCTTCCTTGCAGAGCTGCAGATCCTAGTCACTCAGAGTTTCTCCCTGCATACGCCGACAGTCCCTTTACCGGGTGGCTCATCTTACCTGTCTGGCAAGGCCATCACACTGATTAAGTCCAAGTCTCTGGGAACTTGATCCCTGCATCCATGCAGCTGAATGACTGGTCTCCTTTTAAATTCTTCACCTTGCCTGGCACTGAATGGACTTCCCTAGTGTGTTTTCTCTGCCACTCTTGTAGGTGGCTTTATCTCACATCTCCCCTCTTTCCAAAGCCCCAAGTCCTCCTCCTCAGTCCTCCCTGTTCTCTCTTCTCACCTCCTTCAGCCCCTTCTCCCTGACCTCTTCATGTTGGAGTGCCCCTAGGCCCTCACACCTCTTCCCCTTCTACACTCACTCCCTTGGTGTTCTCATTCAGTCCCAAGGCTTTGGATACCATCTATTTGTTTGAGATTTCCAAATTTATATCTCCTTGACTTGTATATCCAACTGCCTTTTTGACTTCTGCACTTGTAGGTCTAATTCAGGGTTTCTCAGCATTGGCACTATTGACATTTTGGATGGGATTTTTTTTTTTAAGATTTTATTTATTTGACAGAGAAAGACATGGCAAGAGAGGGAACAGAAGCAGGGGGAGTGGGAGAGGGAGAAGCAGGCTTCCCACTGAGCAGGGAGCCTGATGCAGGGCTTGATCCCAGGACCCTGGGATCGTGACCTGAGCCAAAGGCAGAAGCTTAATGACTGAGCCACCCAGGCGCCCCTGGATGGGATAATTCTTTGTTGTGGGGGCTGTTCTGAGCTTTGTAGGATGTCCAGCAGCATTCCTGGATAATTAGATGCCGTTAGCTAAGTAAATGTCATTAGCAGTCCCCCCTCCCAGTTGTAACAACCCAAACTGTCTCCAGACATTGCCAAATGTTCCCTGGGGGTGGGCGTGGGGGGAATATAACCAACCAAACAACCAACCAACCAACCAACTGACCTCCTTCCTGATTGAGAACCTTTGTGACAGTGGGTGTGGTTGTTCTCAGGGTCCACAGGTTTATTGTGAACTGGCTTCATCTCATTCTCTTCCTGCCCTGGCCTCCTGGCTGCTTCTTGAGCTTGCCACTGCACCCTGGAGTCTTTGCACTGGATCTTCCTTCTTCTGGAGCACTCTTATTCCAGATATCTGCATGGCTCACTCCATCCCCTTCTTCAGGTCTTTCTTCAAGTGTCATCTTCTCAATGAGACCCATTTAAATTGGCCATCTGACACTCCTGCCCTTCCCTACCCTGTCCTTCTTATTTTTTCTTCAGCACCTGTAGCCATCAATACACTCTGTAATTTACTTGTACTTTGCATTCATTATTTGTGGTCTGTTTGCCCCCATGAGCATGAAGCTTCATGAGGACATGAATATTAATTTGTTTTGCTTGCGGTTACGTCTTTGCCTCTAGAACAGTATCTGGTGATTAATGTGTGTTGAATGTGGAATGAATGAATGATTACCCAACTATCTGATATCTGACTAGGCTTTACTCTATTTGTTTCCTTTGATGTGTGATTTTCTTTGTGTAGTATTGTTCACTGTTCCTCAAAACTTATTTTCATGAACCCTAAGACCTAAGATGACAGTGTTTTCCTTCAGAGAAGGCTTGCTTTTGGTTCTGCTGATACTTGGGGGAGCTACCAATCTGATGCCACTCGAAATGACTGCTTACGTGTTCTTGGATCACTCCAGTAATGGGAATTTGGATTGGAATCCATGAAAGGGACCAGCCCATGGTTACAATCTCTCAATGTGGATTTCTTCCCCCTTTTCCAATTCTGCTTAGCACCAAGGCAACTCTGCCTACAGACCCTGAGCAGTGGGTGATATGGGAGGGCTTACTTTCAGGAAGTGCTCTTTCAGGGTCTCTAATTCCTGTGGGTAGGATTCCCATTAGATCACCATCATTAATGGGCCCAGGCTTTGACCTCTGGATCCTTGTAAGACTCTGAAGTTCCCTCAAATGCAGCTCTGTTCTTCTGCTGAGTTTAGTCTGGACCAGCAAATATCCTCTGGGCAAAACTTGGCCACATACCTCTCTGGCTTCTTGCTATGTCTTGCTTTGAGGTTCTTATAATTCCTTATTATCTGGTTAGCAATTTCATATCATTTTAAAAACTCTTGTTGGTTTGCTTTTAATATTTTATTCCTCATTTTTGGTAGTTGTGTGCCGTGGGAAGGTTTACCATCCAAACAACCTAGCTCGCCATTAATAGAAATCAGACCTTTTTTTTTCCCCTTAGAAAGATACTATAAATCTTTTCCACACCATTATGTATTCTCTTCCCTCATTTTAAATAGCTGCATAGTTTCCTACTGGATGGGCATATCCTCATGTACTCATTCATTTTCTGCTATTAGTCACAGAGTGGAATTGTTGGGGAAAGGTATGCAGGTGTCTAAGTCTTTGGAGATGCATTGCCAAAATGCTCTTACAGAAAAATTGTGCCATCCTGCAACTCTCTCTTGCAGAGTAGAATAAATCCGGTAGCACTTTACATCCACTGTTTATGTTTTCAACTAAAAACATGGATCAAATGACTTAAATGGGAAATTTTAAAGTATAAACTTGAACTCAGTATGCTAGGGGAACTTCTGAACAACCCGAAGTCAGCTACGCATGTGCCAGAGTCTCCCGACAATGAACAGGAAAGAGAGAAGATAGTGACTCTGCCCCTGTCTGTAGCCAGTGAGTCAGTAACTGTGTGGCTTCAACACTTTTGTATCAAAGGGTAAAAATGAGTCATGTTCTCTCTCCTTTTTTTTTTAATTTAAATTTTAGATAGTTAGCATACAGTGCAATATTGGTTTCTGGAATAGAGTCATGTTCTCTTATAATCCAATTGAAATAGATAGTCTAGTTTAAAAATGAAGAAAGGATATGACTAGCAATTGACAAAGAGACATACCAGTTACTAAAAAAAACAAAAGCACAAAGTGATGCTTGGCTTCAACTGATAATTAAATAGTTACAAAGGAACAAAAGCAGCTAGACACAGTTCTTTTGCCTGTCAGATGATCAACAATTTAAGTTTGATGATACCCGTTATTGGCAAAGAGTGTACAGAAACAGATATTCTCACACATGTTTGTATAATACAAATTGTTGTGAGTATTTTGGAGGGTAATTTGGTAATTCCTAGCAGATTTAAATGTACATAGGAAGGGATGCCTGGGTGGCTCAGTTAGTTAAGCATCTGCCTTTGGCTCAGGTCATGATTCCTGGGTCCTGGGATCAAGTCCCACATCTGGCTCCTTGCTCAGCGGGGAGCCTGTTTCTCCCTCTGCCGGCTGCTCCCCCGCTTGTGTTCTTGCTCTCTCTCTCTCTGACAAATAAATAAATAAAATCTTTTAAAAAATGCACATAATAAGTGATTCCACTGTCAGGAATTTACCCTACAAATGGTCTTACAAAAGTACAGTGAGATACTATATACAATACCGCAGCATGTTTTATAATTTTATTTAACCAGACGACTAATTATATAATGGTCCATCCATACAGTGGATGGTATACTGTACAACCATTAAAAATAATGAGGTAAATCTATATGTGTTGATATGGAAACATCTCCAAGATATATATGACTAAATGAAAATACTCAAGGAACAGACCTGTATGTATAGCATAATCCCGTTTGTATGAATGAAAACAAATATACCTATATATGATGCTAAATGCATCCTTTCTTTTCTTGAGAGTTACTTAAGCAATCATTAACAGTGGCTTCCATTCGAGAAGTAAAGGGTTAGGTAGGGGGCAAGGAGACTTACCTGTTATTTTTTTCTTTCTATAGACTTTGAATGTAACGCAAGCGATGTTCTTTTCAATCATGCTCATTTGTAAAGAAATCCAAATTTTTTCCAACATTTCTTCTATTTTATCTCATTACAGTTTCCATTTTAAAACATCTCTTATTTACTTCCCAGGTTGGGAACATTTCAATGAAAATCAGAAACAAAACTTAAAATTGCTTCAAACTTCTGTCCAGATTGGCTTTAGCCTTAGAAGATGAAGCTCCCGTGAAAGGAAACAAGTTTGGCGATTCTGCTTCTCTCCACCCCCAGATCAGAATGTGGTCAGGCTGGAAAGGCACCCCTAAGTGCCATTTTATTTTAATTTTTTAAAAGATTTATTTATTTTTATTTTAGAGAGAGAGTGGGGGTGGGGAGGAAGAGAGAGAATCCCAAGCAGACTCTGCTGAGCACAGAGCCTGATGTAGGGCTGCCTCTCACCACCCTGAGATCATGACGAGTTGAAATCAAGAGTCAGATGCTTAGCCGACTGCGCCACCCAGGCGCTCCTCATTGTGCATTTAAATAAAAAACGTGGCGGCCCTCGGAGTTGGCTCATTTTGCAAATATTTTTTGAGGTTGAGCTCTCAAAGAGTACCTGCAAGGCAAAGCGATACTTGCCACATGCAAATATGTCAAGAGAGTGGCCAGTGAAAATAAATTTTGAAAAATGGATTCAGAGACTTGTCTCAGGGACTGGGACCCACTGATAGTTCTTAGTTCATTTGGAGCTGATGAAAAGTACAGGGTACTGGCAAAACTAAGGACAATATCATAGCTAGTATGAGGCAGGCTTCTTTTTGAGAAAGTCCTGTGTCATCTTATTTCTCAGAACCAAATGTGAGTAGTGAATCAGTGATGCTTTCATATGACATAAGAGACTTTACTTCTCGGAGAGAAGGTACATTTGATGAAATTTCTACCAATAGCGCCTAAAAATATTGTACCTACCAGCCCATTTGCTGCATTCACCTTATGATTATTCTCCTAGGGCTTCTAAAGGGACAAAAAATCTGTTTCCTTCCATCCCACCTATTTATGGATCCAGGTGTTCAGAATATTGTCATACCAAAGACCGAATAAGGAGAGTTGGAGGTTTTCACTTATTCCAGTTTTCTGACATTGAGGGTGCTGATACAACACAGCTGAATTAAGTATCCATGCTAGTATCATCCTGCTGTATTTTACGGCTCCGAGATATCGCTAGATTTCTGAATGCCTAATCAACACGGACTGAAACAATTAGCTAGAGTCAGGTATTATTATGGACTCATTGTCTAGATTCTCTGAGTCTTACATTACAAATGAAGAACTGAGAAGCATATGTAGGACTTAGGAAAGTGTGTGTGTGTGTGTGTATATATATATATGTACATATATACACATGCACATATACATTCTTTTTCATATATATGTGTGTGTATATATATTCCATTAGACCCAAGGATAATGGAGCCACCGAGATAGTTTGCAACAAGTTCAACAATGTGCAGAGAAACAGTCTCCTAAGTGAGTCTCTATTTAAGACTATGGGAAAAAAATCAGCCCTCTGTCAGCTATATTAAATAGCAAAGAATGGCCAGTGCAAGTAAAATAGGACAAATAGAGAAGCTATGGGTAACCAATATTTCTTTCTAGATTAATGCTCAGAGTTTTTTCATGAGTACTTTATTACATAAATCTTTTGTGATTGCTGAGTATAGAACAAACAGCAGCTTAAGTTTTTTTTTTTCCACTTTTCACTTCTCTTTCTTATTTCTTCTCCTGTGTATGTGTGTGTATGTGCTTGAGAGAGAGAGAGTGAGAGCACAAGAGCAATGAGCATTAAACTATATGCACAGTTTAAATAGAAAGCAAGTATCCATGTAACCATCATCAAAATCAAGAATAAAATGCTATGGCCCCTAAGAAGGCCGCTTGCTTAAAATACATTCCTGTGCTCCCATGGTGTGATTAAACAAACAAACTCACGTTTCTTTGGTGTTTATTATGTCTAGTGACTATTAACAAGGCACAGGACAATGTATTTCATCACAAAATCTGTATTTACTGTTATCACTGTATCCACGAAAAGCTTCCTCTGCGATCAAAATTGTATTAATATGTGAAAGACAGCTGTGGGGTAAAATATAATAGCTGAACTTCCAATGTGGCAGATAATGCCAGGATATGGATGCCTCATTTTCAGCAAAGGCAGTGTTGTATCTTTTAAATCTGATTTTAAAATAATAGGGGCTGGGGGAGATTGTTCACTTCAAGGAAGCCTTCTTCCCAGGATTTTGTAATACAACTCCTTCCTGCCAGCTCCTTCAACATAGGAAGTTCCGGAGGTCGGGGCAGTCTTCTTTCTCCTGGCTTCTGGTTCTCCTTCCTTCTCTTCCTCCCCTCTGTCACAGTCCCACTCTGTGCAAACCGGTTCCCGACACTCCCTTACCTCACATGCTTCTGGGCTAATATCTATAGATCCAGAGACAATGGAGCCACCCAGGTACTTTGCAACAAGTTTGGCAGTGGGCAGAGAGACAATCTCTTCTGCAACATTCCTCCTTAAAATGCCCTCCGTGGCCCCCTGGAGGAAGTCCTGCCTTCCCTAAAACCCCACTCCAATTTCAGTCTTTGCCATCCTCAAACCACTCAGGTGGATTTATTTATTTAATTATTGCCCCCTGGCTTTATTGAGATATGATTGGCAAGTGAAATTGCATCTATTTAAGGTGTACATGAGGATTTTATATTTGTACGCATCGTGTGAGGCACCTGGGTGGCTCAGTCAGTTGATTTTGGCTCAGGTCATGCACTCAGGGTCGTGGGATCGAGCCCTGCAGTGGGCTCTCCCTCTCCCTCTGTCTCTCCCGCACCCCAAAGAAAAAGAATCTATATCTGTATGTATTGTGAAATGATTACGACGTCAGGTTAATTAACACATCCATCACTTCTCATAGCTACTATTTTGTGTATGTGTGGTGAGGACACATAAGATCTACTCTCTTGACAGTTTTCAAGCATCCAATAAGTATCACTCTAGTCACCATGCTGTACATTATTATTATTATTTTTTAAAGATTTTATTTATTTATTCGACAGAGATAGAGACAGCCAGCGAGAGAGGGAACACAAGCAGGGGCAGTGGGAGAGGAAGAAGCAGGCTCGTAGCAGAGGAGCCCGATGTGGGGCTCGATCCCATAACGCCGGGATCACGCCCTGAGCCGAAGGCAGACGCTTAACCGCTGTGCCACCCAGGCGCCCCTCCAGTCTGTCTTTTATAATTTTATTAATCGTACTTTATATTAGAATTGTTTATGTACGTGCCTTCTCACTCCTGCTGGCCAGAGACCATATCTCTCTTACCGTTGTATTCCCCACCACACCTAGCAGTACTTTACTCACAGAGCGGGCTCACCAAATGGTAGTTGAATGGATTTTTTAAATCTAGTACATTTAAAATATGATCAATTGTACAGCATTTTTCTATGCATCATCTCAGGCACACTATCATAAAATGTACTCTGAAAAGGGAATATTTGTTGACTGTTTTGAAAGCTCCATCTTTGAAAATGTACTTTTTCCACTATTAAGATCGAGAATAAGTTATATAATGCTATATGGTCATAAAGGATTATGAATGACAGGTAATAAGATAAAGTGAGCTTAAGACCTGTATTAATCTATTTTTGGTGTCCTTGTCCATTCTATGTAGTCAGTTAAGCTTTCACCAGGGCAATATGATCTACTTCCTGCACCAGTTCCCAAGCACGCTTCCAGGTAATTATATACTTATTAAGTTGCTTTTAATAATTTCACTCATGCCTTTTTATTTACATACTTAACCAATACTAATGCTTTTAAACCTTATTTATGCCCATCATTTCTAGATTAGCATTTTTAAATATTTAGGGAGAGATAGGGAAGAAGTTAACAAAGTTCCCACATTAAAAAAATAGATTTAGAACATCGTCTTTTTTTTTTTTAATATAGGAGCTTCGTATTTCGTTCTACAGTTCAAAGATTTCCAACAAGCTGCTTCACTCCTGTAAGTATATTGTAGACAATTAACTCGTGATGAATTTTGTGTTTAAAATATGCAGTAGTTCATTTTGATATATCAAGATTAACATTTTGTTCACTGTAGAAGATAAGCAAATGATTAATGTAATTGATTTAAGATACTTAAAGTATATCTGAAGATATACCAGAGATTTCAAGGTAAGTAACCCATTTGTGTCAAGTTACAGAAGAAAAATAAAAGCTCCTTTCCTTTCTGTAGGTCTTGACTAATATCACCTTCTCGGTGAAGTCATCCCTAGTCACCTGTTCAGAATTTCCTGTGCCCCCTTCTTTGGTTAGTTTTTCTCCACAGTGCTCATCACTGTCCAATACACTACACTCAGACATTAGTTTATCCTGTTTTATCTGTCCCCCCTACTGGAATGTAAGCTTCATGAAGGTGGGGACTTTTGTCCGGTTTTGTCCTGTATATGTAATACCTAGAAAAATGGCTAGCACATGGTATTTATTGATGAAATTAATCAAATCAGAGATATTCAATAGATCATTGTATTAACAACAAAAAGGGAAAGTATCTCTGGTTTCTTTCAAAATGCCTTCCTGTTTCTACAGATTTCCAAATATATGTCCATGTGTTTTGATAAAAATGAACTCCTTTAGGTAATTAACTGGTAGGATGCCAAAAAACAAATAATTACATAAACATTTTGAAGGATTAAGGAAATATGAAATTATTTTGGGGTGGTTTGATGGGCTTGAGTTACTTATTTGTAACTAGAAACCCCGGGGGAGAAAGACATACAGTGAACATCTGAAAGAGGAATTTAGATAACAGAGTTCAGAAACAGACCCTAGACTATATAAGGTTTTTATATTTGATAAAGATGGTATGACAAATCAGTAGGGAAAGGAAGAGAATATTTTATGCTGGGAATTGATTAAATAACTTAGAAATTAAGTTAGATTCTTCCTACCACATATTAAAATAAATTCCATATTGATGAAAGAATTAAATGAAGCATAAAACCAGAAGAAAATAAATTAGCCTATATCTAATTTTAGGATAAGACAGATTTTCTGAGATCAGAGCAGTGGGTGAACTGCAAAGGAGAAGTATTTGATTTGATTACACAACATTTAACATTTCTTATATATCAGAAGACCAACTGTAAACAAAGCTAACAGGCAAGTGCAAATTCGGAAAAGTTATTTTCCACATACGTGGCAGATAAAGGGCTAATGGCCTTATTTAAACTTCTCTTAGCAATCTAGAGGAAAAACATCAATAGAAAATTAAAAGAGGTGAAGGCCAGGATTGGGCCATTCATATAACAAGAAGTTCAGATAGCCAACAAAGGTGAAGAAATTTTGATCCCACGAACAAGTGTGAGAAACTAAAAGGCTAACTGAAAACTTTCTCTATGTGGGTGGTGTGCTGGGCTGAATAATGGCCCCAAAGATGTGGCCATGTCCTAATTCTTAGAACCTGTGAGTGTTACCTTGTGTGGCAGAAACTGCCTTGCCCACGTGATTATGGGAAGGATCTTGAGATGGGGAGATTGTCCTGGATTCTCCGGTGGGCCCTAAATGCAGTCACAAGTGTCCTTATAAGAGGGAGGCAGGTGGAGATTTGAGAAGGGAGAGAAGGCAGTGTGGTCACAGAGGCAAAGGTGGGAGTGATGCCACCACAAGCCAAGGAAGGTGGCCGTCCCCAGAAGCTGGAAGAGGCAAGGACAGACTCTCCCCTAGAGCCTCCAGAGGGAGCAGCACCCCCAGTGACACTGATGTCAGACTTCTGGCCTCCAGAATTATGAGAGAATAAAATTCTGTTGTTTTAAGCTACCAAATTTACAGAAATTTGTCACTGCAGGCACAAGACATTGATACAGGTGGGGATTATGTCCAGTGGATTTCACAGTGGTTTGATGGGAGGAGGACATGGTTTTTCCTTTGGGTATCCCTAGGCTCTTTCTCTCGCACATGTCAGTAGCTGCAAAATGACTCCTCGGACTCTGGCTCAGTGTACAGATCAGGGCTTCGGGAATGGGCCAGTTGCCGGTGTTCTGGGAGCTGAGTCAGGGAAGAGCTGGGGGTGTCACTGTTTGGTGTGTGGAGAAGTTCACTTAATTCCTGTTTCTGGTAAAGTGCCTGGGGCTCCTGTGTCCAGTTGTCTGGAACAGTCTCCCCAGAAATGCACCCTGCCCCACCCGGATGCAGGAAAGGGGGGAGGTAGAGGGACCTGGAGAGAAGAGGTCTACCAGTCTTCCTGCTTTCAGCCCCCACCTCTCCATTCCCACCTCACAGGGGCCTCATGCCTAAAATTCCTGACCTTCTCTTGGGTTCTGTGGAGCAAATCAGCCTGCACCCCTAGCAGCTTCAGCTGTCTCCACTGTGCCATATGAGGTCCCATTCCTCCAGGTGGCTTCCTGTCTTCCCCCAATATGTTCTCTCTGTTGGCTGTTGTCTCTTCTCTTGGCTGTGTGTGTGTGTGTGTGTGTGTGTGTGTGTGTGTGTGTATGTGTGTAGAATGGGAGGTGGATAGTTATGCCTTTCTTATTTGATGGGAGGAATGGAAATAGATGCCTATGTGTAGTTGGCTTTGGCAGCAAGCAGTCAAGACACCTGGATTTTTTTTCCCCCTGGGTAATAACTCTGTTTCCCTTGAAATATATGCTTTAAATGAATGCTGTGAGCTGATAATGATTTGTTTACTATTAGTAAGGAAGGACTCAATCAAAAATAAGTTGATTTTAGTTCAGGTTAGGCGTCCTGGACAAGCAGCCTGGGATGTGAAATAGCACAAGCCAGTTGATTCTGACAGTTTTTGCCTTCGTTCTCATTGCTTTTATGGAGACAAGATTTTTCGAGATCCCTATTCTGCCATTTTCATTGATGTCACCTCATCCATTCTATTTTATAAATAAAAGTGATTCACTGATTTGGAACATCCTGTCCTTCAACAAAGTGAAAAGAATACTTTCATGGAAAATGTTCTAAGACAAAGAAATAGCCCAGGGCTGTGATTCATGTCTGTCTTAAACATGCATTCCCAGAGCAGAATGTGGCTTTGGTTTAGATCTACAAACTTGTAAACTGCAGAAAGCAAACTCGTTTGATCCCACCAGTGGGACGTGGTGATGCGCTGTGTGAATATGGTACAGAAATACTGCTTACTGTTCTCAAACCTTTTTGAGATAAATGCAGTAATCTTCAGGCCATTATAATATGCCACTTAACCTTTATCCGAAAATCTAATTGGATTGATTTTATCATTCAGTTTTATTGCTCTAGAAATTAACAGTATAATCACAGAACTGTTAAGGACTTTTAGAACTGGGAGAAACTTTATAAATGAGCTACTGTTGACCCTTGAACAACACGGATTTGAACTGTGTGGGCCCACATATATGTAGGTTTTTTTCAGTAAATACAGTATAGTACTGTAAATGTATTTTCTCTTTCTTATAATCACCTTAATATTTTTCTATAGCTTATGTTATTTTAAGTGTACAGTATATAATCCATACAACATATAAAACACATGCTAATCCGCTATATATGTTATGGGTAAGGCTTTCAGTCAACAATAGGCTATTAGTAGTTAAGTTTTAGGGGAGTGTGAAGTTATACGTGGATTTTCCACTGCTCGGGGGCTGGTGCTCCTAACCCCCACGCAAGGGTCAACTGTACCTATTAGGGTTGGCTTTGATGATGATAGCCACCATCATTCATTGAGTGTTTTCTGGTGTGGCTGCATTTAATCCTCGGAGCAACTTGGTGGGTTAGTATTTCACCTCTACTTCACAGGTCAGGAAATGAAAGTAGTTTACAGAGGTCACATGGCCATTTAGGAAGTGGAGCCGTGACTTAGACCCTGTCTCTGGTGACCTCCAAACCTGGGCTCTGAGCTGTGCTGCCTAGTGCGTGAGCATGATCAAGTGACTTGCTTAGTGCCTTTGGACATTTAGAGCTGGTCCAGGGTCAAATCCAAGTGGCAGACATTGTGTTGTCTCTGGTGTCACCATTCCTCACTGATGACTAAGGCTTGTTCATGGGCCCAGGTTGGCCGGCTTGACCTTTTTTGCAGAAGGATGAGTTCACATGCTGGAGGCTTCTCTCTCCTGGGAGGGCCATCTACCAGCCTGCCTGGTAGGCCCTGATCGTCTAAGATCTTACAATGGGTGGATGCAGCTTAGGCTCCAGCTGGGAGACTTGCTACACTGGCTTTTCTTAATTGGCCATATTTTTTCCCTGGGACATCTTTAGGGTGTTAGAACTTTTAGTCTTTTCTCAGCAAAGCCTCTTTGTAAAAAGCTGGACTCAACTGAGTCTAGCTGACTTCAATAGAAGTTCTTTCATCTGCTCTACACATCTCTTTTGGGGGGCAGTGTGTGTAAGGCCCTATGCTAGGTAGCTATTGTTGAGTATTCAATGGCAAATGAGACATTTTATCAGTGTTCTCCCTTCCCTCTCGAAGGGCAAAGACACACTAAAGTCAATAACCCAACCAAGGTGTGCCCATACAAGCACACAGAAACTTACACAGATGAAATGAGAGTCCGGGATTCAATGCATGTGACACAATGCATGTGTCTGACTAGCGTGAGACCAAATGGCTTGGCACACACAACTTGAAACGTGGCACCCAAAATTAGACACGGATGACTCAAGTTTAATATTATCTGTTGATAGAAGCACATGTACCTTCTTCCTTCTGAGAGCCATCTCCAGAACTTTCTGATACATTCCCTGGTAAGCTTCTTAGCAAGTGCTGACTCCAGGCTGAGGAAGGAGATAAGGGCAGCAGTGAAGAAAAGGCTTGAATGAGGAAAGGGACACCCATCCTTGTCCCTTCAGAGCCTGTATCCGAAGCCAGACTCAAAGAAACCAAAGTGCTAGTGTGCTCTCAGGCTTTGGATCCAAAGGTTTTCCACAAGGCATTTATTAGTTGAGGGGGCCAGAAGGGAAAGTTGGATTTATACCTCCCCACCCTTTGCAGAAATGCCTGAAACTCTGTAGTAGGGATTTTTTTTTTTAAAGGTTTTATTTTTAAGGAATCTCTAGACCCAATGTGGGGCTCGAACTCACAACCCCTGAAATCAAGAGTCACATGCTCTACCAATTGAGCCAGCCAGGCGCCCTCATAGTAAGGAATTTGATATGAGACCCTAAGATCTGAGACATGAGACATGTGCCACTCTTAATTTAACTGTAGAAAAATCTTTTAGAGGGATTTCTCCTTTTCACAAGTCCTCTTTTAAATGCAAAAGCTCTTAGAAGGAGAAATATATTGATCCAATTCATACTAAGGAATTAGTGACCCCATCCTCCAGGAATATAGATGAGATGACAAGGATTAGGATACCTGGGGTAAAGGAAAGGAACTGAAAAGAGGGAGAATTGTACGAAGGGGTTCCAGTTTTTAGATATTTATATCATTAACTGTTCTGTGCACAAAACATGTGTTATACTTTTTGACATTAACCTCAAGATAATTCCATAAAAGAGGGTGCCTGGGTGGCTCACTTGGTTAAGCATCTGCCTTCAGCTCAGGTCATGATCCCAGGGTCCTGGGATCGAGCCCACATCGGGCTCCCTCCTGAGCAGGGAGCCTGGAGCCTGCTTCTCCCTCTCCCTCTCCCTCTGCTTGCCGTTCCCCTGGCTTGTGCTCTCTCTGTCTCTCTCTGGCAAATAAATAAATAAAATCTTTAAAAAAAAAAAAAAGATGATTCCATAAAAGAACCTACAAAATAAAGAAAAATAAAATTCACAAAGAGTTGCTATGTTGGGAATTTTTACAGACATGTTCCTTATAAAATAGGTAAGTGTTGATTCTTACGAAAGGATCCCACTTTGACATAATTGAAGTAGCACAGTCTCAGAACAAATCTACAAGAATGAGTGTTAAATAGTGGCGCCGGGTGGCTCAGTCAGTTAAGCGTCTGCCTCTGGCTCAGGTCATGATCCCAGGGTCCTGGATCGAGCCCCGCATCATTGGGCTCCCTACTCAGCGGGAAGCCTGCTTCTTCCTCTCCCTCTGCCTGAGGCTCCCCCTGCTTGTGCTCGCTCTGTCAAATAAATAAATAAATAAAATCTTAAAAAAAAAAAAAAAGAATGAATGTTAAATAGATCGAGTTCCTGTTTATGTGGAATATTTGCATATCAATTTGAATATCCTTGCTTTATGTAATTATGGTCATGATAGCTATTTGAATTTAAAGTTTATATCTTCTATTCTAAAAGTAATACATGATTTCCTGCTCAGTATGGCAAATTGGCCATACATCAGTCTCTTCTCACTCTCAAATCCCAATAAAATGGTAGTGAAAGAATAAATAAATCTGCATGGATAAAGAGAAGAAAAGGGAAACGTTGGCAGACAAAAGATGTCAACAATTTTTGGACAAAGTAGAGGAAGCCATGGGCTAAAAAGCAGGCAGGGGGTGGTCCAGAAGAGAACGGAGCCTGTTTGTCCCTTAGACCTGCAGGGAGTCTCAGGACTTAGGGGAGAGGTAAGGTGAGGCATAGGGAATTAGTTGAACACCAAGGAATTAATTGAAATTGTACATACAGAGTAATTTAAGTCTGGGGCTCCCTTTCCTCTCCTAATGTAAAATGCTGGCCTTTGGACATTTGCCCCTCAAGCAAAACAATAGACTTTATCCTCTAGAAAAATTCAATGAGCTTAGAGGAAAGAGAACTATATTCTGACACTTAGGGATCCCCAGGAAAAAGACTGGCTCACCATTCAGTTGCCTGATCTCGACATATCCCAGCCACATACCTAAGCTTTGCAAGTGTGAAAAGCCTGTAACATGAATGAGAGGTGGAAATAAACAGACAGAAGGATGGAAACCTGGTTGAAAAACAGAACGGCAGGGAGTAGAGGGAAGATTTTTAAAAAATCTACTTAGTATCCACAGAGGAAAAAGGGAAAATTATTTTCAACTTAGAAGTCTGTGTTCAGCCAAACAATCAATTGTGAAGACAAAGACATTTTCCAACATGCAAGAACTCATAAAAATTGCCTTCTGAATACCCTTTTTAAAGATGCCACTGGTGATAAAAGACAGCAAAACAAAAGAGTAATCCAGAGGGAGGGAGGCATGGAAACTAGGACAAAGTGGGTCCAGACTGGGAGAGCAGTTAAAAGATGTTCCAGGTGGACCACCATGCAGCAGGCTGAGGGAGCAACCAATCCATATTGAGAAAGAAACTAAAGAACTCCGGAAGGAATGTTTCTAAGGGAAAAAGGATTTAAGAACAGCTGATATGATGGGAATAATAAAAAAGAATATGTATAGCAAAATGTGCAAGTAAAAAACAAGGCACCTAATTAACCGCAGTTTATAAAACAAAAGAGTATCTAAGAAAAGAAATTCTATGATGTAATTTGGCTCTGCAAGGAATAATATTTATTTGGTAAACATTTCTTGGGGATTTAAGATACTACTTTGGGGGCACCTGGGTGGCTCAGCTGGTTAAGCATCCGGCTCTTGATTTCGGTTCAGGTCATGATCTCAGGGTCCTGGGATCAAGCCCGGAGTCAGGCTCTGTGCTCAGTGGGGAGTCTGCTTGAGGTTTCTCTCTCTCCCTCTGTGCCTGCCCCTCCCCCTGCTTGCTCGCTCTCTTTCCCTCTCTCTAAAATAAACAAATATATCTTTAAAAAAATTTAAAATGCTACTTTGAAAAAAAAGAAAATAAAATGCTACTTTGAGTGGATGAGGAAAGAGGAATAGTGGAGAGGGCAAATGCCATATCTTCATTCATTCCAGGAGGCCATCAATAGATAATTTCTAAAATATAAATTAAGAAATAACAATATAAACATACTATTTAGTGATAAGGTAACTTCTTTTTTTTAAAGATTTTATTCGAGAGAGAGTGTGTGCATGCTCGTGTACACACACGCACACACACACACACACACACACACGCATGCATGAGTGGGTGGAGGGGCAGAGGCAGAGGGACAAGCAGACTCCCCACTGAGCAGGGAGCCCAATGCTGGGCTGGATCCCAGGACCCTGAGATCATGACCTGAGCCAAAGGCAGACGCTTAACCAACTGAGTCAACCAGGTGCCCCAGTTCTGATTGATTTTTAAAACTATATTTCTCAATAAATTTAATAAAATGTCTTGAAATTTGAGTAAAAACATAAAAATTTAAAGTTAGAGTAAAAATAAATGAATAAATTATGGATAATTTGGAAAATATAGAAAATTATGTTTAAGAATTTTGTCCTTGTTCATATGCAACCATTAATGTTAATTTTCTCCTTTTTTCTCTGCAATTTTAAAAATAGTTGTGATCATGGTAAGCAACAATTTTATATCCTTTTTTTTACTTAGCACGTTTCACTTTCATATTATTACAAATCCCTTTAAACTTTATTTTCACTAGGTAAATAATCAACTTATCAGATAATAATTTATTCAACCATCCCCCTCCCCTTTTTTTTTAAGTAGGCTCCTCACCCAGCATGGAGATCAAGAGTCAGATGCTTAACCCACTGAGCCACCCAGGTGCCCCTCAACCATTCCCCTCTCGATGGCTAACTTGTTTTCAATTATTTCATATACAGGAGTCTTCAGTATCCAAGTATAACTTGAGCCACAAAAAAGACCTAGTAAAGTGAACCCACGTTAAGTAGAATCAAAATCTCAAAGTAGTCAATAATGTTTGATTTGGTCTTTCCTTAAAAAAAATTGAACTAAAAACTAGGAAAATATCCTATAATTGCAACTATGTATTAATTCCTAAGTTAAAAAGGAGGCTGTGTTTAGTTTTTCTGACACTATCTTATGATAGTATAGTGACATCCTTCACATAGTGTTGGACATTCCAGTGAAATCACAGATGACACATTTTAGAAAAAATATTATTTGAAGTGTCATCACTTTTCCCAAGGGCAGTTCCTCTGACATTTGAAATCATTCTTTACTGAAGTGCCAATACTATAACAATCCTTGTCATCATCTCTTTTTTGTCGTTAGCTAATTTAACTTTGCTGGATCCTCACTGGGCAATGAAAGCCTTTTCCCGTGATTTCGGCACTTTTCCATCATTTTCATCAACTTCATGAAATCTTGGAATTTTGGGTAAAATTTGCATTTTCATTTTGAATTGGATTGGCATTTTATTTGTAACGTATTATTAAATATCATTTAATGATGACAGAGAAAAACTGCCTTACAAAGACACTGATCTGTCTTCAGTGGTGGATGCCAGTGTTAAGTAGGGAGAGATGCTTGAATAGGATATAATTTTGTAAGAGGTCAGTTTATTGGAGAATTCTTCTGTATTATGACAACTTTGTTTACGTTCACAACTTTGTTATGCAAAGATAATGGTACCAAATACTCCGATCAAGAGACTAATGCTAACATAAAACTCAACGCATAAAATCTTTTCTAAGTTTTAGCATCATTTTTTATGGGTTATCACAAGTGGTGTTTACTAGAGATGATCTACAGCTTCTTCGTCTAGATTGCCAAACCTTTTTAAAAAGTATTACATTCATTTACACCTTACCAGCAATCAAGGGAGTGACCATGTCATTAAATTTGCATAAATTTTGTTTATCTTTAATTAAAAAAATATTTAACTAGATACTAAAAGCATGGTACCTCATTATTTTAGTTTAATCGGCAGGATCTGAGACTATACATTCTAGTTATTTGTTAATCAGTGATTTGTGGTCCTTCCTGCATACTTTCTGGTCAGTCTTTACCCAGTTATCTATTGGGTGGAGTTTTAATATTCTTTTTTGTTGATTTGTATAAACGCTAGAGTGATAAGATATTAACCCTTGTATTTGCAGAAGCTTTTTGGGGATTTTGCCTTTTCCTTCTGTGTTTTTCTATAGAGAGAAGTTGAAAGTGTAAAATGTTTATGTCATCAAGTTAAAGAGTTTGTCATCACCTCCTGGAATATAAGTTCCATGAGAGGGCGATTGTCTTATTCATCAATGCCCAGAGCCCAGTACAGAGCTCAGACAATGTGTTGAATGAATGAATGAATGAATGAATGAAATCTATCTTTTCCACCACTTAAAAAATTCCCTCCAGACACATGTTCACTTTAATTTTCTTTCATGTATTTGACATTTTGATTTTTTTAAAAAACTTACAATTCTTTGATTCTTCTGAAATGTGTTTTGTGTACGGTTGCATGGTAAAGTTGTGGTGTCATTTGAGCCCTGCTGACTTCGGACAGGTCGCCTCATTGTTGGTATACCTGAGACCTACAATCACCAGAAATCTGACCTGCAGAGCTGGTGCAATAGAGTATGACCTATAGACATCCACTGAGTCACTCTAAACCTTTTGAGAACGAGGCAAGTTATAAAAGATGGATACATACAGGTGTGCATCTCCTCCTCCTTTCTTTCCATCATCTGTGAAAAGTAGCCCATTGGAGATTTGTTAATCATTCATGCATAAAATCTCCAGGAGCAGCCAGTTAAAAGACAAGTAAATTACCATGTGAATGCATAGCAGATCACTACATGATTTTTTAGTTGTAAAAAGTACATTAACTCTGGATTTGAAGATCCTCTAGGATCATAAGTGTCTGAAGGCCTCTCAGTGTGGAGGAGCTGTTCTGCCTTGTTAAAAAACACAGCCTCTTGGGCACTCAGTGGGTGGCTCAGTGGGTTAAGCATCCGACTCTTGATTTTGGCTCAGGTCATGATCTCCTATTGGTGAGATCAAGCTCTGCGTCAGGCTCCGTGCTCAGCAGGGAGTCTGCTTGGGATTCTCTCGCTCTCTCCCTCTCCCTTTGCCCTTCCCCTCCCCATGTACACGTTCTCTCTCTCTCAAATAATTAAATACATCTTTAAAAAATAAACAAAAAAACAAAACAACAACAACAACAAAACCCCATAGTCTTCTTGTTTGCGTCAAGGATTCAGTTGGTGAATTACATTTCGTCCCCAAAGTGTAGGTAGCTCTCAAGAGAAGCTGTTGGTAAGGAGTTTGTTGGGTTGGAAAATGGTTGTTAATCTTCAGATTACCAATGTAAGGTTGTATACTCATGGGCTATTTCAGTTATTGTTGAAGTAGTAATAATTGGTTATGGATTGGCACAAACGTTTTGTCCATAGTAAAGACACTGAGGAGGATATTTATGAGCATTTGGAATAGATGCCTGGAGACATGGTCTACCATAAATAAAAAGGGCCTTTTTGCACCCATAAAATGAATTGTATTGGCAACTTCTGCCAACTTTTAGCACCTTGGTAATAATGACCAAGCCCCACAAATCCCAAGACCTAAAGGTACAGCTGCTTCATAGTGGATTGTTTTAAAGAGGAGAAGACTGCAACAAATCCTGGTCATTCTTAGCCAAGGGAATTGGACAAAGTAAAACTTGTCATTTGTGGTTTCTCCTCCCTTTACGCTTCCCTTTAATTGATTTAATTGCTCTCATAAATGACCCAAATAAATCTCTTGACCTACCAAAAAATTGCATGGATTTTGTTCCCTCTTGAATGTGTTACCAAGTGTGGGCATGAAGGGTATCAGAGATTCTGCACAACTTCTTTGAACATATAGGGGACACTGATGACTATTTAATACGACCACTAGGATAAAGAGGACTAAGGAAGATTCTGTTTCTCAGATCTTTTCTCCCCAGTGTCTACCTGGCATGTGGACCCAGTGCTTCTCTTACGTCTTCCTGGTGGCGGTGTACACGATATAACCCCTGGAAAGACAGTTGGGCAGTACGTTGTCTTGTGGCCTGCTGATTCCATTTCGAGAAAACCCTCCTAAAGGAATAATCTTACATACAGAAATATTCATCTATATAAAGATATCATGAAGGGATTACTTATAATAGCAAGATAACAACAGCAGCAGTGTAGGAAAAATTATGTGTATAGAGAACAGGAAATGCACCAAAATCCGTTTAGTGGCTATGCTGAGGTGCTGTGATTAAGGGTGGTGGTTTACTTGCTTTCTTTTCCATTGCTTTTATAGTTTTTCAAAATATAAGTTTTAGAAGTCAGAAAAGAGGCAGGGTACTTGGGTGGCTCAGTCGGTTGAGCGACAGATTCTTGATTTCGGCTTAGGTCACAATCTCAGGGTGGTGAGATCAAGCCTGGCATCGGGCTGGCGCTCAGCATAGAGCCTCCCTGGGATTCTTTTTCTCCCTCTCCCTCTGCCCCTCCCCCCACTCATGTGCGAGCCTGCTCTCTCTGTTAAAAAAAAAAAAAGTCAGAAAAGAGGTAGTGTTTAAAAAAAGAAAAAGAAAAAAAAGGGGTAGTAGTGTTTGAGGAAAAGAACTATCAAAATGGTCAACATAAAAATATTTTGTTACTTAAATAAAAATAGCACCACTTACTACTGCTTAATTAGGACCCAGTCCTTCACATGATTTAGGGCTTCCAGTGATTTGCTGAGCAGATTCTTTACAGTTATTAATTCTCACAGTTGTATATAAAGTGAAAAACAAGTCATGCACACCTTTCCTGACAGTAGGAATAAAATCTTACAATGTCAGACGAAAATGAGTTTCTTTTATTTGATGTCAGAAATATTTCAAGATGTTTCTGTATTTCTTAAAACCTGACAAGCCTATAAAGAATAAGGAAAGGATTAGATAAACAGGAAAGCGTCTGTACAGATAGGAATGAGCGTTATATGATTTGTCTGTTTCAGTCACATTTCATAGCAGTTTGAACAGGGGATTGCAGATCTGTGCCATACTCTCTGTATTAAAACTAGCACTCTGAAAGAATGCTGAATCATTCCAGCTGCTTTTGCATTTACGAAATTAGTTCAATTAAAAACTAAGCTGATAGTTTAAAATTCCACAAGGAACAGAAAAATAATTAGTAAACATGGTCAGATTGCATCAAGCCAAACACAAATTGATTTCTGCTTGAATGGAATCTGCAAGATGATGAAAGCGGGTCCCAGTCTCAGTCTCCTCAAAGATGAGTTCACTTGCAGGTAACATTTTTGGAAAAATATAACCTTTTAAATATAGCTACAGATGTACTAGGATT
This sequence comes from Ursus americanus, assembly GCF_024610735.1. Classification (NCBI taxonomy): domain Eukaryota; kingdom Metazoa; phylum Chordata; class Mammalia; order Carnivora; family Ursidae; genus Ursus; species Ursus americanus. The sequence goes on along the minus strand of NC_142133.1, from coordinate 16,352,834 downwards.
TTTTTTAATGAAAAGATATCCTGGCAGTTTTTCTTTTTAAAAAAGTGTGTGCAACTTTTCCAGTGGTCTTCACACCAGCAGAGTCATATATATCCCTGTTAGGCTGTGAGCGTAAAGAATTTTCTGGTCTCCTTTCTCTTAACAATATCTTGACTGGGAACAGGAAAAAGAACGTAATAGGATTTTTTTTTCAGTTGCAAGTGACAGAAGCCCATCCTGGACTGGCCTAAGCAAACAATTAAAACATAAAAGTGGGATGGAATTTATTGGCGCACACGGCCTCTGGGACTTTCGCCGCTGATTTACCGTCCTCCAGCCTTTGGGCACGCTTTGTTTATGAGCTGGGCAAGAGGGGCTACAAGCAGTCCCAGGCGCACACCTGCCTGCCTAGCCCCTGAGTGTGAAAATGCAGGCTCTTTGGATTGGCCAGGTGACAGTCACGTGTCTGCCCTGGGCCAATCGCCGTGACCAGGAGTGGCTGGCTTTGCCGAAGTTCCCGCGGGTCCGGAGTACCGCCTTAGATTTCCAACGCTGGTGGGGCCCCAGGGTCATCTAGAAAAGGGAGGATGAGCCAGTGAACACCGCAGCAATGCTGAATCGCCTGGGGGTCCCCGGCATGTGCATTCCTGTAAACGCTGCATTTGCATGGTGGGCAGGTTTGTGTTGTCCGCCCACAGGGCCCCTCCCGGGAACCCCAGACTGCCGTGGCTTCTCTCTCGGGGGAAATGAACAGTACCGAGCTACACTTACGAGGTACGGTCAATTCCTAATTTCGCAAATGTGAATAACTTTTGGCCTGAACGTTTTGCGTCTACCCTGTTCAACAGCATGCATGTCTCCCTTCTTTCTCCTGTGAACTTGTAGACCTACAGAGAATTCTAGAATTTCGTGAATTGAGGACGCTCTGCCACAGGCCTCCTCCTGAATTTCCGGAGAGGCAGTTCCCGCTTCTCTCTGTGCCCACCTCCATGCAGGATTCTACTGTCCCTGCTGGGGCACCTGTTTTCTTTTTTGGGCAATGTATTCCAGCCGTTACACGCATGTGGCCAAATTTTGGGGAGATCATTTTTACCACCCCATCTAATAATTTCAGTTTATGTTGCTTATTACTTGTGTTTTACATGTGTTTAGATAGACATTTGGGGCCACACATTTTATTTCTGACCTTTTCTCTCTTCAAGGATGATTCATTGAAAGTTGTGCCTAGGGTCAATGGGGCAGACTATGTGCAAGGTGTGCCCTCTCACATGCTGTCCCATAGCATCCTCTATGCCGCTTTGTGTCATATGCCATGCATTTGTCATGTTTTTTTTTGCGTGGCACATATATATTCCCTGCTAGAATGTAAGCCCCATGGGAGTAGGGAACATGTATATCTTGTCAATTAAGACGGAGTTCTGCTGCTAGGAACAGAGACCCCAAATAACAACATTATAAATGAGAGAAGAACATATTTCTGTTTTGTATAAATTTCCTGCTCTGCTAAGCATGGTCCCACTCCCATGGTTCTGGAGAGCTGAGAACATGGGAACAACCAACCGGGGGTGGGGGAAGGGCTGGATAAGCCGCCCTCTCCATAAGGATGCTCTGGAATTTGTACACACCTCTTCACCTCTGTCCTATTAGCCAACAAATTCATCACGCGGTCACACCTAGCTTCAGGGGAAGCTGGGAAATGTAGCCTTGATGCTGGGTAGACATGTGCCCAGTTAAGAATTGCTCTAATACTAAGGGATAGAATGGATATCGGGAGACAATCTATACCACCGTATTCTCAACTCCCAGCATACTGTGTGGTGCACTGTATACTGGCTGAATGAAGAAATGAGCTGAGCGCTTCTGTATCCGTTTGCTAGGGCTGGAGTTACAAAGTACTACAAACTGAGTGGCTTAAACAACAGAAATTTATTGTCTCACGGTTCTAGAGCAAGTCCAAGATCAAGGTGCCAGCAGTGTCGGTTCCTTCTGAGTGCTGTGAGGGAGAATCTGGCCCGTTCCTCTCTCCTAGCTTCTGGTGGTACACTGACAATCTTTGGCCTCCCTTGTTTTGTAGACCTTTGCCTACGTCTTTGCGTGGTGTTTTTCCTGTGTGCGTGTCTCTGTGTCCTAAATTCCCCTTTTGATAAAGGCTAGCATTTGTATAGGATTAGGGCCCATCCTAATGACCTCATCTTAACTAATCACACCAGCAAGGACCTATATCCATGGAGGGTCACATTCTGAGGTACTAATAGTTCAAAATTCATAGGAGCTATGAATTTTGGGGGGGGGGGCCACCATTCAACAAAATAAAAATGTGTAGTGTTCGTGAATTTTGAGGGAATCACAATTCAACACATAATAACTTGGGATAATTTCATCTACCCTCACACAGTTTTCAGAGGTAAAATTTGCTGCTCTGGGATGCCCCAGAGTGATGCACTTTTTAGTTCCAGAGCAGTGTGGCGTAGATTAGCCGGTCCCACTCTCCCAGCCCTGGAAGAGAAGTGTGTTCAGTGGAGGCATGGCAGGGCTTACCAAAGGCCTACAATGGTACTGAGAGTTATTGCCCATTGGGAAGCTCCTTCATGGTATGACAGGGTCCCAGGTGCACTCCAGAAGAGTCAGTAGGGCCCATGCATTCTGAGCCCCTTGTGGTAAGTGGAAAGTGGCCACCCTTGGCACCATCCCGTGGCCCACTGAGATCACACTTGGCACAGGCCAGGAATAGCAGGGCCTGGTATAGAATCTTGAAACCAGGCAGTTAGCTCAGCCCTCAGTCAGCACTGTTCCAGCTCCTCACCCCTTTTGGGATAAAAGATAGGATTTTATTCATTTGTGCCATCCCTGTAGCTCCCGTTTGTTAAAGTGGCTCTTGAGTAGAAACTCAGTGACTTTTTCAAAGGAAAGAGAAAGATATTAACTTGTCAGGAGGGTTGAGATGTAATCACGCCCCAAAGCCGAAGAATGGGTAACTATGAGAGGTTTCCTGTAGTTGATTTTGGCAGCAGGTCCTGGGACCCTAGCAAGGTGACAGTTCTGTTGGCTCTTGGCACCGAATGTCAGTAGTCTTTGAAAGGTGTAGCTTCAGGAAACCCAGAGTTGCCCAGTCATGACCCTGACAAATACAAGGGGTAAGAAATGGCTCATCTGATTTGTGTGAGAGGTGCTTAGTACTGCCTGATGAACCTGGGTGCCGCCCTTCACCCATGCATCCCACATAATGCTAACCAAAGCTCCGGGTCACGCTCATTGATCCCCAGTAAATGAGGGAGCAGCCCTCCTAACCATTCAAATGTTCTTGCTTTAAACACCCTCCCATTGAACTGGATCTCAACCCACATTCTGAGCCATGCTGGACCGTGTCACCTTCCCTCCACTCCTGCTCTGCCCACTTACATTGTCCTCAGAAGTAGGGACTCTGCTGGAGCCGCTGCCTGCCCATTGCAGGATGTTGGCCCAATCATTACTTCTCACTTAGAACATTCCTGTGGCTTCCGGAATATGAATTTGGGCCTGTATCCACTTCCCTAATGTTGCCTCTTTAAAAGATTCCATCAAACATGTGTGGGGCAAATCTCATGCAGTCATTTCTTTCTGCCCCAAGTCTTAGGCCCTTTGATTTAGATGACCAAGCCCCCAAGCCTGTATAGGGAGGCTGCTGGGTGGCACAGGCCTACGTCGGTGCTTCTCCAAGCCTGGCGCCTGGACTCCCAAGGAGCTTGTGATTTGGAAAGTCAGAAAGGGGAGCCACATCAGGCCTGAGGGGAAGGGGGCATGAGGCGACATTTCTTAGCCATCCTGCAAGTGGCTGCTGTAGGCATGGAGTTAATGGTAGCACACTTCGCAGCACCTTTTGGCGTGAAAGTACGGCATTTATTATGGCCAAACCAAGGGCAGGGGGTGTTGCATAGACCGTTCCTGTCCGATTCCCCTGGATTTCTGTGCTTGGGTCTTTATGGCAGCTCAGATTTCTCCAGTGGGAGCATGGAGGTCACACCATACTGAGAGCCTCACCCTCGTAGCGATCTCTGTCCCACGTATGTATCAGTTTCAAAGCATCACTGCTTTCATCTCTCTGCCACAAGTTGTAAAATTATGAGGTGCATCCAACCCTTGATTTTCAGACTTGGGCTTGACTGTTAATAACAGACTCCATTCATGGAGGAGTAATTGAGAATGGCAGCGCGAGCGACACGGCTTTGCCACCCACGGGAGGGAATGAGGGAAAGCCTTGCTCTGAAATCCCTCAGAGGGTCTGCGGTGGGGCACCTGTTCTGCCAAACCTGATGGGCTCATTGGCGGCCCAGCCTTACCTCTGAGAAAGATCTTACAGGACACAGTCCTCTGTTCTAACCTTACTGTTAATTTTATCTTTCTTTCTTTTGCTCATTTTTCACGTTCACTTATCTATACAGTAGGTATAAATTTTTTTCATATCTCAAGAGCACTGAAGTCCATTGTTGAAAAATGAGAAAATGCAGGTAAGAAAAATAAAATTCTTTTTACACAACATGCTTTCACCTGGAGAAAACAGTCAGTGAACATTCCATTCCCCGTGTTTTTAGGCACATTTTTTTTTAAAGCTTGCGTTTGCACTTAGCAGTATGTGGGAGTCGCTTTATGTCTGTAAAAATTCATCACTAGACAGCTGGATGGAAGAACTGCAATGTATTTAGCCAGCCCCACATTATTGGTCGTTTAGTTGGTTTCCAGTTTTCAGTTTTTAGAAACAACATTTGTGGCCAAATACTTGCACCCGTTCTCAATTGTTTTCTTAGGACGAATTCCTAAAAGTGGACTTGCTGGGTCAGAATAATAAACATACATCCTCTCTTTGTATTGTAAAAACTTTAGACGTATATACCGCACAGATGCAATACTCCAGCGAACCCCCGTGTGCCTGTTCAACAGTAATAGCTCCTGGTCAGTGTGTCCTTTCACCCACTTCCCCTAGTCCCTGCATTATTCAGGAACAGATCTGAGACTTCATGCTGGAAAGACTCACAGGTATTTGAAAACGGGAGAGAAAAACTGAATTGCTAGGGAAAAAAAAAGAGAGAGAGATTAATGTCTTGTCCACATTATCCACTGCAATGTTTGGGCCCTTTCCATTTTCCCTGCTTTATGTGGGCTCAGGACTGTCCATTTGCCTTCAGATTCCTGAAGCAATCTGGTAACCAGCCTCCTTTCTCTCCCTCTGGATAGGTCTAGACATAGCCCTTTCATATCTTGCCAAATTGCCCTCCATAGGGCTAATCAAATTTATTAAACTCGCATCGGAATCATAGAGGAGTGTCCATGCTGGTGGTTAACATTTTGGGTCTTTCTTCTTTCTTTTCTTTTTCCCCCTCTTTCCTTCCCCCTTCTTCCTTTCTTCTTTCTTTGTGAATTTTTTAGATCCCAAAACAAGAATCATATCCTTGTTTTAATTAGAACTTATTTGGTTATTAATGGTTTAAAGCCCCCCCCATTTCCTCAATGATCAGTTATATTTCCTCTTTGTGAATTGTCTTTTACTAATTTTTCTATTAGGATGATTGTCTTTTAAAAATTATATTCAATTTATGTTATGTCATAACACTGTGCTTTTGTCAATGAATTGCTGTAAAGACTTGTTTGGCCTAAGATAACACATACTGTACTCATATGAAAGAATATGTGTATTTTATAAAGCTAACAGCTCAAAGTTGTTAACAGTCCGAAGGACAGGTTCAGAGTGAGGCGCACCAGTGTGGGGTGGCAGGTCCAGGCAGGACAGAGGGGGACTTTTACAGGTCACTTCATCTTCAGTCTCAGACACCCACAAGGCAGGTAAAGCAGGTAAAGCAGGTGTTATTCTCACCTCACAACGACTTGTGGTAGGGCACACCTTAATATCTTCCAAGCCCCAGCCTAGGCATTTTTCTAGCATATCACAGTGATCCATATGTTGATCTGTGAAAGGCAAATAAAGCATTAAAATATAACAAATATTAGTAATTATAAAATTTTTTTTTCCTATAGCATGAAGGCCCAGGACCAGGTCATTACGACTTGAAAATACCTCCAGTAAATTCTGTTACTTCCTGTTTTCAATCCAAAGTGCCTCGATTCCTGCCTGCTTGTTCTGTAAGTACTCTAAAAGATGGCGGTTGTAGGTTTTGTGACGGGGTTGGGGAGTCACTGGGGGTTGTTCTAGACAATTCTAGCGTGTCTATATGTATCGAATTGCTTGTCGACGTGGAAAAGAGCACAGAGCTCAAAAATCTGGCAAGCCCCCAGCCTGTTTCAGGCTCAGAGTGACTCCAGGCCCAAAGGTGGTGGCAGAATTTTGGGTCCAGTTGACAACATCCAGCATAGTAATTAGCCACCAGTGTTATGACCTGGGTGCTCTGTGGGAAAAGATGTTTAACGAACTGAGGCCAGCAGTGGGCAGAGGCTGGCTCCATCCATCTGCTGTTCTTTGTGTATGTGGCTTCTGGGGGCATGTGTGTGGCTTCTGAGCAGAAATGTTATTGAACCAAAGGGGACCATTATGGCACGAACCATCATCCTGCCCCTAAGAACTCAGGATAGACAGCGAAGAGGGTCAAGTCCACAGAGAGACACAGGTACATGGGGGGAGCGTTTGAGCCCCAGAGGCCTAGAGAAGACCAAGAAAAATTGCAAAAGCACAACATGGAGTTATGAACAGTGGCTCTTTTTGTAAAAAAAAATATATATATATGCTGACAGTTTTAATTCCCCTTGCCTTGTTCTCAGCCTGCACCCCAGTTTGAAAATCCCCAGAGCTCACTGGTATGTAGCCTTATTTGAGGTGGTTGGGGAGACAGAAGTACAAGTTCTGCCTGTAAGAAAATGGGCCCGTCCCACGGGTTCAAGGAAGGGTGGGTATCCCAGGCCGGCGATCTTTAGGATCTCGCTCCAGAGCTACCAACTCTGGTGGGGGGTAGTGTGGTCTTTATCTGGAGGAACACTGGGGAGTCCCGGTTGGTAAAATTAAAAACAGACCCAGCAGCAGGAGGTGGTGGCCTCCCGCAGATCCCCGCACCCTGGTGGCATCAGCAGGATCCAGATACAGATTTTTGTCCAAGCTCTCAGGGCTGAGCATCGTCAGGAAGTTGGAGTCATGCTAACCAAACTCCCCGGAAGCTGATAGAGAAGCCAGAAGGTATAGTTTACAAGTGATTTACAGGTGTCCAGTAAGGGGGCCGGTGCCTGGAGCTGCTGCTCTATGGGGTGTCTCCCCGTACAGGAAACTCCTCACTGAAGCCAGGGAGAATCCACAGTTTGCTCAGTGACAGCGAACTCAGGACCGGGGGGTGGAGCCGGATGTTCTCAAGGTCTGAGAACCACCACCGGTAGCCTCCTGCGGGGTAGCCTTGTGAGACCGAGGCCCACAGCCCTCCTGTTCTGCGGGCTGGCTTTCCAGGACTCCACATGCGTGTTGCTTCCTCATTAATAGCACTAATAAAGGCTTCAGCTTCCTCTGACGTCTGGCCAGGACTTGATTAGATTTCCAGGCTGCTCCTCCGCTTTTGGCAAGGGAAACATCCTGTCATGTACAGCACCTTCTGCAGGCAGCTGACTTCATCCTCTCCAGGCTGACCACTCTGTCCCACTCTCAGGGTAATCCTATTTCCACCCTCCCTGTCTCCCGGAGAGATAACACACCGCAAAGACGGATGGAAACGACAAGCCCATGATAATAGGGAACAATAATAGTGCTGGTAGCTAATACACAGAGCTGTCGCCGCCAGCCTGGCCTGGGGCTCTCTGTCCTGGAGGGCCTCCAGCAAGCCTCATTACCTCATCTGACGGGTGAGGCTGACGAAGCACAGGGCCCAGGGTCACCCCGAGCCATTGGCGGTTGGGACTAGGACTCGAACTCAAGCCTGACGTCGAAACCCTTCCCTGAGCCCCACACAGAGACACCGATGCTTCTCCAGCAGACCCAAGATAAAATCCGTCTGGGCTTCAGGAAATCTGTATGTGCCCCCAGCACAGGAAATGCTGACCCAAGGCATTGAGGTCTTCGTCTGAGTCTATGAACATGACATTCAGTCGCCCTTGATCACCGTAGAGGAGAAGCTTCATTGAAATCACTGGCAAAATAATTTTTTTAAAGAATTTCATCCAAACGAAAACATGACTTTAAAAAATGAGAACTGGGAGATCCCTTGAGACTACTTTGGACCCTGGGGTCCACAGACCTTGAGGTACAGAAACCCGAGTTTGGGCTTTTGAGGTCAATCACCCCAGTTCAGAATCCATTTTCTCCCGCCGTTTACCACTAGACTGAGGTGGTTAGAGGGGAGGACAGTGGCATTCCCAAGGACAGGAGCTGTCTGGACAGAGCGCCCACTGAGAAAGTGTGCCTTGAGGGGCAGGTGGAACGTGAGCCCGCCCGTCCTGCAGGACTGGGCCGGCTTTGCTGGTCCGCCCTTCTCTTGGCACCCCCGGAGCCCAGGGGAAAGCCGCTGGCAGGAGCAGGCCTCAGCTCCAAAGATGTGCTCCAAGTCAAGGGTGCCCCAGGCCTCAGGGCAGTTGGGTGTGGCCCTCGTCTTCCTCAGTGGGGATTTGCCAGTCTGTTGGAGCCCACAGCCGGGCTCAGGGGGCTCCAGAGTGTTGGTGTCCCGGTCTCATTAGTCCCTGTTTTCTGTTCTGTTTTCAGAAAACCCCCGGCCCAGGCGCATACAAGTCTTCAGTGCAATTCCCCAAGCAGCCCCGCACTATAGCCAAAATGGGCCGAGAGCATAGCCTTTTCTTCAACAACACAATTGGCTTTTAAAATAAAGCCATCTTGGCCCTCAGCTATTTTGAGTTTAGCAAGTTCTTCTGTTTAGAAAACTCTATTTTATCCGTCCTTTAGGGGGGTCTGACTACAGAACGTCATCATCGATTGCCCAGGTGACCCTCTTGCCCACTTCTCTAGAATAGTCCCAGCATAATTTCCAGTTCACTCTTGAAAGTGGCCTGGTTTGAATAATAAATTGTGCTCACTCTGCTTATTGTCAAAGGATGTATTCCAAGACACTGCCCCCGGCTGCTCTTGTGGCAGCTTGGACAGGCCCCGATATGTCCCGGCTGTGCTCTGCATGGCCTTGGGCTCTCCAGCTGGGCCCCAACTGCCTTAGGGCTGTAATACCTCACAGCCTCATGGAGGTGTCCTTGGGGGTCAGCATTCAACCAAGGCCAAGCTGAGTGTGCCAGGATCCCAGCAGGTGGTTCTTTCTCCCTCTCAGTTCCCTGAAAAGAATAATATTGATTCAACCCAATGGGTGTTTGTGGTTTTAAGTCAACAAAAATATTTGAGTATCTGCTCTGTACCAGGTGTATGCTGGGGTTGGGGGGTGGTGGCTAACAGAAAGATGAATAAGGCATGTGACTGAGTTTGGGGAGGGGTGTAGGGGAGACAAGGCCAGAAAGGGAATTTGGGGTAGTCTCTGGCTCCAGGAAGGCTTTGAGAGCTGTGCCAAATGGCTCCTTCCGGTCACCTTGTGTCTGAAGCTCAGGGGCTGCCTTCCCATGATGGCAGTTCTACTGGGAAGACAGGCCCTCATCTCCCGAAGCTGAGAAGTCACTGCTCCGGGTGCACAGAGACGGCCACAAGCGGGCAGAGCAGGGATGAGGCAGCACGGCCATGAGCGGTGAAGGACAGCCCCATGCAAGGGGCCTGGAGGCTGAGATGGGCAGGAAGGAGAGGGAGGAATGTTGGGGGCAAGGACCCCGTGTGGGTGAAAGGCAGGAATAAACATTTGCTCGAGGGGAACTGAGGGAGCCTGGCCCAATGAGAGTGGGGGTGCCGTGAGGGTGGGAGTTTGGCGGGGCTTGGTCCAGAGCCGGGGCCCCATACAGCCCTGCATGCCAGGAAGACCTCCTCAGGGAGCCCCAGCTAGACACACCCCCACGCATGACAGTGGGTATCTGGTTGGAGAGATTCCAGAATCAATAAATGGAGGGGATCTTTTCTTTTTATTAAAAAAACTAACTTAAAAAAACGAGTATAAATACTTACATTTTGTGTATTTTTTAAAAAAGATTTTATTTATTCACTTATTTGAGAGGAGGGGGAGAGAGAGCACAAGCAGGGGGAGCGGAGCGGCAGAGGGAGAGGGAGAAGCAGACTCCCTGCTGAGCAGAGCGCCCCATGGGGGGCCTGATCCCAGGATCCAGGGATCATGACTGGAGCCAGAGACAGATGCCCAACAAACTGAGCCACCCAGGTGACCCTATTTTGTTGTATTTAAAAAAGAGAACACCCCCCCACCTCTCTTCCCTAGCCTTATAAGCCTGATAAAAGGGACGTTGGAGGCAAGGAAGGGAAGGTTGTCATCTCACTGAATTTATTCAAGTTTCTCATTTGTTGAAGACACTCCCTGTGTTGCGTTCTTTCAGAATAGAAAACAGCCACTTGGAAGATCAGATGTGTCTCAGGGTGGTGGCTGATCTTGTCCCACTTTGATCAGAAGATGGCTGCAGGGCGGATAGTTCCAAATTTTATTCTCCAAGTGGGTCAGAGTCCCCTGCGGGGTCTGAAAGTAACAGCGGGCAGTTCTGACAGAGGGGGTTTTCTCTAGGAAGCGGTGGCTCAGGTTCCCCCTGGTGCTCAGGGAAGCAGTTGGTTCTAGAAAGTGAGAGAGGCAAGAGGCGGTCATGTCTGTCTGAGGGCTTGTAGATGGAAAGTGAGAGGAACCTCTCATACCAGCGAGAGGTGTAAGTAGGTAGGGGTACCTCCCTGACAAGAGTGTGAGCCAGGGGCTGGCAGGAACTGCGTCTCTGCCTCTGTCTCCCCACTGCTTCTCTCTCAGGCCTACTTCTCCTTCGGAAGGCCAACCTTCACTGCCTCTTCACGTGTATAGGATCTGATGTGGCTACCTCAGCCTCTCCTCACTTCATTTCCCGAGCCAACACCCTGAGGGAATGTCAGCAGCCCCTTTTGGTTCCAGCATCGGATTCCCAAGAAAGAGACTCTAGTTGGCCAGCTTGGATCAGGGGTCTGCCCTGGGCCCTTCACCTGAGGCCAAGAAGGCCAGGACCCTTGGTGTGGACACAGCTGAGGGGCCCAGCTGTGTGGCGTGTGTGTAATTGGGGTGGAGGGTGGTTCCTTGTATTTGAGAAGGGAATGAAGCCCCTTTGAGAATAAGGAGAGGAGGAGGTCTTCACCTGCCTGCAGGAAGGGGGTTGGAGAGGCTTACAGAGACTTTCCCTGGAGGTAAAACCACTGGAGAACATTCTGCAGGGCCATCTGGACCCCCTTGTGTTTGGTTTGCCATTTGCCAAGCTTTGCCTTTGGCTCCCGTGAGCTGGGGCCACTTCAGCCCGGCCTGCCTTACCGGTCTTGCCATCTGCCTGTAAAGCAACCCTCACCCTCCTTTGTGATTCTGGATGATGAGACAGTGACTCTGCCCTAGGATATTAGCAGAGGGGCTCGTGGGAACGAGGTGGTGAGAAGAGCAATGTTTTCCTTCCTTGGCGTATTCCCGCATTTTTTATAGTATTTCCTACAAGGAGGCAGAGGCTTTCCCAAAGAGACTAGAGGAATTCTGGCTGTTTTTTCCTGCCACAAGCCCAAAACTGAGACAGTATTTGAAGAGCAGGGCCTCCTTCTGTTGTCTCCAAGGTGGAGAGACTGGACAGACCTGGGCTGACTTTGAGCTTGAGCTCCGGGATTGAGATATTCACACGTCGCAGCGAGGCTGTTGCATGCATCAAATGACAGGCCCAGAAGGGCTTAGAAGAGCCCCAGAGCGCCACAGATGGAAGGGACTGTGGTGTCTGTCCTAAGCCCCTCCTCCCTCCCCCCATCGACGGCTGTGACACAGCTACTCGAGGCCCCTGTCCTGGCTTGCCTGACCATCCTCTTTTCCTCTCCCCTCCCACCCACCCACCGCAACTGCCCTCTGAATTTGGCTTCAGCCAGAGGGCATGGCTCTTCTTGGCTGCAAATATCTTCTGCTGTTTCCATGTGAAATTCTCTCTCTGTTAAGTCAGAGCATGTCAGAAGTCACAGCACTGGTGGGGACAGCTTGTCTTCCTCCTCCCTCTGTTCACTTTCCCTTCCTCCTCACCCCCCCTCCCACCCCACTGCTCTCTGGACCTACAGGGGACACCCTACAGACTTGGAGGCCAAGGGCCACAGGTTGCTTGGGAGCCTCCAGCATCATCTCTCACTGCTTCGTGCCACTGACCTCAATGCAGCACAGAGCTGCCTGGACTCAGGTCCCCAGGCCTGGGATTATTTTGAAAGCCCTGTTCTTTTGAAAACATAGTTCAAAATCTGTAAGTTCAGAATCAGTGGTTCTAAGCTGCATTTTAGAATCCCCTGGGGAGCCTTTAAAAAAATCTCAGTGCCGGGCAGCTCCCAGACAGATCACATGAAACTCTCTGGGGGTAGGACTCAGGCCCAGTATTTTTTTTTTTTTTTAAATACTTCCCCCGCCCCAACCCCAGGTGACTCTGATGAGCGGCCAAGGTTGACTACTGCTAAGGTGGTATGAAGGCACAATCACCAATAATTCTGTGCGGGGCCCGGGTAGTTTTCCCAACCCTAGAGGTTTAAGAGGAAGAGAGGGCCAGCTATGAAGAGGAGATTGACCCATATTAGCATCTGGCTGAGGCCTGAGGGGAGAGGATGGCACAGGGCTGGTCAGTCTGGGTGAAGCTAGTACCTGGAGTGTCATTAGGTAGAGATTGTTCTGGAAGAAGCCTTGAACCCAGGCACCTCTCACCAGCCTGACTCTCAAGGGGGCTCCTCACTGACCTTTGGTTTTGGCCAAGGGCAGGACTGTAGGCGTGCAGAGCCTGGGGGGCCCAAAGGGCGGGGTTTGGGCTCTAGATTCAGGGCTGCAGGGGCTGGGTGGGCTTGTGGGGACCAGTGCCATAGACGCAGAGCCTGGCCCAGCTTATCTGCAGCCTCCCCAGAGAAGAGACAACCCTGGATGGCAGGAGAAGCCAAGTCTTCACCCGTGGGGGCTGGGAGTTGGGGGTGGTGAGTTAGCAAAGGAGGGGAGAGAGATGGGACACAGAAGTCGGGAAGGAGGGGTAGCCAGAGATAGGGGAGGCCCAGAGGGTGAACGTGTGGAGAATCGTCTCCCACTGGGTGCTCCTCGTGGCCTTGTTAACCATGCCCTTGGCCAAATCAGGGCCCAGGAAAAGGTGTTACCCTTCTGGAGAGTGGCAGGGGCTCAGAGAGGCCCAACCAGCAGCAGGGGATGTAGCAATGTGGCTGCTTTGGGTGGCAATGTAGCTTAGTACCTGAGAACTGTAGGCAGGACGGCGGGCTCAGGCCCACGGACACCGCATCTCTGGTCACCAGGGTGAGCTAGGTGGGGACGGGAGGCAGGGACTGACAAGGCATTCCATTCAATTCACCCCCGTGGGACTGAGAGGCCCAGGATGCGGGCAGGGTGGGACAGCAAGGCAGTGTGCTGAGAGATGTTTGGGTCACAGGTGGAACGCCAGGTTTGATGAGGGCTTGCCATTGCTCCCTCGTGCTTCTTCAGAAGTCCCGGAGCACAGAAGTCCTGCCTGGCTACTGAGGGCCATCAAGGAGAAAGGAAGTTGCTGGAGATTCCTGTTCAACAGGGCCAAAGGGGACACTTGGAAACATGCCAGGCAGAGTCACACCTGTTGAGGTTTCTAATCCCCACCCCCTCCCGGGCTGGGCCTGGGAGCTGGACCGCAGAGCACCCCTGAGCCCATGCGCCCAACCCTGTGCCTGGGGGAGCTTTCACCACGCTGCATTCGTCTCCTGTGCCTTTTTCCATCGATTTCGTGGCTTCGAACAACACGAACTCACTGTCTTATGGCTTTGGAGGTGAGGTCTCCACGTCAGTCTCACTGGGCTCAAGTCACGGTGTTGGCAAGGTTGTCCTGAAGGAGCCTCCCCTGAGAGGCTCGGGGGAAAACCTGTCTCCATGTCTCCTGCAGCTTCTAGAGACCACCCACCTTCCTTGGCTCCTGGCTTCTTCCTCAAATCACTCCCCACTCCTGTTCCCCGCACATCTACTTCTGACTCCGACCCTCCTGCTTTCCTCTTGGGAGGCTCCCTGTGATTGTATCGGGTTCACCTGGATAATTCAGAAAATCTCCCCTTCTCAGGATCCTTAACTTAATCATGTTTACCACGTAGGAGAACAGGGCACCTGGCTGGCTCAGTCGGTAGAGCATGCGGCTCTTGATCTTGCGGTTGTGAGTTCAAGCCCCACGTTGGGTGTAGAGATTGCTTAAATAAATAAACTTTAAAAAAATCTTTAAAAAACCATGTAGGAGAGCATATTCACAGATTCCGGGGATACAGACATTCCGGGGGGATGTTATTCATACCTGCACACCATCTAACCTGTAGCTGGGATGGGGAGTGAGGCATCCTTCTGCCAGCAGTGCTCCCCTCACCCCACCCTTGGTGTGCTAACTCTGAGCACCCGCCCCCACCTTCCCGAGGCTGGTTCGGTACTTCTCATAAATGCCCCGGCAGTCCCCAGATACTGAGGCCAGCGTTGGACGGTGGGCTCCGGGAGCAGAGTCGGGACCCCCTGGGGCATCGGTGAGTTTCCCAGTGCCTGGCCCAGCACACGGTAGATGCCCCCTGAATACTGCATGTGCTCCAAGATACACAATTATCCTTTAGGAAACGGACAAGCTTTGTGTAAAATATGTTATAGAAGTTCCTTTGATTACTTTGGACCAAAGAATTATTTAGTGGATGGCTGTTATCCTGAATAACCTTAGGCGTTGCTGGTGTGGGGTGCTGACAGAAATCATCTGATGAAAAAAGTTTTTAAAAAGAGGAGGTAAAAAAAAATTGAGTACAGATTTAGATCATTCTTGGAGGTTTGATCGTAGGGTTGGAGGTGTTAGACATTATAAACAAGCTCTCTAGATCACTTGAGGTAAAATTGTGTTAAACGTTGCATTATGGGAAATGGGGTTGGGAGGGGGGTCCTCCCCTAGTGTTTTACAAAAGGTACTTCTAGCTCCAGATAAAATTTCTACCGGCCACATTATTCCAGGATTTTAAAAGCACCCTTTTATTTGTTTTAATTCTAGTGTAGTTAACATAGTGTTGTTAGTTTCAGGTGTAGTAAAAGTGCCCTGTCTTAAGTAACTTATTTGGAAATGAAAATGAAGCTTCTAGAAAATCGTGTCCAATGACCCATGTATCTACAGTGTAGGTGAAGATCCTAATGAAGTTGCATATTTATGTAATTTATAGAGGATTAAATACATGTGTAACTTTTTAAGACGATAAAATGGATTGGGACCAACTGCAGGCCCTGGGGCGGCCATAGGAGACTCAGGAGGGCTGTAGCCCTCTGCGGAGCCCCTGCCTTAGCCACCCCCAGGGTAAAGCACTTGGCTGGCATGGGGGTTGGGTGAGAGGGAAGGCTAAGGTCAGCCTGTGGGTGGGGGACAAGGTAGCCTTGCTCTGCCTTTGTACCCCAAGCCTCCCAGGGGCAGGAGGGCCTCCCTAGAGCCCAGCTGGTCCCATTCATGAGGGCACGTGTCGACGTAGCTGAGGCCAAGCGTGTGGGATGCGGGGGCTGCCCTCAGGAAGAACAACTCACCGGGCCTGTGCCGGCCTGGCTGTTCCCCCTCAGAGGAGTGGTGGGAGATGGGTAGTGGGGGAGGAGGGAGAGCTACTTCGGGAAGGTGTGGGAATTGGGTTCTGAAGGATGAGGGGCATGGAGTGAGCCCCAACAGGAATTTTGGGAAGGGGTCCTTCAGGGATAGGTCTTTGAGGCCCCAGGAGACCTGGCAGAGGCATAGGAGGAAGAAGAGGAGAAAGAAAGAGAGCAAGGCCCCCAGGGGAGTACTGCTCCCAGCTGAGAAGAGAAGCTGGATGCAGGACGGTGCCTGGCCGCAGCCCAGCCTCCATGCGTACACCCCCAGCTCGCAGCGGGCCAGGCCCCCGAGGCCCCTGCACCCTTGGCGGGTGCTCTCAGGGTGGGGGGAGCATGAGCCATGTGGGAGGCCACCACCCACAGCCACTGAGCGCTGGGCCTTGTTGGGGGGTGAGGGTAGAGAGCTGTGGGCCCCTGAGCACAAGACCAGAGTGCGAGCGAACCCCTAACGGCCTCTTCCTCTGGGCCCTGGGGTCGAAGCAATTGAGATCAGAGTTACAGGTGGGGAGTCTTGACCTCAGCTAGGCTGCCGGAGCTGGAAACGTTGCTCAGGAGAGAACGGAGCTGTGGTACCTCCACCATCTTTGGGCCCCTCGGAGGGTGGGCGTCTCTGCCTTTTAATGGGAGAGCTCCTCAGGAGATTCACCTGCTCTTCACTTCTGCTCATGACTTCCTGCCCCTGCCAACCAGCTGCCCTCTCTTCCCTCGGCCCCGCGGCTTCTGCTCGTTTCAGCTTCTGCTTCACCACCAACTGCTCCCCGCTTTCTCGGTCCCACACTCCTGCCGCAGAGGCCAGACCCTCGCGGCCTTTAGCAATGTCAGTGTCACGAAAGACAAAGAGAGGCAAAAGGAAACCAAAGAGACAGGACAACCAAGTGGGGTACTGGTCCAGGGTGGGAGGAAAACTACGCTCCAAAGACCACGAGCGACCAGCTGGCATATGGACGGGACGCAGGATCAAGCAGCGTGTCAGTGTTAAATCTCGTTTGTTACCCGTGCTGTGCTCACGTAAGACCATGGCCTTCGTTCTTCGCAAACACACGGAAGTATTAAGGGGTAAAGGAGCGTGACGTAGGCAACCTATGCTCAGATGCTTCAGAGAAAAAAAAAGTAACAATACATGTTTGTTTTTTCAAAGATTTTATTTATTAGAGAGAGTGTACAAGCAGGGGGAGCAGCAGGGAGCAGGAGAAGCGGGCTCACTGAGCAGACAGCCCGACGCGGAACTTGATCCCACGACTTTGGGATCATGACCTGAGCGGAAGGCAGACACTCAACCGACATAGCCACCTAGGTGTCCCACAATACATGTTTTTAAAGAAGTCCACAATGACAGTAAGAGAGGAAGAGAATAAGAGTGGGAGAGAGTGAGTGAGGACAGGAGAATCGTGACAGCACCAGTCTGGGGACCTCCTGCTATGTCACAGGCTGTGGGCCGGTCCGCAGATGAGAAGCTTGGGGCTGGAGCCCACTCATGGTCCCCTCAGCTGGCAGGCAGGGCAGTGCATCACATGGCCCAACACACAGGTCCTGTGGTGAGCCTGTCATGTTTCCAGGCTGCCCGGCATCTTGTAAACCCCCCCCTTGCTAGTTGGGGACCTTCCAGCCTCTTGAGTGACCTTCACTTAAGGAGTGTCCTCTCCGGCCGCAGAGGGGGCGAGAGCACCGGGCAGCACTGAATGGCACTCATTCCTCCTCACCGAAGCCAGGGCCCGAGCCTCCAGCCAGTGGGGTGATGCTGCGGCACCCCCGGACCTGTGTGTCGCCCCCTGTGATGCTGCAGTAGAGGCCCCTGGTGATGCACGTTTCCGTGGACCCCAGAGGGGCCAGCGTGCTGCTGCGCGGACGGGCGCTTCCTGCGGCTCGCTCTCAAGGTCCAGCGAGCTGGTGCTGTGCCGGCTGCTCACACGGTGGCCAGAGTGCCGGCTCTGTAGGCCGGGACCTAGGTTCTCGGGCACCGTGACCTCTCCAGCTTTCATGGGGACCAAACCCACCTCCCAGGGTTCTTGACTGCCAGGGGAGCAGCGTGGCAAGTGTAGGCATTGTAGAGCACGGGGAGGATAGTTTTAAAGGCTGCCACCTTCGTGCCGAGAGAGGAGCCGGTTCGTGGTAGAGCTGTGCCTTCCAGCCAGGCTGGCTGCCGATTCCATCAGAGAAGCTGGATGGTGGCTGCTTTGCCCCAGGTTCATGCCCTGCAGTTACTGCCCTAGGGCTCCTGGAAACTCCCTCTCTCCTGGAGCTA
This sequence comes from Ursus americanus, assembly GCF_024610735.1. Lineage (NCBI taxonomy): Eukaryota > Metazoa > Chordata > Mammalia > Carnivora > Ursidae > Ursus > Ursus americanus. The sequence continues at coordinate 16,335,005 of NC_142133.1, read as the reverse complement.
CCTCCAGTGGTCTCTGTCCTTTGCAACTGGAAGAGTCTGATAAAGATTGCAAGGAATTTCTGGCGGGGGCCAGACAGGATACGGTCTCCATCACCGTCTTCCTGGCCTCCACAACCCTTCAGATCAGGACCATGGGGGGTTGGTCCCACAGGTCACTTGTGTGTGAGGCTCCCTGATTCTGGGCTGCCATTAAGAGCTGGCAGCAGGGGCCGGGGGAGGTTTGTTTAGCTGGAAGCTTCCCAAGGCCGAGGAATATTTGCATGGTGAAGACATCTGAGCGCCCAGTGGGGGAGCGAATGCAACAATGAGCACTTTGGTATCAGAAAGGAGTCTGGGTGTTGGTGGCTGAAATTCCATTCATATTTATGCCTGTAGATAAACACTATTAATACTGAAGGGCTGTGTCCTAGAGTGTGCCGGGGGTGCTGGAGGTCCATGGGGGCGACAGTGCAACCCTGAGTCTTGTCCCCAGATTCCAGCCCTCGTTCTGACACCATGGATCGGACACAAGGGGTGTGTGTGAATAAGAAACGGGGGGAACTGGGGGGTCAGGAAATGCCCAGGTCTCCACTACTGCCTGACTCTCCAACATCTGACCAACTGAGGTCAGCTTGTGTCTGGAGTAGGAAGGCCTCCCCTTCCCTTCCTCCATTCTCTTCTTTGTAGAATGAGCTTTCTAGACTGTTCTCCAGGGCTGGCAAACCATGCGACACCACCTATGGCCTCAGGCACTCTTTGTCACTGCAATGGTCCTGGAGCTGCGGATGAGGGTGTGAAAGAAGTAATGTGATACTAATTGTTAAATCACTGCAGACTGAATGCGTTTTCCTAAAGCATCGAGGTGAAAGGGAAGCGGGGTCCCCACCAGCTCCAAAAAAGGCCCTTCCTCCCTGGAACAGCAAGGCCATCCCCCCAAGAATACCTCCGTGAGGCCACGGGAGTGGGAGGTTCTTGCCTGGGCCAGGCCAAGCTCCTGGGGAAGCCTCTAGGGCGGCTCTCTTCCAGGTGGGCGTCTGCAGCTCTGGGGGTGCACCCGAGGATCCCTTGGGGCACACGAAGAAAACAGAGCTTCCATGCGAACTTCAGTCATCCCTCGAAAGTGTGATGCGTGTTTAGGACAAGTGGTAGCCCAGAATGGGTGTGGCGGGTTTGAGGATCGTACTGGTGTGGACGTCACCGCGCAGGCCGCCGGCTGATCAGGAAGCATGTGGCGGGCATCCTCGCCGCGCAGTTCTCGCCTGCTGCTTCTCCCCCAGGTGCCCAAGACGCACCACCAGCCGCGCCCCCAGGCCACGCTTTCTGTGCAGATGACGAGTGTGGCCCCGGCCTCCCCCAGCTGGGCGCCCGAGGCAGCAGGGGGCTCAGGCCCACCAGAGGTACAGGTCAGGCCGGGGGAGGCTCTGCAGCCCCGCCTGGACCCCCTCTGCCTCGGGCTTCAGCACCTGCCTAGCCCTCTCTGCTCCCCACTGCTCCAACCAGCCTCTTCCTGGGCCCCTCCCCGCTCCTCCTCCACACCCCTCCCCACCGTGGGGCCTGCCCCCCGTGACTTCTCAGGCCTCTCTTCCTGCAACACTCCCTCCTCACTAGACGCTTGTTCTGGGGTACCTGCTGGATGAAATGAACACACTGTATTCCTTCCAAGGGTCTCTTCCTTTATTCAAGATCTTTATTTCAAACTGCCCACAACTCGGCCCAACCCTCTGAGGCTTCCTCCAGAGGAATGCTGCCACCCAAAATGCATTTGGTGCCTTTCCTATCACCAATACCTGACTACCAATCTTTGGGCACCCAAGACAAATCAACAGATTTGCTTTTCTCGTTTAGTTTTTTTTTTTTAAACAGAATTTCAGAATAAAAATAGATCTCTATCATATATATATATCTATATATTTATACACACACACATCGAGGCAGAGATCCTTCAACAAGTGGTGAAGGATCTGGTGTCCCCTTGTGGTGTGGGGACGCCAGGAGGGGGCAGGCCCTCTCTGGGAGGCACCTGGGGGTGTGCAGTGCTGAGCCAGTGTGGCGGGGAGGGTGGGTCTCCAATAGCCCCTTCTCCCTGAGGAGCAGACTGGGCAATGATGAGCCAAGGCAGCCCTCATCCAGTCTTTCCATACACCTTAAGATGAGAGAGACGTACCAGATGGAGCTTTAAAACTAAAATCCAAAGTGCAGATAAAAAAGGAATTCCCTGATAAGCCTCCCCCCTCCCACCCCGGGGCGGGGAATAACTTCTTTGGGAGAATTCCAAGAGCATCATGCAGCAGGGCTAGGGGAACCAGCAGGGAATATCCTACCCACCAGCCCCAGGTCCCCTGCTGACAGGGATGTGGTCTGTCCCCTCCACTGGTCTCCAACCATAGTCCCCACTGGGCCTCAGGCAAGGGGGAACCAAATGGCCTGTAGTGGAAATGGGCTGTGGGTGATGAGAGGTACTGGGGTCAGTCCCAGAGACTGCCCATCTGCATATTATTATCGCCAGAAGGTTCTGCATTGTACCCATTGCTAAGAAACATAAGGCCTGACGGAGTATGTTGATGCAAGGTGTGAGGAAGAACTGGGTCCAGCTGCCATGTTTATATGCTAGGGTCTATGGCCTAGGGCCTAAGGAGGCCACTTGGGCTGGGGTATGGTTCCAGAAAGATGAGCATGGTAGAAAAGGGAGGGGAGTTAGGGCTGGTGCTCAGTGCCCCTGGCCAGGCACCAGAGGCCCAAAAGGCACTTGGCAGCAGAAAGGAAGAGCAGTGGGGCCCAACTGGTCTCATGGGGCAAGGAGGGGCATCCTCCAATAGCTCAAACCTGGGAGAGGGACCCAGAGATCCTATCCTCTTCCCACTTGCCAGCAGAGTCTTCAGCCCTGACGGCCTGGGGCAAGACCTGAGAGTTATCCAGAACCCTGTCCTGAGACTGGGGCTGAGATCAGGGCCCTGGGGCTCCCTGGGCACAGAAGCATCGGTGGAGGTGAAGTTCAGCTGTGAGGCTCCTCCCCCCACGCTCTCAGGGAGCAAGTCTGGTCACCAAGACTCTAAGTCACTTAGGGTTCAAGCAGACCGTCTCCCGAGGCACTGAGTTAGGAACTGGGGAAAACCCTCTTGACCTAGTCAGAGAGCAGTTTGTGGGGTTCATCTTTGGTTTTGGAGAACCGGGAGCTGAAGCTCGAGGCTAACACCTGTGCAAAGTTACTGGGAAATCCAGGATCGGGGATGTGAAGAGTGGCAGGCATAGTATGGGAGCGTCTAGACAGTGGGGGGTGGTACCTAGGAGACACAGACCCTTATTGCACATTGAGATGATGCACGGACACTGTGGGGGAGATGCTCCCACGCTCATGTGGCTTCCCAGCTACTTCCTTCCTCATAAACCAGGCCCTTCTGAATCCCAAGGAGCAAGGGATTTGCTTTCAATGCAAATCTGGTCCACCCCGCTCCAGATGAGCAGCTCCCAGACCCAGCTGGCCCTGGAGGGAAAGCAGGGCTGGAGTGGGGGAGGCGAGGAGAACTAGGGCTGCAGCCTGCAGAAGTGTTCCCTAGAGATGTATTTCCCTGAGGCCCCACACCTCCCCTGCCCTGTGCTCCCTGCCTGCATCTGCCTGCCCCCCCCCCCCCCCCGCGCCCGAGGGCAGCCGCTCCGTCCCACCCTGCCGCTGCAGGGCGATGTCACAGCTCTCTGGGGATGATGGAGAAGGGCAGCACCGGGCTGCTGGCCTCCAGCTCGAGGGCAGTGAGGAAGCAGTCGACGGCAGCCTCGCTCTGGCCCTGGGCCTGCAGCACCTCGCCCAGGCCCTGCCAGGCCTCGTGGCAGGTGCTCTGTCTCTCCACGGCGTCCCGCAGCACCTTCTGGGCCAGACTCTTGTGGCCCAGCCGACTCAGCATCAGACCCTGGGGAGCAAGCACAGGGCCAGGTTCGTGAGGGTGTCCTGGGGCAGGAGCACCCTGGCCATCAGGGCAAGGAGGCAGCTCTGCCACCAGTGAGAGGGCTCAGCGCCTCAGCCTCGGGAACCATCAAGTGACCGTTGTCATCACCCATGCAAATCCTACCTGTCCCCGCCCTAGTCCTGCTTCCAGCCCAGCCTCTCGGATCACCCACCGGGGGAGCTCTGTCCCTCCGGGCCTGAGGGTGGGCTTTCAAGTCGGCAGACCTGGCTTTGCGCCTCCCATTACAGCTGGGGATCCTGCAAGTCAGCTCTCTCTAGCCTTCGGTTTCCTCAGCCGTAGGTGGGAAAGACCGCAGCGCCCACCCCTCGGGCTGTCACGTTTGCAGGAGTCAGTATATGGAAGGCATTTGAACAGTGTCTGCAGGCGCGAGCTCTCAGACAGTGGGTCTGTTACCCTGAGGCCTTGCTGCTGCGCTGGGGAGCTTCCGACCCCCCAGCATGTGGAGGAACGCGCGCACAGGTTTCAGATTCTGCGACCTGAAGGCAGAACCTTCGGCTTATGGGTGGGTGGGGGCAGCTCCTTGGCCTGCATTAGCAGTGGTCTTCTGGGGACACCTGGGTCCTGTGACCTGTAGCCCATCCCGGCCCGGCTGGTAAGGGTCACAGGAGGACAGGGTAGCAGCTGGGAAGAAGGACAGGCTCTGGTAAGATGGGTCAGGTGTGGCTAGGAAGCTTGGTGCGGCTGTTCGTCTTCAACAACCCTGCTGGCAGAGAGAGGAAGTGACAGGAATTGTCACAGAAGTTTGGGAAGCGAAACTGGGACGATGTCCCTTCTATGTCCTCTTCCACTCATAGTGGGAAGGGTGCAGGGAGGTGGGAGGACAGGGTGGTGAGTAAGCGGGGGGGGGGGGTGGATCAGGACCCCACCCCAGCCTCCGGTCCCAGAAAGGCTGCTTTGTTCCATCCCACCGATCTGTGTTCCAGCCCTCAAATGAGGCACGGGATGGCCGCAGAGGGGGAGCCCTCCTCTCATTCAAAGATCTGAGGTAAAGCCTAACACCAGCTTCCTGGTGGGGGCTGGGGTGGGGGAGAGGAGCTGCCTTCTGTGTGCCTGGAGCCCCCTCTTGGGTGCCCGCCCACTGATGGCCATGTACATTTTTAGCTGGAACATTTTCCTCCTCACCACGCTCCTCAGAGTTAGGCCCTCTGTTGCTATGGAGACCCACCGGGGAAGATGCACATGCCTGATTTCATAAAGTCCTCTGAGAGCTTGGAACACGACCAGTTCGGCAAGAGAGGAAGATGGCGCTCAGGAAGCCCTAGGCAAAGCCTCCCCCTCTCCGGAGGTGCTGGCCGGTGGTCCTGCGGCCAGGGGCAGGAAAGGAAGGGGGAGCTGGATTCATCGTGTCTCTTCAACCCGGGGCAGAGCTGTCCCCAGGGAGCCCCAGGGATGGGCTGGAGGACAGGGGAGCGGTGGCGGGGCGGGGCCAGCGGGAGCCTCGCTGACTCAGGGCTGCCGGGACCGAGGGCCGTGCCCAGTGTGGCCGGCAGGGCCCCAGGCCAAGCTGTGCTGCCTGCATGGCCTGGGAGCTGGACCCCGAGCAGCACCGATGGCACAGGGCCACAGGGAGGAGGGAAGGCAGGCCAGACGAAAGGCCGCCAGACACCAAACTTAAGCACCAAAAATGGAAGGTTTGAGCCCTGTGCGCGCTGCCCCTGCAGGAGCAAGAGAGGACAGCGGGGCCTCCCAGCGAGGGCCGGGCCCGCAGTGGGTTTTACACGCGCAGTTTTCCGTATCGAGTTTCCACAGGAGCTTGGGTTTGAAAAGAGGGCTGAGGAGGAGCAGTGTGTGGGTGTCCGGGAAGGGGCCGGATGTGTCTGCAGGCCGAACCCGGGTGTGTGTGTGTGTGTGTGTGCACGTGCGCGCGTGCGCTGGTTTTACTCTCCATCAGGAAGGTTTGCGGTAGCTCCTCTCCACGTTTCATGAAGAGAAAAAAGCCAGGGCTCCACAGCCAGAGACCTCGTCTGCGCTGGAATCCCAGCTTTACCACTGACAAGTGCAGCGACCCGGGGCCAGCAGCCCATTTTCTCCGAGCTGTGGCTTCCTCGTCTGTAAACCAGGGAACAGGATGGTACTTCCCGCTGGTCAGTGGGAAGAGTCTGCAAGGATGCATTTGAAGCCCTGTAGGCAGGGTGCATGGCGGGTGGACCGCGAAGGGAAGTGGTGATGAGCAGAGGGTCCTGCTGGAGTGAGGAATAGGAGGTGATTTCTCTAGAGGGCAAGGCGCTCTGTGGGCGAAGACCGGGGCCTGGGGTGGGGCCGGATCACGTCTCCCATCCCCGGGGGTGCTGACCTCAGAGCCTGAAAGCAGATACCGGGCTGGGGTCAGGCTGGGGCCCCGAGCCTGTAACAGGATCTGCTGCCACCTGCCCGAGACACCAGTCTGTTCGTGTTTGGTAGCAACTCGGAGCTGTTTGCTGCCTGACAACTGGGCAGGGCCCGCCTCAGGAAGATGTGAGGTCTCACCTGCTCTGCCCCCAGCCTGGCGCTGTGCCAGGGGCCCGCCATCAACCCCCTGACACCCCCACCCCAGCCACCCAGAGAACAGGTTTCCAGGGAGATGGTGGGAGCACAGTTCCATCCAAATGTCCCCGATGACTCTTACCCACTCTGGCCAGGGAGCACCCTGAGCCAAGAGAAGCCAGATGTGCTGATGGGTGACCCAGCCTTTGACCCTCACCTGGGAGACGCCGTAGCCAGGCTGCCACCCGCAGCGGTTGGAAAGCAATGTGAGCGTTGCTTATGGACGCTGAGCAATGCACCTTTGAGAGGGAGCCAAGGTTACGGCCACTCAGGGAGGGCAGGGCTATGGGGGAAGGCCCCAGAAATTCCCAACTTCATTCATCCAGTCCGCCTTCCCTTCCTTCCTGGATCTCAGGGAGGAGGGACCATCCGGCCTCATCTCAACTACCCAGGACCCTGCTCCCCCAGGAAGCCGCCGAGGACAGCCCCTCCTGGCCACGCCATCACCTGGAGCTGTGCTTCATTACCGGTGGGCTCTGCTGTGCAATCCGGCTTAGGCTGAGAGGGACAGGGTCCGTGGCTCCTGCTGGCGGGGCTCTTCCCCACAGGACGGCAGCTCAACGGAGCTCAGGTGGGAGGGTCCTGGGTTCTGAGCCAGGCACAGCAGAGGCACTTAGGTATGCATGCTTACCGACCTGCTTAGGCCACAGGGACAGGCAGCCTGATGGAAGACAAGGTTCTCTGTGGGGGTACATAAGGCTGCAGCCTGGGATGGAGGATGAAGGAGAAGGGTCCCCCTTCCTTTTTCAGAATTGCTACTGCACACCATCTCACCTCATTAATTCAGTGCCTGACACTGTCCCCTAGAGGGGAGGGGCAGCAGGAAGGTCCCGGCTGTATATGTCTTCTTCTTCCTCTGGGGTGGGGGGAGGCCTGCCCTGGGAAGCAGCCCCTAGCACTAGGCCAGCTGCAAGCCAGGCTGAGAGCTCCCTCCCAGTTCCTACCCTCAAGTATTTATAGAAGTTATTTTGGGAATTTTCTTTCTGAGAGCAAGGCACATTCCTGGGATTCTGTAACAGCCTTTCCAGCTGGGAAGCAGGGAATCAGCTGGAGGCTGCTGGAGCCTCCTGGTCCCAAGAGCCCTCGGCTTGGGGACCCTGGGGCTGCAAGGAGGAGCCTGGGGTGGGGCCACCTCTGAGATTGCTCCCTTCACCCACCCTGAGGCTGACACACCCTGCGGAGGAGGCCCACATTCCAGCCCGTGCTCAGGAGCTCAGCCCCTCTTGGGATGCCAGGTTCTCCCAGGTGTCAGCCTCAACCCGTCCAACCAGACTGGGAATGAGGTGTCTCTCCAGGCTGAGAACAGAGCCCATGGATCACCACATCCCTCCTGGAGCTGGGGTAGCTCCAAGGCCCCAGACCGCTCCTACCTCCCTTTTGGGAGAAGGGGCACAAATCCTTCTAGACCCCACCTAACACCTGGTTGACAAGCTCTCCTAGGCTTTCACAGGAAGAGGCCCCTGCTGAGGGGGCCGACAGACTCACTTGGAGCCCAACTAGGTGGGGGGCTTCTGGGGCAGTAGAGGTGCCGTGCTCATGTGGCAGAACCCATTGCTCCCTTCGGGCTCCTGCCTATACCTGCACCCCAGGTGAGAGGTCCAACGCCAGCGGGCCCCGGCTGTGGTGGGACCTGTCTGTCTGCAGAAGGCTGTGGACAGACTCAAAGGTAAATATTGGCTTGAGGAGAAAGCACGTCACTCCCTGGGGGGCTCTGCCTTTTCTCCTCCCACATTCTGGGCTGGTTTCAGGTTCTAGGCCTCTGGAGGCTCTCTGCCCACTCTAGAGCACAGCCAGGCCCCCAGGGCTAGGTGGGGAGCCTGGACTTTGGGTGCTCCAAGTGAACACCCTGTGATGGGCAGTGAGGGGGCGCTGTCACCGAAGCTCCCCTCTCTGGGCAGGAGGCAGAGCTGAGGGGAGGGGGCTGCTGGCCTACGGGACAAGGGGAGGGCTGGACCCTGCTACACCCTTCAGATATGGCGAGTCTTTCAGACCACTGATTTTGGAGCTAAATTAAGCCAACAGTGAGGTGGGAAACAAAGGCAGAAGAAAAATTATGAAATTTCCTTACCACCTACAGCCCACTGACAAGTCCTTGAAACAGGCAGAGTGACCTTCCTCTAGGGACTCAACTGCCTCGATGTTGACACTTTGCTAAGGGCAAAAGGCAGTCCTAGCCTGACCCCTCCCCTCCAGGAAGCTGTAAGCCAACTTTAACATATAAAAATACCTTTGGAAGCTTCCTTTATCTTAAACCCAAGATATGTTTTGGTAATCATCCCCCAAGCATATGGCTCACCGATATACATCTAAAGGGTCTCATGACTAAGGTTTTCTTAGACGGTAATAAATGACCTTTTCCCAACAATACCTAGCCTCCTCAAGGTCCTGGAAACCTGGCTTCCAAAATTCCTTAGAGACTTACTCTATCTCAAACCCCCTCTCAACTTGAAAGTATATAACGGGCCACTACTCGTGACCCCAGAGCAGCTCTTTCTGCCCACGGGTCCTATTCCCGTGCTTTAATAAGATCACCTTTTTGCACCTAAGACGTCTCCAGAATTCTTTCTTGGTCGTCGGCTTTGAACCCTAATGTTTTTCTGACATCAATAGTGCTTAACTACCATTCTGATCAGAGTCTATGACAGGCGGCTTCTCTTCCACTTCCTTGTCTGGGTTGGTGAGGACTTCAGGAGCCCACACTTAAGCCCAAGCCTTTCTAAAAGTCCTGACCCAGAGCCAAGGGAAACCTCCTTCACCTTCTCGATGGTCTCTGAGCCTGGGCTGAGGGCACGCGGTGTGGGCTGGGGGCTGTGCCAGCCCAAGAACAAGGTGGGTAGGCAGGGGCTCGAGTCCCGGTGAGGCCCAGGCTGGGGGACACACTCCACACAGTGAGCCTCCAGAACTCCCTTCCGCCTCCTGCTCCACCCCACTTTCCCACCAGGGAACGCAGTCCTCAGGCAGGACTGGGGAGGAATGAGGGAGAGAACTCACAATAAAACCGCAGCAGTAGGAGGTCAGATGGCCAACAAGATGTTCCTACCAACCTTTCCTGCCAAACAACAATGCTCCCCGTCTGTCAGAGCTGGTGGGGCAGGCGCAGATTCCGTGCAGAGGGGCTGTGTGTGTGTGTGTGTGTGTGTGTGTGTGTGTAAAGGACTCAGGGTCCCTGCATGGACAGCACAACACAGCACAAGACTTCTGGGCCCTCCTGTTCCTTCAGGCTGCCTGCACCCTCTAAGCCACCTGCCGTAGCTCAGGAAGCCAACAAGGAGGGGGAAGCCTGCAGCAGGTGGGGTGTCCTAGACCCCGAGGCATCGGGCCCCAGGAGCAAGAAGCCCTGCTATTCTGTGTGCTTGCTGGCCTCATCTGGCATCAGGGAGCCTTCAGAGGGCCGGCACTGGGTTTCAGTCTTCAGCTGCTCAGGACACCTTTCCTCCTTCGAGTCAGGAAGTGGAGGCTGAAGCAGCCTGGCCCGACAGAGGCCAGAGTGGAGGGCCGAGCAGGGCCTCCCCAGAACCTGGCCTTTCCTGCTCCTCCTCCCTAGCGTTTCGGGTCCCCAGGAGGCCCCATCAGCTGAAGAGACCAGCCGCGAAATGGCTCTCGCCCTCACCTCGGACTCCGGCCTACGGAGCAGGCTTCTCCTGCTCTCAGTTGAGGTCAGCCTGGCCTTGCACTGTGGATGCTCTTGTCCCAGGCACAGGGCACTTGGGGCTGGTGTCCTGCACATCTCTGCCTTGGCCAGAGTCGCCTGGGCTCAATGAGGACCGAGAGGCTCCGCTACAGTGAATCTCTGGGGCTTGGCTCTGGGCCTCTACTTCCCTCTGCAAGCCAAGAGCATCTGAACCTGGCCTGGGAGCCGTGTTTCAGCATGGAAAAGGTAAAAGTAACCCCAGCTACTGGGCCATTAACTTACAGAATTAGTTCAGCTAATCCTAACAGGAGACCTAGGTGCTTGACATTGTGATTACCATTTTCCAGATGAGGACACTGAAGCGCCAAGAGGTTGAGGAACTCGGTCATGGTGGAGCAGCGTAGGCAAAGTGGGGCTCAAGTCCAGGTCAGGGAGACTCAGAGGCTGCGCTCCCGCCTCCAGACACACGCTGGCTCTGACACCGGGGCTTAAAAACCATCCCAGCCAACCAGCAGCAGCCACAACCTACAGGCAGCTCTGAGGCCCCCGGTCCCCGCCCAGCACGCCCTTCCTCCCCTCTCAGTACCCTGCCAGCAGCCCGGGGAAGTCTGGCCCAGGGACGCCTGCCCCACGGCAGTGAGGTGGGGCATCCCGGTTAAGGTGGAACTCAGGCTTCGGCCATTTGCCACCAAGTCTCCCACATGCATGGTGACAAAAATGTGGGCATGTTGATTTATCTTTTCACAGCGCTTAGGTCACCTGAGCAATAAAATCCTCCCTGGAGATCACAAGAGCCTAAATTATTATCCCCATTAGACAGAAGGGAAAACTGAGCCGGGGGGGGGGGGGGAGTAATGTCCAAGAGCCACCAGAACACGAGGGCTGGTAGTGCTGACTCTCTGTCTCAGCTGTGTCCCCTCTCCAGTCCAGTCCTGCCCTCCAGGATTGGGGAGGGGGCTGGCGGGAGCACTGTGCAACCAGAGTTCACCTGTTTGGCCTTAGAGAGCAGAGCCTGCTGTTGGATTCCTGCAAAAGGCCCAACCCAGAGCCGCAGGGTGGGGCCGAGCGGGGCCAGGCGGGGCCAAGCCCTGGTCCTGGCCAACTCAGACCCCACCTTGGGGAGACGCAAGGATGGTGGTGGGCCGCTTCTGGGACGTGGGGGATGCCGTGGCAAACCCCGCCTGGAGAAAGAGGGACCAGAATTTCTGGGGCCATATGGGGCCAGCTACACACTATGACCATGACCTTGATCTCACAAACCCACTTGAGAAACGAGACAGCAAGCTCCACGCTGGGAGCGAGAGGGAAGGAGCGCAGGGAACTGATTCACTGCCACACTCTCATCAGGGCAGTGGATGGCATCCAGGAGCATCTGGAGAAAGAGGAGGCTGGGTCACGAGGCCAGGACTGTTCCACAAATTACATCCCTGGGAATTACATCACAGGAGCCAAAGTTCATCTAGGGCAGTTTCCCTCTGCTGCTGGGGGGCCCGATGAGGAAAGGGTTCTGGGGAGACAGGGCAACCAGAGCCCAGAACTCTGTCCCAAGATGAAAACATAACCATGGGCAGGGGCCAGAGGGGAGCAGGGCAGCCTGGCCAGAGAGGTGCCAGGAAACCCCAGAGCCTGTCCCCAGGAGAGCAGGGTGGGTGCCGCCCGCAAAAGCAATGGGCGGGGAGGCAGTGTGCCTGTCCGCTCGCGGCCGAGGCTCTCGTGCCGTCTCCTGCAGTGAGACAGGCTGCATCGAAGCATCCACACTCCTGGCTCAGCCCTGGGGCAGGCAGGGAAGACGGTCAGTCTGTGGCCAGGGCTAGTGACCCGCCCACCATTAAAGTCAGGTGACCTCACAGCCCTCTTGGGAGGGCCTTCCGTGACTGGACCATTCCATTAGTCGCTCCTGGCTTCCTTGCCTTCCCCAGGCATCCCTGTTCCCTCGGACATGCAGAGAGCCTCCTGGGAGGTGGCAGGGCAGAGACAGGCTCAGAGAGAGGCGTGCAGGCTGCCTCTGATTCCTCTCCATCAAGCCCATGGAGCCTTCTCTGAAGAACAGTGCCACATGGGGGCCAACTTCTCTGCTGATCTTGGGAAGGGCCCTGCCTCCTTTCTCTTATTTCCTTAGGGCGGGCAAGAAAAGTTCAGGTTTCCCCTTCTTAATGAGATGCTTTTGCCTATAAATTAAGGGCTGAACACCCAGGTTGAGTGAGTAGGGTTTCTGGATACCCGGAAGGTATCCAGACGAAGCTGGCAAAAACTGTCAGGACCTGCTCCTGAGATTTCGCTAGGAATTTCCATCTGCAGAGAGCATAGCTTTTTCTTTCTGCATCTGGTAGTTTCCTGAAGCAAGCTGGCCATCTGTGAGCCCTGTGGAGGAGGCAGCCCTCAGGGCCAGGGCCCGATGGCACAGATTCCTCTGGGGCACGGGCAGAGCACGGCTAAGCTTGTGTCTCTGTGCTGCCTGCTGGCTGGAAAAGCCTGAGCTGAGCCCAGGATGGAGCCTGAACCATGGAAACGCCTCCCATCCATACCAGGGCAGAGCAGGGCAGGGCAGGGCAGGGAGGGCAACAGGACGGGGAGAGTAAGAACCTGCTTCTGGGCCAGAGTTCATTTTCTTAGCCATGCCAGAACCCTGCCTCCTAAGAGCAGTAGCCCAACACTCCCCGAGGCTGTCCCCACATCTCCTGTCCCATGTACCCGGCCCCAGGGAGAGGCTGTGAGGTCAGTGTCCTGGTGTTTGATGATCCTGCCCTCAGGACTGTAAGGCTGAACCCAGCATCCACACAGCTCACGGAGGGATCCAGAGCTCTCCCAGCCCCGGCCTTGGGTGGCTGTGCTCTCAGGGGAGGGGAGCCTCTCCTCTCCTTGCACCTATCAGAGGCTGATGTCCTCATAGAACCACAGTAGTGTGGCAAGTCCAGGATGTCCTCCTTGGGAGCCTGCCTTCGCGATGACTGCATGGCGGGGGGTGGGGGGGGCAGTGGATACCAGTTCCCCTCCATGATCCTTTCTCCGGATAATTCTCCAAGGATGCACCAACCTCCAGAGTTCACAAAGGCTGAGACAACTGATGTGTCTCTCTCATTCTCTACTACTTTTACAATGAATCCCTTACATAAAGGCCAAGTTGACTTAGACTGCCAGGTAGTGGCTCCCCTCATGTTGTACCATGGTGAAAAAGATCTGTGCCCAGTGAGAAAAAGTGCTGGGATTGATTAGCAATGTCTGTCCCGGGTGAGGGACTGGAGAGTAGGGGCGCATGTGCTGTTTTGCCTTCTCTGATGTTGCACTGCTGGCCTTTCTAGAGGCACCTGCACGTGTGTCACCTCCCGTGATTAGCACTGGTCTAGGAATGACGCCGATTATTATTCATTCACCAAAGGAGACATCAGGAATGTGGAAGTTACATGTGTGTTTTCCTAAATCACCCGAGTGAATTAGAGCCAGAGCCAGGATGAGATCCCAGATGTCCTGAGCCCGAAGCCGGCCCAAGAAAGACTCTCACATCAGGGAATGCTGGAGATCAACATGCCACAGTGTTCCTGCGTCTTTGGGAAAAGAGTGCTTCGCAAATCTTCTCCAGACCTGAAATTTGCTATTCTTCATGCATATGTGTAGGCTGCTGGCAGGAACAGAGCATGTGGAAAGCGAACGGGGCTGCCCACGCCAGAGCCGACTGTCCCTCTGCTTGCCTGTAACTTGAACACTGGGCAGGCCTGGCTCTGACTTGCTCTCATTTCATCACCTCAGCCAGGCACCCCGGGAAGAGAAAAGGGGCCATTTCAGAAACATCTGTAGGGAGCCACTCAGGGCCCGCTCTTTGGTTACTATGGAAACCCGCCTTTGGAAGCGGCTTCAATTTCAGGAAAATAGCTACCAACAATGAGCATAAATGAAAAATGGTACACTGTTACTTCAAAATCGTACCTGTTATCAGACTTCACCGGGTTTTAGGGACTGAGGCGGCGGGCTCCGATGGGCCAGCGCAGGGGAAGGCAGCCATCTCTGCCTGGCTGCAGGCCTCAGGAGCCAGCGCGCAGCCTCCCTCCCACCACCCTAATCCAGTTTCTGGATGTGACCTCCAGGGAGCCATTTGTCACAGGAGCTAATGTCTGAATTGCGGGAGGAAGGAGGCTGTGCCTTGCAAAAACCAACCCTTTGCTGAGCAGACTGCAAGGCAACACAGCCATGTGGAGGGGAACGCGGGCCCGGGTGTGACGTCACTGCGTGGGCTGTCTTCAGCTGACGCAGAACCTTCACGTGGGCCCGAGGTAGAAATCCTTTCAGATATCAGGCAGCGGGGATAACAGCTGAGCTGGGAGGCTCTAATCTGTTTTCAGGGGCTCTTATAAAGATGACCTGGTCCAGCTCTTCCCCCCCAGTGCATTTTCCATTCCCTTGGCAATGTCCTCACCAGACAACTCCTGAGTTTGGACTTGTCCTGTTCTGAGACCTATACTGTTGTTCCTGACGCTGAGCGGAAATCGAACTCCCTGTGGCTTCTCTTTGGGAAGGAATCAGACCCCTTCTGGCAATGATAACCCTGCAGCCATCTGGAGTCATTCTGACCCCTTTGTGTTCCGCATGTGGCAGATGTCGGTGACGCCCTCATGGCCACTCCCCTCAGAGAACGCTCATGGGGGGCGTCTGAGGTGGGACCTGTACCTCAACAGGGGAAGACTGTGTCACTAATGGGGTGCTCCTAAATTGTACTTCAAAAACCACTGTGCTGACGTAGGCCTGTACACTTCGGAGCATTATGTTTATCCTGATGACCTGCTCTCTGGAAGTAGCTAAGAAAGGAAGGGAAACACGGTTACCCCACCGGTCTACTATACCAGCCGTCGGAGCAGGTTTCAATAAATGTTTCCTCTATCAGAGAATCCCCATTGCACAGATAAGTCAAACCGAGGTTCAGAGAAGGGGGCCGATTTACTCATGATCACCCAGAACGAGAACAGCAAAGGCAAGCCAAGAACACCAGCATCCTGCTCCCGGCCTCCAGACCTGACCACAGAAAGTCACCGAGCCCTGGGCACCCTAGGCCACGTCCTAGGACTGGGGGCTGCTGGGCCCTCTTACCCACTCCCAACGCCCCCCGCCAGGGGCCATTTTCCATGGGTGCTTGAATCAGGCCTGACATGACAGCCCAGCCCAGGAGATGCCCTGAATGTCACCAAAGAGGCACAGCGCACCTCCAAAGTGGGAGAGGTAGCCCAGTGAGCACGGAGGGCCTGGGGACTCCCAGAAAGTGGAGTACTTTGCCTACAGTGTCTAGGGCAAGGATCTAATGAAGAACCCCTTTGGGGTCACATTGCTTTATAGAAGCTTAGAGTTACAAAGAATATCAACCCATCCTGGATTTTTTCATCCTCAGGCAGGCTCCAAATGAAAGGGAACGGCGTGCGTCGACAAGCCAGCTGTCTCTCCCAGCACAGCAGGGAGGCCACGTCCCGGCAGACACCAGCGCACGCGCAGATGGGAGGGGGTGAGAGGGGACGAGGACCCCGAGGCCTTTTTCGGGGGCCGGGGCGGACTCACCAGGCTGTGCATGATACGCACGCCGTCGGGGTTCACCGTGAGAGCTTCCTTGTACAGCTGCTTGGCCTCCTCCAAACTGCCCTTCATCTCGGCTAGCCGGCCCCGCATGTAGAGTACCGAGTGCGACGTGGGGAAGAGGCCCGCCGCCTCCTGGATGCAGAAGCCTGCCTCCTTGAGGTGTCGCTGCTCCATGAACAGCTCAGCTGTGAAAGCAGAAGGACAGTGAGTTGACGGTGGTAGGGAAAGGCAGAAGCAGAGGCCCGCTCCCTGCACTCGACCAGCAGCCCCGAGTTCGAGGGTCTCGAGTGAGGGGAAGCCTCCCTGGAGTCACCGCCTGGGCCCGGCAGGTAATGGTTTCTGAGTGCTCGCTCGCTGTCAGGCACCGTGCTACCCGCTCCGCACAGGCCCTCTCCGCCGACATTCACAAAAGCCACGCAACAAGCACTTTCATGACCCTGCTTCGGGGAGCGGTTCCTGGGCACAGAAAGGGTGGGGAAGTTGCATAAGGCCACAGGGAGAGTCAGGAGTGGACCCGGGGGTGGCATCAGGCTGACTTCCAAGCCTGGCAGTGGGGGCACGAGTGGCATTCATAAAGGTTGGGTGGCTTTCTGCAGCGTCCCTCTACCTGACGACTGAGAGGCTGGGGGTGGGGGATGGAGGCCGATCAGGACGAGGCAGGTGCATGTTCCCGAACGGCCCACACTCCTGGAGATGGACAGTGGGCCAAGGCCTGCTTCTGCCAAGTGTCTTCTCTCATGTACCCCTCCCAGCAGGCGCTCTCATGGGCCCTGCACTAACAAGCCAGGCCGAGAGTGGGGGGACCTCACTCCAGTCCCTCCTTAGAAAGGGGCAAGACAGCACTGGGTTCCCAGCAGCTTGGGCCTCCCTCCAAAGCCCAGGGCTTTCTGCCACACTGAGAGAACAGGGGCTGCCCATGCCTTTCACCACCAAGCTCAGATGATCTGTCCCATAACCAGTTTGCCTTCTTCCCCAGCTCAGTGGGAAACGGGGCCATCCCCAATCCCAGGCCAGCCCACATAAAGGCACACTGCAGACCCACGCCGCACAGGTACACGCCCACAGCAGGCACTTTTAGAAACAGGCTGGCTGGGCTGGCAGCTCGGCCTCGTGGCCCACTCAGCCTTTCTCTCCTGGCAGCCCTGGGCTTGGCTGCCCCTCCCGGGGCTGGTGCCCGCGCACAGATGGGAGCACAGAAGGGCACGCAGAGCCTGGCTTGCGAGCCCGCCAAGAGCTGTTCCTAGCACTGGCCAAGGGCTGAGCTTACACTAATTCGGGTTAGGTCTAGGTGGGGTGGGGAACAGATATCCTGAAAGAAGCTCCCAGAAAGAGGTGGAAAACCCGGACCCAGGCATCATGTCCTCCTGTTCCGACAAGCAGCAGGAAGGAAGCGTAAGGCCCTGACGGCAGCACACGGCACTTGGGGTAGTCAGCATGAATGTTGCCTAAGTTCGTTGTGTAATAAGTAGCTTGCCACATCCTATAATACTACAGAGGCCTTTCTGAGCAAGGGGGCTCTTTTTCTCTAGCGGGGATGAGACTTTGGAAGAATTCAGTGAACACAGAGGAGCCAGGCCCCCACGATCAGGCCAGAGAGAAATGCAGGCTCTCGTCCTCGTGGACAGTCTGAGCGGCACAGTCCCAAGGCAGAAAGCCCAGGAAGGTGAGGCCAGGAAGGGCGGGCTTTGAGCCAGGGCCGTGCAGGGAGGGCTGGCCCAAGCTCAGGGGTTTGTCTAGCTCAGCCTAGGCTCTCCTCTGCTCTGCTGTTGTGCTCCCTTCTGGAGCTGCTTCCCGGGGCTCTGAGCAGGCTGCATTCATAACTGAGGGTCCAGTGTGCAACTATTAAGTACTGACTGTGTGCCTGGCCCTCCCAGGAGAAGGAGAAAGAGTGGAGATTGGGGGAGGTGGGACAGCTGAGCAACCAAACTGCTGGAGTGAGCCAAGGCAATGGAGTGACAGGTGCCAATTCTGAAAGCCCCGAGCACTCAGAAGGGGTCAGGTCAGCTGTGCTGGTGTGGTCAGGGAAGTCTTCCTGGGAGAGGCAACATTTGAGCTGGGGCCTGAAGGCGCAGGGGCAGTTAGACTGACAGAGAGAAGGGAGGCTGTGCTGACCCGCAGGGCTGGGCTCCACCATGACCGAACTTCCCAGGGTCACTGAAAGCGAGGGGAGAAGCAGAAGGAAGTGTGTAGTGAGTGTTGGGGGCAGGGAAACCCTGCCCGCCGCGGGGCTGCTTCCTCTACCACCAGGAGCTCAGCTCAGAGGTTAGGCCTTCCACTCCCCCTCACCCTTGCTGGGCAGGCTCGCCCCGGGCCTGGCCCACCTGCCAGCCTGGTCCTGCCATGGCTCATTAAGCTGTTTACAACTTGCCGTCCCGTCTTCTGAGTCCCTGGCTCTAGAGGCTGTTTCTGGTCTCTCCCTTGGGGACTCCTCACAGTGCCTTCATATCAACAGATTTCAATTACAGGGATCCCCACCTCCCTCTTTCCTTGGGGCTCTGGGTCTTGCTGGGCTGGCCACACACCAGAGAACATGCCCGGAAAAATAGGTAGGGCTGCTTTGGTCCGATGGACTTCATTACCAGTTAGGCAGGAAACCAGATGACACAGAACAGAGCCAGAGAAACGAGGTCTCCTGAGGGCTCCTGGCCGCCTTGCACACAGTCCCTGGCATGCTCAGCCTCCAGGGCGGGGCCTCTGACCTGCAGCCGGGCCCACAGGTCTGGGGGCTGCAGTGCACCCCTTCTTCCTAGCCTCGGCAATTGTTTTACCAAACATGGTGCTCCCCAGCCAGCCGGCCTCGGCTACAGCAGGAGCCGCGTGTGGCACCGTGCCCGTCCACTGCCCTGATTTCTCGACCTCCCGGCCTTGACTGCTGGGGCCCCAAGGTACCCACCCATCCTGGCCTCTGCCCCGGAGGGCGCACTCCCTATTACCGGACTTTGCTTGAATTCTCACAGCCCTGGCCACCACCCCGGCAAACAGACCTTGCTGTCCCCAGTGTCGAGGGCCCCTCTCCCATGCCCTCAGCAACTTCTCTCTCCCTCCATCCCAATTTCCCCACTTCTCTCATCTTCCTGTCTGCCTACCCTTGACCTCCCCTCCTGCCTCTGTGTCTCAGCTTTTCTCCCTCTTCCGTCCATCTCTCTCCACCCACCCCCCTCTGTGCTTCTCTCGGCAGGCTCCAAATGGAAAACATCTGTTCCCTGGAGCTTTGCAACAGTCCCTTTTATTATTTTTTTCTGAGGCATCCTGATCTAACCCTGCACCCAGAGCTGGTTCCAGTCTTTCTGTCAGAGCCAAGCCCCACCCAGCCCCAGGTCGGGGGATGAACTCACTCTTCACGTGCTATTTGCACGCCCTCTTGGCAGGGAGGGCCTTGCCCCCGGGCTCCTCCTGAGCTGAGGGGCGGGGTGAGGGAGGGCCCAGGGTCAGGTCTATGGCCTTTCAGGGGCCTCTGACATGAGAGGTGCTTCCTAGAGACCTTCCATGGGACCTCGGAAAGGAGGGGCACCCAGGCAAAAGGCAGAGATGCCTCAGCGAGAAGCTCAGGAAAGAAGTTAAGGTTAGGCCCTTAGCTAGCCTTGAACCCCAGAGGGGATCACCAAAACTGCCCCCTAATGGACACAAGCGTCCTCCCCATGGAGCAGACCTTCAGGACATATGGACACCCAGAATAAAGGAGAAGGGGGAGAGGCAAACAAGGAAGGAGTGAGAGAGGCGGCCAGGGAACCAAGAGAATGAATAACAGAGGATCCGAAGGTCTAAAGGCATTCTGCAGGTGGTCTGAGAGCCTCCACCCCAGGGACCCAGAGAAGGGCCCGATTTTCCTCAGGCCACAAGGGAGTCAAGGCTGCAGGGGCTGGGCTCGCGACTTCCTGTCCCCGAGTGCTCTCCTCAGTGACTCGGCAGCTGGGAGGAGGGGGTGCCGGCAGAGGAGGGAAGAAGAAAAAGCCAGAGCAAGGCAAGAGGGAACGTGGGAAGAAGGCACAGAAGGCAGGAGGGAGAAGGGTGGGGAGCTGGGACAGAGGGGAGCGTGAGGGAAGATAAAGGGATGAGAGATGAGGGAACAAAACACGAGAGGAGCAGGTGGGACCACGGGTAAGGCAGAGCTTCTCCTGTGACTGTATTTTGTTTTTTTTTTTTAGATGGAGGGAGGGGTAGAGAGAGAGAAGAGAGAGAGAGAGAGAGAGAAGAGGTGGGGTTGGGGCAGAGGGAGAGGGAGAGAGAGAATCTTAAGCAGGTTCCATGCCCAGGCTGAGCTGACATGGGGCTCGATCTCACAACCCTGAGATCACTACCTGAGCCGAAATCAAGAGTCAAGGGTTGGATACTTTAACCGACTGCACCACCCAGGCGCCCCTCCCGTGACTGTAATTTTATAATGAAGATGATCTTTAGACACAGCCCTGGCCACCCCACCCCAGTTCCCCAGTCTGCCCGGCTCACAGCTGGGGTCGATTTAGCTACCAACGCCCAGGCCCTCCTGAGGACTGTCCCCACCAGTGGTCCCCATTCTGAGATGCTTGGGCAAAGGTGCTCTGCCCGTCTTACAGGCTCTCTGGGCACAGGTTCAGCCTGGACCAGGGGGTGCACTGGCTCTCGCCTGACACATCTGTTTAGCAGCTGGAGCTCTGTGCCCAGTGCCCAGACACTGTGCACCTGCCATGTGGGAGCGGAGACTCAAGCCAGCTTCCCCAACCGAGTGAAAGCCCGTGGCCGCCTAGGAGTCCCCTGGACCTCCAGGGCAGGGGAACTCTTCCTTACGTCTATCTCCCTCCCCCCGCCAGCACACTGTTAGCTCCCAGAGACATGAGCTGTAGGGAGAGAGGGAGGTGGGCCCTCTTGCTCTTCCAAAAGGCACCGCTCGACACGCAGGATCCGGGGGCATTGGGAGGCTTCGTACCTCGCCCACTGTCACACGGACCCGCTGCCAAAGAGGCAACGTTCCTGGAACGCATCTCTCAAGTGGCAGCGCCCTGTGATGCTTGTCACCTCTGACTGGAAAGGGACGGAGGCCTGGAGAGAGCAGGGAGGAGGACAAGAGCTGGGAGAGGAAGGGTACCGTCGTGCAACCAAAGGCGGGTACTGATGGAGCTGCAGCGGCCCGGGTGTAATTCATCCTGAACGAAAGCTGGGGGATGAGCTCCTTCCAAAATGAAAAAGGAGGATGTTTTCCGTTCCTGCACATTTGCTGCAGCTGCTGGGATCGTTAGGCGGGTGGGTGGGGGTGGGGACGCTGGTGACGATACTCTGAGCCTGACTCAGGTCGGGGGTGAGGTTAGGGAGAAGTTTGTGCCTCGGTGATTTGGTCCTGGCAGCCCTTCATTCAGTATGTGCTTGGCACATGCTTGCTGCTGACACCAACAGCTTATGGAGCGCAGACTGCTCCGGAACCCTCCCGTGCTCAGAGGGGAAACCTGGGACGCTTTCTTACTTCCCTTTCTGGCTGTGGCAGCTGTCCCTCAGTCTCTTCTCTCTTTCTCCAATAATGACAGAGCCCCTGATTTTCCATGGGCCATATGGACAACCAGGACAGTGACACTTCCCAGAGTCCTTTGCAGCTAGGTGTGGTCATGTGACTAAGTTCTGGCCAATGGATCATGATGGGGACTGATGTATGCAATTTTCAAAATATGTCCTTACAGAGAGGGGGTGTCCCCTTCTTCTGCTCTCCCTGGTTATGCCTCGGAAGGTGAACATGATGAAGAGCCATGATGGGTCACAGGGGTGAGAGTGACACCCCACAGAGAGCAGAGCCAACAAAATGGAAGGAACCTAGGGCCCTGGACCAGGAGAGCAGAGCTGTCATCCCAGTCAAGGGCACCATCTCTGAACTTTTACAAAAGGACAACAAAACGTCTACCTTGCAGAAGTCACTGCCATTTTGGATCAGTCACACACACCCAAACCTGCCTCCCAATGCCACACGGCCCAACCCTTCCCCCCGCACCACATTCAAAGCATTCAGGTTTTGTTCCCAGAGTTCTCTGGGGGCTGAATATCTAGGCTAATGTCCAGACGAGAGAGGCTAATGTGCAAGTTACTGAGGGGCATGTATTTATACTGATTATTCCCAAGCCTGATTACAAGCTTCAGGAAGGCCAATGAGTTAACCTTCCCCGGAGTTACCAGAACATACTAGTACCCTGAGCATAAAGCAGCACCCTTGAGCAATGGAAAGCAGGCTTGTGAAATGCAAAACGTGTTCATTTGCTGATGGTGGTAGATAGTGCGTATCAATAGAATAAAGGCCTGGGAGCCCCAGAGCAGGCAACGCACAGCCCCCCGGATCTGATCACCGCATTACTGGGGACACGTGGTAAAGGCCCAGTGAGGGCGCAGCCTCCTACCCTGGCACGTGGAGCGGCGGGGGCTCTGGCATGCCCCTAGGGAGCCGTGCTGGCTCCATGTCTTCGAAGAAGACAGGGGGCTCTTTGCCTAAGGGGAGGCTTGCTTCATATCCCTCGGAGTTTCAACATTCCTCTTGCTCCTTAGGATGCAACAAGCTGGCTGGTGAGCATGCCCCTTACACACCCCTGGCCGCCTAAGGGACCCTGATATGCTAACTGGGGCGCTGTTGGCGTTATGAACATGCTTCCCTGTTTAGCCTGTGCATGCTGGTCCAATTTCTCCCCCCAGAGTAAAGAAGCTGTGGTGGGAGAGTAGGGGGAGTACTGCATGCTAATGGGGCCTTATGTGAAGTCCAGGCAGCGGGAAGCCTCAGATCCCCAGTGAACCACTTTCTGCCTCTGACTTGCAATGACTTGCAATGTCCGCTCAGCTCAGGAACTTTCTACCTGCAGTCTCTTCTGCGTCTCCCCTGGGGGGCTGTAGGTGCCAGCCCCTCGGGAGAGATGGACACCTGTCAGGGTAACCAGAAAACAGGGGAGGAGCTTCACTGAGCACCTATTATGTGCCCCACACGGCACTGACCACTTTGCTCACGAGCTCATTTTAGATCAGGGCGGGCAGTAGGGGGCTGGCAGGAGAACCCAGCCCTATGGGATCCTGAAGCTCTCTGTGTCCCCCACAGTAACTGACCCTCACATTCCACGGTGCAGTGGTGCCAGTTACCTATCAAGAGGGACTGTCACCTGAATGGCCACCTCAGCGTTACCAGCCCTCTGCCATCGCTGAACTATGCCACCAGACCTCACCTCTTCTCCAGCAATTCTGTGAGCTCTCTGGGGCTTGAGCTGGTTTTACTAACTAGTTTTACTCAGGAGAGGGAGGGTAAGGAGGAGGGACGGGGCCTGTCTTTGAGACTAGGAAGGCTATCCATCTGTGTGGTTTTTCCTCCAATTTTCTTACATTTGTATTTGCTGCCAGAGAGCCTCCCTGAGGCAGGCAGGCAGGCCCTGTCCCCATGTGGTGGGGAAGGAAACCCACAGCCAGACAGATGAAGTGACTCTTCTTAGGCCAAGCAAAGAAGAAAGAGCTAGAACTAGGGGAGAGATGGGCAAAGAGCTCCAGGTTCCTGATCCCCAGGCCCTTCCATGAGTACTGCAGTCTATGTAGGCCTTGTCAGGGGCCTTCACCACCCCACATGCCCTCGAGAGGCCTGCAGGCAGGCGGGCGGGTGGCTGTCACTGGGGCCAGGGACACTCACCAGCCTGGAGCCAGATCTGTTCCAGTGTGGTCCACAGCTGCATGGGGCCCTGCTTCAGGACGGAGCTGGGCACAGTCAGCTCTGACATGGCCTCCTCCAGCCGGGAGGCTGCGATGGATGACGCCCGCCGGGAGCCTGCAGAGCAAGAGGGGAGGCGGCTGAGTGGTCGCAAACCAGCTGACGGACGCACCGGGACGAGCCCTCCTTGGACCCTCAGCCACGGCTGGGATGAGGCGCTTAGGAGGGGCACCCGGGCAGTAAGCCCGCTCCTAGGAGTCTTCACTAAGGAAGATAGTCCTGAGTGTTGGCAAAGGCGTCTGTAATACTGAAACCAGAAATGACCTGAATGTCCAACAACAGGGAGTGACTGAAAATATGTGCGGGTAGAATCACCCAAGACCCTGAGGCCATCACACTAATGGCACAGAAATAGGGAGACAGGTGCAGAAGGATGTTCACGGCATACGGTTAGGGGAAAAAAAAGCTGAGAAAGGGCACAATGACATTTTTCTAGGGAAGAAATAGGGGCCTGGGAGAAAGGTCTGAAAGGCCATTATGAAGGTCTGGGTGGTGAAATGAGAATTTTTCTCTTCTCCCTTCTGCTCTCGTGGCTTTCTGTTTTCACAGGTGCATATTATCGTTTCTCCTACAAGAAGGTCCCATCTGAGGCTGCGCCGCACCGAAGCCTCGGGCAGCGGCTCAGGCCGGACCCTGTGCCCTCTGCAGAGCCTCCCCCGTGGCAGTTCTGGGTGACTCGGGTCCCTGCCTAGGATCTACAAGCCGTCGACATTTACACTTCCTGTGCAGGTGGAATGTGAGCACGGTCCCCCCCCAGATGAACTCGGCAGCCCGCGGGGCACTCCACAGATGGTTTCTGTTTCTAGGACGAGCCCACGTGCAGCGCTAATCGTTTGTTCGTGGTTCGTCCCCCCTTCACTGCAAGGGTGCCGGGCCCTCCTTCCCCGTCCCCTCTTTGGAGTCAGCAGCTCCACAGTCAGCCCAGTGCCCCTCGGACGTGCCTCTAAGTCAGGTGCGGGGCTCGGCACGGGCAATCCAGCTCCATCAGGGACAGCAAAGGTGTGATCGGCTCAGGTCCACAGAGGCAGACAGAATGAGCAATGCCACTAAATACACCTCCCTGACGCTCCGTTCCCGTGACTAGTTCTTTCTCCTGCGCCTGGGCCATTCCACTTTCATCAGGCCCTCACTTGAAACAGTCCACTCTGGGCTTCGCTGTAAACTGAAGCTCAGCTCATTCCATCCTACTTGACTCCGTCTACTAAGGACACTTCAGGTAGACCCTGGCCTTGAGCTTAGCCTCGGGGGAGACGGTTTCTAGGCTCCACAGCCATCTCCCTGCCCTGGCTCTCCTCTCTGCACCCTCGCCCAGGACGCAGGGTCCTTCCCCTGCCTGCTCCAGCTGCTCACTTCCCACTCCAGAGCAGGATGGGTGGGAAGGTGCCAGAACGGTGCCTGGAGGCAGCTCCTTAGCTCCTCAGCACCAGGCTCTGGGGGGTGGGTTTGGCCAGGCCGGGCAGATGCCACTCTCCCTGTTCGTGCTCAGGCTGGGAGAGTGAGCTGTGGACCCCATGGACGGCTGACCACGGGCTAGTTCTTACCGGAGTCTGCATCATGGGCATCGGGCAGAGTCAGGTGCATGCCGCTCTGCTTCTTCAGGGGGACGCCCTCGCCGAGGCTCCCATCCTTTTCCAGGCCTCTGAAAGGCAAAGGAAGGCCAGGCCCCGGTGAGGTGGAGGGCTGGCAGGGAGAATAAGGGAGGCTTATGCCAGGTAGGCTCTGGGGCTGACAGTTTAGGCCTGGGAACTGAGTCAAAGCTGGGACCAGTAGGAAGGATGGAGACCACCAGAGTGGCAGAAGAGACTAGAGCTCAGGCTTGGGGTTCTAGAATCTGGCTCACTCTAGCAGCTACACTGACATGCTGTGAATCCCCAGCACATGTATACACATACGCACACACACACACACACACACACACACACACACACACACACATACACACACATACACTGCCACTGTGTGCCTGTGGGGACGTCAGTCTCCCCGCTATTCCTAAATACCACCACATTTCGTCCCCACGGCTACTATTTGCTCATGCTGCCACCAAGAATATTCTTGCTGTTCTTCTGGTCCACCCAAAACCCTCCATCCTTTAGAATCAGCCCAGTGCCCCTCCCGGCTGCTGTGCCCCTCCCGGCTGCCTCCTCCCTTGCCCTCCGTCAGCATGGATCCAGCAGCACGTGGGTTAGAAACCCTCCTCTGAAGTGTGTGATGCTAGGAGCTCCCCAGGCCAACAGGAGGACTTTGCTACCTTTTGCTGCCCTCACAATGTCTAGCAGAGTGCCAGACACAGAGCAGGCATCACGGTCTGGCTTCCAAGGAACGCTTAGTCTTCACGGGCCACCAGCAATGCCCCCAGCCCCCAGCCCACGGAAGGAAGCCCCAGACGCCACTCGGCCTCAGGCAACCTACCTTGGGCTACCAGGGTGGCCCCAGAAGAGCCGGGGGGGGGGGGCAGGGGTGGCAGATAAACAAGCATGGTAATCTCCCCAGGTCCCTGCAGCTCCCACACTGCTAGAGAGGTTGCTCTTTGCTCTGAGTGGGAGGTGGGGGGGACACCAGCTCGGAAAGGCTGTGCAGCCCATTGTGCCCATTCTGGGGCACACATACCCCCAGCAGCCACCCCTGCCCACTTCTGGCATCGCCCTGGAACCTGCCGACTGGGGAAAGCTTAGAGGAAGGCCAAGGTGGAAATGGCAGGAGAGAAGGCAAGTAAGTCCAGCCTGGGGCCAGAGGCCTCTTCCTTTCACTGGGGTGCCCAGACCATGGTCCAACCAAGAATGCCAGGGCCCCACCCTTGCCGCTTTAACTCAGGCTCACACGGGCCTGAACTTGCGCCTGCGGGTGCACGGCCATCGGGCACACATCAGAGGAAACCACCCACAAAACACAGTGGGTCAGGTTGGTGCCTTTCCTCCCCACCCTCTTCCACTGTCGGGAGGCACCAGGGTGCAGTGCGGAAGACCCAAGGACACGGGCCATCCCTCCTCGGCTGTGTGGCCCTTGGCAAAGCTACTTAGCCATTCTTAGTTTTCTCATCCTGCTTATCGTGTGCAGTAAGAAGCAGGGGAGGTCAGGCTCACGAGGTCTCCGTGAGGAGTACAGGAGGCAACACGGGCAGGTGGCAGGCGCAGAGAGCTTCTTGTCCCACCTGCCCTCCCAGCCCCTGACGGGGACACTCCTAGGGCTCCAGAAACAGCCCATCTCAGGGACTTTTGCCACCTGGGTCTAGGTCAACACACAGCATCACTCCTGCCCTGAAGAACCTGGTGGTGGGGGGCGGGGGGGGGGCTGTGGGGAGGAGAGTCCATGATAAGCACTTAGATCTAGTTCAAGAGGGTTGAGGGGAAGTGTAGAAGGCTGGGTGACTGCAGGCTCCACGAAGGAAGGCTCTGGGGGCGGGGGGCTGGGAGGTGTGGGCTGGCCCAGGAGGAGCAGAGGAAGGAGCAGAGGAGCAGAGGAAGGAGGGCGCCTGGGTGGGGCCGGTAGGCCAGACATTCTGGCCTCTGGCCTCAGCTGCCCCAAACCAGATTTTACAAATCCTAGTTTCTGCTTGGTATCTCCAGGTTCAGAAAGACCGCCCCCTATTCTGGGGAAAGCCAGGAGGGTATGGGATCCTGCCTTCTGGTCCTAGCAATTTGCCTTCAGATAGTTGGCCTGGCTGAGCCCTACCCCGCCCTAGGTGGGGCGCTATGGGAGGTTCCCCAAAAGAGGTGCTTAGGGAACCGAGGAGGAGCTCCACTGGGCCCTCCTATTAGAGATGAGTGTGTGGGTGGTGACTTAAAATGACCCCAGCGTGAACCTACAGCCCCAGCCCCTGCGAGAACACGGGGCAACCCCACAGATCTGCTGCCTGGAGGGGAGGCACAGGGAGGGCCCGCATGCCGGGAGACGGGGCCACAGCTCCGAGGGGCCTGCCAAGACCGCCTGGATGAGCAGGCAGCCAGCCATCCAGCCAAGAGGAAGTCCCTGCCACCTCCAAGGGCAGCTCCTCTCCGTAAGGGGAGCCAGACTGTGGACCTGCCCAAGTGGCTGCAGCCAGTGAGTGGCTAAGCAAGGGGCATCTCAGGGCAGGTCCTGCTCACACCGGAGTCTGGGCCTCACCCCCACATCACCCAGCTACCAGACAGCTCCCCATTCCCTTTCTGAAAAGTCCCTCACCCCAAAGCCTCCTTCTGGCAGCTTCCACTCACTGGGTCCTGCTCTGCCCTGGAATCTCCCAGGCCTGTCAAAGGCCTTCAGACAGAGACAGACCCTACTTTGCCCAAGGGTTTTAACCCAGTTGGATTATCCTGGCCCTCCTCTGTAAGTCTCACCAATAGAGAGACATGCCTCTGGGGACTGTGAAAGCCTTCTGGTCTCCCAGAGTCCCTGTGAAAATGCAAACACATCTACTAGAGGGGGGTCTTCCAGGAGATGACACAGCCAGGAATTTCAGGGGAGGGCAGGGAGCGAGCACCAGAGGAGAAGGAGGACGCCCAAGACCTGCCTGGCACAAAGCCCTTTTCTGCTTTGGGCTACACAGTGTCCGAGGGGATCTGAGCAAAGACTTCCAGCATCTTCAACCCAGACAAGAGTGCCTACTCTGGCCCAGGAAAAACCTGGAGCCCAGGCTGGGGACTATGGTAGGAGATGGTGGGTGAGTCAGGGGAAAGACGTTGGGTGAGTGGGGCGGGAGGATGGTGGGTGAGTTGCGGGGGGGGGGGGGGGGATGGGCGGGGCAGGCCCTTCAGGAATTCAGCTTCCTCCTCCTAGCTTCCAAATGGGGCCAGGAAGAAGCAATGGGCTCAGGAGGGCTGGCACTCGGGTGACCCAGGTTCAAGTTCCAGCACTGCCATTTACCAGGTGAGTGACTCTGGCAAATTCTATAAGATCTCGGAGTCTTAGTTTCCCTCCTGGGCTGAGAATAAAATCTGACAGTGTTTAAGAGATGAGCGGTAATCCCAGCGCCTGGTCCACCGCTCAATCAGGACTTCCTTCTTACTTCTCTGAACTTCCGCTTCCCAAGCAGGTTCTTTCTGTCCTCACAGAAGGTTGTCAAAAGGTTAAAATTAGCCAACGGATGTAAAAGGCCCTGGGAGCAGTAAGTAGCACACTCTGATTCAAATTCCGTCACCACCCCCAGGCATCATGGCTGCAGGGCTGTGGGCTGTTGCCTTGGCAACCACCACCCGGCCCGTGTGGCATCCACCCCCCCCACCCCCCGGGCAGCCGCAGAGAGCATGACCCCACTCACCCCATCTGGGAGAAGCTGTACAGGGTCTGCCACAGCCTCAGCATTTGTCTGCAGGTCACGAGGGCTTCCTCCGGGCCTTTCAGCACCTGCTCCAGCTTCACCTTGGTGAACATCAGGCTGCGGGGGGTGACGGCGGCAGTTAGCATGGCCCTGCGAGGGCGCCCTTTCCCCCGGCTCTCCTCCCAGGCTAGGACCCCAAGGGATTCCGCCCCACCATTCTGCCGGTCCCCCTCATTCACTTGGCCCCCGGTCATAGACTCTCCTGCCCCAGCCTCTGAAGCACTGTCAAGTGTGGCTATGAGTCTCGCTTTGTTTGCTCCTCCTACCCACACCCTCAGTACGTACTGTCCCCAAGGAACATGTGGCCATCCTCGTATTTACAAGCCCCACAGGGCCCTGGGGGCCCTGTCCGCAAGAGACAGACCCAGAAGGCAACTCTTAATCAAGGAATAAAGCTAAGCAAGGAACTGGCAAAGAAAGGTCCCCTAAGGGCAGAGTGCTGCTTTAGACCTTGCCGGCACACAGTAAATGCTCAATTAACATCTCCTCAGTTGAACTGCAGACTGCTTCCTGACCCTGGATACATGAGGACAGTCACCAGTCACGTGCTACTTCATCAAAGAATTCTTCACTGGATTTCCTAAAATAGCCAGCTCCCCTTATATGTGCTATAGGATTAAAGTGCCACCAGATCCTATCCGGTCACCATTTAGAACACAGTCACTCTGCAAGGGAGAGAGCAACTTCAGAATCTCTTTCAACCTGAAAACTGGGAGTCCTCTGAGGTCAGGACGGTGTGGGATGTGGAGCTGTGGCCCTGATGGAGGCTGGGAGGAGAAAACAGGCGCTGGCCCCACCGGAAGGCAGGACCGCAGGAGGGGGCTTCCTCCCTCTGCCCCGGACACAGCAGAGGCCATCAGAGCACCGCCCATCAGAATGAGGGTGGGGGCTTGGGCATCCTGCTGTGCCAGGTGTTGGCCCTTCGGTTATCGGGGAGTACTGGGGTCCTGGGGGAGAGAGGGTCAAGGCAGCCGCGGACACTTAGGAAATGCAAGGCAGTGGCAGTTTACTACCGGCTATGAAGTACCGCGTTCTTTCTACCGTGGGTCCTGCCAGCCGCACTGATGCGCACCAGCTGTCTGGGCAGCATGTGAACTTGACTGAGCCACTGAGGCCCAAACAAGGCTGTGACTCTGGTTCTCACCGGGTGCTGAGCAGTAAGGCCCTTTTCATCCCGGCATCGCTGTTGCACAAACGCACATGATGTCAGGCCCTGTACTTGATCACTGCCTGGTGGCTCTGCTGGCCCATCTGAACTTGGCACACAGGCCCTCGGACAGGCTGAGTCCTGCATCCAGACAGCACGCGTCCTGTGATCTGAGGCTGCAGGCACTGTATGGGGAGGCCAGCCTTGGACTGGGAGCTTTCCCCTCTGACCCTCTCCCTCACTCGGAGCCCCTCCACCCCATCCAGCCTCACCTCTCCATGTTCATCCCCTCTCAAGTCTGACCTTAAATTCTGCCTTCCCAGACGCTCAGGATGCCTTGTGCCCTTCTCAGAACATCTACTAATGAATGGCCTGGTTGGCCTACAAGGTCCCGAGGGCAGAAAGCATGGTCTCCACAGTGTGGGCTGCACAGGCCTGGGCAGGAATGTGGTCTTTGCATCCTGGTGGGCAGCTGCTGGGGAAAACTGGCCCTGCCATCCCTACTCTCCCCTCCCGGATTCTCGAAGGGTCCAACACTTCACAAGTAATAGAAGCCCCTGCTTTAGGAAATCTGGAGTAGAAGACACAATTTCCACCTTCAAGGTAACAACTGGTGCTAAAAATGACAAAGCGCCCAGATAACCAGGTGCTGATCATTGAGTGATAGTCAGGTGGGTCAGACTCAGCGCAAGGAGGGTGGCGATAAGGTATCTTGTTGGGCTGGTGTGTGATGAAAAGGCGGCTGGGGTGGGGCAGCACTGGGAGTTGGGGGAGAGAGGTGAAGCGTTGGGAAGGGGGGACCAGAGGCTGGAGCAGCTGTTATGAGGAGTGAAACCCCTTCCTGCAGACATGGGGAACACCCAGGCGGGGCCACTCAGGGCCGGGCTAGGCTGGTTCCCGGGACAGTTCCCCAGGCAGACCAGCCCCGAAGTGCTCCCCGGCACCCCATGTCCCCCGCATGCCTCCTCTTCAGCTCCTCTCTGCTAGGCCCCTTTCCCCCTCCTGCTCCCTGCGTCCCTGAGGGCCAGCACGAGTGGCAGACCCGACCACACAACGTGCCTAGAACAGAAGTGGCTGCAAGCTGAGCTGGCAGACAGTGACTTCTACCAACACAGGCTGTTATCCTCGCGGCTGCTGACATTCCATTAGCGTGAGTGACCCAGCGCGGAATTTCTCAACCAAACCACATCCTTTCTGGGCTGGGGCAAGCGCTCCAACAGGCAGTCACCCTCTGGTCGGATCCTTCACTCCCGGATCCTGGATCCTGGGAGGCTCCAGATGGGCTCCTGAGATTTCCTTAGTCTCACCGCTGAGCACTGCCAGGAGGGATCTTCCTCGACAAAGAACCCTGCCCAGACTGTCTCTGACATCAATTCAAATGCCTTTGTGCCATGACCTTCCATTCCTGCCACTCCTCCCGATGCCCTTGGGCACCCGTGAGCTGCTCATGTGGGCATTAGCAGCAACCTGAACTGGGGGACAGCCTCCTGGACTCATCCGTGCCCTGCTGCAGTCATCGCCCTTGCTGGACTCACCCTTCCTCTCCAACTTCCGGCCAGCTCCTAAGCAGATGTCACCCTCTGACTTCCCGTGTGTCCGCATGGGGGCTGTACACACGCCCCTCCAGGATAGTCTTCACTATGTCGGACTTGGTCACCTGCACACCTGCTGGCATGCCTCTAATTCGCTGCTGGACTCCCTCCCCTCCCCTCCTCTTTCGCAGTACAGGGCTCCCTCTCTATCCTGTGTGCCAAGACACACGGGTGGCCTGGTTCCTCCCACAACAGTACGAGGAGCTGGCTGAGCACCGATGTGCCACTGTGGCTGGTGGGCAACACTTCCTAGCCCACGCAACACGCCGGAGCCTCACCGAACACGGTGCTTCCAGGCAGGGCCTCAGGGAAGCTGTTGGCCATGGGGGCCGGGGGATGCAGGCGGCAAGCTTGGGCTCCCCACCCCTTCAACCAGCCCAGCCGCTGGCAGGCCTGTTTCATATACCAAATGAATCTAAAATGTCATTTGAAGAAAGGAGTCTGAGACTCTAAAAAAGCCCACTATTCTAACTTAGTGGTTGTAGTCCCTCCTCAGAGAAGCCCCAGCATGACCACCCCTGCCCTTCTCTGATCACTCAGGAGTCTTAGCACTTAATTACACGCTCTGTATCTCTAGATATTATTTACATAGATTATTTATGTATCTTTTGGCCACATAGGCTTATGAGTTTAATCACGAAGATACATTCCTATCAAGCATTTTAAATTCAGATAATCCAGAAACAGTCTGTGGCCAGTCCTGCCTACAGATGGTAAAACCACCATGCATCTTGTCCTGCGTCCTGCCATGCACCCCCACCTGGACGGCAAGGCCTCGTCGGCCAGGGCCCTGCTTCCCGCCACGTCAGGGTCCTCCCCGCCTCTCCGGGGCCCACACGGAGCTGAGCGCACACTGTCTGCTTAGTTCTGTGAAGATACGTGTTGTTACAACCATCTGGCCACGCTCAGGGTCTCGCAATCCGTGTGAAATCAGAGCTGATTTCTGACGCCCCCGCTTCCCACTGCTGGGCCCTCGTTAGGAAGGAGGGAGGGATGTGTTCGCTCGGTGCCTCATCACTGGAGTGGGTTACAGTGCCTCCCAACAAGCGAAGCGCTGGCCGAGTCCGTTTTTAGCTGCCAAGTTCCACGGGCCTGGGGAGGAGCGGGGGAGTTCTGGGCAGGACATGAAGGTGTGCGGCTCCTCAGGACTCGCGGTCTTCATCCCGGAGGACAGTCACCAGGGCAGAGCCAGAAGTACAACCAGGGAGTGTCCCGAGACAGGAAGGGCCGGAATATGTGCATCTACAGGCCCTCTCACACCTGAGCAACCACTCTGGGACAGGAACGGCCACACTGCTGACCCTGCACGGTGATGTCGTTCAGAGCGGAGTGAGAAACCCGAGCCAAAGTCCCAGCTCCACTGTCACCCAGCAGGGCATGTCGCAGGTTCCAGTGAAGTGGGAGTGACGTCTGCCACCACATGAACTGCAGTGACCCGCATGCAGCGGCTGAGAAATGCACAGCTGCACTCAGTCCTCAAGCACAGGCCTGCGTTGAGGCTGGGGGAAGGGACTCCTGCCCCGAAACGGCAGGCCTAGCAGACCCGGAAAAGCGGTTTCGAGGCCTCGTGCCTTGGAAGGCTCTCAGAAAGCCCCTGACCTCTGTGGCCCGTCTGGCAAGGCAGGCAGTCTTCCTCGCGGCTCCTGGGACTCAAGAAGGGTGTAGGAAAGGAAGGGATGGGAGGGGACAGACTAAGCCCGGCCGACTAGGTCCAGGTGAAGCAGCCGTGGCCCTAAGCCCCCTTGCAAGCACATTCCTGTTTGTGAAGCTGTGGAGGCCCATGTGAAATAAACACCGAGGTCTAACAGGACCGAAGGCCCTTCCCACGCCTTGCATCCGAAGACGATGTGAAAGTGAGTGTTCTCTCTGGGGAAGAGGAAGGAGCAAGAGTCCACGTAAACACACCATGTGCTCTGTCCCACCCCAGCGGGGAGCCAGCTAAGGCTACGGGAAGGAGTCCTGGGCCCAGCTGAAGTGGCAAGTGTGCCCTGGTCCTCGTAGGGAGGCCCAGTGAGGCCACAAGGTGACTCCCCAGGAGCTCACACCCTCCCTAAGAACGCCACCAGAGTTTGGGTGATCCACACTGGTCACCTCATGCCCAGGCTCGGGGCTCCCTAAGCCACCATCCTTACTACACACTCATCTACCGCCGTGCTCTGGTCAAGGCGGGCATCCTGGGGGCACAGACAGGCACTCGGCTGACCTGAATAGGGCCAGCCCTGCTGGACCATGAAGCACCTCGGCCTTGAGGAGTCTGTCTGCCTCTGGGCCAGCCCTTCTCCTGTGGCAGAGACGCAGACCAGTGAGGCTGGCGTCTCTGGGTGTTCCCACAGGGCATTTCTGCCCACCTGCCCAGCCACTCGGGCCAGGGCAGCCCCTGGAGCTCATTCTTGGTGGAATGCACGGTCAGCCTGGCAGCTGCCTCCTCCTCCTTCGCTTTCTGGGCCCTGCCTGGCCCCTGTTCCTGGGGCAGGATCAGCCTGCTAATTATTTGTCAAAAGGATTAAGATTTGGAGCTGTTCCCATCTGAGGCAAAGACAAATCATTTTTCCCCACTTATATAAGAGGAGATATCTTCGGGTGAGCCTCCTCGAAACTGGGTGAACATGAGCCCTTCCAAAAAAAAATATTTTCCAAAAGAATTATTTTGTAAATTGGGGATATTTCTGTGAAGATGGCTTGAGCTAAGCAAGCACTCTCCAGGGGTCAGAGGTCACCTTGTCCATTCCCCCTTTCCAGGAGCCTCAGATCATTCTCTCCTGCATCCCCTCCCTGGCTGCTCCCCCCAGCACTGCTCCTGGTGGTAGGGAGTATGTGCAGAGCAGAGGCGGCTGCAGGGAAGGACCTGGGCTGTGTGGGTCGCAAGCACAATGGGACCACATTTTCCCTTTCCTGTTCCTGGAAACGGCTCCCTATAAAATCACTCAGCACATGCGATAAACGCCTGAGCACGGCCACTGCTGTCTAGCTGACGGGGCCACCTCTGGCCCGCGGTTCGCTCCCCAGCAAACAGGAGCACATCGTGCTGAAGCAGCTGTGGGCACCGGACAAAGCAGGTACACGCCCCCGCCTCAGCACCCTCCCGGCAGGTGCCTTCACCCCTCCGGGACAGTAACCGCACCACCCAGGAAGGCTGCTGGGAGGACTAAGGGCAACAGAGCCCTATACAGGCAGCCCTGGCGCACAGCCACCCCACAAGACAGGTCTCCTCGGCCCACGCCATCACTGCCAGTCTTCCCTAGCAGACCCTGTGTCTGGCAGGGCCACGTCTTTCTTATCTTTGTATCCCCAGTGACTGACCTAACGTCACTCAACGAATCTTTGTTGAATAACGGGAGTTTGAGCCACAAGGACTCACGGAGGCCTGGGGAGCTGTGGGCGTTCCCGGGGTGGGGGAAGTCCGAGGAAGAGCCGCTGCAGCGCCCCGGGGCACGGTCCATTCTTCCTGGTCCCACCAGCCCCATGCCTCCGGCTCCCGGCCTCTGTGGGAGCCCTGCACGGTGGGGGCGGGGATGGCGGCAGGTGTGGCAAAGGCACCGAAGGGGGAATTATCTCTTTAAAGGACAGTAATTAGTAATTCCGGCTGATGGCTGTGCCGTGCTGTTTTAATGAAGAGTTCTATTTTTACAGAAAACACATAATTGAGTGAAAAAGCAGGCTATTCTTTGAGTCAGGCGGCCACGCCTCTGGAAAGTCTAACTCCCGGGCCGGGAGGCCAGAGTCTGCCCACCACACGGGACACGGGGAAACACAGGAAGGGGGCCCCATCCTGCATGCCCAAACCTCGGTTTCCCTTCCTCTAGCCGTGGGGCCTCCAGGGCAAGTCCTTTCACCTTCTCTGAACTTTAGTTTTGTATCGGTAAAATGTGAATGACGGTATCCGTACACCTGGAGGGTGAGGGTAGGGCTCTTCCTTGGAAGAAATGTGCAGAGAGACCTGGGGGGGCTCACACTTCATAAAGTGCCCAATCCCGGTCTGCCCCACCTGCCATCATGTACCCAGCCCCGGTCACGCACAGCTGCTTACTTAGGCCCTCCTGTGTAAAGTGGGAGCAACGGGGGCTGTTCTTCCTCACCGGGTCCCTGAGGAGAGGGGGACGTAACGCAAGTGCAGTGTTCAGAGCAGTGGCCGCCGCAGAGCACGTGCCGGGTGCACTGCTCTCTTACTGTCATCAAAGCTGGTGGGGTTCAAGCCTCTGAGGGCTGTCTAGCCGGCCACCTGGCCTGGGTTCTAGCCCCGGCTCTGCCCTGTACCAGCTGTCTGCCCTACCATCTAGCTTCCCCAGTTTTTTCAAGTAGGAGGGCTGTAAAAAGCAAAAAATAAACACACCCAAACAAGAAAACAGGGTAAGTGGCGTGAGGGCTGTAAGGCGCCAGCATCCGTGTGGGGTCCCTCCTTCGCTCCAGAGCAATAGACAAAACCGCTCCCGTGGTCTACCCATCAGAGGGTCTACTGGGGTGCGCTGGGTGTCTAGCCGTGGGGCCCCCACAGGGAGGAGGTGGGGGCAGGGCAGAGGCCACAGTCCCTGCTCCAAAGGTGCTTCCACTCTCAAGGGATAGTTCAAACGGCGTATCTAAGGCAGCTGGGAAACAAACCAGTAGAGAATCCAGTACTCAATCAAGTAGTTCAGCTTTCCATTTTGACCAACGGGGGTGAGGAGTGGGGGGCTTCTAGGCAAAGTAGAGCTGCTGGTTGGCCCAGCAGGGATGATGACCTGGACGGAGGGCAGGAGGCCCAGCGGAGCAGGCGCAGAGGCCCCACCCCAGGACAGGATGGGGGCAGGGGCAGGGGCAGGGAAGGAGCAGGCCCTCTGGTAGGAGTCGGCCCAGCCCCTCGCCCCCATTCAGGCTGGGGTCACCTGGCTCCAACACCTGGCTCTACCCAGCAGCCCAGGAAGCCAGGCAGGGGCAGGGCGACATGGGTCGCACACACTCCTCCCAATTCCACGCCTCTGGGAGACTCCACCAGGGAAATCAACTGGTTACACTCAGGCACGTGCTCTTTGAGGGTATTATTTTAAAGTGGCTCTAACAGGAGTGACCTCCCTGAAAGGCAGAGGGCCAGAGGGAAGCCCAGCTTTCTTACCTTGCTAGAGACTAACTCCCAACACAGAAGGGCCCCTGATGGCAGCTCTTCGCCCTAAAAACCAATGATTTCCCCTTGGGTCTGGAGCATGCACTGACCCATGTACCCTCATCTTTTGAGGCTCACACCGATCCACCACCTCTTAATGAATTCATTCAAAATGAACTAACTTTGGAGTATTAAAATCAACAGCCGGCAAGCTTCTGCTTCCTGAAATGAGCTCCTCCTGCTTCAAGGGCCCTGCCCCCACCTGGAGAACAGTCTCAGGGCTTTTCTGAGAGCAGGCCTGCACCGAAGCACGCCTGCGGCTCACTGGACGGCTAGGCCTTCTTATCTGTGCTGACCCACGGCTGACCCAGCAGGTCTCCAGGCCCTGCTTCCCTCAGCCACCGCCTACGTCTGTCCAGTTATCTCCAGATGATTCTCCAAACGCAAACGCATGATCTTGCCAGATAAGAACACAAACCCCCCAGAGCCTTTCCATGACTATTCAGGAATGTCAGAACTTCCAGAAAGAAGGTCCCTAGGTAGAAGAAAAGTAGGGTCCCAGCCTGGTATAAATCACCAAGAAGCAAACACCTTGTCCTTGGTCTGTAACCTCTGCCCAGGAAGCAGACCCTGGGGCCCCAAAGACCACCCACTGCAGAGGGGAGGCCAGCCCTGCCTCATGGGCAACAATGCCCTCTCTTCCTGGGGCAGAGAGGCTTTGTCTTGGGCCTGGGCTGGAATGCCTGCCTCCAGCAAACGTTGTAAGCTGGGAGATCAGGGAGTGAGGATCGGGGAAACAAAGAGCTGAAATCACCTCAAAACAAATTAAGAATTCGTTTTGAAAAAAACCCTGCAAATAATACCTTCCTTTCCTTCTTCTCTTCCCGAAACCAAACCACCTGGGTCATCGACCCTCCTGTCTGAGCAAAAGCGGACTGGCAGGGGGAGACCGAGGCCCCTGACGACAGACCCACAGAGCAAGATCACAGGAGCGTCCATAGAACAACAAGCAAAGGGAAATGCTGAATGTCAAACCAGCTTAGCTGATGAGGAACTGACCTTTGGGGAAGAAAGTGCTGGGGCCAGTGATTATGCCCGGCTTAACACTTCCCTCAGCCACAGGGCCTGCAAGTTTAACTCCTGGCTCTTGTCCTGGGGGGGGGGTGGGGGCTGTGCTAGCCAAAAATGTTTAATGAATCCAGCAAAGGGATAAACTATGTTTGTGTTAATACCTTTGATTCCAGCCCCCTCACTGGAGTGTTGGTATTTTAAGTGTCTTTTTGATCCACTGTAGCCCTTACTAAGAGCCATCCAA
Source organism: Ursus americanus (assembly GCF_024610735.1). Taxonomy (NCBI): domain Eukaryota; kingdom Metazoa; phylum Chordata; class Mammalia; order Carnivora; family Ursidae; genus Ursus; species Ursus americanus. The sequence goes on along the minus strand of NC_142133.1, from coordinate 16,297,249 downwards.
TAAACACACCGGGTTTAAGTCAGAAATGTGAACACAGGCCCGGGACTCTGATCCTTCTGCCTAGTGGAATGCACCAATAGAAATAACCTGAGAAAAAGGTGAGGCAGGCCAGGTAGACCAGGGAGGTGCCCTTGAGGCCACAGTTAGCCTCAACCAGAACCAGCCAAGGTCTGGCCCCAGCTCAGTCTAGTTATCAGCTCACATATTTTCCAAAACAGCCTAGGCTTCCTGGGGGAGATGGCTGGGCCGATAGGGTGTTTACACACGGCAGCTCCAGCTTGCAGGGAGGGCCATATTGCTCCTGTGCTGGGGGGCTGCCCCCCAGGCTCTGACACATCTTCCCCCAGGATCTTCCAAGTCCTCTCCTCCGGGATCTGGGCTGGGCCAGGCAGAAACTGCCCAAAGGGGCCTAATGGGACCCCCAGGGTGGGGCGGGAGGAGGTGGTCTTGCCAGTTGCCTCCTCCACCACCGCCCAGTCCACCCATGGTCTGGGTTTGTCAAAACCAGTCTGGCGGGCTGCCAGGTCTGGGTGGGGGCAGTGACTGACAGGCTGGTTATTGGAAAGCTCCCATCACGAAGCCCGAGGAATTTTGTTTGGTTACCATGGTGACCTTCACTACAAGCGCACTGACTAAAGCATAAGGAATCTGTTACCTAAAACCAGTGGCCCTGAAGCCCCAGCTGCAGGAACCATGCTTATCAGTAGCCTGTTCCCCTTGACCCCATATCCCTGCCCTCCCCAGCTGAGCCTCCCCCCTGCCTCCCATAGCACAGGCGTCTCCGAGCTTGCACAGGACAAGACCACGCACATTCCGCCCAGTGGGCTTGGAAACCGGCTCTAAATAGGGAGTTAGCTGCCCCCTGAGGCCCCCTGCAGGACGGCCAGGGACGGCCAGGCCAGCACATGTGTCTGGGGCTTAGTCGGAAGCCCTCAGGATTTCAGGAAGCTGTGCAGGGTGCCTGGTGGCCCCCGTGCCAAGTTCACACTGTCCCCGCGGGCCATCGGTCTCTGCCTCATCACGTTTCTGCCTTTTAAACCCAAGCTCCATTAACTAAAGGTCATCCCGCAGCCCGGAAATCAAGATCCTCTTTGCTTTGCTTTTTAATCCCTGAATTTAGGGGGATTTTCAGAAGTTCAGCTCCGCAAGGGCTGGGTTTTTCTCCAGGACTCTTTAGCCTACCTGGAGGAATCGTGGCCTCCCGGGCAGCTAAGGAGCTCCCACACCTCTCACAGGGCTTCCTGACTCTGCCTGTGCCTCCCAGGCCTGGCACGGACAGAGCCCTCCCCCAGCTCTGCGCCGCCACGCACCCCGCCCTCGGGCCCCACACCGTGGTCTCACACTGCTGGTGCGCTGCCTTCCAGACCCCTCCACGCTGCTGCCCTTGAATGCGCTTCTAAACCCACTGCAAGACCTTCTCTTGTCTGAATCTCACAACAGGCCTTGGAGGCAGAGGCAGGCAGGACAGATGTCACTGTTTGGCATTTGATCAAGCTGCTAGCGGTGGCACAGGTGAGAGACAGCACGACCCGGCGAGGGCAGGAGCCCCACTGTGGCCCTCACATGGGGATAAGCTCCCATAGAAAGGGCTCCATTCCACCCACTGGCCGCCGCCCCTCACACCTGCCGTGCCAGGCCCCCTCCACCCTCAACACTGGCCTGCCAGCCTCTTCCTTCACTAAGACAGTCTCTGGGAGCCAACGCACGGGCAGGCTGTGCAAAAGAGAAGAGCCTCTGAAAAGCCTCAGCCCCATAGAGCAGCCTTCAGGGGGGCTCCCAGTGGCACACAGAGCTCGGGTCTGTAAGTGCCCTCACACGGAGGCCTTGCTGGAGACACGGAGGCCAGGGTGAAGGGGGTTTGATTTTTTTGTTTTGCTGCAATGGTATTTACTGGACTGGCGGGTGAACGATCTGCCGTGGCAACAGCTGGGGCCACACAGAACTTGTTCCCGGTGCAGGGAGCAGCTGGAGAAGCAGGGTGCAGTCTCAGTTGAAGAGCAATGACATTTTTCAGTGATCCCTGGCCGGTAATGGGCTCAATGACATTTCCTGCTAATCCACGGGTTTCTGTACTCTGCTGTCCCATCTGCGGGCAACGGGATTGCCTTATTCACAAAGAGCCATGGTCATGCTCTATGGTCACTTCACAGAGCTGTGTGGTAGGTGGATTTTCCACACCCACTCCCAACCTCCTATATATATATATATATATATATTTTTTTTTTTAAGGATTGATTTTTTTTTTTAAAGATAACAGAAATGTATTATCTCACAGTTTAGGAGGCCAAATGCACCCTTTATTTTTTTTAGTTAGTTTTGCAGCCTTTTAGGGCTGGCTCCAATCAAGACAGAGGTCCTCAGGGCCATGGAGGGGAGGGGCTCATGGTGGCTTCGAGATAAAGAATCTGCCACTGCTTCTCTATCATGTCTCTACATGGGCAGGCTTTGCAGAGTGAGGCACCACGGAGAAGGGGATGCTCTGGTCCCCAGGCCTCTCTGCAGAGACACAAAACAGAAGAACCCTAGGGATGGGACTTAAACACTTTCCCTCCCTGGGCTTGGACCTCAGAGAGGTCTTCCTGCTGCCAGCCCCACGGCGCAAGCCCCTGATGCCCCGGCAGTGACCTCATGGTGTCTGGACTGGGCAGCTCTGCTCTCATGCAGAGCCTGCCCCATCAGGGGCTACTGCCGGCAGAAGTAGGGACACAGTCGATGGAGAGGGGCACAACTGTCCTACAAATTGACCAAGAACACAATCTGCACTGGGATCTGTTTTGGGTTTAGGGTCCCATAGAAGATCTGGTGAAAGCCATCTCCATGGACACAGGCACACAGGCCCAACTATTAGGGTTCAGGTCTAGGCATTCTTGGAGGCCCAGAAGCCCACCCATGGGCCTCAAGAGGGGGAGTCACCACCTCGGCAAGGACCAGCTCTCCACAACCCCCACGAAGACACTTGCAGTGAGTGAAGCATTTCCTGGTGAAGGAGTCAGCCCCTGAGTGAGGTGGCGGTAGGAGGGGGGAGAAGCACCCTTGAGGGGAAGGGCACACACACCACCAACAAGGGGGAGGAAGACTGGGGAGAAGGGGGCTTCCTCACCCAGCCAAGGAGCCCAGGAGGCAGGTGGCACCTCTCCCGAGGTGGGCTGGGGGTTGAGGGAGAGCCAGAGTGCCGCCCTCCAAACCCAACACAACCCCCACACGCTGTGGGCTCCAAGCAGATTTTCAGAAAGAGCCGTGAGCCTCCCCACATCAGGCCAGGGGGAGTGACTCTGCCAGCAGAGGGCATTCAGCCCGAAAGTAAGGAAGAGACACTGCAGCAAGATGCCAGGTGCTGGAATGTGAGGCTCCTTGCTGGGACTGGGGGCCCGAGGAAGGGCCAGGTGGGCAGCATGAGACTCCCTGCCCCGTTTCCATCAGGACAGCTCTGTTCCCCTCTGCCCCCAGAGAGTCTCCACTGGCGGGTAATGTTGCACTTGGGAAAAGGACTTGCTGGTCAACTAACGTCTGATGCCAGGCCCAGCCTCTCCTTCTTAGGACACATGCTCTGACCTGGGGCAGGGCCAGGACCCCTCCCCACTCTAGGAGTCTAAGATCTTCTTCCGCACTGCTTTTGTTTCCATCAAAGCCTAACTGACAATACAGTAAACACACAGACACACACACACACGTGCGCACGCACGAACACAAGGCACACACACGTACACACATATACAAGCACACGCATGGCTGGCAGCAGACAGTGGGTCAGATTCTGTCTGACAATCGTGAGAATGGAGCTTGGAAAAAAGCGAGATAACTGGTACTGGAAGAGGAGGACCTTTGTCCTTTGTGCATTTCCACTAAAAGTGAAAAAATAAACTTCTACACAGTAGGTCTTGTTGTATTATGCTGGCACAGTGAGACAAAGGAACTCATCTCTTGTCCACACACTATCTTACCTGTGTTTTAGTATTCCCTAAGCTACCTGCCTTTTCGAGTGAACCGATTTCAGTTTTAGTAATCTCCCAAGTGCAGGCTGAGGCCAAGAGTCAGGGCCATCTCCTGAATGCAAAGAACAGGCTCCACCTAGCTGTGGGCAGCCGAGCCCACCTGAGACAGGATAGCGGGGGGACAGGAAGGGTCAGGAGTCAGCATGCTGCGGGCAGAGGGTCAGTGTGGACTAGGGGAAGTGGGGCTGACCTGCAGGGGGAACGCCCGCCCTTGGCTTTATTCACTGGAGCCTGCTCTTCAGTGGGGCACCCTGGGGTGCTTACTGTAAGGGCTCTCTGATGCTCCCAAAACACCCTTCTTGAGCCTCGGTGAAGACAGTCATCCTGCAAGGTCTGCAGGCAAAGCTACCCATGGCATTCTCTGAAGGCGGCCACAGGCACGGGAAAGCCAGCTCTGGCCCCGATGAGCTAGGGATGGACAGAGGCAGACGCCCAGGCTCCCCACATGAAGGGAACCTCCTCGGGCTGGGACAGTTGCAGCTTCCCTTTATCACCTAACACGGCTGTGGCGCCCACCCATTTCCCCTGATTCTTCGTGAGCCTGTCTCCATTGCCAGTGTGAGTCCCCCCTCCAGGGAGCCAGGACCATGCTTCTTTCTGCTCTCTGAAGGAAAACAGCCCCTGGCTGGTGCTAAATAGCCCTCCTTCAGACCCGAAGGGGGAACATAGTGGGAATGGGGTGCTCAGGGGCCTCTCATCCTGGGCTCACAGGGTTCAGAGAAACAAGGTCTATTATACCCAGTGTCACATGCTTTGGGGGAAGAGGGCAGAAATCAAAAGATGACCGACCTCCTCATTCCCTCCTGCAGAGCAACGCACCCTCCTGCCTCAGCTGGCCCAGCACGGATCTTGTTCCCCCGTGTCCTGGTTGGGTGGCAGTGGGTTGTTTGTGTATAGGAGGGGGCAGGAAAGTCTCGTCCTGCCATACCCACCATGGCCTGGGCCAAATGCAGCATGAACCCTGCTCCAAAGAGGAGGGACGTCTAGGCAGTGTGGCCTTGGGGGATGTGGAGTTGCCAAGGATGGAGGGAGAGGCCGGGACTACTGTGGAAGGAGAGAACCCCTTTCCCCCAATGCCCACGGCCTGCTTGGAGGCGGGCGATGGCTCACTTGGCCTCGCCAGCCCAGCCAGTGTTAGAAGCTCATCCTTGGCTGGCTGTATCAGGGTTATGATTAAGTTACACAAGTTAGTGTGCCCATGAGGCTCAAAGGCAGAGCCCAGGGCGGGGTGGAAGCAGCTCGAGCACGTGCAGTTGAACACAGTCTCCTCTGCGGTCCACGTAGCCCCCGTGGAGCCCGCAGCTGCTGCGCAGAGCTCACCACTCCCCCCGACGCCTCCTAGCCCAGAACGCCAGAGCCATTCTCTGACCCCACAGGGCCTCGCCTGGCCTTGACCCTCCAGCCAGGGGGTGTGCACGCAGTGGGCACTTAATCAGTGTGTGGCAGCGGTGTGCGAGGGCACCTGTGTCCGTGGCAGGCCAGCCCCCAACCCCCAGCAGTGTCCACAGGGAACTCACTTGAAGTTCTCGGGATACTCTGTGATGGCCATGTTGATGACGTCCAGGGCGTGCTGGTAGTGCTTCTGGGCCGAGAAGAGGAGCGCCAGCAGGTGGAGGGCGCTGGCATCATCCCTGCACACTTTCAGGGCCTCCTGCAGCTGCTCCATGGCGCTGGAGATCTGCCAGAGAAGATTGCCAGCTTAGTGACCTTCTCCAAGGCCCAGCCCTCCCCCCAGGACTCTGGTGCCAGCGCCGGCCAATGAGAACAGAGCAGACTCAAGTGAGACCCTGGGCCCTGGGGGTGGGGCTGGTGCTCTGACCAGAAAACACAGACCTAAGTACCATGGCGAGAGGGATCTGCTGTCCCAGATCAGGCTCGGGCAGCCACTGCTGCTCGGGGGTAAAGAGGAGCGGGTTTAGGGTGCAGCACAGAGGATCTGGGTGGATGTGGGGGCCGTAAGGAGGCCATCCAGGTCCCTGGGTGCAGACCCAGAGGTGGGTCTCCTCTGCACCTGTCCGTGCAGTGATGGAGACCACACACAAATGCCTCCTCCTACTCAGAGACCCACAACTTCGGCTCAGGGGTCAGGTAGGGGCGTGGCTGCCGGCCCGGCCACTTCCTAGCTAGAACCTTCCGGCGACTGCTCTGAGCTACAGTTCTTAGCTACAAAGTGAGGAGGACGGTCGTGCCTGTGCCAGCGGCTGAGAGGGTGAGACGACGTGCGAGAACATTCTGCCCAGTCCTGCACCTGTGGGACGTGCCTGTCCCTCCTCAAGCCCCCAGAGCCCAGGCAGCTGCGGAGCTAAGATGCTTCCTTCTCCTCCTGAGGGCTGTGTGCTCTCATGCCCTTGGGACTGGCGACTGCATCGGCTCCGGCAACTCTCTCCACATCCGTTCCCTATCCTCCCAGGAACCAGGGAGTCTTTTCCAGAAAGTCTTGCTCCTTACCACACCTCAGACATGGGCCTCCCGTGCTCCCCGAGGGGCCTATGGTGCAGGCCAGCTGGGGCCTTAGGTCCCTAGTCCCCTCTCCCTCCAGCCTCGGCACACACTGTGAGTACTCGGTCCAGGCCCTGACTCCACCCATGGGAAACTCCTTTTATGGAAAGTTCAAGGAAAGGGCAGGAAGCAAGGTTACTGTGGTCACTGGTTCAGCTTGCCTGTGTCTCCCCAAGGCTGCTTCTCCCTGGTGATTCTCCAGAGTGAAGCCCATTATTCGGGGCCGAGTGTCCAAACCCACAGCTGTCACTGCTCAGGCAGCCACACGTGCTCTGAGCAGGATGGGCTGGAGGCTATCAGACACCCGGGTGGGCCAGGTCTAGCCTAGTGTCCATGCGACGGTCCTCAGCTCCCTGAGGCTCCCAGCATCTGGGGTCCCCAAGGAAACTGGGAGCCAGGCTCCACTGGCCTGGCGCTGCCATCTCTCTGGGAGGACAGACATCCATCAGGGGTGGCTGGATAATTAAAGATACTAGAAAAATGTATCACCAAAGGTTTATCACAAACTTGATTGGCAAGAGAAGCCCCGGAGCTTACAGCGGGCTGAAAATGAAGTGCTCTCGGGTACTCGCGCCTGTGTTCTTCGGAACACCAGAGCAGAGCGATGGTCCTTGGCGAGAGTGCCAGAGAGGTACCAAGTGCCTCATCCCAGACCTGAAAGCCAGGAGCCCCACGGAGCAAGCTTTGTGGAAGGTGAAGACATAAATGCTTCCTGTGGTCACTCAGCAACTTCTCAGGAGACCGAACTCTTCAAGAGGCCGTGAGGGCAGAGAATAATCCCTTGCTGTGTGCCCACCTTGGGCTTTACCACAGTTTCTGACTTCATCCTTACTGGGTCTCTCAGAGGGGCAGTATGAAGGTGCTCATATAACGGACAAGAAAACAGGGACTTGGAGAGGTCAGGTCCCTTGCAAAGGGTCACGTGGCTGGGCAAAGCAGTGGTGGCAGGAGCAGCTCCGCAGCCCTCGGGGACCTGGGAGTTAGGAAATGTGACAACCCACCTGGCGGACGAGGGCCAGCTGCAGGGAGACATAGAGGATGACCTGGGGGTCCCCGGGCGCCAGCTGCTGGGCTCTGTATGGGGAGAGGGGGTGACAGGTCAGCGAGCAAGGACTGAGCACCCAGTGTGTGATGTGGGCCTCCCGCATGCCAGTGCTCTGCTGGGTGCTGCAGGGCGAAATGTCGGGGGTTCTCAGAGGGTGCCCGGCGGGGGATGATGGCGGTGGCAGCCCGTGGGCAGCAGGCTCCAAGAGAGTTGGCTCTGCCGAGGCAGGGCGCCATCTGAGAGGGGAGGACTGGGGAGTGGGGAATGGCCCTTGCCTCTGGGCAACTGTTGGCCTGGCTGAGGCCCTGTGGTGGCCTTGTATGGAGCCTGGAGCCTGACCTCTCCACTGTAGGACAGAAGGGAACACTCCTGCAGGTGGAGGGGCTGGGAATGGCCTCTCTGGTAGCGAAGCCTTGGGAATGAGGAGTTGGCCCTAGTAGCTCAGTGGGGATTGGCCTGGATGGGACTTTTACCTCCCTGGGTTCAGGAACAACCTGCCCCAGAGAGGGGCTGGATGTGCTGTATGTTCCTGTAGGAAGGCACAAGATGTCTAGGGCGGGGTCCGGGCTAGCAACTTCCACAGCAGTACTTGGGGGGAGTAAGACTCATAGGGCTCACAGGGAGAGCCCTGCGATGGGCCAGAGGAGCGGGGGGCAGGATGCTCAGGCGGGACCCAAGGCTATGGAGGAGGCAGGGGCTTAGCAAGGATGGGTCCGAAGGAGGGAGGGAAGGAGGGAGGGCCAGCACAGGGGAGGGGCTTCTCTGGCATCCCCTTCACTCCTTCCCTCCGGGACCTTGACTGCCAGGAAATGTCTGTGAGGACTGGTGTGGGGGGTTCTCACAGCCCTCAGGTCAGAGAGGGGCTGGCAGGAGGCAAACACCAATTCTGAGCCCCTGCTACCCTTAAGGCACATATGTAAGGTGCTTTTCCAGCTTTATCTCAGAATTCTCACAACATCCATGGGCTCTGATTCCCATGTTAGAGCCCTGAGCTCCAGAGGGGAGGGGCTGAGCCTAGGGGTGCCCCACCATCACTGAAGGGCTCCACCTGCCCACCCAACCCCAAAGGCCTGTCCCTGCTTCCCGCGTGAGCTCTCAGAGCCTTGGTTTCCTGGTCAATGAACTGGGGCTGGAAACCTTCACTCTGCCACCACCACAGGGTCCAGGGAGATAAAGTGCGTGAACGTGCCACCTGGTGCCTCTGCTGGGCCGGGGGTCCCCTCACCTCTCCAGAGTCTGCAGTGCTTTCCGGTGCAACTCATCTTGCTTGGATTTCAGAGTCGCTGCAGGAGACAAGACAGAGACAGAGCCATGAGGGCGTGCTGAAGGGCTGCAGGCCCAGCCCTGCCCCATCCCGGGGGGCACAAGCTCTGCAGGGAGAGGCCCGATGAGGGCCTCATCCGGCAAATCCTGCACTCCATCAGCTCTGCGCTGCTGCCACCCACCACCCTAGTCACCGGCGGAGGGTGTGGGGCGTCCACTTGGCCCCAGCCTCCCAGCATGTGACTCAGCACACCGGCTCCCTCCACTCCTTCACCTTCTTTGCCACCTGAGCCTGGAGAGACAGGCTCCACGGGCTGATGCCTGCCTCCTGGGGCTTCCTTACCCACAGGGCTCTTCTTTTTAAACCATTTTTAACAAATTTTCAGTGTTAAAATTTAAGGGCAGGTGTTTGAAGTCTCAGCTGCACACGGAACCACCTGGTAAGCTTTAAAATGACTGTCACCCAGGCCCCAGCCCCGTCCTGGTCAGATTACTCTTCCAGGTTTAGTTTGCACGGGACCCCACTGCTCCCCTTCCTGCAAGCATACAGAAGTAGGTGGCTGCCTCACTGATGGGGGGACACGCGGCTGAGCTGGCAGGGTTCGGGAAAGAATGCCAGCCTCGGGGCGGCAGGAGTGGAACCTATCCTCCAAGCACAAGTATTTATTAAGCACCGACTGTGTACCCAGCACTGTGCCATGTGTCAAGGGAGGTTTAAAAGACCCCAGAAGGTCAAAGCAGTGCTGAGGGTAAGAGCAAAACAGAATAAAGACACTGTGGGGTCCGGGCGGGCAGCATATTACAGACTGCGGGCACACAGGAGTTCCAGAGGCGGGTATCAGCTCTGCCGAGGGGCTGGGACCTGGCCTCGAAGGGTGGGTCCATGAAGAGGGCATGTGTGAGAGTGATGAAGTCTGGGTAAAAGAGTGGAAATGGGACTGAGGGGTGAGAGAGAGAGAGAGAGAGTGTGTGTGTGTGTGTGTGTACTCAATAGAGATGTGCTGGGCACTGGTGGGACAAGATGCCCGGGAGGCCACCGGGAAGCCTGAGCCCCCCAGGCAGAGGCTCCGAGGCCCTGGCACTCACCGTCAGTGGCCTGCAGGCTGTATGTGAGGCCCAGTGCCAGGTAGCCCTTGGCAAGGAATTCCCCAGCTTCCTCCCCGAGGTCGATCACTGTCGTGGCAAAGCGCTCTGCCTCCTCCAGCTGCAAAGAGGAGAGGCATAGGTCACCAGGAGGGCTTTCCTGGCCTCGGCATGCAGCCCTTCAGTCACCAGCCTTGGACACTCAGAACTGCAATTCCTCATGTGTGGGCAGCGCGACCAGAAGCCGGGTGGCTTGTCTGAGACCATACCACCCTAAGTAGAAGAAATAAGGCGGTTTCCTCTATCAGCAATTCTCTGGACCTCTTACCCGCAACCCAAGGGCCTGAGCTCAGCGTCGCAGGGTGCTACCTCTCACAGGGAGAAGCTTCCCTCGCCCCAGACAGCCTAGCTCCCTAGAGCTTATTCTGCCAAGAGCGGGGACCCAGGACCAGGCCACTCTGTGACAGCTCCTTTCACCATCTGGCCTCTGTCTGTGTCTGCCCTGTGCAGCAAAGAGAGGGAAGCTGGGGCCGGGGGGCAGGCAGAGCCCTGGGACTGATTCTTGGGGACATCGCCAACCCTGCCGAATGGGCAGCCTGCCACTTGGGCTCTGTCTGTGAGCTTGCTCCCGGACACAGGGAGCTCACACTTTTCAGGGGAAAAAGGCCTGAGGCTGTTTTTGTCCTGGGGACAGGAGGAACCGTTCGAGTTGGAAAGAGACCAACTGGCGCAGGTCACGTGTGCACACCCCATCACACAAGTCACATGACATGAAGAGGGGCACGCACAAGGCAGCCCTCACAAGCTGCCTGGGGCCCCCACAGTGGTCAGGCCAGTCAGGGAGGTGGGAGATAGCTGGGGGTCTCAGCCATGCCCACGCATGGCCCACAGGCCTCCAAGAGGCCCCCCTCCTCCTCCCCAGCCCAGGAATGTCATCTGTCCCTGTGCCTGGCATGGCAGCGTACTGGCGTCAGTGTCACCGAGAACAAAGACTGGCACCACCCCACAGCTAGGGGGCTGAAGGGACCATACCCGAAGCCCCACTGCCACCCAGACGTCACGGCCCCATGTGGGGCGTCTTGCCCGCAGCAGAGGGCCATCAGGGAGCTACATTCAACCAGGGAGCTAGACTCAAACCCCAGGTGGCGTCTGGCATTCACGCCAGTGTTGCTCCTGCCCTGTTCTTGTCCTTGCCACCCCACCCTGGCAGGAGAGGGGCAGCTCTGTGCATCTTGTGGCCTGACCACTGGCCACAGCCAGGGCGCCGGTAGACCCTCTGTCCCTGGAATGTGGAGCTGAGACCCTCAGACAGAGGCCATCAGCAGAGGGGAGGGGCGCTGGGGAAGCGTGCCCTCTGCACACAGCCATGGGAAGCTCTGTGCAGGGGAAGGGCTGAAGGAACAGAGATCCCACTGTGCAGGGAGGGAAACAACAGAACCAAAGTGCAAGGAAGCAGAGCCTGTGAGCAGATAGCCCGGACAGAGATGGTAGGAGGGGGGGTGAATCCCTCTGAGGCCTGTCCACCATCCCTGACTTAGGCCGCCTGACGCATGCTGACCAGGGCAATGCTAAAGCCCCCTGTGGTGGTGCTCTGGCTGCTGGCCTGGGCAGCGGGCCACCTCCAAGTTGGGGGGCTGGTCACTGAGAGGAGTAGGGAGTCTAAGGACCTAAGTTCTGACACCATCAGGCCCCAGGACTCAAGGTTTGGGGGAGGCCGTAGCTCAGGAAACCCCTCTGCTGCCTGCTGCCCACCTCGGCCGGCCAGGCGGGCCCGTGGCTGTAGCGGCTAAGACCAGTGTCCTGCAGCACCCGGCCCAGCAGGACCTGGGGCAGTGGCTGGGGCGGGGTGGCTTCGGGGACCTACAGTCAGAGCCAGGTGGAGAGAAAAGCACTGAAGGATGAGCTCCCAGACACAGGCTCTGAGCCTCGCCCAGCACCTAACAGCAGTGGGGCCTGGCGCAGATCACTTCGTTTCTGTGCCCCGAAGGTCCTCTTCTGCAAAATGGAGACTTGGACACCCCCCTCCCCCGCAACTGCTCCTCTGCACAGACCTTCGCAGAGGCTTCTGCAGCAGCAGGCTCTGTGATGGGCCCAGCTGGGGGGCCCCAACGACAGGGAGGGGGATGCCCAGATGAGTTCACACGCAAGTCCTGCAAGTTGACCCCATACGACAGGGTGGCTCTTAATTCAGGCTCCACTGTGTGATGCTGGCATGGGGCTAGTGGAGCCCCAAGAGGACAGTCATGTGGCTGTGGCTGTCCAAGGAAGACTCATGGCAGAGGGAGGACAGGAGGCACCAAGAAAAGGGTTAAGTGAGCAAACTGACCCCCCCCCCAATATCCCATTACTGATGCAACTCATTTCATACACTGTCTTTAGGCATCATTACGCACCAAACAGGAGCAAGCTGGTTTACAAACCACCAAGTACAAGTTATAGAATCTAGAAACCTACTGCAACCATGTATATACACTGTTCCCATGACCATGTCCTTCTACTCAGCAAATGCCAGCTTCTATCTCTTGCAACTCATGTAGGGAAGGTGCTGGGAAGAAAGCTCAACAGTTACTGGGAAACAGGGAAAAGTCATTCTCTAGTTCATACACATCATATTCTGGGTTAGTAGAGCTCACCATACTTTAGTGCAAACAGGGGAGCCTGGATGGCTCAGTCAGTTGAGTGTCCGACTCTTGGTTTCAGCTCAGGTCACGATCTCGGGGTCGTGGGATCAAGCCCCGCACTGGGCTCCGTGCTCAGCAGGGAGTCAGCGTGAAGATTCTTTCCCTCTGCCCTCCCCCCACTTGTATGTGCACCCTCTCTCTCTCTAAAATAAATAAATCTTTAAAAATAAGTGAAAACATACATCCTTAGCTTGTCCAATCTGTGGTCCACTCTGACCTGCAGGTCAGGAGCCTTCCTTGGCCAGTACTTGCCAGCCTTGTCTGTGCAGTTTAAGCACAGTGTCAGCATTCATCTCAAATCAAACTCACAAAGCTTGAATGTACTGTGGTCGCTCTGGCAGCACACACAAAGCTTGAATGACCCTTTCCCTACATGGCCAACGCTATTTTGGTTTCTATGACCTACTACAAAGCAAGCTTTTTGCTTTGTGGAGTCCTTGCAGGGATAATGAAGGAAAAAAAATTGTCAGTTCTTGTAAGTATGACAATATACAATATGATGACAGAAAGTATTAAAATATGTGGGTGCTCTAACTGGCCAGTGGAAGGAAAGAATGCTATCAGAGCAAAACAAAAACAAAAACAGAAACAAAAAAACCCCCGAAAACAAAAATCCAAAATTTACATTTATTGTAAATATATTTTAAAGAAATATCTATGTTGTGTGTGTGTGTACACACACGCACACACAACGCACCATTCCCCTTGCTCTAAGACATGAGTGGCAATCCTAATGCCCTCGAGAATGTGGCTTTGTCATTTTTGCTCCGAAGTACTAAAAGCCCACCCAAGTCCAGCATTAGCTCTGCCCTCACGAGTAAGCTCTCTACGCAGATGACAGCCTTGAGGCTAAGAACACAAGCACTGGTGCAGACTTCCTGAGCTCAAATCCTGGTCTGCGGTGCCTCAGTTCCCTCTTCCATAAAATGGTACAAGTGTCGCCTCACAGACAGACATCCAGTTGCTGGGAGGACTGAATGGGATAAGACACTGTGAATGCTCAGAGCAGTGCTTGAATAAAGGCAAACCATTATTATTAGTGATTTAATTTCTATCTATAGTTAGTTGAGTCTTCCAGAATTTTCTTCGGTCTCAGCCTGACAGATGTGGGAAGGACCATCTGAGAAGAGTACTTGTGCCCCTGTACTTGACCTCGCTGACAAACCGGTTAAGTGGTGGCAAAGACTGTGCTGGAATCCAAAGGGGGTACTGCTGCCTGCCTTTGTCTCTTGCCCAACCCTTAGTCAGAAAAGGAGACTCCGCACAAGGATCAGCTGGGTCTCCACAACCCCATACAGTCCACTGTGCCAGCTGGTCAGACCCTCAGATTCTCTCCCTAGGGTCCAGGACACACATATACCCACTAACCTATTCTTTGTCACAATACTCACCCCCACTGTGGGTAATACACGCGGATATATCTGTCCTATTCCCTGAGAGCCTATTTCAATTTTTTCTTAAGAAAGAATTGTAGGGGCGCCTGGGTGGCTCAGTCAGTTAAGCGTCCGACTCTTGATTTCAGCTCAGGTAATGATCTCAGGGTCATGAGATCGAGTCCTGCGTCGGGCTCTATGCTCAGCGAGGAGTCTGCTTGAGATTCTCTCTTTCCCTCTCCCTCTGCCCCTCCCCCTGTGCATGTGCTCTCTCTAAATAAATAAAAATAAAATCTTAAAAAAAAAAAGAGTTCTATTTCACAACCCACTAATAGGTCTCAACTTCCAACGTGAAAGCCACAGCTCTAATCCAGTGGCTGAGTTGAGCGGTGCCCGCCCCACCTCCAGCCACCCCCGACATCTTTCTCCCTGGGACCACCTCACTCGGCCTTTCCAATCTCCAGTCACTTCTCTGGTGGCCTTGAAAGCCAACAGCTGGGGGCTCTGAAGTTGGGCCTGCTGTTTCTGCAAGATTATCTCAGGTTACAGTGCTGGGCTCTCCTTGCTCATCAAAACTCCTCCAAGGTGACGGGGTTTTAAATTCTTTTCAACCATTCTCCTTTCAGTGATATACTGCTTTTTACTATCTCCTTTACCTACAACAGCCCTGTCACTTTGCCATGAACCCCAGGTAGAGACCCCCTCCCCCATGCCCCTGCCATTCTAGAGTGGTTTCGTGCCTGATGGCACAGGTGTTATACAGCTGAAGGTTCTGGGGCAGAGGGAGCTGAGGGGACCTATCCAAGGCCATGTGGTGAGTGAGTGACAGGACTGGGTGTCCACCCCGGGTCTCCTGAGCCTACGTCTGGAGCTTTCTGAGCTGCCTGAGTCACAGCCGCCCTCCGTGGCTCTTCACTTTCTTCCTCTCTGACCATTTGGGAAAAGGATGCATGGAAGGCTCTAATGTTTGGACCCTCTGCTTTGGCTTTCCAGAAGTAAGGGCAGCGTTCCCATGACTTCACAAGTTCCGACGGCTCTCCAGGCTTCCTAATTTGGTGCCCACACAGACGGGCCTCTGGCTCGCACACGGTCCTCTTGCTCGGCTGCCTTCCACTCCCTGGGCTGCCTCATCCATCTTGCACTGGGCCAAAGAGGTTGTACCCCTGGCAGTTCAGCCTCTTCCTCCCTTGCCGGGACCCGGAGAAAGTCCCTCTCGGAGCCTGCCGAGCTTGTCGAAGCAGCATCTCTGGGTCTCCTCTGGCCCTTCCCCTGGGGCCCGGGACCTGTTGCTAACCGCTCCACGGCAAGGGCACTTTCCCCTCCTGAGAGGAGCTGGATGAAATTGCCTTATTTCCACAGCCAGGGGCCGAGTGTTGGGATTCTTGATTCCCTGCCTCATAAACACTCACCTCATCTTCCTGGCTCAGGCCAGCCCTGACTCGGAAACGTGAAGGTAAGGACACAAAAGCACCTCCCTTCTGCGACCCCGCTATTTTGAAGGGGCTGTTGCAGGATGGCTGCTGTTCATCAGGGACCCGCCGTGGGCTAGGCAGCGACGCTCCTCGGCTCTGCTGTTCAGAGCCCCACCTGTACAGGGTGGATGTGACTGCTTCCAGGGTACAGAGGAGGCACAGAGAGGGGGAATGACTCCCGTAAAGCCACACAGCTACTACCTGGGCGGGGAGGGATTTGAATGCTATCCTCTCTGCCTCCAAAGCCTGCGGGCGCTGTTTCCCCCACTTCATCCCGCCCCCTCAGGGAAGAGGCCGAGAGACAGCACCACAGACATTTCCGAAGCAGAGCACGGCCTGCTTTCCCACTTCATGACTCCCCTTTCATGTGTGACACACAGCACACACGCACACCCCCATCTCCTATCCTCCCACGGGAGCCTCCACTTTTTAAATTACATACATTTTACATAATTGTGTTTGCAGAGATCCGAAAAAAATATTTACAACTCTCTTTCCTTCCTGCCCCAAATAACTGGCTGGGAACCTTGGCAAGACATCGGCCGTGCCAAGGCGTGAGGCTGCCACGCACTGCTGTCCCCGGGTCAGAGGTCGGGATGCCCTCCCCTGCCTAGGGGAGCCCAGGCTAAGCCTTGGGGCCAGTGCTCTCCCACCTGAGCCCACGCCTGCCCCGGGTGCAATCACCTTGCAGCAAACCCTGTGTCAGCCAGCCTGCGACTGAGCAGTCCCTCTGCCTGGTGCACCATGACTCGAGGGCCACCTTGCTCTCAGACCCAGGCTCAGCCTTGGGCGTCCCACGCTGGCTCTGGGCATGGGGACAGGACGTGGGGACAGCAGGTGTTCCACCTCTGGGCACATGGCCACCCAGGCCGGTTTCACCCAGCACGGCTCGTTTTTCAGATGTCCCAGTTTCAGCCTCCCTTCCTGCAACCCGGGCCAAGTTGTCCACCCCCAGATTTCTGTCCCCTGCTCATGGAGCTTGGCTGGGCAATGGCTGGGCCTACTGGGGCTGCCGTGAGCCAGAAGAGCTGCAATGGCAAAAGACAGAGGTGGCCTCAGATGCCTTTCAGGAACCGTCTCTGTCCCAAGCACCAGCACCCCTCTGCCCGTCGAGGTCAGACACATTCTTCCTCCTTGTGGCCCCGGAATAGAGAGTGCTGGGCCACCCTCTCCTGGCCTCCTTGGAGAACAGGCTGCCCTTAGCTACCCATGGTCTGTTCTCTGCCCAGCGCCAACTTGGGAACCTGAGAACCGCTGAACCAGAGGCAGACTTCCCACACCCATCCCTCCCAGCCAGCTGGGGTGAGAGTCATTCTAGAAGATATGAGTAGACATCTAACCACATGCAGTGTTCTTCGCTGGGGAGAGAGGCTCAGGGCTCAGACTTGGTAAGGAAAGAAGGTCCCCGACTAGCAGGGAGGGAAGTACCATGTAAAGCAGAATTGGCTGTTGAGTGGTTACGCTCATAGGCTGGTAGGATCTACCCACTGAGCACTGGACATGAACTCTGGGCTGGGGTTTCAACAAGAGAGACAGCTTCCGCCTTCAAGAGACACTGGAGATCAGAATGTAATGTGCCAGGTGTCCCAGGCAGGTATAAACGGGGGCTTTAGGGAGGTCCAGGGTTTCCAGGTTAGGGACGGCTGCCAGGAGCCACCCCCTGTCCCTCTAATGGGACCTGGCTTGAGCCTGGACCCAAATTAAACCCTGCCTCAAACCAGCCCCCAAAGCCATGCATGCCTCTCAGCTGAGGTTAAACAGCTCACCCTCTTCCCCGATTCTGATGACAAGTCTGCATGTTTAAGTTTCCTTTTGGGCTTTTCTATTTATGTTGTCATTGATGACTTTGCTCCTAACTCATCTGATTTCAATTTGGACTGATTGGATCCTAATTTTATTACCATGTAATCTGAATGCATGTAATGACTGTAATTATGCTGCTGAGGGAAACAGCTCCTCCACGGCGGGAAGGCCTAAATTTAGGCTTCCTGGCAAGGGCGGCTGCTGGCTGGGTGGACACCCACAGCCACCTCAGAGCTGGTGGCCTTGGGGAGGACAGGGGCCCTCCCCTGCCGCAGCTCGGTGAGGCGGGTACCTGGGGCTTCGTCCGGTGAGGGATGTGAGCCCCTCTGAGGAGCCCCTGGAACATGCAGGAGTGTGAGTGAGGGGTCTGCAAGCCCCCACCCCCCCGCCTCCGTGTCCCCTGGCTCCCATCACAGCCCTCTGTCACAGTGTGCAGTCTGGGTGTCTCTGCTGGTACCCGCATACCACTCCCGTCCCCACAGCTCCCCACCCGTAAGATGCAGGATGCCAACAGGCCCCCTGGAGAGACATGGGGAGCAGGGGGTTTCCCCAATAATCACGGGGTGGGGAAAGCAAACAGTGATGGAGGAACCCTCCACTGGCCTGAACCCTCCACGGTCCAAGGCCTCCTCCTCTGTGCATCTCCTGACCGTCCAGCCTTCTACATACTTTATGTCATTTATGCCACATATGAGGAACAGACTGTTACTCTTTCCATTTTATGAATGAGGAAACCGAGGCACAGCTAGGTTGGGTTGTATACCAAGACCACCCGGGGGGTGGGCAGGGAAACTCTAACCCACCTCATGGTGCAGCCGCTTCCTAATGCCTGGAGCCTGTGAGAGGTCATTCTGCCGGACATCCCCCTCACGAGAACCACCCTCTAGGGCCTGGGGCCCGACGCACCCCTCCCCTTATCCCTCACAGTGAATGAGGCCACGCCGGGCCATGCAGGCACTTCAGCTACAGGAATGTGAGAACCAGGAGACAGAGGGGGAGGTGCTCTTTCCCCGCTGCTCCTCACGCTAGGGAGGCAGTCTTCTCTGCAGCAAAGAGAGGACAAGGCCCCCAGGGGCGGTGGCAAGGCGGGAACCCAGGAGAGGGTTGGGGCCAGCCTCCAGTCCCTGGGAGACTTGGCAGGAAGGCTTAGAACACAGGAGTCTCCCTTCCTAGGGCTGGATGCCTAAGGGGGGAGAGTGGCAGCAGGAGGTAGACAGGCTACTAATTCTGAAGCGCCTGCTGTATGCACCTGGAGCCTGGCCTCTGGTGCCTAGAACAAGCTGGGCACCCAACCATGGTGAGAGTGGGCTGGGGGGTTGGGAAAAAAGTCAGGGGAGGACTGTGTGTGGGAGCAGCTCCCTCTGGGGAGACACTGGGCCTGGAGGGCAGATGAAGGCACTGGAGCGATTTTGCCTGGAGAGAACAGAGGTGGGTGGGGCAGACGGCCAATAGGCCGGACAGGATGCATTTGTTCTAGAATGTCCCCTGACATCAGGAGGCTGATGTGGCCTCAAGGAAGCTCCCAGTAGGAGGAGACACCTTCGTAGAGGCTCCACCCCAGGACCCCACAGGCTCAGAGGAGCCACCAAGGGAGCCTGGGGAGGGGAGGGCCCCGGGCCCAGTGCCTCTCACGACTCCACGCTGCTGGCCTCTGTGAGGAACTCAGAGCACCGCTGCAGGAAAGCCCGGCCTGTGGGGACAGGGTGTACCTGACTGTTCAGCCGCCTTAGCAGAGCCCTTGGCAGGCAGCTGAGCACAGGGCAGGGACCCACAGGCTGGAGCCAAAAGGAACAAGGGGTTCAAAAGAAGAGGCCACCCTCTAGTCCTGCCCATGCAGAACTGCCCCCTGTAGTAACGTGAGCCTCCGTCCGAACGATGGCCGGCCCAGTGCTCCAAGTCCTCCACTACTGCACTGCTGGGCAGGTGCCCCCCCCCCCCCCACATTTGGCTTTTTGGAGACCACATCTCAAGACTGAACCATAAACCTGATGCCAGCCTGAGCTGGGGGACCTACTGTTGCAGACGGAGGCTGGTTTTCTCAGAAGATTCCTCCTTCCAGGCCTGTCTGCCTCACAGCTCCCCAAGCACCCCCCACCCCTTATTCACATAGCAAGATGCGCGTGCCCCGATCTCATGCCCACGGCCACCCTTCCACAGGAGCCTCTGGGACCTGGGCCCTGCCCCCACAGCTCACTTACCCAGTGCAGGGACCCGATGCAGACCTTGGCGGCCATCAGGGGCACGGTGGGGTCCGAGGGTCGAAGCTTCATGCATTCCCGCAGCAGTGACACGGCGTAGGCCGACTGCAGAAGAAAGCGCAGATGACACCATCACTGGCAGCCCTGGTCTCGACAGACTGGGTACCTTGTGCCTACAGCGGGAGGGGGGGTGCTTTCCCAAGTCGCCAGTCCTTGCTCTGCACCCCTTTCCTCCCAAGAGGCAGGAAGAGGGCCCAGTGGGAGGAGCCCAGGTCACGTTGGCAGACAAATCCCTCCCAGGCCTCAGATTCTGCAGCTGGAGACTGGAGGCTGTGAGCCTTGCCCCGGTGATGCGCCAACAGCTAAGGTCACGACAGGTGCAAGCGCTTCTAAAGGAATTCAAATGTGAACCACAGAAATTTTAGAGGCAAAAAGGGGCTCTTTCAAACTTCTGAGTTCAACAGCCTTGGTTTATAGGTGACAAGATGAGGCCGAAGCTCCACAGAACTTGGAGGCAAGGCCGTGGTGGGGAGTTGAGGGGGCATAATGACTGGCAGAGGACAAGGAGGGAAGCTAAGCTGGCAGAGGCAGAGAGAACCTCCAGACAGGAATCTGGGGCCCCCCAAGGCTCCAGGGACTCAGCTGCAGAGATGGGGCCAGAATGGACCTACTGAGAATGGCCACGAGGGGGACGAGGGGGAGGCGGGGAGACCATCCACAGGCAGGCAGCAAGACTCCCTGTCACAATGAGAAACAGAACACCAGCTGACACTTATTCAGATCTTACTATGCACCTCGCATTGTTAGAAGTCAGAGCTCAGCAAAACACAGCCCACAGGCCAAATGCGGCCCTCTGCCTGCTCCTGTGAATAAAGTTTTATTGGAACTCAGCCACGCCCATTCATGTATGTATTGCCTACGGCTGTTTTTATGACAGAGTAGACGAGTTTCCACAGAGACTGGCCTGCAAAATCAAAACCGTCTACTATCTGACCTTGTACAGAAAGTCTGCCGTCCCCTGTTTTAAGTGCTTTATAAATTTAATTTTCACAACTCTCCATCGAGGTAGGTGAGTCACGTCCCCTATTTACAGATGAGGAAACTGAAAGGCGGAGAATTTAAGTAGCTTGTTCAAGACCATAGTGCCCATACATGGCTGAGCTGGGGTTTGAACAGTCTGGCTCTACGCTCATAACCACTGCCCTATCCTGCCTCTGTGGTGACTACCTGGGCAGGAGAAGCAGCCTTGGTCTCCCTGCTACACACACACACACACACACACACACACACACACACACACGAGACACACAGCACTGAGCGCTTCTGACACTTCTCCAAGAAATTCAACAGTGACACCCCTTCCCCCCAAGTGTGCACACTCCGAACTTGTGCGACCCCCAGGTAGGCAGGGGCATGTGTGTGACCACAGTTCCCACGTACTGAGCCCTACGTGAGCCAGGCTTCCTCACCATTCGGTGGCTTTCACCCTCCCCAGCGCCTCCAGAGGTACCACCAAGGTGTGAGAGCCAGCACAGGCGGGCGTCAGATGACCTCTTCCGGCAGGCTGGGAGACCGGCCTGAGCTGCAGCGAAGGGGGCCTCTGAGGGGCCTGAAGGAGTTGCCGGACAACCCACCTCTCCTGTGAATGCCACTCCCAGCCCCCCAGCCACGGCCCCCTGGCCACACACCACAGCAAGCCTCGGGCTCCCCTTGGCCTCCCTGGGTGGCTGCTGACCTCTGCAGGGTTGAAGGTTCTCTAACTTTGAAGTGAAGGTTCTACAACCCTGACCGTCCATGTTCACCCCACAAAGACCACAAAGCGTTGCTATTTCAGGAGCCATCGGAGGACTCCACAGTCAGGGCAGGCAGCTTGGTTTTTCTTGTATTTTTTTTTGTCATGCTGGTTACCTAGCAACACAGCCAATGTGACTGCTGAGGAGACCAAGAGAAGGAGCGCCCGAATCATGTCATGGACCTCGTCTTTTCTTCCTGCAGGCTGAGGTGTCAGATGTATATACATCCTCCCAGCCATATCTTTGGCACAAGTGTGGGTACAGAACCTCGATTCCTACCTTGGGCTTTGGCAGAGGCCAGCTCTGGCCTCTCTGCAGGAGGGCTGCCTGGGCCAACCAGGCAGACTGAGCTGGTGTGCAGGGTTCCCGAGGGGGTGAGAGTGCGATTCCAGAACAATCTCCTGCTGCACCAAATGCAGCCATGGGTATAACCCAATGTCTCCAGCCTGTGGGGCCTCAGGTGGGAGGAACTCACTGATCACCCCAACATCCTGCCTGTAAGCCCCTTCTCGTGCCCACCTTGCTGGTCTGTGAAGGAGCCAGGCTGGGACAGCAGCTCCCGGGATCCTGGGATGTGCTGGACTGTGTGTGGACTTCTCTGAGCCTGACTCTTCTCCGTAGGGAGGTTGAAGATCCCACATCTCCCACGCTAACACCTTCTCCCCTGACTGGGGAGTTTCCTGGAGCACTGCCAGAGATTAAAGCTAACTTCCGAGGATACTGCATTCTTCTGAGGAGGGCTCCCCAGCTTTCCTTGGCATCTCAAAGGGGTCCATGACCCACAGAAGGGTGAGGACCACTACCCTGGCCCTGGGCCTCTCCTCTTGACCCATGCCCGCTATTGCAAGATCAAAGGTTCTTTGTTTCCCAGAGGCAGGAAGAAGCTGTCACATGCCACTGTGAGCTGCCTGCCCAGGCCCCATGTGAGCTCCAGCCCCACCCGCTCTCCTCCCTCAGGCCTCACTCTATCTGTGGCCGGAACTCTCCCGGAGCCTTGGCAAGAGCCTGCTGAGCACAGAGCCAGAGTAGACCCTGTCTGTGCATTTAGGATGCTCTGGTGGGTGGTCAACGTGAGGGGCTGGGGAAGAGGTCTGGGAAGACAAAGGCCCAGTGGGGGATGGGGGTGGGAGGTCCCCCACTTGATTCTCACTATACTTCCCTGACTCCTTCCCACCTATCAGGTACCTACTCTTCTTCCTCTTCCCTGCCTAACCTTTGTGGGGGAGGTGCTGGCAAGCTGAGGAGGGCCCTCCTCTGAGCGGAGCTGCAGGGCTAGAAATGGCAGGTGGCACAGATGGGCGGGGGAGGGGGCAGGAATTCCCTCAGCCCCACAAAAGGGCTCTGGGTGTTTACAGCTCTTGGAACGATTTGCAAGCTCCTGCCACCTTCTTTCCTGCATTCGTAGCATCCTCAGCTCTAACACCCTCAGCTCGCAGCTCCGGAAAGGTTTTCCTTTCATGTCACCGCTCAAAATAGAGGCTTATGTAAGTGTAATTCTCATCAGAGAAGAAACCAGGGGGTGCTGGAACAGGGCTTGGTGGGTAGACAGCAAAGGCGGCCCTGGTGACCCGGGATAAGGTCAGTCCCCTTGCTGGGCAGAGAAGCTCCCCTTGCCTCTGTCCCGGCCACACCCCCTGGCACAGTTCTCCCCCAGACTCCCTTGTGGGTGCTGCCGCCTGCTCCACCCTTCAACCTCTCCCTCCAAGGCAGGTCCTTCCACGGGAAGGTCCTCTCCTGACACCACAACAGATGGGCAGGAAGAGAGCTATGGCCCAAACGAATGCGCCCTTTCTCAGAACCCGTGTCCCACGCTTGTCGCATGCCGTTGTACTCATCAAGTCACACGTGGAAATGCTCTGACGCCCCATGCGTGCACGTGTACTAGGAGGAAAGCATCCACAGACTCACAGTTGCACACCTGGGACACCAGATTCACACAGGGGTCTGTGTGTGACCCTCTGCTGCCCCTCACTCTCCTAGAGGAAAATCCTAAGCTGGAGAACATTTCTGACTCACAGCCATGCCCTCTGGCTAGCCCTGGAGGGCACCAGAGGAGAGCAGAGGCCCCAAAGGCAGGTGTGCAACCTCCCCCACCCACCACATGCCCTGGGCCTTACCTTCCCACAAGCCACCATGGAGAGGGCCACTTGGTACCAAAGGTGAAATTCTTCAAACGCAAACTTCATGGCTCGTTCCAGGCACTGAGGAGAGGGAGCCAGTCAGCACGATTCCCCCAGGGGTCCTCCCACTCCCAGCCGATTCAAAACCCCTCAGGGCAATGACTGCCCAAATCACTTCCTGTAGGAGGCTGCAAGAGGCCCATACTCAGTTCCTGTCAGAAACTCCAAGCATAACCTGCCCCTGCCACTGGGCAGGTTATGCTGTGTGACCTCCCCTAAGTTTCCTACCCTTTCTGGACCTTGGTTCCTACCTCCATAACATGGGAATGCCTCACAGAGTGATCAGGAAAAGGGAATGAAATTGGGTCTGGGTTTTTAACATGTGAACATCCCATTAAAATAATAACTGGTACTTACTATTACTGTGCATGGTACCGCTCTGTTTTTTTACACGTCCTAACTTATTCACTCTCCCCAACAACCCTGGGAGGTGGGTTCTTCCATTATCCCCATTTCACAGAAGAGGAGGCTGAGGTGTGAATGAGTTGCCAGAGTCACAGGGCCAGGAAGTGGCAGAGTGGGCCAACTACAAAGCCGCTCAAATGGAAAGGCTTTTCTCGGTTCTGTTGTTGTCTACGACCACTGAGAAAACTGACCGCCCCACTGGCCTGTCCGATCCTGGGCAACCCCAAAGCAGGGGCGGCCTGGTGAGATCCGGCAGACACTACAAGTGCTTCCACACGAGGGAGGCAGAAGCCAGCCTGTGAGGCCAGGATTCACCATGTGGCCATGGTCAGGTGGGGCGGGGGACAGAGGGAAGTTTCCGGGACCAGACAGCATGGACTTGAAGAGCTCAGAGGCTGGGGTTCACGTGCTGGCTCAGATGCACTCCCTCCACCATCTAGGGCAAGAAACAACCTCTCTGGGCCTTGCCTTCCTCACCCGTATACCAAGAAGGTATTACCTAAAAGCACGTTGCACGGTGCCGGGTGCAAACAGGGGCTCGGCAGAAGTCACCAGCTCTCCTCTCAGAAACCCTCCTAACCACATGGAAAGAGAAGCTACTGCCAGGAGGCCCACTCCTGTGCCAGGAGACAGGGGCCCCAGAGCCACCTTTGATCCCAGCTCTGATCTGAAAACTCAAAAATGCGTGTATGCCATTCGCCTCGTGGGGAACGGAGAGAGGGGCAGCGTGGTGCCCTGGTCCCCCTGCTTTCACCCCAGAGAGGCACCACCCCGAGAGCGCTGCCCCACGAGGGTCTACTCAATAGAATGGGGTTGCTCCGTCCAGCTTGGGTGGGAGGGGGTCCAGGGTTCTGACACACATCAAGCTCAGAGCTCTACCAGCAGAGACAGTCACAAAACACAGTGTCATCCATGTGGGAAGCTGAGAGATAGAAAATTCTCCCCTTGTGCTTCTCTATACAATGCCTTGTGTTCTTTCGAAAAAAAAACGACATGAAAACACTAATAAAACAACCAAAACCAAAACTAAAACCACCCGTCTTGCCAGGGAAGGGCAGCTCTCCTAGTCCTGGAACTGCAACGGTCCCAAGCCCAGCCTCCCAAGGACTGAGCTGTAGCCCTTGGCGGAGGCAAGGAAAGGACAGTGGAGGAGGTCAAATGATGACTCCACCTGACTTCTGGGGAGGGGGTGGGTTGCCGTACCTCGGAGAGCATGACGTACTGGCCCCTCCTGCCCAGCGTGATGCTCAGGAGGTCATAGATGGCCGCAGCATTCCGCAGGCTCACCGCCCGGTCCTCCTCCTGCTCCGGGGCCCGGCTCAGCACCACATCCCGAGTAGCCTGCAGGGGCACGTGGTTGGGAAAGAGCGAGGACAGAAAATCAGCGGCTGCCTGCCTCCAAGGCCCAGTGACCATCGCCCGTATGCTGCTAACCCAGGCCATGATCCCAGAATCTGCCAGAGCCTTTCCCCCATCCCCACGAAGGCCCCCGTGACAGGGAGAAGACCTCCACCCATAGCCTATGTTGGGGTGAGGAAGCAGTTCTCAGGGCTCCTGGTACTCAATGTGTTAGTCTGCAAAATCTCAAACCTACGGAAAAGTTGCAAGGGTGACGGCACTGACCACATCTGCTTTGTCTCTCTCTAGCATATGACAATAAGGATAGAGTCACGTGACCCTGGACTCCTAAGTACAACCACAACAGGAATGCCGGTATTTCAGGAAACGTAAAACTGGTACCTCCAATACCAGCTCCCAGTCAGATCGCCCCATCTGCCCAGCCGTGGCCTTACTAGAAGTTATCTCATCCCAGAACCCAATCCAGGACCATGCCCACATCCCAGGGCCACGTCTCTTCAGTCTGCTCTCACCTAGAAGGGTCCCCCAGCCCTTGTCTTTCAGACCCTGGCATTTCCAAGGACATAGGCGAGCGGTTTTGTGGAATAGCTCCTTGTGAGCTTGTAACTGTCCACTCACAAAGAGCTTCAGGTCATATCTGGAAGTGTCTGGATCAGGGGGGTGGCTCTGCTGCTTGACTCGCAGGAGGGGAGCTTGGGCTGTGGCCCCTTGGTGCCACCAGTCCTTCTGATAAGGACCTCCTAGCCCCATACCGCCTTCCCATCACCCCTGTGTTCAACCCAGACCTGATCCTTGACTCCTTCTGACCACAAAACTCTCCTCTGAGTTCCCTAAGAAACCTCTCCCACACACACGGCCTCTGTGCTCGGCGTCCAGCACTCAGGAGTTCAGTAGCTCAGAGCTGCCAGGTAGCTGCTGGGCAGGGGGCGTGGGGGGGATAGGGGGGTAATGGAAAACAGACTTTAGGACTAGGAGACTGTACAATCCAAAGCGGGGAGCTCTGTATCGCCAAGCCTGAAATCTCCCCACTGGGGATCTGGGACCCTCTTCTTCTGTGGCCTACAGTTCCACCCTCTCTTGTAAACCCACACTCTGGGGACAACACTCAGGTATGGGAGTAATTCAGCATGAATCATGGGGTCCCTGAGCTGAGCAGCAACAGGGCAGGGACGAGGCTGGGAATGCTCTATGACCGCCCCCCCTCCCCGACACACACCCTCGAGGGCTGTATCTGAGCTGAAGCAAAGCTCGGTCCCGGCCAGATGCTCCTGCTGGCTGCTCCTAGTACCCCTCTCCCTCTGTAGTAGAGGCTGAACCCCTTTCGTGTGTCGGGACTCACCCTCTTCTACTTCCCCACACAGGACCTCAGAACCAAGGATGCTGGGATAAAAGGGAGCTTGCTGGCCCTTAAAACCAATTTCCCGGTGTCGGATCCAGATCATCCTTCCTGTCCACAGATGGTCTTCAAAACCTCCCTCTGGGCAGGATTACGAACCCCTCCTCCAGGTCAGGGGCTAAGGCCCCCAAGGGTGAGGGGCTACAGAGGCAGAAGCAGCCCAATGGCCTTCAGACTGCAGGCTCTGAATGTGTCCTGTTGTGCAGGCCTGAAGTGCATTCCCAGAGGCTTCTGGGAGCCAAAACGCCTCTAAGACCCAAGGAAGTGACTCACCCATGGGGGCACTTCAGGAAGGCAGGCCAGCGGCCAGGGGCCCTGATGGTTGCCCCTCCAGCCACAGCAGGCAAGGGCTGTCGCCACCCCATGTACGTGGACCAGCCCCAGGAGAAGGTGCAGGGATGCCAGGAGATCCCCAGGAAAGATGAGTGCTGGTACCAGCCTGAGAAACAAGAGCTGGTCAGGAACTCCAAAGGGTTAAGAGGAGAGGAGCAGAGAGGGAAAAGTGCCAGAGAAATCCCCCTCCTTCCCAGTGAAATCCACCCACACAGGCACCATCAGGAAGAGAGAAGAAATTCTGAGAGGCTTGGCAGGAGCTATCTGACTAAGCAGAGTAGGAACACAAAACTGGCCATGAACCTCCCCACTCCTCCACTTCCAGCCCTCCCCTCCAGAACTCCCCGGCTCTGGCCCCTGAGGGTGGGGCCCCGGGAGGTGGCCTGCCAGGCAGCCAGGACAAGAGGGGAGGCACTGAGAGGACACGAGGAACAGTCCCTGCCCTCAGGGAGGGGAATAGGGAGCCCAGAAGCAGCAGCAGTACTTGTGCTCAGTGCAATTCGACCCAGAAACCTGGTGGGAGATGGGGCTCCTGGGTGGCTCAGCCATTAAGAGTCTGCCTTCGGCTCAGGTAGCGATCCCAGGGTCCTGGAATCGAGCCCCACATCAGGCTCCCTGCTCAGCGGGATGCCTGCTTCTCCCTCTCATACTCCCCTTGCTTGTGTTCCCTCTCTCGCTGTGTCTATCTCTGTCAAATAAATAAAATCTTAAAAAAAGAAAGAAAGAAAGAAAGAAAGAAAGAAAGAAAGAAAGAAAGAAAGAAAGAAAGAAAGAAAAGAAAGGAAGGAAGGAAGGAAGAAAAAGAAACAAACAAACCTGGTAGGAGAGAGGGGTTCATGATGAAAGGGGGCAGCACGGGGAGTCTGAAGCAGGGTGGTGGGGGCGCTTTTCTGGGGAGTATGGAGAGAAGCCTGGCTGGGCACATGCAGGATCTGGGAAACTATCCGTTCTGGGGATGGTGAGCAGCGAGCTGTGACTGCGGGCCTCAGCTCTGGTTGGCCTGTCCCTAGAGGGTAACCCCTGCAGACCCCAGCTCCTAGCCCATTCCAGACTGCCCCAGCACAAAGTCAAGCCTCCTTCTCTGTGCCTGACACGAGGCCTGGCCCACCGGGCCAGCTTCTCCCCAACCAGCCCCCGGTCCTCCCCCTGCCCCACAGAACTCCCCGCAGCTCCCTCTCTGCACCATGGATTGTCTGTCCTCTGTCAACCTGGATGCCTCCTGGCTCCTCACAGCTCAACTCAGGTACCTGTCAACCTGACCTATCCCACCAGGCAAGGCCATCCCCCTCTTGTCCTCTCCCAGCATGGGGCACACACCCCAGCCCCTGTACGCCCAACAGTTCCCTGGTTCTTGGGGCAGGGACATGTCTCGCTGTCTCCCGCACCTTCCTTGGTCCATGTTTGTACAATGAGTGACGTTAAGCAAGATTTCTGGGCTTGGTGTGTAAACTTTCTCCTCTTGCCCTCGACCTTGACCTTTAAAACAAGAGTATCTCTGACTGTGTTCCTGGGGGGTGGAAGGGGTGGATTTTTAGCACTGGGCTGGGCCTTCCCAGTAGGCAGACAGCAGGGAAGAGGTCTCCTCAGGGGGCCTCCGGAACTGGCCCTTGTGTCAAGAGGGAAGCAACTTTCCACAAAGGAAAACCCAAAGCAGAAGTGTGCCCTGGTTGTTATGGCACTAGGGCAGGGCTGCGGTAAAACGCCGTGGTGGTGCTTGCTGGGTGGGGGAAACGGGGCAAAAGGAAGGAAGCTGTGGGGGCTAGTGACAGGGCAGGAATTCGTGTGCAGCATGGAGGGCGGGGCCTCAGACACTCTGGGGGCTTCCAGTCACTGCCCATGCACCCCAGATGTCCTGTTCCCTCCTTCCCTGGGCTCACCGCCCTCCGGCCAGCACTGCTCCCAAATTCACCAGCAGCCTGCTTTGAACTAGTCCCAGTCGCTCTTTCCTCCACCATTCAAATGGCCTCGCTGGGAAATCCTTCAGATCAAATGCAGAGAGGTATGAATGTGCCTATGACCTATAAAGCAATACGCAGACACTGCATATTCTTCTCACCATCATCCTTACTCCTCTGGGAGGAATAAAGAATAGTTTCTCCTCGTTCCTCCCTGCACAACCTCCAGGCCCCCACCTCTGGGGATCCCTCGCCCTTATTTGGTCCACACATTTTGTCCCAGGCAGGGCTCCTGAGCTGTCCCTGTACCTAACCCGGACCCTCCGGCTGTCCCCCCAAAGGCAGCCTCCTCCAAACTGAGGCCATTCACCCCAGGCCCTCTGCACACCAAAAGAGGAAAAGCCAAAAAAAGCATGCACCTGCCACCCTCCTCCTCCAACAGCTCATCACTGCCAGCACGACCCACATCTGGTCTTTGGAGAAGGATCCACGAAGCAAATCTAGGGCCTTACGGGAGGGCCGGTGGGGGAACGGCCAAGGCAGGCGACGCTCCTCCAACAGCCATCCCTTCCGTGTGCCATGCAACAGCTTTCAGGGTCACATCCGTCACATCTCATCCGGCCTCACAGTAACCCCACGGAGGTGCAGGAGGAAACCACTATGCCCTCTTTGCAGAAGGGAAACTGAGTCCCAGAAGGTGAACTAACTGGGCAAGGTCCCTGGGAGGTAAGGCTGCACCTCCAAAGGCCAGGGCAGGACGGCTTCTGCTGCCTCATGGGCCTCCCCTGCCCTGCTGGTCCGGCTCCTCTGCTGACTGCAGGGCCTCAGACGGCATTGACCTTTGTTTCCACCCAGCTCCGTTTCTCCTTTCTAATCCTCGACACAAACAGGTGGGAGAAGGAAAGGGAACTAACTTGTGGAGTACTTTGTAAGTGGCATCTCACAATGACCTCATGTACTATTGTCCTATTGCACAGATGAGAAGACTGAGGCCCAGGGAAGCTCCCCAAGGCATACAGATAGATGGAACCCAGATTAGAACCTAGACATTCTGGCTTCACCCCCAGAAGCCTCTGAAGAAGTGTCCAGTAGCCTCGTCCATGCCATCAGAGACCCCGGGATGGCTCTGCTTATGGAGGAACCAAAGCAAAACTCCAGGCGGGGTTTTCCCAATCAGGGAAAAAGCCCCTTGGGCAATGTGTCCAGGGCCCTGCTCTGCCCTGTTCTCAGACACAGCTGCTCCACCTTGGCCAAGGACCCAGTCTCAGGGCCTGCTGCTGGCACCCCACAAAAGCACCCCAGAAAGGAGTCCCCCAGCAGTGTCTGTGACTGGCACCTGCCCCTCCCCGGAGGGCACCGTCATGTCCTGCTCATGCTGTCGTCCCCCACCAGCAGATGTAATTACCACGGCTCTCAAGCTGCCAGTCCACAGAGCCAAGAAATAACATGCTCTGTGACGTGTCCCATCCCCCCAGAGACCTGGGCCAGCCCCACGCCAGCCCCCACTCTCCTGCCGCGTCAGGCTTCTGCGGCAGAAATCACAGCTCTTCCTGCCAGCGAGGGCGAGAGGCTCTCCCACCTCTACTGAACCGCCTGTTCCAAGCTGGCAGCGCCACCAGACCCTTCGCCGTAGCGGCCTGCAGCAGAGCAAACCAGGGGCCAAAAGCTGGGACAGTCTGTGCTCATCTGCCAAGCCCCAAATGGAATCAAGCCCAAGAACACTTTTTTTTTTTTCTTAAACTGAATGGTATCCTCAAACCAATTTTTCTCCCAACCTGATCTGAGCCTACCTGTTTTCTAAAATGACTGAATCGGAAGCAAGCATTTATTAGGACAAAACAAACCCACGTTGAACATCTATAACGTACCAGGGAACTGTGGGTTCGTTTTCTGGCTTTTTCTGTGCCAGAAAGGCCTTATTAGCTTCATTTTACAGTTGAGAAAACTAAGGATCAGGGAGGGAAGAACCTTGCCCAGGCCACACAGACTGTGAAAGGCAAATTCAAGACTCAAATGGCTGGGTCTGATGCGGGACAGGGCAGTTAGTTCACCTGCAGGCTCCAGTCCCCAGGGGCTACCCGTCCAGCCCACTTTCACTCAAGACCAGGCCTTTAGGACCTTTTAGTTCCCGAGCACCTGATACCAGCAGCAATTTCTCCACCAGCTGAATGAAACAGGGACCCACGGATTCAGTCTGCCTCCGCATGTATTTTTATGCCTAGATGAGTATTTTAGAAACGATCAAGACTTCTGTACTTCCTGGTTCTCCAACTCTTTGAGAAAATCAGACTAGTTCTGATACAGCGTTCTTTTAAAAACTAGAATATACACTTGGGGTTCAGCAGACTGACGGGATTCCTTCTGACGTGAGGACCAGGATTTCCTCCAGGTCCCTGGGTCCATCTCCAGCAGGTCCATCAGGGACGGGGGCAACGATGGAACCCATCACAGTATCTCCCGGCCAAGTATGGCCTGGCACGTGGCAGCTGCTCAAACAAGGCTGGATGGACAAATGGATGGAAGGAGGGATGAGCAAATGGGTGGGTGGGTGGATGGGTGGATTTTAAAATGTCCTTTTGGCCCCGAAGACTCAAAACTAGGTCCAAAACACAAATCGTCTTCAACCAGTTCTCACTCGCGTACCTCGCATTTCTGTGATAGCATCTGTAAGGTTTCTATCTACCTCTTGAAACACAAGGGTGTGGGGGGGTCCTTATTCATTCTGATCCTGCTCGGTTAGTCTGTAACAAAAACCATATCCAAGGTAACAGCCCCACACTCAAGACTGCTTGCAGGCTACTCCTCTGAGTTCCAAACCACAAAATAGGGGCTGACACGCTCAAGAAACCTGCACATGCCCTTTCCCAGAGCAGCTGCTCTGGTGATCCTGGAGGTGGAAAGCGTTGATGATTACGTCTCCCGGGCTGACTGTGCTGGAGTAGCTTTTACCACAGCACACTGAATTCTGCAGGTATTAGGAAAAGCTAAGGACCAGCCAAGACAGCCAGCTGCTGTTCTAGAAGCTTCTCCCTATCAACTGCGGCCAAACCCAGGCAGCATCAAAGGGAGATGATGAAAAACCTGCAAGTACCTGGAGGCCAGACTGAGCCTCAGGGTTCAGCTAAAGGATCAGAGCTTGGGAGGCGGGCACAGTGATGTCCACACCTGACCAAGAATGGGACCCGCAGGGAAGGGAGGTGTGAAACAAGAGCAAGAGAGAAGTCAGAGGCTGTCTGGTCACTCTGAGAAACAGCTCTAAGCCACCGAGGCCAGATCCAGATCCCAGCAGGAAAGCTCTGTAGGCGAGACGCCAAAGCTCTTCCCCAATTCCTAAAGTTTCTAAACGTGTGACAGGCTGGGTGTGAGCAAGAGGAAACAAACGAGCAGGCCCCGGAGGATGGCCTCCTCCCAGCCCAGTGCACAACTTCCTCTGCTTTGCATGCTACAGGGAATTCCCAGGACACTGCCTGGCAAGCCAGCCCGCACCCTGAGTCTCTGGGGCAGGCCAGCAAGTCACACGGCCTCCCGCACAACGGCAGAAGCTGCTAGGAGGGAAATCACATATTTAGGAAAATTCACCTTGGCTCCAAATGCGGGCCACCTTTTAGTAAAAGGCCATTCTTCACTCTGAGATATGGGGCAGCTTGAGGGTTTGGGGTGAGAGTAGGGGGCATAACCTAATGGAAGAGTACCTGAACTCTGGTCCTGGGCACCCAGGTCAGGCAGAGGCCACAGAAAATGGCTGGGGGAGATAGGATCCAGCCTCAGCCCCCCTGCTGTCTCATGCCGGCAGCCATGTCCTTGTTGACAAAGCCCTCCCTGAGCCTCGTTTCATTTGATCCTGAAAATGACCCTGAAAATGACCCGCTTAGCCCTTTTGCAGATGAGGAAGCCGAGAACCAGAGCCACTCGGAAGTCACAGAACGGACTGCAGTCCAGGGCTTGGGCTCCGTTGCCTGTGCTCTGAAAGCTATCCAGGGAGACTGACGTGATTTGAATCATGGCTGTGAGGATTATTAGTGTGTGACCTTGACCACAACAGATACCTGTCTGGAACCTTACTCTTCTCATCTGTAAGATGGGAACATATTACTCCTAGACTGAAGTGTATGAAATTGTGATTTTTTCATATGGCTCAACATAATGCCTCCGTCTATGAGATCACCGGCTTGGAACCTGACAGAGAAAGGACCTAAGGAACGTTTCTGCTGTCACCCTTTTACCTCCCACCTGTAAGCCTCAGCAGGGAGGGAGTTTCCCAAGACAGGTGACTTCAGTGAGGTCTTATCTGAGGGTGTGGGTGGGGAGATGGCTCATGGGGGGGGGTGAAGGGAGGGGGACTGGTCTATGTCTGAGGTTCCATCATTAGAAACCGGGGCTCAGTCTGTGGTCAGAGTCAGGGCCCATTTTTGGTGAGAAGTGCACTGTTCTCCCACGAAAATCAAATCTGGCGCTCGTTATTTCTATCCGCACCTTGGGCTAACCAGCTGGGTTCCCCTCCTTGGAGCAACCACTTACCCCGTCACCTGCACGACCCTACAAACTTCTAGTACCACAGCCTAGCTGAGGAAGGCCGTGATCTCTCACCCCCTCAGTCCAGCGTCCCTCCTCCTGCCTACCTGCTGACGGACCCATGCAGGTGGAGGAAACCCACTGACCAAAAGCACTCATTGTCCCAGGTTATTCAAGGAAACATTCGTTTCTGTCTGTTCAGGAACCCAGCTTATGGGGGCTTGTTTCTTAAACTCCTACTTCCACAAACTGCTCTCAGATGTGCCAGTTTAGCAATGTTAGTTCTCCACCTGGGGGGTCCCCAGCTCCCAGGTTCCGAGAGGACCCCCGGTCAGAAGGCTCAGACCTAGCCTTGGACTCGGCTCCAGCACGCCATGTGGACGGCACCCCCAGCCCTGACTTCTGTGGCTCCCGCACACCCCGCCCTCGCCTCCCCCAGACCAGTGCAGGCCATCCCTCTCACCACTCCCTGGACCACACCTCTCTCCTCACTGAGGCTCCAGGGCCCATGCGTGCATGTGTGCACATGTATGTACCGCGGTGTGAGCTAGGCTCACCTCCCTGCCTGCCGCGGGGGAAGTGGGTCTTGTGATAACAGCCAAAGAGCACTTCATGCAGGCTTCGTCAGGCACGCTTCACCCCTCCACAGCACTCAGACACTAGTGTCCTGGATACTGCGGTCGCTAATTCATTTATTGTTCACCTCCCTCACTAGGATGTAAGCTCCACGAGGGCAGAGACTTTTCTCACTTGTTTGCTGCTGCGTTTCTGGCTTCCAGAACAGGGCCTGGCACGGTAATAATAAACCGTTGTGTGAACGAGAGAATTCCTTGTACAGGCACACTTAGCTCTGTGCACTACCCTCCTCTTACAGGAGGAGACACTGAGGCTCGGGGGTTTTAGATTTGCCTGTGGTCCTCGGCTAACCGTGGCAGAGCTCAAAGCCCCTGCTCTTTCCACCCCCCCACATCGGTCCCAGAACCAGCACAGGGCTGCTCAGCATATACTGATGACTCACTGATAAGCGTCTTTTGTGATTCCAGAAGAGGTGTTGGGAACTCGTAACTCAGTCCCTACGCAGGCCCCCCGAATACAGCCCTGTGCACCAGACCCAAACCTAAGGAAGTGAGCCTCTCCCCCGTGTAGGGGGCAGATGCAAGAATCTTGCTTCAGGGACATCCGTGGGAGGCTGAGCTGGGTCAGGACCTGGCGGCCTGTGCCTGAGCCCTGCAGCCCTACCCCGCTGCGGCAGAGAGGGAAAGGCCTGGAGCTTACCATGGACTCACTGATGAGGAGCAGCAGGAGGGCTTCCTCTATGTTATCCTTCGGGCAGTAGAGGCTGAAAGACACAAACGGCAGCGGCGGCTCCAGCACGAGCCTCTCCACGCAGCGAGGCTGGCCCGCCACGCCGGCCCTTCTGCCCTGGAGTCGGCAGCTGCCCATGTAAGGTGACCCCCTCCTGCATAATTCACAGACACCGGATACCACCTGCAGCTCTTTCTCAAGCCCCAGAGTTCTGGATCAAAAAGGCTGGGTTGGGCAGCGGGGCCAGAAATACTGCAGTTGTTCTGGGGAAAGAGACGTCCCTTCCAGCACCCAGGGCTGCATGATGCAGCCAGGGCAAGGGGCAGGGGAGAGCTGCTCAGATCCCACCATCAAGTATTAAACAAATAAGAGACAAGGTATATGAACACTAGTAGGAAGGCAGGTAACCCCCGAATAATTAGACCTTTGGATGCCTTCTAGAATGCTCCTCCCAACTCCCATCCTAAGACTGTCTTCCCTGGTCTATTCGGCTCCTGAGGATACTGAAGTGAGCTGGGTGACAGCTGGAGGAAAGTGCAGGGCAGAGAGGGGGGACGCTGGAGCCCTAAGTGTGGCATGAGACCGGCATGGTCCAGCAAAGCTTACTTGTCTCCTTCGTACAGGTGAGGTTTCCGCAGGGCCTGCGTGATGAAGGTGTTCTCCTCCTTGCTCATGAACTCAGGCAGCGGGTGAGACAGGGGGCTCCAGTAGCACTCCTCACTCAAGGAATGTAGCAGGACCCCCGCCAGATGCTTGGCCGCCATCTGGCAGAAAGGGAGGAACTCAGACCCAGAATGCCCCCTGCCTACCACCCGGCCAAATCCGCCAGGCCTGCAGTGTGCTGCCCCTTCGGAGGCCCACCACTCCACTCCACTTCCAAGGAGCCCCCTTCTCTCTGTTTCCAGCACTGAGGCCACCCCGCCCCTTCTGTTGGCCTTTGATGGCTTCTTCTTAATCTTCTGTCCTCTGTCCTCTCCTAGACGGGGGGTATGTTTCCTCCTCCTCTGGCCCCATGGAGCCCGGCACAGCTCTGAGTATTCAGCAGGTCCTTGCACAGCGTGAAGCCACTGGCATGGGCAGCGCTCCCGACCAGATACCTTCCTGATATCTGATCAAAAATTCTAGAGTGAGAAGGAGCTGTGGCTCTGATTTGGGGTGAATTAAAGCTTAAGAAGGTAGGCCTGAATTGGGGCAGGAAAAGGAGTCCAGGTTATTTATTAAGGCCATAAACAATCCCTAACAGTTAGCCTACCGCCTTGCTAGGAAGGGATGACATTGGGTTTTAACTCTGATCTAACGCTAGGGGCTCTGTGCAGTGCTGTGATGAGGATGCTGAGATTGATTAATGATGTCTGCTGTGAGAACAGACAGAGAGAGGAGACGTGTGCATGTAATATACTGTCATCCCTGATTCAGAGGCTGCCTGCTAGCGCTTCTGTTGTTTCCCACTGAAAGTGGCCCCTGAATAAGCCAGCCACAGCCAGCACCCAGCCCCGAGGCCCTGCCATGTTACCACTTTGAAGTTCTGAGTTGCTTTGGTCTCCACGGTGCGTAGGACCTCCCGGAGCTCTCTCATCCCTTTCACGATGTTCCTACGGGAAGACAGTAGAAGCAGGGTCATTCCCAGCCTAGTCCCCACAGAAATCATCATCAAACCTGTAGACACAAGCAGGAGCCCACCCATTTGAGTTTTACTTGAAAACAGTCAACCGGAATGAAAGGTCAGAAGTTGTAACACAGGAATCCTACAAGCCCAGAACATTGTCGATCAAAGAACAGGAAGGATCGCTCTCCCTCCCAGCCCCCACCCCAAGAACCCTGGGTTCCAGTGCACCACCAGAAGGGGACCAAGATTGAGTATTTCAAACAAGATGTCATTTGGCCCAAAAGCCTTGGTTGGTATCAGACTGACTTGAATCAGCCTCGAATTCTCCATCTTCACCTAACACATCTGGTCAACACTGGGGTTCATCCTCACTTCTCGGTCCCCAACACCAGGGCCGTAGTCCAGCCTGCATCACCTGGGGCCTGGATACCCACACGGGCCAGTCTCACCTCCCCCCAACCCCTGCCAGCCCTCTGGGCCCTGAAATAACTTGCAAGCTTTTTAAAGTGTGACGCAGAGTAAAAAAAATACATTTTAAATTGCAACCCAGCATGCACACACTTTCCTTACATAAAACAGAAGCAAGTTTCTTGATGCACTACTTAGCCCTACTGTGTGCAGTCCACTCTGGTATTTCCAATTTGACGTCTTACTCTTTTTTTTTTTTAAGATTTTATTTATTTATTTGACAGAGAGAGAGACAGCCAGTGAGAGAGGGAACACAAGCAGGGGGAGTGGGAGAGGAAGAAGCAGGCTCCCATCGGAGGAGCCCGATGTGAACTCGATCCCAGAACTCCAGGATCACGCCATGAGCCGAAGACAGATGCTTAATGACTTAGCCACCCAGGCGCCCCTGACATCTTGTTCTACTCCTCTTTTTTAAAATGCTGGCTGCAGCCCACTAAACCCATCTTGCAACCCGCTACTGGATTATGGCCTGCAGTTTGAAACAGTGCTCCATGGCCCATGGAGAAGTCTGTACGCCTGACATGCAAACATCATCTATTACCGACCCCACCCCAGCCAAGGCTGGCCCCTTTGTCAGCAGCCCCAGAGCTCACAGAATCCAGTCTAGATCTTCATCATGGCATTGTGGTGAGTCTGCCCCTCGCCTCTCACCCATCTCGTCTCCTGCCACTCAGGTCCTTTTTGAATAACCGACCATATGACCTATGTCGTCTTGGCAGACTCCTTCCACTGCCCTAAACAGCCCTTCCGCATTCATCCTCAGAAAGCCCTTCCAATGACACTTCCTCCTTGCAGCCGTCCCAGACCCCTCCCCACACTTGCCCCTCTAGCCTGCGCCCCTCTCGCACCCTGTTAATTCCTCTTCTGAAGCGTGACCTTGCATGGTCATTTTCCATTTTTGGGCTGACCCTTTGTGCACCGTGCACTTGGAGTACAGGGCTCCTGTCTTGCTTTGGAAGCTCAGGACTGGCATGGCTCCTGGCATACAGCAGGTGCTCAGTGAATGTCTAAGGCCTGCCCTTCTCCTTTGCTCTGGGGGTTCCCTGGATCACAGCTCACAGGGTAAAGCAAAAACATCAGCCAGGTTGGCCAATTTAGAAAGTGAAGACCACCGAGAGATGAAAAGCCAAAGGTGGCAGCCAAGAAAGTTCCAAGCACCCCTCCTGCATCTTTCATGCACAGAACAGATTCCTGGGGGCTTTGGGGCCTGGAGCCATAAAAGGACAAACAGGCAGACCAAGTCCCTGCCTTCTGGGAACCTCTCGTTTCAGAGAAGAAAGCAAAGATGTGCAAACTACCAACATTATAAACACAGACCCTCTCTTGCAGGGCTGAGAATGGAGACAAAGACCACAGGGATAGAATCAGACTCACAGTGACCTTTCCCAGTCTGTCCAGAGCTTCAGAAGAACCAAGAGGGGCTAATCAGCCAGGGAACCACAAATGCCCTGAGAGACGATTCAAGTTTGGGTGCTGCCACCAATGCCATGTAAACTGAGGAGGGGCTCACCTCTGTGGGCTGTGCACAGTCTCCTCCTCTATTAAAACCAGGCCTTCCGTGTGGACAGTGTCTCCCAGACTTCTGTCATCTGCATCCCACAGTTGCAAGTTTTGCTACTGGCTGCACATCAGCAATGTTTTCATTTATGCAATACTTTTCTTTACATCTTCTTTTTTAATAGATGCATCTTTTTTTTTTCAAAGATTTTATTTATTTATTTGACAGAGAGACAGCCAGCGAGAGAGGGAACACAAGCAGGGGGAGTGGGAGAGGAAGAAGCAGGCTCACAGCGGAGGAGCCTGATGTGGGGCTCGATCCCATAACGCCGGGATCACGCCCTGAGCCGAAGGCAGACGCTTAACTGCTGTGCCACCCAGGCACCCCTAGTAGATGCATCTTAATCAAAAATACCTGGAATCATGGATTTGGTGTGCTAGTTCTTTCTTTCTTTATTTTTGCCAATATATATTAAATATAGAAGTACTTACAAAAAGTCTGTGTATCACTTAAAACCACCTTGTGTATCACTAGAGGTACAGTTTGAGAAACAACAGATGAGACCAGAGGTTCTCAAAGTTGGTCCCCGGACCAGCAGCACCAGCATCCCGGGAAATGATTAATGACACAAAGTCTGAGACCCCCCACTCCAGACCCATTGAATCAGAAACTCTTGGGTGAGCCCTGTAATCTGTGTTTTATCAAGTTTTCAGGAGGTTCCCGTGGACATTCAGTTTTGAAAACCACCGGTTTGGCTGTCCTAAGTGTCTTCCAGTTCTCCCATGCTAAGAAGCCAGGTTTCAGAACGGACACCGGGACACAGAAACTCCAGCTTTGCAGCCAGATCCTAAATCTGTAATCTTGGGAGAGTGTATCAGCCACTCTGAGTCCTCATCTCCCTGTCCACAGGACAAGGATTCCTCATTTGCTCATAGTGTTGTCAAGAAGATGAACACGTGTGAAGCCCAAACACATCCAGGCATGTGGGAGAGGTACACTAAATAGTAGTTACTTTCCTTTCCCCTTTTACTTTGGGTCTTAAAGATATTATTCAATTATGTTTTAATTTGCCATATTATTTTGTGTGGAAGTCCAGAAGTGAATGAGTAGGGGGCACAGAACAGAAGTACCTGAGGGGATCTCCCAGCTTTGTGTCCACCTTTCTCCTCCCACCAGCCCTGTCCCCGCAGGGGTCATACACATGGTATTTTCCTGGGAGACACACCACACGCAGGGACAGCCTGGGAGGCCCCAGGAGCCCAAGTAGGAGGAGCCTGCAGCAGAGGCCCTTCAGTCCCACCGAGGCCTCTGCCTTAGAAAAGAACCCAGAGTTGGACAGCCAGCCCGAGGTCAGACCAGCTGAGGGGAGAGCCCAGTACCAGCTGCCACCAGGAGAGAGCAAAAAGAGACTGCATGGGCTTCCAGAAAAGAGCAGAAATGTCTGGCTCTGAGAAGTCTGCAGGAGAGCAATGCCCTGGCAGCTGGGCCAGTGGCCACAGGCTGGGGCAAGGCTGGGCCCAGGGGCTAGACCCTGGGACTGCACCAGAGCCCTAGGGCCCAGAGACCGCCTGTGGCTCCTGGGACCTGTGGGTGATTTTCCACTCTGTGAGCTCACTGCCAGCTTCCTCCCTGGCAGCCCGGCTCAGGCTGCTACCAGGAGCCCAGAGCCAAGAGGGACTATGGCCTCTTCTTTCCACTCCAGCTCAAGGACTGTCTTCTCTCTGCCTTTCATTTCCACATTCTCAACACTAGGAGAGGGCGCCCAGACCGTGGCACTAGGGGGTGCAAAGAAATGCACACTCTCAGGGATGCGGCCTTCCCCGATACACACACACACAATGAAGGATTCAAAACTGCATTTTCACAAGATCCCATGTCCCCAACGTTGTGTAATTTTACTATTTTCAAATCTGTAAGGGATTCTGGCCTCTAAATCAGCTCCCAGGAATCCTTTTGCAAAGCAAGTAATCACCCTCAGGCATCTTTCGGGTAAATCCCAATTTTTATGGAATGCCCATAAAGAGAAAAACCAACAGAGACTCCAGTGGCCAGGGCTGTACGGGGAGAGATTTGGGCTCCCAGCTGGCCCTGACCTGTTCTGAGATGTCGGGAACACCCCTCTGCCTCAGCTTATGCGTCTGGGAAACGGGAAATGAGATGGGGTTTCTCCCACCAGCCTGAGCGAAAGCTCCCCGTGCCAGGTAGAGCTGGGGCTCTGCCCTGCCCCGTGAGCGGGCGGCTTAAAAGATCTCTTTGTTCTCCGTCTCTCACGCTGACCTTTCAGAGCAGAGCTGCCACTTTTAACAATATTCAAACAGGGCCTCAGACCAACCCTGGCCCAGAATCAGGCTGCGTGTGGAGAAGCCAGGAAGCCATTGATCCCAACTCAAGTCAAGCCTGGCTGGCCAGGAACAGGAACACAGAGATGAGCAGGCAGGGATGGGTCATCGAGGGAGACCTCCAGGCGCGAGGCGCAAGGGGATGGCGAGCCCCCCGCAGCCCCCCGATCAGCTGCAGGCAGCAGGCAGACTTTCCAAAGTGCTCCGTCTCACTCAGTCTTCACAACTTCGGATGAGGTTGGTAAGGGAGGTTTTGTTCTCCCAGCTACCAGCACCATGCTTGGCCCACATAGAAGGCATTCAAGAAATCATTGCGGAATACATAAACTCGCATTTTGCAATGGGAAAATGAAACCCCAGTAGACAGCTGCCTTTCCACGCCATCGCTTACCCGAGGGGGGAGGCGGGCGGAAACCAAGGTTTCAGACTTCACTCCTTTTAAACTAAAAAGTTTCCTGAGAAAGACAATGCTTGTCTTTTGACCCAGCAGGATTACACTTTCCTTTCCCGGCTATGTGAACGCTAGGACTCCTGAAATTCAGCTAAATGACTAGTCTTTCCAAAGTACCTACTATATACCCAGTGTCTGGTTAGTCATCAGCCCTGTTGACAAGAGACGTTCAACAAACACTCGTGGAAGAACGGAGAGACAGAATGAGGAAATGAGTATCTCATTCGTGGCCCTACAGGTAAGAAGCTCACCGTCTGTTGAATCAGCCACCCTTTTGATTTATTCAGAGCTTAGCAAAGTGTTTTGCATACAGTAGGTCCTCAACAAATGTTGTTTTGTTTTGTTTTTTCCTTTGTTTTGATTTGAAAGAGAGAGTAAGGCTGCATGGAGTTTATGGCTGAATGAATCTAAACAGACACTGGGGCGTGGGACCCTGGCCAGGAGTCCCCATTGCAGGGCTGGCACTAACTGTGTTGGAGAGGTTTCTGGTCAAGGACCCAGAAGAGCACAGCCAGTTGGCGGATCAGCTGGAGGGTTCAATCAGGAGACAAGGTCAGGTGAAGTTCAAACACTTGTCAAGCTGTTCACTCCTGCCATAGACCCATAGCACTGGTTTCAAAAACTAAAGCTCTTTTCTTCACCCCAAGTTCCAGAAAAAGGCAGTGACGCTTCCCCTGTAGGGCACTGGGGACATTCGGGCAAAGAGATCTTCCCTCTCTAGCGAGGCGCGGGATGGGTAGTGAGTGGGTGCTAACAATAAATACAGGGAGAGTGTGTTCTCTCCCGTGGGCCTCAGAGGTCTCGCTGTGCCCCGAAGAGTGACACAGGTCACTGGGAGGCTCTCCGGGGTTTCCCTGTTGGAGGATTCCCCCCCCAGGAGGCAATCTGTCTCCTGCCCTCCCCAGCACCGCAGATAGCGGGTGACTGCTAAGGACAAGACAAAACCACCGCTGCGTGAACACACCCCTCACGGGGCTGAGTGAACACACCCCTCACGGGGTCACGCCACCAGAGCGGATGGCCTTCTAAGCCTCCTTGCTGCCTTTGCCGTAGGGCAGAGCCCCTCCCCCACAGCCGTCTGCAGCTCAGGCAGCCTTAGCTGCCTCTCAACTCAGCACCTAGCTGGCAAGGTGAAGCATGTGCAATTGTACACCCACACACACACTCACACACACCCACACCCACACCCCTCAGCAAGGGAGTGCTTTTGTGAGACTGAACAATCTGCCAAGCCCCAGGAAACTCCCTTAGAAAGCACACACACTCCCTTCTCTATTGTTTGGTTTTGGTACAGTGAGCACATATTGCTTTAGTAATTTAAAAAAAAAACATTTTTTTTAACATGCGCGAAACACAGCCCACCTGGTTCAATACACACGGCTCAAGCTCGCTCTCAGCCCAGAGCCCAGAAGAGGCTCTGCAGA
The DNA here is from genome assembly GCF_024610735.1 of Ursus americanus. Lineage (NCBI taxonomy): Eukaryota > Metazoa > Chordata > Mammalia > Carnivora > Ursidae > Ursus > Ursus americanus. The sequence goes on along the minus strand of NC_142133.1, from coordinate 16,254,876 downwards.
TGTAGGCAGAAGGACCGGTAAAAACCACTCCACACTCTGGGGGAAGAAGCCTACAGCTCACTTCTTGTTTCTTGGGAGCTGTCCTAGTGAGGTCAGGGCCCTGGACAGGGACAGTCAACTTTCCGGCTGTTGCATCGGCCCTGGCTTCCCTTGCTGCCTCAACCCCGGAGCTGCTTCGTGCAAAGCAAAAACCAAAGCTCTCCCATAGCTAGGACTCTGGGCCCCACTGCCATTGTCCGCAGCCACCAGAACACGTCAGAAAGGTGCCCTCTCCTGGCAGCTGGCGCCTGCCAACTACCTGGGACAGAGCTCCGATCAGAGTCCACGGCTGCCCTCTGGTGGCAGCGAGGGGAATCGAACCGCAGGGTCTCAGGGTCTCGGGGTCTCAGCCCCCTGCCCTCTGGAAGGGGCCTCTCCCAATTCCTAACTCCTTTCAGGTCCCGTACTTTCAGTTTCAGGTCAGTCTGAAACCCTGTCATCAGCTACAGGGCAAGCGGCAGGAGTCGTCGGGGGAATTAACTATGCATCAATAGGGCAAGGCCCCTGGGAAAAATGAATGTCCCTCAAACACACTAAGTCTAAAATACTTAGGCCAAGTCTCAACCAAAGCCCAGAATAAAAGAAGAGCTGTCGGAGGTCAAGCAACACCCACCCCCCCATTTTGCACAGTGGAGAATACCACACCACACCCTTTAAATTATGTCAAACCATCACATGGAGGTTGGACTCTGGGAGCAGGCACTGCTTGTGGCCATCTGTCCAGCCAGGGCCCAGCTCTCAGATTCTGCCCAGAAGCAGGTCCCACCACCTCCCCCTGCTCCTCAGGGCCCAAGGGAAGTCTTCTAATGACAAGAAGCTCCCTGGTCCTCAAGAGCCCACCCTATCCCAGCAGCACCAAGCCTCCCCGCCTCCCTTCCCTCCCCAGCACGGAGCAATGTCTGACAGCTACATTCTGCTCCCTGTCTGCTCCGTGCTGGGATGGAAGAGCTCCCGAAGGAGGGGAGCACATCCTGCTTCCGGCTTCAACACTGTGAGTCAGGTGGGGGGCCTGGTGCCCGGTGAGCCAGGCTATGTATGACATGAATTCTTGGGCTCCTCTCTGGGGGCTTTTCCTTAGCCCCTCCCCCTTACTAGACTGTGACCTCTCTTTATATGGGGAAGGGTTTTACCACCTTCCCAAACACATCAAGAGCCCCAGGTGAGGTGGTGGTGGGGTTTCATCAACAGGAAATGGCTCTGGAGATCTTTAAAAGACTTTTCAGAGTGGCCCTGGAGGAGAAGACCCTACATCAGACATCGGGGTCCCAATATACTCCTGAACGTCTGCTTCTCGAACCTTCGGCTAAAGCAGCCATTCTACACTGGGCATGATTTTGCCCTCCACCACCCAAGACATTTGTCAATGTCTGGACCATTTTTGGTTGTCATACTCGGGGCAGGAAGCGCCACTGGCATCTCGCGGGTGGAGCCAGGGATGTTGCTCAAGCCTACGCCGTACTGGTATCTAGCTCGCAATGTCCACGGGTCAGTACCCGAGAAACCCTGGATCGAGGTGCCTTCTTTTTTTTTTAAACTTCCTAACAACAACAAATATATTTAAAAAAACCCCATTGGAACTGGTGATTCACCAAGGAAGATGTAACTTGGAAGACCGTGAGTAATTACGAAAGCTCATACCACTGTGGCGGGTGGTAGGCAAGGCCCGGGACTGTGGGGGGACAGACCCCGTTCAGCACCAGGCTTGCTGGCTCTGGGCAAGTATCTTCCCCTCTCCTTCCTTCAGTAAGTGGGGACATTATTAGTTCTTCTTCATAGGATTCTGGCTAAGTATTCAACAAGTATTAGCTACTGTTAAGAGAAAAGGGGGAAAGAAATTATTTAAAGTCCAGCCAGGCACACAGGGCCACAGCCCCTGCTCTAAAAATACCGTCACATTCCCGGGCCACCTCTGGGCTGGACGCGGGCACAGGAAAGGGACAAAGGGGCTGAGTTGTTGCCATGCGTCCCGGGGACGGCTGCTCAACACTCAAGCTTTCAAACATCTGGGCTGTTTGCTTGGAAAGAAATGCTTCAGTTTCCACTGCTCTTTATTTGGGAGGCAGTGGGGGGTGCAGCCGGGGGAGAAGAGTCAGCATCCTGTCTTTCAGGACTAAACTCTGTGCTTCAGAAGGAAAAGAGGAGGCAGGGTGGGGGGCAGAGCGACAGGCACAGAAGTAACTGGAATTCCTTGGGCTCTCCTGGAGGGGTCAGGGTTAGTTAATGCTCTGTCCACTGCTGGCGGCACCACCACACACAGCCAGAGTGTGCAGAACACAGGCAGGGAGGAAGAGGCCCCCTCGGGGAGGGGTGGGACCAGCTTCGGGAAGAGGAGCCACCCGCTGAGGATGGTGACTCAGGGTCCCAGGGGAGCAGAGAGAGTCCTGAGTCAGCGTAGCCAGGATCAGCCCAACCATCACCAGGGCCCTGTCCTGCTCCCCCACCCCCTCCCTGAAAACTGGAAATTACATGGGTTTCGAGGCTACTCCGATCTGAAGCTGGAATCCCAGCGGGTGAAGTGGGGCAAGTTACTCAACCTTGTTGAGGCTCAGTCCCCTCTCGAGTGACCTGGGGTCACCTGACTTCCTTCACAGCAGGCTGTATGCTCAGCACACGCACAGGGCAGGTGCTTGATAACTGCTGGCTCTCTCCTGGCTGTCCTTGCCGGTCACCTTCACCTGTCACACCCGCAGCAAGTGTGGTGTGGGGAAGGGGAACAGGCAGCCCCGAGGGGACCGCTGTGGAGAGGTGGTTCACAGCAACACCCCCTGTGTTCTGAGCTCAGTACTCCAGGTGCTTTTCACTCCTGCCTCTCCTTGGACCCTCATCCCCCCCGGATGCAGGACAAACAGAAGCCCCCTGTTCGAAGAAGGAAGCGGAGCCAGGGGTGGGGGTGGGGGGTGAAAGAGGAACTTGCCCAGGGCTGCTGGGTGGCCTCCCACTCCCTCGCCCTGCCTTGGCGACCTCCAGATGGCAGGGTGCCCCCAGACTCTTCAGACCGGAAGCTGAGGCCACACCTACCAAGCTGGAGCACACTCGGAGCACACATAGGAGGCGGGAGCACCTGGCGGCAGCAGCAGGGCTCATGACCCCCGGGGTTTCTGCTGTGGGCAGGGCAGCCCAACGGGTCCCGCATGCGTGATCCTGGCTCTGCCCAGGACAGGTCATTTACGTTCTCTGTGCCTCCACCTCCCCCCGTAGAATGGGGGCGCAACAACAGCCCCTACCGCAGAGGGCTGCCGGAAGGACCAAATACACACGAAGCCAAGCGCTTAGCAAGTGCTTCACGCAGACTTAGCACGTATTCAGACAATGAATACTGGTTAAACGCAAGACTGAAGGGGACACTCAAATCTCTACTCCTAGGCTGTGCCATACAGAAGAGCACCTCTACCCTTCGTGCCTACAGAAGGCCTTGGGAGGGGAGGGCCTCTTAAACACACTGCCGGCGTCAGTCAGCGCACTTTTCTATAAAGGGCTGGGGAGTCAATATTTTAGGATCTGCTATCCACTCCACTCTGGGGGAGAGACAGTATGTCAACAGTACGTATGGCTATGTTCCAATAAAACTTTATTCGCAAAAACAGGCAGCGGCAGACCCGTGCTGCCAAGGTCCCGCCAAGGTTCCGCCAAGGGGACACCCCCCATCAGCCCTGAGAGCCGCATCTGCAGACCCCCGGGGCAGGGGACAGGGCTGCAGCTAGGGAGGAGGAGCCAGGTGGCAGCTGCCTGGGCAGCAAAAACAGGAACCGGCCCCCAGGGCCGCTGTGTCTCTGAAACTGAAGCTCGGCAACCAAAAAAGGAAGGAAGAGCATAGACGGTGGAGGTGGCGCGCAGGCAGCACGCTTCCCAGGGTCCCCGCGGCCTGAGGAGCCCAGCGCTCTGGGCCAGCCCCACGCTTGGGGGTCAAGCCGCCTGGGCCTCTGGGCCTCCTGGTCCACACGTCCCAAACAGGGACACCGCTGCCTCCCAACAAAAACAAAAGGTGTGACACTCAAGCCTGGGCCAGCAGCTTACCCAGCTGTGGATGGCCACGAAAAATAATACAAATAAATGATAATCATGCCTCTGACTTTCCACGCAGCTGGGATGGATCAGGAGCTCTGGGAGGTATTCTCACCTGAGAGCTGCCTCCTGGTAGGGGACCCTTCCACCCTGTTCTTACCATGCAGAAGACTGGGACTCGAGCGGTATCCCCTTGTCTAACAGTGAGGGCAGAATGGAGACAGAGAAGGGGCGCACAGGCCTCCTCCAGGCCAGGGGTCCAGCTGGGGCAGGACTGCCCCCCTCCCCAGGTGTGGGCCTCTGCCTACCACAGCCCGACAGGACGGGAACACACCAGCCCCCCCCGATCCTCTCGAGGGAGCACACACAGACACACACCCACAGCAGAGAGGCCAGACTTCACGTGACGACCGTCGGAGCACCCCAGCCCAGACAGAAATGTCCAGGTCCCGCTCAGCTGCCAGCGACCTACCCCTTCTTCAGGTTTGCCACATACGCGCTCTGGAGGGCGGCTTCCAGGAAGTAGGTGAGCTCATAGTCGACTGGGGGAGAGCCTTTCAGATGCCGTGATGTGGTGTTATTTGTGATCTGGGAAGGGGAACGCAGAGAGAGACATGTCTCAGAGTTCTCGGTCAGAGGGGCTGGGGTGGGAGTCAGCCCCAGGGGATAGGCAGCCCCATCACCAGCCCACATCCCTAGCTGCCTCAGAGGCACGGGAGCCATTCTCAGACGAAACCCGACCTAACTTGCTTTCGTTTAACACACGTCTGAAACCCACTCTCCTTATCCGAGTGCTGCCCAGGACGGCCCTGCAGAGCTGGTTTTGTCTACATTTCACAGATGTGGAAACTGAGGCTCGGAATGTGCCTGAGGTCACAAAGCCAGCACGCACCTAGACCTCAAACTTCAGTCTGGCCAGTCACAGGCTCAAGACTATTTCTATGACTTCTTGGTTCACTCATTCAATAAACCCTCGAGTGCCTACCGTATACCAGGCACTGTTCCCGTCATATAACCACGGACTGTCAGAACAGCGCGACGGCTAAGACCCCAGGTTCCAGGAAAACCTGAGCAGCAGTTGTGTTAACTGAGCTGTCCTCAAACCTCAGCTCTAAGAGGATCACGCAGCCCCACCAAGATAGGCCTGCCTTTCCTACGCCACCTCCCCTCCCTGATCCAGCAAGACAAATCAATGAGCTGTCTACCTTATCTTTAAGAGAGGTTCTTAGTTCCCTGGAGCTTGGGCTGGGTCTCAGGAGGGACACACAGCATTTCTAGGAATGCACAGGATTCCACGGCCCACCCTCCCCTGACCCAAGATAACCAGCTCCCAGGGCCCATTTGTCTGCCCCCTGCCACAGGGCATTGATTCCAGCCCTGCACACCATCACCGCCCATCACCCATCGTCGCACCATCTTTAAAAGTCGAAAGCCTCGGCTTCTGACTGAATGGGAAACTATTTCATGAAAGTTTTCTCTAAACCATATGGAATTCCAATGGGAAGGGCTCCCAAAACACTGCTGTCCAGCAGGGATCCATGCGACCTCAGCAGAGGTCAACTCAGCCACGCCAAGTCTCCAGGTGGACTTCTGCCAGGGAATGTGCTTGAGTGCTGTTTTCCCTGAGTCCCCCAACCACTTCTCCTGTCCTCCTAAAATCCAATCAGGGAGAGCGACTCTAGGGTAGTGACACTCAACAGGGGCATGATTTTACCCTCCAGGGACATTTGGCATATCCGGAGCCATTTCTGGTTGTCACCACGTTTGGGCTGGGAGGCGGGGAGCTGCTGGCGTCTGTAGACGCCAGGGGTGCTGCAGAACATTTGCTAATACACAGGGCAGCCCCACACAGCGAAGACTGATCAGGCCCCGATGCCCACAGGGCTGAGGCCGAGAAACCCTGCTCTGGGGAAAATCGGCCTGGCCTGAGGATGACTCCTCCAAAAAGGCCTGTCACAAGACAGGCACTGGGGTGGCATCTGGGCACTTGCCTAAGTAGGTGAGGTTCAAATGTCTCTGGACTCTGACTCTCAGCTCATGACCACCTCCTCCTTCAGGACACCGACCCCAGGCTGCTGTGCGCAGCACCTATTACCTGACTGCTGAACAGAACGTCTGGGCACCACTCCCGACATCTCCCCCACAAGTGGTCAGAGCCACACTCCCAGCGTTCTAATCCTGCCAATGCCACTTAGCAACTGTCTGAACTCCTCCCCAAACCCGAGCTTCTCACTTGGGAAATAGGAACAACAGGGCCTCTCCCAGCCAGAGGGTGTGAGGGTAAAATTCGAGAATGACTGTAAAGTACTCAGAGTACTACCTGACACAAAAGCAGGAACTCAGTGACCATTTGCAGTATCTTTGTGAAATAGAGCTCTCTATCCTCCTCCCATTACACCAAGAGCCCCCCAGAAGGGAAGAACTGGGGTAATATCACAGCATACTGTTAACACCACAACTGCTGTCCCGCAAACAGTTCACACAGGCCTCCCACAAGGCGGAGCGGGCAGAAGGGGAGGCCTGAGGACTTCCGGACCCCGGCTGGCTTGCTTCTGCTGGCCTCTGAAAGGCTTGGACAATGGGCTCCAAGGCTTCCCCTACCCGAGGGGATCCAGCAGGGAGCTTCCTGGCCACCTGAGGGTGGGGAAGGATGCCTAACTGCAAGGACCAGGTAGGACTGCACCTCTTCCAAAGGGACCGTGGTGAGCAAATGGTTTCATCTCTCTAAACCTCATCCACTTGGGGCGCGTGGGTGGCTCGGTCGGTGAGGCATCTGCCTTTGGCTCAGGTCATGATCCCGGGGTCCTGGGATCGAGCTCCATGTCGGGCTCCCTGCTCAGCGGGGAGTCTGCTTCTCCCTCTCCCCCTGCCTACTGCTCCCCATGCTTGTGCACTCTCTCTCTGACAAATAAATAAAAATAAAATCTTTAAAAAAAATAAACCTCATCTCCTGGACGGGGATAAATACAATACCTACTTCACAGAGCTGCGGTAAGGATTACGTAAGTTTAATGGGTGCAGCGAGGCTGTCACATTTGGTCGTCCCAGTCGAGCTCACCAAGGAGGCTCTGGGCTCCCTGGTGCAGACTCGTTCATTAAATCTATTTGCTGGAGACGAAGGTCTCTTTCTAAGAGAATAGTTCTACTGTGATGAGCTTTCCAACCACGGAGGCGAAGGGGCATCGGAGGGGTGGAGGGTGCCTTTTTCCAATACACACAAGGGCGATCCATGGGCTTAGTGGGGCCTTTTGTGATAGGCGCCCCATGGAGGAAGCCAGAAGCAGAGTGCCATATTCCCAGCTCACCTTCTCCAACTCCTGCAGGAACACCTGAGCGATCCAGGAGGCCCTTTCGAAGCAGGTGATCACTTCCTCCTCCCTCTCGGTCAGGCGGTGGCGGGAAGCGATGGAGTTGGGCAGGCGTTCCAGGGAGAGGCCTGCGGAAGGAGGATAGCACCTCAGACCTGCCCTGTCCTGTCCCCCCAACCCAGGCCCTGCCCCCAGGCCTGGGGGTGGGCTCACCCCGGGAAACCCAGGCTTAGGAGCAGACAGTGGGGGGAAGGTCCACGGCGGGGAAGGAGGAGCTAAAGCAGTGGTACTGGCAGTGGCTGGGGTCAAGCTGCAGGCTGACGGCAGGCACCCCAAGCCCTGCATGAGGAACCACACCGTGGCACCCCCACAACCAACTCCTGCCTACCCTTCCAGGCCAGCTCCTGCAGGAACCATTCCTGACCCTCCTTCCAAGTCGCTGGGTGGAAACACCCACTCCTCCCGCGCTCACCGTTTCTACGCTGTACTGTGGCTACTGCCGCCCAGCTCTTCTCTCCCCCCAGTCGCTGAAAGCCCCACGTGGGCGAAGTGTGAGCCTTTCTGCACCACCACTGCAGCCCCCAGTATCTGCACGCCACAGAGGCCGCAGCTAGGCGGCACCTGACAGGCACCCTTCCACAGAATCACTTTCTACCTCGCCTGAGTTATTGGCGCGTGGGTCAGCCTACCGGAAGTGGACAGCTGCTGTCTTTGCCCTCCAGGGACCCACTTCCGTTCTCCGGCCCTAGCACCTCGCCTTCCCTGTGAACAGCCCTCCTGCAGTCTCTGAGCGCGAGGACCCCACTCCAGCTCCCGGGCAGACCCATCACTGGGGCCACAGTGACTGGCTAAGGATGAGCACAGGGCGCAGAACCAGTACTCTTTCCCCTGGGGCTGGGAAGCTGGGAAGAGATCAGCCCGCGAATATTCGGGAAAGCCTGCCTTACCATGAGGCTACACGACGTGACTATAGCTCACATGACTGAGCTGTACACCTACACACGCTTACAATGGGAAGTTCCGTTATTTTCTTTAGCCACAATTAAATTTTCCTAAATAAAATAAAGTAAAATCATTGCTCTAAAGCAAAAAAAAAACAAAAAAACAAAAAAAAAAAAAAACCAAACAAAAACAAAACAAACCAAAGAAATGGTCAGAAGCCAAGAAGGGCAAGCACTGTTATGCCTATCAGCGGTGAATGCCATAAAGGAAAACAACTGTATTTGCATTAGTTTGGGTTTTCTTAAGACAAGAAAAAGACTGAATACATTCATGGTCATGGAAAAATAGAATCTCAGAGTAAAGATGAGACAAAACTGGAAACGGCAGATTCCTAACGACACCGTCTGAGCACCGTGCCCGAGGCTCTCCCCCTGTGAAACGTCCCAGTATATGAGACCGTAACACCCCACCCTGTTTTGGGTCAAGTTAGCCTCAACTGTGTTTCTGTCACAGGTGACTAACACACAGACCTGACTAGAGAGTGCTGTCCTGGCCTGGGGCTTCCTCACGGGCAGAATCCAGGTCTCTCTCAGCCTCGCGTCCCACACCGTACTTAACACGCCGCAACAGGTCCTCAGGATGAACTTACTGGACGAGCTGTAGGAATAGAGCCCCCAACTCTCTCCTGCCCTGCGCCCCAACAGCCAACTGACGACCATGCCCCCAACACTTCCCTTCCCCATCTCTGCCTCCCTCGTTTTAGGCTTTCCCTCTCGAGTGGATGACCACATCAGCCTCCCTGGCCTCCCTGCCTCCAGTCTTGTTCTAATGCAGCCTGCACACTGCTCCCAGGGTGATCCTTCCAGAAATCCACCGCTTCAACCCTTCAGGGGTCCCCAGTGCTACAGGGTGAGGTCCAAACTCCTGGTGGTCCATACCAGCCCCTGTAGGATTCCATCCCTGTTACTGGGCCATCCTTGGTGCTCGCCATGTGCTACAGGCTGAATATTTGTGCCCCCGGCCCCCAGGTCCTATGTTGAAAACCTAGCGTCCAAGGTGATGGTATTCGAGGCAGGGGTCTTTGGGAGGTGATGAACGGGATTCGTAGCCTTATAAAAGAGACCGCAGAGAGCTGCCTCACCCCTTCTGCCATGTGATCACAGCAGGAAGGCAGCAGCCTGCAACCCGAAAGAGGGCCCTCACCATAAACCAACCGTGCCGGTGCCCTGGTCTCAGACTTGCAGCCTCCGGAGCGGTGAGAAATAAACGTGTGCCGTGCGTAAGCCTCCCAGTCTGGACTTCGTTATAGCAGCCCGAGCTACGACACCGCAGCTGCTGCGTCCACACCAACCTTTTCCAACTGCTGACCTTGTTCCCGTTGTTCCTCCTGCCTGGAATGCACCCCCCCACCTAATCCCCCAAGTCCACCCCGAATCACCTCTTATCTTCTGCCCCTCTGAGCGCTGCTTCCTCTATGGAGCCCCTCCTACTACACCCTGGTATGACCAACCATTCCCTCCTGGGGCCCCAAGTCTATGCTGGACATACTCCTACCCCACGTTTCCTCACACGTATTTCTTCACACGCTTGCCCAGCCAGACTGTACGCTTTTAAAGGCATCAACCATCTCACATTCATCTTTCTACCGATTGGCACACGGTAGGCACTCAGCAAGCACTGGCCAGCTGGCGGAAGAAATGGCAAGCCCGATCCTGCCTGAGAGAGTACAAAGTGCCCTGCAAATACAAGGTAAGGAATTACCGTTCTTCTTGGCTAGATCCCAACTCATATGGGTCACTCATTAGTGACCTTGCCCTCTGCCAGGCTGGGGCGTGAACAGGGCTGAAGGTCGGGGTGACTCGGCCCAGGTGAAGGCAGGCATGGAATGTGAAGGACCTTGCTCGACACAAAGACTCAGTGACCATGGTCACCGAGTGTCAACAGGCCTCCTGCCAAATGACTCATGACCAGGAGGGAAGAGCTCTTCACTCACAAGCGTTAAACGGGGCGGAGGATAGTGGGAGTCCTGGAGGAGACGCAGAAGGCAGGCACCCCTGCTCACCACGGGTGCTGGCCCTGCCCCTCCCTGCCCCTCCTCGCCAGCTGTGGGGCCTGCCCACCCTGCAGGAAGGTGGGACAAACCAACTGTTCCAAGGCCCGGCCTGGGAGACCAATCACAGCCATTCCAGAAGGCCTACAGTGGACACTTCAACACAGGCACTCTGCGGCTTCCCCGAGACACACGCTGCTGGCTGGGCTCCTCCCTGCCCCACAGCTGCGCCCAGACCTGGGGTGGATGACGCCAGCCGCCCGACGGCTCAGGCTGCCTCCAGGGGGCTGGCCACCGCAAGTGGTGAATCAAGTAACATGTGCCAGGGGGGCCTCCACTGTCCATTGCTTCATTTGCTCCCTCCGCGCCCAGCAGCGGCCTCTCTGCCATACTTCTCTGGAAATTCTCAGTCCCATCCTCCTGGAAGACTCACAGCAAAACCACCCCCTCTCTGAAGCCTTCTTAAGTCTCCTGATCTCAGAAACAGCAGCACATTTTCCCTGCATCTCCACTGCATATGCCTTTTTCCTTCCCTGGAACCATCCTCTCTGCCCATTCCTGATTGCTCTTGGCACCCAGTGAGAGCAGGGCCTGCTGACCGGTGAGCGGCTGGGTATGGAGCTGAATGCACCCGTTCACTTAGGCTGAGGAGACAGCCCGCGGGCCTTCTCCTGCTCCACTTACAAAATGGTGTTTGCTGAATTCATAAGCAAACTGTGGCATATTCATGCAATGGAACACCACTCAGACATACACTAAAGGACAAATTCTTTTTTTTTTAATGTTTTTTAATTATATTATGTTAGTAAAGGACAAATTCTTGATATACACACACCATGAATGAATCTCCAAGAAATCAAGGTGTGCAGAAGAAGCCAGATATCAAAGACGTCCGTGCTACAGGATTTCACTTACATGGCGTCCAAAAAAGGGCAAAATTATAACCTGTAGTAACAGAAACCAACCAATCACCAGTCATTGCCCGGGGGCTGAGGATGGGGGTGCAGAGCGAACCAAGTGGAAAAGGGCCTGCAGGAAACTTCTGGGGGTGACGGCAATGTTCTTTGTCTTTACTGGGGTATTGGTTACGTGGGCGTTTACATCTGTCCAACTCACCAAATTATACACCTAAGATCAGTGTACCTCACTGTATGAAAATTCATCAAAAATAACGGACAGGATGCCTTCCGGGAAGGAAGCAGTTGTGAGAGCAGAAAACTACAAGATCAAGGTACAAGTGCTATGGTCACTAAGGTGGTCCTCTATGAAACAATCCCCAATATACATGAGACCAAAAAGCTTCCTGAAGCTGGCAGTGACTTTTCCTAATGACGGTCACAGTCTAGTCATCCAGTTCTACCCATAAAAAGGGGTTTCTTGACCTTACGTTTGCTTTTTGACACCCATGAAGGTCCATTTTCCTGTCCACAAATATCTGATGGGAAACCCACCGGGCCCTCCAACCCTTGGGTCCCTTCACCCTCTGCCCCGTGAGTGTTTCTGCACCAGTGGCCAAACCACAACACTAGATCCAAGATGACACGGGCTGCTCCTGAGCCCAGCCCCCAAAGGACCCCAGTGGTTGTCACACAGCCCTGTGAGTGGGCAGGAAGCCAGGGGCTGCCAGGAAGCACAGGGCACTGCCTCTTGATCCCACTGGCAAAGGGGCCTCTCTGTGAAAACACGCAGCCCTACGAGCCAAGGGAGGGCCCCTTTCAAGAACAGTGCTTGGTTTTTCAGTAAGTCGGAACTTTTGGTTTGGAGGCAAGCTGATCTGGTTTAGCCCTGGGCTCAGCAGCAGGCTGGTCCCTGCCTCTTCAGGCTAAGATGACTCATCACATCACAGATGGGCGTCTTTCCAAGAAGCCCCGCCCTTGGAGCCCTGGGCCCTCGCTGCAGAGGTGGAGAGCACAACGTTTCCTCCGCAATGGAACTTTCCAGTTGGGTGGACCCCTCCATCCCCTCCTACCCAGTTGGTCCAAGGACACAAGGCACCCACAGAAGACAAAGCCCAGAGTTAGGTACCTGGGTTGGGGGGAAGGAGAAGAAGAAATGCAAGTCATCACTTCAGCCCTCAGGGAGGAAGCCTCATGCCAGGGAGGGAAGAACCCTTATAAATCACACTCCGAAGCAGGCCATTGTGGGAGTGCAAAATGGTACAGCCGCTGTGGCAAGCAGTGACAGTTCCTCAAAAAATTACACACAGAATCACCTTATGAACCCAGCAAGTCCACTTCTGGGTGTAGACCCAAGAGAACTGAAAGGAGTGTCTCAAAGAGGTATTCATACACCCATGTTCACAGCAGCATCAGTCACGATAGGCTAAAGGTAGAAACATCCCAAGAATCCACTGATAGATGAACGGATAAAGAAAATGTGACACATGCATACAATGGAATATTATTGAGCCTTCAAAAAGAAGGAAATCCTACCATACGCCACATGGATAAACCTTAAGGCCATTACACTAAGTGAAATAGGCCAGTCACAAAAAGACAAATAGTGTATGATTCCGCTTCCGTGGAGAACTTAAGTAGCCAATTCCTGGAGACAGGAGAACAGCAGTTGCCAGGGGCTGCAGAGAAGGGCAAACGGGGAGATGCGCAGTGCCTACGGAGTGGGGGTTTTGCAACATAAAGAGTTCTGGAGACTGGTTGCACTGACTATTTGTAACCCTACTGAACTGTATGTACGCTTAGAAGTGGGCGAGATAGCGAATTTTATGTTACATGTATTGGACCACAATTAAAAATAAAATCTTTTAAAAACTAGTTAAGATGCTTAATTTGTGTTATATATATTTTACCAGTGTTTTAACCTACAGTCTTAGTTTCAGGTGTACAACAGTGATTCAACACCTCCATACGTCACCTGGGGCCCATCACGACACACTCCTTACTCGCCCTCCCCTCTGGTAACTCTGAGTTTGTTCTCTATCGTTAAGAGTCTGTTTCTTGGTTTGTCTCTCCCTTTTTTTTTTTTTCCTTTGCTCATTCTTTTTGTTTGTTTCTTAAATTCCACATATGAGTGCAAGCATACAGTATTTGTCTTTCTCTGACGTATTTCGCTTAGCATTGTACTTCCTAGCTCCACCCATGTTGTTGTAAATAGAAAGATTTCATTCTTTTTTATGGCTGACTAACATTCCATTGTACCTATACACCCCATCTTTATCTATTCATCAGTGGATGGGCACTTGGGCTGCTCCGTATCTTGGCTGCTCCGTATCTTGCTGCTATAAATATGGGGGAGTGTATATCCCTTTGAATTAGTGTTTTTCTGTCTTCTGGGTCAACACCCAGTAGTGTGATTACTGGATCGTAGGGTAATTCTGTTTTTAACTTTTTTTTTTTTTTAAGATTTTATTTATTTATTTGACAGAGATAGAGACAGCCAGCGAGAGAGGGAACACAAGCAGGGGGAGTGGGAGAGGAAGAAGCAGGCTCATAGCGGAGGAGCCTGATGCGGGGCTCGATCCCAGAACGCCAGGATCACGCCCTGAGCCGAAGGCAGGCGCTTAACCGCTGTGCCACCCAGGCGCCCCTCTGTTTTTAACTTTTAACCTCCACACTGTTTTCCACAGTGGCTGCCACCAGCTCGCATTCCCACCCACAGGGTAAGAAGTCCTTCTTCTCCACATCCTCGCCAACACCTGTTGGTTCTTGTGTTGTTGATTTTGGCCATTCTCACAGGTGTGAGGTGATCTCTCACTGCGGTTTTGATTTGCATGTCCCTGATGATCAGTGGTGTTGAGCACCTTTTTATGTGTCTGTATATTTTACCAATTTAAAAAACGAAAAATAAAAAACGAAAAAGAAGGGAAAGCAGACACTTTGACTCCATACGCCAGTCTCCAAAAAGTACATACGCTTTGATCCAGTAACTTTACTTCTAGGAATTTATCACTAAAAAATTAATGACATATGCAAAAATTTAGTTTCCAAGATATCACGGCAGCACTGTTTATAATGGCAAAAAGATGAGATTTAACGTACAGTTCCAATAACAGGGGACAAGTTTGCTAAATTACAGTAGATTCTTACAATGTGATGATATGAAGCTTTGAGCAGTGATGTAGACATGTATTGGAAAATGGCTCATAAAATACTCACTTTAGAAAACAGATTATAAAATATGATTCTATGAATTCATTTTTGCTTAAAAAACAAACAAACATATATATCTACAGGAAAAAAGACCGGAAGGATATACCCAAAACGTTTATAGAGATCTAAGTCTTGGTTTCCTGAAACACAAAATGGAATTACTACCACTGCCCAACTCATGGAGGACCGTGAAACTGAAATTCCATGATGTTATATAGATCAGAACACATGCTCTAAGAGAATATTAAGTGGGGCTCATGGTGATCTCTCTGGAAGGGGTTTGGGCCTCCCCTGGAATGACAAACGAAAGCTCTGATTCAAGGAGGAAAGAATCCTTCCAACACCCCTCCGTTAAAAGTGCCAGAGTTCAGGCTAGATCCAGGTCTTCTGGCTTCAACACTGTCTGCTGTCTCGGCCCAGACTCCCTGTGTCTCCCCTTACCTGCTGTGAGCCCCACAGGGGCTCAGACTTCTGGCCAGCCCCTGGTGGCCCACCTTTTTTACACGAGCATATGATGGCTGAGTTATAGCCGTCCACCCTGCAATGGGATGGGCCCTCGTGTCGGTGCTGGTGACTCAAATGCACCCCTCAAAGCCTGCCTACACTCCACACCCCTGGCCCAGGAAGGCACTCAGTGAAGGCCAGGTGCATACACAAAGAATACGCCTAGCCCCTTCTCTAAGATGCCCCGGCAGCATTCCCCTCCACTTGTTCCTCCCCCTCTGGAGACCAGGCCCTCACTCCCAGGACTGCAGTGTGGGGCAGGGCAGCAGTGCCAAGAGTGCTGACCTGCTTCCCCACAAGGCCAGCGACCCACGCCCCTTTGCAAAGCAAGCCAAAATCAACAGCTAATTCCTGCCATACCAGAACTAAAAAAAAAAAAACAAAAACAAAAAAAACCCAAACCAAATATGCCACTATGTCCTGCCCGAGGAACAGCCTGGTGTCTTTATTTTCAAAGTTTCAATAAGCCATAAGTTCCCAGGTGAGAGCAGAATAGCTTGAGGTTGCCTTGACCAAAATAGAACAGAAAAACAAAAACAAAACTCGAGGAGAGAGGAAAAGAGAATTTGTGGATCATAATTCTTACAGTTGCTAAACGTTTTCGGGTTTTTTCTCACATTTTTACTCTCCACAGCACCTTCCCCATTCAGCACCTAGCTGTGGTATCTGGTGAGAACCGAGGCCATTTTGCCCCATAGCCAGGCCTGTCTTCTACCCATTAGCCGGCAGGCAAGCCTCTCCAGAGCATGGACTGCGGCCCCCCTGGTGCTGGGCTGTGAGTGAGAGGGAAACAGGGCAGGACTCGTGGCTGGAGAAATGGGGGGTCATTCCTCCCTCACATGTTACCACACACAGCTAGTGTCAGAGAAACGGAAGTGACACAGGCCTGAGGGGAGAGGCAGCCGTTTGCCATGGAACAGCCCTCTGAGAGGTGGACAGTGACAGCGTGGCTTGTGGGGCTGAGCCGGGTGAGCCTGACATGTTGGCCCTGGAGCTCCTGCCAGCCCATCAAAGCGGGGCTACCGAGGGCCAAAGTTCTAGAACACCAGCAGAGAGACACCCTGAGCTTTACTGCAAGGCTCTCAACGCCCCCTCATTTCCCAGTCAGTCTCACACCTGTCCCCACCCTTTGCTCTAAGAAGGTGTGATCACACCCCACCTCTCAGCAAGTCACCTCCATTTCTCCTGGGCCTTCTCTTTGGACTTTTCCTTTACCTGGAAGGCACTTCTTCAACTCATCTGCAGATGATTCCTCCTTCAGTTCAGGTTCCCCTCCAAGCTAACCTGGAAAAGCTCCACAACTGGCTACGGCTCATCACTTCACTCTCTGCAACAGAGTGATTCAATCCAACAAGTACTTTTTGGGCATCAGGGATGATCCCAAATGCTGGAGTCAGAGAGAGTCTGAGTTCACATCCTGGCCCGGTAATCCTGACCCAGTCACTACTGGTGTAACGTGGGGTGAGGCGGTGCTGCCTGAGCCCTGGGATTCTGCCCTGCATACCTTTCACCTACTTTGGTAACAGCACCCTGATTTTCCTTTGAGGAACCATCCCTCCAACTCAGTCCACAAGATTCAGGTGGAGAAATCCCATCTCTAGCACCAACCTAGAAACCTAGATGCTGGTAAATGTAACTGGTTCCAGGGTAGGCACGAGACCAAGCCAGGTCAATGAGGCACTCTCTCCTCCTGTGATTCTAAGTGCTATGAGCAGAACCATGTATACCTGGAGCTGCTGGGAAAGACATCAACACAAGGAGCCCCTAGATCCAGCTATTCCTGATGCTCACCTACCCCCAATGACTTTCTAGTTACATGGGTGTATACATTTACAGCACCTGCCTCCCTTTTGTTGTTGCTTTTCCAGCTAGTTGGAGTTGCATTTTTGTCATTAGAACCCTAAGTCTGATTATATGGAAACTGATCCCCAGAAGCATGATGTCAGAGGGGGCAATTTCTGAAGTGTAAGCCTGGCTGAGTTAAGGTCAGATATGAGTGAGGATTTACCATCTCCCAACTAAGAAACTGGAATTCTAGATACCCAGCAGCAGTAGTGCCCGTTGAAATGCAGCCTATTTTGTCTTGAGATGCAGGCTGTAGCTTTAGGGCATCTGGTAGAACATTTCAGGATATTAGCCTATGTTGGATACTTCCTAGGGTCCACAGTAAAGCCTACAAAAAAAGGGGCAAGCTTCACTCCTGGCAATCCCTCTGGACAATGCAGCTTTGTTAAGGGGCCTGTTTTGCTTTCGGACAATAATCCAAGGTGGCTGAGGGTCAAGTCAGGTTAATCAGGGTTGGAAATTCCTTTTTTTTTTTTTAGTAGGCTCCACGCCCAGCATGGAGTCCAACACAGGGCTTGAACTCACAACACTGAGATCAAGACCTGAGCTGTTATAAGAGTCAGACGCTTAAGTGACCAAGCCACCCTGGCACCTCTGGGTTGGAAATTCTCCGCTCCTGCTGAAGGTAGTGCCGTAGGAGACAGAAAGATGAGATACTATCGAGACCTAAGGCTGGGGCCTGGGAAAGGCCTGATCCCCCAGGATTTCACAAGGACCCTGTGCTGTGGCTCTCGTGTGTTGCTACAGGGCTACATGCAGCTTGTGGGCCAGAGGTGTGAGCACTCCCTGGCCCAGCCCACTGCTTACCCACTAAACTGTGGGCTGGCGGCTGACAGGGACCCTGAGGCCTGCTGCAGAGACAGAAACCTCTAGGCCTAGATCTAGAGCCAATGGTTTTGTGTCAATAAAACCTCTGGTGCTAGTTTCTCATCCATGGAGATGATCTGACGCCAAATGTCCAAAGCCTTATTACGAGGTTCTTCTGGAGAGCATTAGAGTCAGACCGACCCCAAGCCTGGAAAACAAGGCCTCAGACCGCTCAACTCTTAAGGCGATCCCAGGCATGTTACCCCCATTTGGAAGTGGGCTGCTAAGGAGCTGAGGCCCCAGACGGGACTTTGCAAATGCCCCTCTCAGGTGTGAAGGCAGAGCTCCCCACAGAAGTGGGGCACCATGGCCAGCAGGAAGTTCACTGCCCTGCCCCCGGCAGGCCACAGAAATAAGCTACAGACAGCCCCCTCTGGGATGTTTCCATTTCCTGATTTTCCCAAATGGTCGACTCCACTGACATTGTGCCCTGTCTGCTCAGGGACTGGACAGGAAAGAGTGGCACCAGTTAGAGCTTGTGACTCATGAGTCTGGCCATGGCTACCGCAGGCTTAGCCCCTCCTCCAGAGCGGCTGCTTCTCCCAGAGCCATGTCACACCAGCACAGACTTTGCTCACCTGACTGCCGTTCCCCTCAAGGGAAGGGACCCTAACTGTTCATGTGGGCATCCCTGGCAGGTGCGGGCTGAATCGACTGCTGGCAAATTTTACTTTCTCCAGGAAGACACGGGCCAGGGACCATGAGGGGTACAACGACCAGAGACCAGATGCCTGGCAGGAAGAACTTACTGACTTCGAACTGGGGAGACCGGGTCAAGGTCCAATGATCTCGAAGGAGAAAGAGAACGCTATAGGCTGCAGCTATCACCGAGGGAAGCCTGCTGGTGGAGGGGGCACCTGAACTGTGCCTGCAGGGAGTCAGGGCCATCTCTGTGCAGAGTAAATAAAGAACGGGCCTGTTGGGCACGAACAGCAGCTCAAGAAAAGGCAAAGGGCAGAACTCTGTAGACCACGTGGGACACCAGGGGCAGACCTCACTCAGCTGGAGTGTGAATGGCTCCAGGAAGGGAGAAGAGGGAGAGAAGACTGGGGGTGCAGAAGAAATGACCACCTGTCCCCCAGGATCTTCCAGTTCAGCGGGGCGGGCAGCCACGAGCACACAGAATCAAGACGGGTTCCGCCAAGGGCTTCACAAGGGCAGGCGGCACTGCGGACAGACCTTCTGAGAAGGGCCTCGAAACCAAATTCTTCTTGATTGTTCTTCAATACAAAATAAATGGAAGATGTTCTCCCAAAACAAACCAAGATGGTGGTGGGGCAACACCATGAAAAACAGATATCTACCGGGCGCCTGGGGGGTGCAGGGGGTCAAGCGTCTCACTCACAGTTTCGCCTCAGGTCATGATCTCAGGGTCGTGAGATGGAGCCCCGCATCAGGCTCCGCGCTCAGCGTGGAGTCTACTTGAGTTTCTCTCGACCCCTCCCTCTGCCTCTCCCCCACCCCACCGTGCTCACTCTCAAATAAATAAATAAATCTTAAAAATAAAATAGATATCTATCATCTGTACCTGGAATGGGCTGGGAACATTGCCTTTCCCAAGGCTTTCCCCTGGTCTGACATGCTTGATCAGGGGGCGGGGGGCCGGCAGAAGTCACAAGGGGGCCACTGCAGGGCCTGGGGAACAGGGTGGGAGAGCGGCAGACTTGCCACTCCAGAACACGGTGACTGATGTCGACACAGAAAAGGAAGTTTTCTGACCAAGTCGCCCAGCAACACCACTGCTCCGGGCTGTTTCTGCACTGAGAGGACCCACAGGACGGTGGTACAAGGCTTCACCGGGGGCTGCAGCTCCTAGTCAACCCAGGGCTAACGGAGGCCAGGAGAGGCTGAAGCCCCCCATCTAACCAAGGCCCAGGTAGGCTCCCTTGTGGGCCACCCTCAGGGACAGAAGCACAGTGCCCATAGGCATCGTCCCTCCTGGCTGGCCCCTGGGTTCTACAGGAACTGCTGGGAACCTCTCCTTTGTCAGGGGCTCCTGGACCACCCATACTCTCCTTGTCTGCGTGAACCTGTCTCAGTGGTAACTGTAATCTGCCCCCCAGGCAGGCTCCTGTGTCACAGCCACCTGGCCATCAATCTAAGCTCTGCTACTTATAGGCCTCATGACCTTGGACAAGCCTCAATTTCTTCATCCATAGAATGGGCATCACAACTGCCTCCCCCCTCATAGAGTAAAGAAGAGGATGAAACCCTTACGGAAGCTGGAGGGTTGTGGAAGCCCCATGCGATACACACACATACGCAGGTACCGTTTCTGCATTCCAGACGAGAGAAACCCAAGCCTACTGCAAGGGCCCCTTCTCTCGAACACCTCCGTTGGTGTCTAGGGCCCTCCCTGAGAATCAGAAAGCATCTTCTGGTCTAGTTCACGTCTCCGACTTCAGAGAAAGGCCTAGGCCTTGTGAGTGATGCCTCAGAAGGACACACTGCCAGGTCCCTCTGCCATGAAGGAGAAAGTGGGTGAGATGCACGTATTCTTATGTCTTTTGGGCCCCGAGCCCGCTCCCAACTCCCCTAACAAGAAGGAGCTCCACGCTGGAGATACCCACACACATCCCCCACTAAGCCTCCAGGCCTGCCCAGCTCAGGCTCCCCCATGACACATGGCCCCATCCTCCTTCCTCCAGCCAGGTGTGCCGAGAAAACCCCCTGCCCCGCTGGATGGTACCAAGGTGGAACCATCAAGCAGAACCCAGCACAAAATGGTAAAGAAGCTTGGTGTAACAGCCTGGTCCAGCAGGCTCCGGGGCAAGGCCACCTGGAGATGGACAGAGCCTGAAGGTGCGAGCCTGCCTCGGGTAGAGCATTCTGGTTCAAACACAAGCTGACTGCTGTCCTGGGTAAGGCACTCCACTTCCGTCCGCCTCGACTTCCACGTCTGTAACATGAGGGATTGGCCTACACTGCTTCTATGATCTCCCTCCATCTAGGATTCTGAGCAGCACTCCTATGGGGTATCTACAAGCTCTGGCTGCCCAGCTTCAAATCCCAGCTCTGTCATTTCCAGTGAAATCCATGAGTCCCTTCACCTCGTCAACCGTAATGCCTCAGCTGTAATAAGGGAGCGAAAAGAACACCTACTCAGGGTTACCGTGTGGCTTCAGTGAGGGCAGGGCGTACCTGGCACTGAGCAAGGGATTCGTAACTATTACTCTGTGAATTCTCTGGCCTTCTGCCACCACCATCCTTTCAATGGACTGAATGTGTGTGTCTCCCCCCAGCTCACATGTCGTACGTAGGCCTAACCCCCAACTGACGGTGTCTGGAGATGGTGACTTCGGGAGGTAATGAGGGTTAGATAAGGTCATGAGGGTGATGGGATTAGTGGCTTTATAAGAAAAGGACAGAGAGAGTTGGAGGAAAGGCCATGTGAGGGCTCAGCGAGAAGGTGGCCATGTGCAACCCATGCAGAGAGCCCTCACAAGACACCAAACCTGCTGGGACCTTGATCTTGGACTTCCCAGCCTCCAGAACTCTTAGAAATAAATCTCTGCAGTTGGAGCCACCCCATCTGCAGTATTCTGTTATGGCAGCCCAGCAGATTAAGACAACCCCATGACCCACCAGCCTCATCCCCTACTCTCTGCATGGGAAAACCCACTAGGTCCCCCCAAACCCAGGAAAATCAACATCATGCACACCCTGGAGGCCACATGCATGATCTCAAGCACACACAGGGTCAGGTCAAACTCAGCATGCCAAGCAGCAAGGTGCAGTCATTGCAACAGGACAGGGAGGACAAGCAGAGAGGAAGCAGGCACATGGGAGGCCACGCGCAGTCAGTGAGAGGCGGGGAGCTAACACAGGCCACGACCGAGCAGCCCACACCAGTGGCTCTTGGCTCCTTACCTCCCCTGCAGGACCTCTGACCACCAGGACTGTGTTCCCCCAAGAAGCTGGAGGCGTGCTGGAAAGAGTAGAGAGCAGGAAACAGGGAGCAGTAGGTAGAGCCAGGTCTACAGGAAAAAGTGCTGGAAAGGGCCCCCATGGAAGGGTGTTAGGTTTGGGGAGTCCACGGCAGAGTGGTTTTCAAGAGGCCCAAAAGACCCAAACGCTAAACGAAGTACACCCCCAAGACTGGCCTACGCCGGGGCCCAGAAAAAGGGATAAGAGAGCAAAGGGGAAGGTCCCACGTACTGGATCATGCCATATGGCCCCCTGCCCTCCCACACACTGACGCTGCATCTGTCCAGGGTGACAATCTCAGCAGACTTCCTGGGATGATGTGAACTGTCTCTCCAAAGGGAAAGGGACCCAGGGGTGGACACACAGCCCTCAAGCAAGAGCAGGGTCAAAGGAGGCTGTGCACTGCACGGATGTCAGTCAGTCCCCTGGGACCCTAAGGAGACAGAGGGGAGGTTCCAATCCTGGTTCCACCACAAATCTCTGGGCAACTCTGGGCAAGGTACGTATCCTCTCTAGGCCTCAGTTTCCTCATGTGTAAGATGGACAGAATGTCCCTACCTACAATAGAGAAGAAGGTGACAAACACTCTACCATCTCAGACACCCAATCCCCATGTGGCTATAAGCATGTCTAGACTTTTCTCTGGGGACTGGTTGGTGCTGGAATAAGGAAATGACCAAACATCTAAGACTCCTGACAACAATCTGGGCAGAGGGGCTCCTGGGACACCTCATTGCCACCAAGGGCCCCCCCTCAGGTCACTGTGATCCCAGGGTTCATAGACCCAGGGAAAGAGGAGCCTGGGGTCAGGCTTTTACTAACATGTAACCCCTTCGGGGTCAGTTCAATGGCACTGAATAGTATCCCATGTGAGCCACCATCCGCAGCCCCATATCATGAAATTTCTACATCACTGACCCTGTGTGCCTGGGGCCTCACCAGAACACCCCTCACTCTGGGAATTGGTTCTGACCTGCCCATCCCTGGATGCCACCCACAGGTACCCACGAATACCCAAGGAGGGACAGTCTGCTCTATACCATCAAGCACCCAACTGGTAGCCAATGTCAGTCACCGGCACCAGCCTGACAACAGGATGGCACGTGGTTTAAGTCTTTCTCAACCTCGTGACCCAGCGGAGGCCTCTTGGTTGTGGTTACCCTGTGAGGGCAGGTATTACAACTCTGGTTCACACATAAGTCAACTGAGGCCAGGAAAGTGACATGGTAACTTGCCCAAGGACGTGCAGGTGGGTGACTGGTTCTCGACAGAGCCAAGGTGAGAACCGGAGTCCTCTGACATTGGCCTGCTGGCTGCCATCAGCCCCCGCACACTGGCGTGCCTGGTCGCCACTGGCGTCCACCTGAGGGGTCAGCGCCCAAGCACTACTAGGGGTTATGTATCTTGGATACTGGCCCTGTAGGCCAACTGCCAACACGACATCTACGCCGCCGTGGCTGGCACCTGCACCTGGCACATGGGGGCCAGAGTGCAAAGAGCTGAACATGGTGGTGGGGAGCCAGGGCAGGCGCCCTCCGGCGCCCCAGCTGGGCCCGCACCTACCTTTGATGACAAAGGCCTCTGCCAGCAGCCGCATCTGGTACAGCGGCTTGTTCTCCATGGACAGGTCATCAATCCCGGCCCGTGCATACATGCTGATGGCATCTCGGTACGAGCCCTCCACGTAGTGCAGCTTGCCCTGAATCAGCATGGCCTCACACAGGTACTGCGGCTGAAAGGAACAAACCCATCAGCAGGTTCCTGCCTCGAAGCACCCCCCCCATACCCTGGGATGAACCCCTGCCTCCTCCCACGGAGCCATGCCGACTTGCCGAAGACCCTCCACCAGGAAGCCCTCCCTGGCTCTCAAGCACGTGTGACATCTCTCTGCTCTCCACACCTGCCTACACTATGGCTCTCACTGACCTTACGTGAGTGCCTAATTGTTGCATGTGTGTGTCTGTGTGTCTGTGTGTGTCTTATGCCCCCAACCAGACTCCAGCCAGCTTGCAGACTGGCTTGGTCTTCTCTCTCCTGGAGCCCCAGAGGTGTCAGCCCCTGGCTGGTGCTCAGGAATTCGCACCGGTTCTCAACACAAGTGGGGAGTCAGGGACCCAGCCGAGTGTTGTGGGGCCTGAAGCTCACATAAGCAGGGGCTTCTCTTTACATGCATATCTGTACAAATATAAAGTGAGGTGAAAGGCCGTGCAAAGAACCCGTGCAGGTAAGGGGCCAGCAGCTGAAGCCCCAGCCACAACAGCAGACCTGTGTGGGGAGAATGGCCCCATCAGCAGTGGCACAGGAAGGGCAGGAGAGCCAAGGCCTCCTGGGCCACTGTCCCCAAGTGCAGAGTCAAGTGCCTAAATTCAAACCTGTTTTCTTCCCTCTCTTTCTCCAGTGCTGCTTATGCCCTAATCTTCACCCCATACAGAGACTCTCAGGGCCTCCCTTGGGCCCCAGGAGGTCTGGTAGGTCCTGCCCCAAAGTCCTGCCCTTGGATGTGCGTCCGGCCTCGCTCCAAGATCTCCCACTTTCCATGACCACTTCTCTAGCCTCTGCCTCCATCTCTGCGCTCAGCTGGCCCACTGCCCCTTTGGGACGGGCTCTGGGCACGGCCCCCGCCACCCAGCAGCAGCTCTGTCCACAACGCTCCTTGGAGAGGCAGCGCTGGCCCCCAACCCAGCCTGTCACCAGCTGGAAGGGGCCACCCCTTTTTCCCTTCGGGAAGATCACAGTCTGGGGAACCTGTGGTCCCAGGGAAAGCCTCCACTACTCCCAACCACCTACGGCCCTCTCAGAAGCCAACCAAGAGAAAGGGAACACAGCAAAGCCAAAGTCTCCTCCCACACTAGTGTTTGGGTCATTGTAAACACACATTTTTCCCTTGCCTTTGCGCACACAGCTCCCTATCTGGAACAGTCTCCCCCTTCCCTTTGGTCTATCCAGATTCTCTTCCATCCTTTGGGAACTTGCCCAGGCCCACCTCTCCCTAGAATCCTCCCTGAATACCAGGAGACTCCTTCTGCTAGTGAAGTCCTATAACGCCTTTGCCAAGTGGACCCTCTCAGCCCCTGTGGGCCTGACCTGCTCGGACTATGGGACAGCTCTCCAAGGCTGACTATGTCAAGTGCATTTGCTAGTCTCCCCAAATGGGCCACCTACTCCCTCCACTAGGGCCACAAATTACGTACTCCCAGAACCTTGTGGCCCACGGTCTCCCCTAGCTGGGCAAAGATTCTGCTGTGCCCCATATTGGTTTCAAGCCACAGGCCCATTTTCTCACTGCCCGGGCTCATTTTCACCATTGGTGAGGGCGAGACAGTGACACCCACCCCTCACCTCCCATCACAACAATGCCAAGAGCATCAGAGCAACTCAAGTCCAGAAAAGAGCTTTGAACTTTTCTTTGGAAAGGAGTTAGATAAACACGGGGCATGAGTCATTATCAGTATTATCCTGGTCCACTGTAAATGTGGACAAGGGCAGCTGCGCTCAGAAGGACACACTTCAGGGTGTGATAACAGGGTGTAGCTCCTAGTGTCCCTGCTGGACCAATGGCAGCTGACAACAGAGCTTCCACCAAGCTGGGGAAAAATTAAGGACAATGTGAGTGCTTCATATGCTAAATTTACACTACTTAAAGAGCTTCCCTTACTCCTGAAAGCCTATCTGTCCTGCTTTTTCGTGTGGAGAGTTTCCTCTTTTATGGAGTGATGACCAAAGAAGATTGTACAGTTTTCCTGCTGTTGGGTGGGATTTTTGTTTGTTTGTTTGTTTTGGTTTGGTTTTTTTTTTTTTTTTTTGCTTTTTTTGTTTTGTTTTAATGTCCTTACTGGACAGAATTGGCTAAGTGTTGGCTTAATGACTAACCTTTCCTGGGTCTCAGTTTCTTCACCTGGAAAATGGGGAGAACAGTAACTTCCGCAACAGGTTACTGAGAGGACCAATGAGATGGTACAATGCCTGGTGCTGGGGAGGGGGCGGGGGAGGGCAGGGGAGCGGGGGGGGGGGGGGGCGGGGAACACAACTGAAGTTACAGCAAAAGTTGGAACTGAGGGGCACCTTGGTGGCTCAGTCATTAAGCGTCTGCCTTCGGCCCAGGGTGCGATCCCGGGGTCCTGGGATCGAGCCCCGCATCGGGCTCCCTGCTCCACTGGGAGCCTGCTTCTTCCTCTCCCACCCCCCCTGCTTGTGTTCCCTCTCTCGTTGGCTGTCTCTCTCTCTGTCAAATAAATAAATACAATCTTAAAAAAAAAAAAAAAGTTAGAACGGAGCTAGATGGGATCTTAGAGATCACGGGAAGTTCCAAACTGCCCTGAGGATGGGCCTCAGGACCACTTCTCCCCCTATCTCATCAAAGCTACCGAGGATACCCCGCACTCCGGCTGGGGCTTCATCTGCTGCCGGGAGAGACAGTCCCCCAGCCACACCATGGCCTTGGGGGTAAGACAGAGAATCCCACAAACTACTTTGAATATTTCATTGTACCTAATCAACGTCAAGTTTTTGGGTTTGGCCTGGATAACCGTGACTATCTGAGTGTTATTGGTGCCCGTGTATGTCCTTGATTATTAAAGCACAGTAAAATTTGTTCTTCAGAAATGTGATTTGGCGTGCAAATGGTTTTCCTGATAATATATGTGAATGCTATTCAGCCAACACAAAGAATGAAGTATTGGCATGGGGAAAGCTCCAAGTGAAAGTTCTTGTCAAATATGGATCCTATGACTCTAGTAAGGAAGAAAGCCTGATGTGTGTGTGTGTGTGTGTGTGTGTGTGTGTGTGTGTGTTCATTAACACAGAGCAAGGTGTGTGGGACACACACCAAATGGTGAGCAGCGCTCAACTCTGGGGAAGGGGGTCAGCAGGGGGATGGCAAACAAGAATTTTTATTTATTATTCAAACTGCTCATTTATTTAATGACGTGTTAACAATAAGCCTGATTCATTTTATTGTAAAAAAACAATTTTTAAATAGTTAATGGAGGGGCGCCTGGGTGGCACAGCGGTTAAGCGTCTGCCTTCAGCTCAGGGCGTGATCCCGGCGATCTGGGATCGAGCCCCACATCAGGCTCTTCCGCTATGAGCCTGCTTCTTCCTCTCCCACTCCCCCTGCTGTGTTCCCTCTCTCGCTGGCTGTCTCTATCTCTGTCGAATAAATAAATAAAATCTTTAAAAAAAAATAAATAAATAAATAAATAAATAGTTAATGGAGTCTGGAGAAGAAACAAAATTAAAAGGGGTTTTGAGGGGAAAAGGCTTGGGACCCACTAATCAAGTCCAGCCCTTTTGATTGGCAGATGAGGAACTGGAGGGCCCAAGAGGTCAGGGGCCGTGCTCCAGGTCAAACAGCTAGTTTATTTAATTCAATACAAAACCTCCCAGAGCTACGGTAATCCCTGTCGAGGAGTTTAAAGGCAATATCCTTAAACTCCCAGGACACTTCCCCCACAGAAAAAGCCCCACACTTCTTGGCCTGGTATTTCAGCCCCCGCTCACTGGCCGCAAAGTACCTCTATAACCTAATTTCTCACCATTCCCTCTCGCTTCTGCTGACTGACTACTTAAATGAAAGTCTTATAAGAGGAACCATTAAATGATACACTGTTTCCTTCTTGGAATGCCATATACTATCTCTATATGTCAACACCTCTCCCCACCTGCAAGGTCTAGCCACCCCCACCGCCGGCAAAGAGTCCAATTCTAGTACTACCATCACCCTGGGTTGACTCCCCACCTCACCCCAGGCAGTATCCCCCTTGAACTTGCCTCCTCATGTACACTACTCCTGTGGCATGTGTCACAGTCCACCTAGGATAATTTGCCAGGAGGACTTACTTGCCCAGTAAACCTGCAACCTCCCTGAGGGCAGGGTCCATGCTGGATTCCTCTTTAGCGCCCTCAGAGTACAATGCCTTGTGAACTCCGTCATCATAAATGCTTTTTCTTTTTCCTTTAAATATCTTATTTATTTACTTGTCAGAGAGACAGAGAGAGAGAGAGACAGCGAGCACAAGCAGGGGGTGTGGCAGGCAGAGGCAGCGGGAGAAGCAGGGTCCCCACTGAGCAAGGAGCCCAACGCAGGACTCAATCCTAGGACCCTGGGATCATGACCTGAGCTGAAGGGAGATGCTTAACTGACTGAGCCACCCAGGCGCCCCACCATAAATGCTGAAGTCAGTAAATCTATTGCTTTGGAACATCTCTTGATAAAATCACGTCCTCTCTGGGTCTCTAATGACATACCCATACCCCTGTCATTGCTCGGGATACACTGTAATCCAGATCAGTCTTTAATGTGCACAGGAATCACCGGGAGAGCTTGCTAACACGAAGATTCTAATTCAGATTTTGCATTCCCCAGATGACACCCATAGTGCAGGTGGGTGGACCATGCCTGAAGCAGCAAAGGTCTAGAGAAAACTGACTATACTTCTCTCCATACCTCCCCTCCGTGCCTTTTATACAGCAGGTGCTCAATAAATGCACAGACTTAAACCGGCTTACCCTGTTATTGAGCTCTTTTGTTGCTAGCCAACTTCACATGTTGGCCCGTTTCCAACTAGATCACAGGCTCACTGAGGTCTTATTTCGCTGGCACCCCCAAAGAGCCCAAAGGACCAGGCACATAGAACTAGAACTTAAACCACACGTATAATTTAAATTTTTCTAGTAAAATTTTCTAGTCACATTAAAAAAGGCAAAAATAGGGCGCTTGGGTGGCTCAGTTGGTCAAACGTTTGCCTTCAGCTCAGGTCATGATCTCAGGGTTCTGGGATCGAGCCCCGCGTCGGGCTCCCTGCTCAACAAGGAGTCTACTTCTTCCTCTGCCTCTGCCCTCCCCTCAGCTCATGCTCTCTCTCTCTCTCTCTCTCTCTAATAAATAGAATCTTTAAAGAAATAAAGGAAATATTTCTTAAAAATACAATAAAAAAGGCCAAAATAGATTAATGTTAATAAGATATATTATTTAACCCAGTCTATCCAAAATATTATCGTGTGAATGCGTAACCAATATAAAGAATTAATCATCTTTAACGTTCTTCATTTTGTGCGAAGTCTTCGGATTCCAGCGTATGCTTTACACTTACAGCCCATCTCAGGTTGGTCGGGCTCCATTTCAAGTGCTCGAGAACCACATGCGGCTGGTGGCTACCGTACTGAACAGCGCAAAGCCAACCCCTAAGGGAGACTTGCTGCTCACATGACCAGATGACCCAGGGACCCTGCCTGACAGCAGATGGGAGGCAGGAGAGAGAGGAGAGGAGGGCGCCGAGGACTCACAGACAGCCTCCCGTGGTTAAGGATACTACTCAGATGGTTTCTGGCTTCATTCATCTTCCGCTCATTCTTCTCGGGCAAAGGGAGGGAGTCTTTTATCTTGGCGTGGTTCTCCTTCAAACACTGCTCCAGGAGGGCCTCGGCCAGGAGCAATTTCCCAAAGTCATCTGAAAAACAGGGCAGGGATCCCCTCAACATGGTACATCCCCTGAAACCAGCCCATGTCCCTGTAGCCACCTAGCCGCGCCGCCACCCCAGCCCCTGCCCCAGAGCAGCCCCAATCTGAGAAAAGAAATAAAGACCCAGTTTTCATAAAGTTAAACAGCCTTGAGAGAAAAAACACAGGCATTCTATCATGCTCACCGTACAAATTGCCCCTTTGGGTTTATTTTCTGTAGTTTAGTGGCTGGGGAGGCAAAGTTCCCAAGACTTGGGACAAATTCCCAGAATTTCAGAATTTAAAATGAGGGACAAAGTCACACCCATGCCCCATTGTGGGTAATAAGTTCTTAGACCAAGAAGGAATTCCCCCCCCAAAACAACCCAAGAGGAAAAATATAGGAGGCGGCTTAATGCATTTTCATGAGCTCCTAATTCCGTGTAACCGTAGTCAGTTTTCTCCATTTTTACGGTATTTTAACATAACCAGGGATAACCTAGCAACGAAAGCAAAGAGTTAAGGCGGGAAGCAGACGTACTAGTAGTGTAGGAGGGCAAATCCTTGGACATGTCTAGTCCTGGCCCTTTCTGGAGTTTTCTCACCTATGTCAGCCTATCTCCAGACCTCACCGCCTGGCAGGGGAATCTGTACTGTTTGGTTCTATTTGCTGCCTCCCCACACAGCACTGAAAACTCCAGGCTTGTGACCACCACATTCCTGCTACCTACAGCAGAGGCGACCGGGGCATGGGTGGGATCCCCAGGGCTCAGTGCGTAGGCTCTGAGGTCAAGCGTGGTTTCACAACCCCAGTGGGGTGGCTGTGCTCAGTGTGACCGGTTCACTGCCCCTCTCCTGCAACCAGGGTGAGGATCAGGCCCACCACTCAACAGAAGCGCCCAACAAACAGCTGCCAAGTGAATCCTCTCCACGCCTGGGTGAGGAAGCCAAGAGGCTCAGGGAGTCACGTGCCAACCCAAAATGCCTCCAGGAAGGGCGGCCTGGTCCCCAGCCTTCACAGCGCTCTTTCCAGTTGCTAGGATGGCATTCTTAGACCCACCCAGGAATGCCACTCACTCCTGACTCTCAGGACCACTGCAGCTTTGCTCACGACTCAAAGCCACGGATCCCCAATTGCGGGCCTCTGAAGAGTCTTTCCCCAGAGAGGAGATTCCCCAAAGAGAAGAGCCTGAAAGCCCAGATCCCAGAGAAGAGTCCCTGGAGGTTTGCCCTCTGAGGACGCCACAGCTTGTTAGTGAACCTTTGCTGTCTCCCTCATGATTTTGAAAATTAACATTTGGAGGAAATGGCCAAAAAAGTACTTTGTCCAAGCCATCATCCAACGCTGGTGGAGAAGTTGGTGGGATCTCCAGAAAGGGCGATTTGATGACATATATCAAAATTCTTCTGTGCACCCCATCGACTCTGCCACCCCACCGCTATAGGGGGCTTGACACGTGTGTAAAACGACTGATACAGAAGGTCGCTCCTGCAGCGTTAGTTAGAATAGCAGAAAATTAGAGACAACTTTCATGTCCATCAACTGGAGGAGATTAAATAAAGCACAGTTCTTCCACGAGAAGGGACCCCACGCTGCCCTAGCAAGAAACGAGCAGCTCTGTCTCTGCTGTTAAAGGATGAATTACAAGACAAATCAGCAGGAAAGCAGAGTGCACACAGTGGCCACAAACGTGTGTTTATGTACAAACCCGTGACAGGACACATACATATCCGATGGCCTTTCTGGCTTACGGGGAAGGTGGCTTTTCACTCTTTACTTTTCGGTCCCTTTGGAAGGTTGAGCCATGTGAATATATTATCTAGTCAAAAATAAAACCCAAGTCAACTCAAGAGTGAAAAGCCATCTTCTCCATTTCCCAGTGTCAGCTAGGAGGAGGGCTGGGCTGCTGAGCCGTGGGGAGCCAGAGCAGCGCTCCGGAGCTGTGGGCCGCAGGGCAAGCGGCTCTCCTCTCCAACCTGGCTTGCACCTGCTCAACCAGAGGTCGAGCTGGGAAGCTGCTCCTTCCGAGGGAACTGAGGCCCCCCCTCCACAGTCCCTCCCGGGCTGGTTCCTCCCTCACCAGGCCCTGCCTCCTCGGGCCAACTACCTGCCCGAGCTCCCCACAGCAGGAGCTGGCTCTGTCGTTCCTTTCATGCCCCGAGAAACCAGCTTCCTTCCCAGCAACCCAGAATGCATTTTCTGGGAAATACTCCCCAGGGGACCCACCTCTCCTCAACAGAATGGGCGTGTCCTCTGAACACGTGCTGCTCAAAGTGCGGCGGGCGGACTGGGGTGGGTCCAGGTCTGGCACCCAATCCCACGGAGGAGACGAGTTCAGTTCAGAGTGCACGTTCAGGGACATTGATAAGAACGTGACAAAATAATTTTGAATCTGTTGACTTGAAAATGAAAAAAAACGAGAGGCAGCGGTTTGTGTATCTTATGAAAGTATCAGAGCACAACACATCGGGAATTAAAAAAAAACAAACCAAAACATGAAAGTAATCCCTCACCACGGATGGCTTGAGAGGCACTGCCCTGAACCCTAAGAGTCCCTTTTACGGCAAAAGAGGGATCAAGATTTGCTGAGGGCCCCCTGAGTGCCGAGTACTTCATTACACAGTACCCTTGAAGCTGCACGGCCCTAAAAGGTAGATATTACTCCCATTTTATAGACGATAATAAAGATAGGCAATATTTCTATGGTCCCAGCCCACAACAACAACATAATACCACATTCCACAACACAAGCTGTTTCCCCTGCGTCCCATGCGGAGTAGAGCTTCGGGTAGTGTAGAAATAAAGAAGCCTAAGGGCTGTAAACAGTACGATCAAAGATAATAGTAATTCCAAGTAATAGGACTTCCAAATAGGACTTCCAATAGCAATTCCAAGGGCAGGGATAAGAATTGTTCCTACTGTCACATACCCACGAGTTTCAGACTGTTCTGCCAACTAACACTTCCGGTCCTTCTCAAGCCTTTTTGCGGCTGTGTCTGTGTCTGTGTTTGGTTTAGTAGACATTCGGTAGGTGTTGGGAACTGAACTGACTTTGTTTTCATCCTTGCCCACATCTCTTGCCTCTCCATTCTGCCTTCCCTCCCCTTACTCTGGCCATCCCACCATTCCCAACTGGCCAATCTATGGGACCGAAGAAAATGTTAGAATTAAAAGTTCTAGATTTCCAGTTGTTCAATAAGAATCCAGGTGGATTCGAGGCTTTCCCATTCTTCCTTCTGAGAAGGTAAAACATGGCTTTTTATCATCTTGTCTGAAACCTACTCCCTATCCCGATTTGGATAAAGTGTTCCAGCTTCTCCCCTCCCAGAGGCATTAGGAAGACCTTCCTGACAGTGAAACAGATTCTGGGAGCCTAAGTGCGGATCTGGGAAGCACAGCTCAGCCCCCTGCCCTGGGCAGAGGCCCAGAGGAGGTCCCTGCTGAATGGTCCCTCAGACTCCCCACCCACCTGGTTTTGAACGCCTCTGGCAGCTAGCTTTCCATCTGCTCTCAGGGTGCCAGGTCACAGGGACCACTTCAAAGATACCTGCCCCTTCCCCAGAAACCACATTTGCAGGGTGGTGCCCCCTCTCCACAGCCTACCAATCCGCAGTCAGAAACCTGGGTCCAGCCAGGTACGCCCTTCCCCACGAAGTCAAATGGGGACACAGTGGTCTCTGCAGCTGCTTACCACACAGGACCACACAGGGCTGGGAACTTCTAACCACAGTGAGAGGAGGAAGAGGCCAAAACTAGTGAGAGGCCACCTGCCTCAAACACACCCCCTCTAACTCCAACTGAAGAAACACTCAGAACAATCTCCAGGAAAAAAAAAATCATTTAGTAAAAAAAAAAAAAAAAAAGATGGGGGTGACTACAGAGTAAGAGACTCTAGATGAATGGATAGATAGATGGGGGGCAGACATGTGATAAAGTCAGGACAGCTTAATTTTGCTGAATGTTTGAAATCCTCATAAAAAAAATACTGGGGGAGAAAAGAGACACCCCAACTACTACGCAAATGCAATGTGTAGGATCCCAATTGCAGCAAACGAACTGTAGAATTAAATCATTAGATTTGGAGGGAGGGTGTGTATGATAATGGTACGGTGGTTTTGTTTTTCTTTTTTTTTTTTTTTTTAAAGATTTTATTTATTTATTCGACAGAGATAGAGACAGCCAGCGAGAGAGGGAACACAAGCAGGGGGAGTGGGAGAGGAAGAAGCAGGCTCATAGTGGAGGAGCCTGATGTGGGGCTCGATCCCATAATGCCGGGATCACGCCCTGAGCCGAAGGCAGATGCTTAACCGCTGTGCCACCCAGGCGCCCCTTTTCAAAAGAGCTCTTATTTGGTCCAAAAAGAAAGGATCATACAATTGACTACATACAAATAGAAAACTGCAAAAAAAAAAAAAAAGAAAGAAAGAAAAAGAAAAAAGAAAAGAAAAGGAAGAGAAAAAGAAAGTTCAACCCACTATCTAAACCATTATCCTATCTTGTCCATGACATTCTGACTTACTGAAATCCTAATTTCTCTTTAGAATTCCTTTACTGTAACAGACCTCTGATCTTAATTAAGAAAAATGACTTTTTGTTTTACACTGGCTCCCGATGGTCGCCACTTCTTTACGTATGTGCTTATATACCACTGTAAATAAATCTCTTCACAACTGAAAGAAAAAAAGAGTTCTTATTAATAAGTACTTACTACGGTATTCAGTGCGGGGGGGCAGGTTGGGGTGTAGCTCAAACAAGATCATTCTTGAGTTCATAATCACTGACGCTGGTTAATGGATACATGGGAGTCATTGTCCTGCTTTTCTGAGGTTTTGGAAATTTTTCATAATATTCATTTCTTTTTCTTTAACCACTTGGAAGAGTTCTTTGTTTTTACATGAACCAACTCCATCACAGCCAGCCACACTCTGGGGTTCCCCTGCTCCATCCTGACCAAATCTAAACCGGATGTGTTTGAAAGAAAATGTTCTAACGGTGGCAACCACCTTCCCCCCAGGCAGGTGGTGGGGAGCAGCCTCCCCAGATTAGAGGGGGGAGGGGCCCCTCTGCCTGAGCACCTCCTGACGCTTCATTCCCACCAGACTCCAGAGAGGACCCCCCAGTGGGCCCTCCCCTTCTGCCCCCTGGACTGAAATAGATGGTCTGGGCGTGGTTTTTCGTCTCTGTAGGAAATCCTGCAGATATAGCAGGGCTCAGGGCCTCAGTTTGTAAAATGGGGTTCAACTGGGGTTTGGCTCCTCCCTCAATACGTTCCCTCTCCTCTCCCCAAATATGTAACTGTTGAAGCTTCTGGTCACTGACTTTAAAAGAGTCTAATAGACCAAGTGGTACAATAAGAACGTCCCTCCTAGGTTGAAGGGGGTCAGCATTCTACTGCTCCAAAAAACAGGCCCTCAGTCCCTCGAGTGATCAAGGAACCCCGAGGAGAGAATCAAAATAGCAGACAATCCAAGAAAATGCTCTACACATAGGTTTGGGAGCCATTTGTTTTCCTTTCTCCTGTGCGTCTGTGTGTGTGCCCGTGTGTGTGTTGGGATAGCGTATCCAGATTTAACAGTGGGAGAAAAATCATCTGCACAACCAAGCCCAAAAGTGGGCAGAAGAGACCCCACTACCCCCCTCAGTCTCCCTCTTTGTGCCAGGCAGTCCCCACAGTGAAGCCAAGCCAGGGGTTTTGTGCCCCACCCCCACCTTCACTAGTAGGGAGACTTGGTGGCAGGACTGAGGCTTGCACACAGGCTCTGTCACATACACGTTATGTGACCTCTTTGGGCCTTGGTGTCCCGATGTCTAAAATGGAGACAACTACTCCTGCTCTCCCCACAAGGTTGTTTACAAAAATTAAAAAAAAAAAATAGGGAAAGCACTTTATAACCATACCACATCATTTATAAACTATGCCATATTGGTGTTTCCCAATAATGCTTCATAGAATATGGTCAAGGCAAGTTTGAGAAATATGCTATTTATACTCCAACCTTGGCTTGTACATCATAGGCAACTGAACATATTAAAGGCTCTGAAGAGGCGCCTGGGTGGCTCAGTTGGTTAAGCATCTGCCTTCAGTTTGGGTTGTGATTCCAGGGACCTGGGATGGATCCCCACATCAGGCTCCCTGCTCGGCAGGGAGTCTGCTTCTCCCTCTCCCTCTGCCCCTTCTCCCGCTTGCGCTCTCTCTTGCTCACCCTCTCTCTCTCAGATAAATAAATAAAATCTTAAAAATAAATAAAAATAAAGGCTCTGAAAAGTCCTGCAGTTAAAAAAATTTTTAACACCCCTGAATCTATTAGGTCCAGTTTCTTTACTTTTTGGGCTCCCTAAGCTCTTTCTTCGTGGGATACCAATTAACTATGTAATTTCCTTGAGACCCCTAAAAAACAGTTTAGGAAATACAGACCCATATGAACTTGAGGAGGTCAGGCTCCTGTCTTGGCCCAGCATGTTTCTCTGTGGGGCCAACCTTACTCAGATTCCCATAACTCACCCAGGCCCCAGGGCTCTTTTTGTGGGTCCCTTTCCATTCCCACCCCACTACATCCCCCCACACGGGGGACAGAGGAGCACCTGCAATTTCTCTATTCTGCCCTGGAAGAGGAGGGCTCACCCGCTTTCTGCTCTGGTCACTCTCCCTCACTGCCATGCTCAGACCAATCTCAAAGCCTCAACCCGACTGTCCATCTGTCTCTGTCACCTAGCCCCCTCAGTGTCCTTCTATCCTTCCCCCTCATTGGGCAAATACACTTTGACCTTCCCAATACCAGCCTGAGGCCAGTACACATTCTGCTGCTTCTCAAAAACTCCTTTTCCTCTGAGCTCCACAACCTGCCACATGATTGCCCTTTGGTGACCTCTCTGCCCCCCCCCCCCCCCGCCCCATCCCTTTTGGCAACTCCTCAGGCTGGGGTTTTGTGCTGCACATCATTAAGAGGTAACAGTGTCAGTGGTTAAAAGCATATACTCAGAAGCCTGCATTCAAATCCTGCTTCTACCACTTACTGACTGGATGATCAAGTTATTTAACTTCTCAGGGCCTCTGCTTCCATTATCTGCAAGTGGGGCAAACGAGTGCCTGCTTCATGGGGCTGCTGGGAGGAATTAACTGACCGGAGTGCTTAGTAGGACAGTGCCTGGCACACAGGGAGTGCTGGGTAAGTGTAAGCTATGGCTACTACTACTACTATTATTATTCCACAGGCAGGGCAGTCTTTAAACCTCTTCATATCTGCGTTCATTGACTCTTGCCTCCTTCCACAAGGCTCTAAAGTGGTGGGGCACAGAGACGGCTTGGGGAGGGCTCTCCAGGCTGAGCTGAGGGCACCAGGAACAGGATTTGAGGCTGGAGCCTGGGGCGGGGTGTTCCCCCGACTGCCACATCAGGGTGCTTTCCCGCCCCAGCCTAAGAGCCCAGCCCGGCCAAACCAGCCCTACTGCCAAAGCCACCGAATGCCAGGGCTAGATGGGTCCCGAGTCCGACCACAGATGAGGAAACTGAGGCTTACCAGGCCTCTTTTCCACTTCACCACCCCACCCTGGCGCTCGCCAACGCAACCCTGTGTGCTGGGGACAGAGCACCGTTGTCAACTGGGGAAAGGAGGGGAGCAAGGAAAGAAAGATAGCCTTCACCTGGTGGAGTTTAGGGACCGGGCGCAGGGTGGAGGGGCGGCGCCTGAGTCCAGCCCTTGCCCTGAGTTGATCGTGCCGATACCACCATTTCACAGTAGATGGAGTTGCCCACATGATCCCAAAGGGCAGGGAGCAAGGGCAGTTTCTCTCTCTCCCCCAAAGCGCCCAAACCTGCATGTGGTTTTCCTCCTGGGGCATAAGAACCTTCCTAATTACCTTGGTTGCTCCTAAAACCAGCACTACAGGAAGGGTAATACCGAAGGCGGCCGTCGCCGGCCCGGGGGCAGTCGGGGCCCGCTTCCTGGAGGAGGCGGCGCGTTTTGCGCGCCGGGTGCTCGGGAGCCATCCCCTTCCTTCACTCACCGGTGTCCAGAGAGGTGAACACGGCGCTCGGGCTGGTTCGCCGGTTGCCTCCGCCGCCGGGCACGACCAGCGTCTGCAGCTGCCGGACCAGCTCGGGCATGCGGTCCCAGTGGCCCTCGGCGCGGCAGCGCTCCAGCTCGCTCTCCATCTTCAGGTGGGCGCCGTGCGCGCCCTTCGCAGCCATCTTCGCGCGGGCGCTGTCATGGGAGGTGCGGCCGAGAAGTGGAGACCCGGCCGGGGGCGGCGTCCCGGCTGGGGCGCACACGCGGGCGGGGGCGGAGGGGGCGCGGGAGGCGGCCGGGGCCCCGGCGGCAGCGGGGGCCCTGTCGGCGGCGGGCGGGCGGCGGCAACAGCAGCAGCACCCAGCGCACCGCCCGGCGCCTCCGGGCTGGGGCTCCGGCTGCGCGGCCCAGACGCGTCCAGGAGCAGCCTCCGCCTCTGCTGCAGCAGCTCCTGGCGCTGCCGCCGCCGCCGCTGCTGCAGCTGCTGCCACAGCCCCCGCCCCGGGCCCGGGCGCCGCCAGCTGCGGACCCGCCCCCGGCCGCGGCTCCACCTCCGCGGGGGCGTGGCGCGGCCTCGGCGAGCCGGGAGCGCGGGCGGCCAGCGCGGCCACAGCAGCCAGGCGCGCGATGAGCGCTCGCGGCCGCCCCGCCGCCAGCGCCAGGCCCCCACCGCCGCCGCAGCAGACTCGGCGCTCACTTTAATGCTGCGCGGGGCCCCCGCACCCGGGGGCGCCTCGCTCCCCGCCCCCTCCCCATCCCATCGGGGCTCTTGGCCTGGGGACCCCCGGCCCCGACGCCCCGGCTTTGTGTGGTGGCCTCGTCACCAGCGCTGCCCCCGGCACGTCACAAATCCGGGGAGAGGCCGGCCGGCGCGTCGCCCCTGCCTGCGAGAGTGAGCCTCCCCGGGAGCCGGCGCTGCTGGGACGCGCGGCAGTGCGCGCCACCCCTGGTGTGCTCGGGCCGGGGGCGGGGGACCGGGGCGGTGCGGAACAGGCCGGTTCGGAGCCCCTCGACGCTCCGGGCGCCTGCACTCCGAGAGACTTCATTTTCTTTTTTAACAGCGGAGTTCCTCTTTCCAGCCTGACTTGCCCGCACGACCTGGCTGGCCTGCCCTCTTTGGACTCCCGTTACCCTGGAGTTCTTAACCGTGTTAAGCTGTTTTCCAACTTGGTATTTCTTTCTTAATTCTGGTGTCTGAAGACTGTGATCAAAACTCACACGGCAGGGCTTAGCCTGGCGCTGTGGGGTACAAAGAAGTTCAAGGAATTACAGGGTGGCCTGAAGGAGAAGGGACTGGTTAGGGTGGCCCCGCCTCGGGGGCGGCTTGCAGTCCAGTGTGGGGATTGAGGCCATCATGCAAGAAATCACAGCGAGACCAAAAAACTCCCCTGTATGTAAGTGACAGAGTGCACAGCGCAGACCCAAGACTCCAACGGAAAGGTCAGGGCAAGCTTTTTAGTATAGACTCCGAAGGGTTAGGTGTCCACCTTCCTCCTCAAGGTGCAGGGCTTCGCCGCTGTCTGACACATGACCGTGGGAGGAAGCTTGGCCACTCTCGGTGTCAGGAGACTCCGCCGCTTCGCGCTTCTGGACAGCTGCAACTGTGGTAAGGTGTGTGTCAAGCAGAGCCAGGCTACCGGTGATTAGTTCCCCGGGCCCTTTGCTACCTGGGATTATCTGTTGAGGGCCAGTTTTCTGCTCCCCACCCCCACAAAGCCCTGGTGGATACCCTCCAATCCAGATTCCAAATGCAGCTTCATTCCTTGCTGGGGGACAGCGTTTCCTGATCTTTGCTGCTGAGCTGAGCACCTGGGGTCGATTCTGAACTCCCAGGGGCCAGGAAATAGAGGAAGGAAAATAGGGACAACTCTGGCAGTTGGAATTTAGGGCCGGTTTACTCCATT
This sequence comes from Ursus americanus, assembly GCF_024610735.1. Taxonomy (NCBI): domain Eukaryota; kingdom Metazoa; phylum Chordata; class Mammalia; order Carnivora; family Ursidae; genus Ursus; species Ursus americanus. The sequence continues at coordinate 16,215,937 of NC_142133.1, read as the reverse complement.
TACACAAACACAGCGCCTATTCCTGTCACCTCCTCTAAGTGGCATTTGGTTAGCCTTTGGCTGCCCTTGCTGGTCACCAGAAGCAGCTTTCAGTTGGAGAGAGCTGTGCATGCATGTCCTTTGGATGAGGGTTCCCTGAGAATACCCTGTGACCTTCCCCAGGGCTGACATGCCCCAGAGTCAGCCCTGGGGCAGGCAGGGGACAACGGAGTTGAGGGGGGGGAGGCAGCCCTGCTAGAAATAAGGAAATCTCCCCTCCTCCCTTTTTTCTCCCTGCCAACCCTGCCCCCCGGGTTGCAGGACTCCAAGATTTGTGTGGGTATGGGGCATCGGAGAGAGGAATGCGATATAGTGGTTAGAACTTATAATGAGCTGGTCCTCAATACTGCAGCCACACTCCTGATCCCTTCGTGGTTCTTTTCCAGCAGAGATAAGCCCCGAGCCTGCTAGTGACCAGCATTTTTCAGGAGATTAAGAGAATGTAGGAATGAGAGCAAAGAGCAGCCATGTTTGTATTAGTAATATTTGCCAAAATAAAAGGCGTGTAGAAAGTGTGGTGGTGGTTTTTATTTTTAAATAATCTGAAATTTCTCAGATGAGAGTTTAGGACAAATTCTGATAAAGATTGTCGTCATTTGCTGGCCGGAAAATGCTGCTAAAATAACTTGCTGATCAGAAGCGGGGTTGATTACTTACCAGAGTGAGGGAGGGCACTGCCTGACAGTCTTAGCACCTCAGAGAAAGTATTGGAGTTCATGGGAGGTAAATCGACCTGCTAAGAAAGGTGTAATTTTAGGAAGCAACAAAGATGGTTCCGAATGAGGGACCAGCCAAGCAGACAGAAGACTCCACTAGTTTAGCTGGCTACCCCTGAACCACAAGTGAACCACAGCTGTCGCTGGACCACAAGTGAAGCTGTAGTAAGCTATTAGTCTCGATTCTCATGAAGTTAAGAAGGTACTTTTAGATGGAAGTCTATGGTATTTGGTTAGGCCCAGAATGGGAGGGTACTAAAGAGCTAATCTGAATTCAGAAAACGACTCTTCCTGTTCATGTTCCCAGGGAAAAGGTGTGGTTAGCAAGGACTTGGGTAGGTCGAATTAATGGCATGCAGATTTCAGAGAAGTTGGGAATGTTCTGCCTGCAGTGGCCCAAGGATCCTCATAATTGTCTTAGTTATTGGCCAGAAACCCTTTGCACAGCTCGTTGTCTGGAGCAAGGGATTTTCCTCCATGGGATGCCTTGTCTTGGGTAGGGTACTTCCTTGACAAATTGACAACTCTTCTATGGAACCCTTAATGCCCTCTCTGAGCTAAGAGAGTAAGCAGTAGATGAATCAGCGTCGCAGCTCACCTCATCTTTGAACACAACAAAAGATTGTCCAACTACTGAGTAAGAATAGAATTACGGGGCAATGTAAGGCGCTTGAGGTTCTGGTTGAGGACTTGTGAAATGTAGGAGGGCACCTCAGTAAACTGAGGCATACTGGTCCAGGTACTATTGTTGATTTCCCCTCGAGAAGACAAGTATTAACTTTTAATTTAAAGAGACACCAAAGAGGGGCACCTGGCTTAGTCAGTGGAGCATGCGACTCTTGATCTTGGGGTTGTGAGTGTGAGCCCCATGTTGAGTGTAGAGATTACTTAAAATCCTTAAAATAAAATAAATAGACACCAAAGAAAGCACCGCATAGATCTACAACTGGAAAACACGTAATCTGTGTAGGCCTTGAAGATAGAATAGTATTTGAGTTTGATCTTAAATGGAAGCAGTGAGTGACTAATTCGTAGTCCTGCAGTCCTAAACGAGTCTATATTCCTGCCCACAGGGTTTTTCGACTGAAAGGATAGGAGTGTCACAAAGACTGGGACAAGGTATGAGACTCCTTTCTCTTTAAGGCTTTTGAGTATTAGTTTTATTCCTTCTTATATTGCCTTGTTTTAGAGGCTATCTGCAGGTTTGGGTAGAGCTTGAACTTTGATGGGTTTAGCTCCAGTAGAGTCTCTGTAGAATTTTTGCCCATAAAAGATTTTCAATCTGCTTGATTTACACACAGAAGTACTCGTAGATCATTATTTGAATGAGCCAGATCTTACGAATAAGGAAGCACTCTGGGACCAAACCGGAAGGAAAGGACCATCAGGGAAAGCATTTAATATGGCAGTTCCATTCACACAGTAAATCCCTTCCTATTAAGCTAATGAGTGTGGTGTTCGTTGGTTAAAGGTTTGAGGCCGATGGTTATGGGCTGGGGCCTGGGGAGGCAGCTTGAGGATGAATGTGTGACTGGAGTAGCTCGAAGACTCCAAGGAAAGGGTTGTGTGCTAGTGGTCAGGTTTAAGATTGATATTTTTGTGCCCATATAAGTAAAACATTTGTAAGGTTGTCCTTTAATTTTTAGGGAAATGTTTCCTTGTGTGTTTAAGAGTAGAATGAGAAACTGAACACCTTCATTGATATCTTCATTGTTCATTTCTTAGTTCTAGAACTCTTGCAAAATATTCAGCAGGGTTTTGGAGGTCTGGCCTTGAGGCTCTTTCCCATTCTGCTTTTTGCTTGCACATTATTGCTCCTCTATTTCTGGTTCAAGGCCATTCACAAAAAGATAAGAGAGCGAGCCAGGGTCAGGTCTGCTTCAGGATCAACTCTTGCATGCTGTCGATAGGTATTAACCTACACCTGAGGTCTCCATCAGACTTCTCCTTTTTTGGCTTGAAAAACTGAACCAGAGCACAATCTATTTTCACAGGAAAGACAAAGGATAGCCTCCAAAGACGCCGACCAACTGTGTAGCTTTTCTAAACTCCTTTGCTTCCCTGTGCAATTGACAGCTTTTTAAGTCACCATTGGGGGGGTGTTTCCATTCTGACTTTTTCATTGAACTTCTTGCATTTGAAGTTCCTACTCACATAGGAATGCATTGGAGTATATGTGGCTGCTCTGGGCTATAAGTTCCTCAAATGATTCTAAATTCCTCTGCAATATTTTCTCTCTGTTGTCTAGGCCCTGCAGAGTCTCTGGCGATAGCTTTCAGCTGACAATGAAATCAGAGCTTAAAATCCACCATAAGAGGTTTTCTCTGTTCAGCAGGGGGTTTACTTTAAAGAGGTAAGTGAGCTTTGGGGTACCTGGCTGGCCAGGAAGGAGGGGGAGTGGGTCAGGGGAAGAGATAGAGGGGTAGCAGGAGATGGAGAAGCATAGCATGGGGGAAGAGGAGAGTAGGCTTGAGTTGTGGTTTGGGGGGAATCTAAAAGATTTAACTTGTTCACATTTTTCTTTTGCTTTGGCCAAGCAATCCATTAAGAGCAATCCTGTTTCTTTTGGATGCTTCCTCGTGCTATGGGTGCTTGGAATTATGTTGCTTTTACATTCTAAGGCATCTCTCAAATAAATAACTTAGTTCATATCAAAACTTCCTGGTGGTGGCCACTGTGATTCTAAATTATCCTTGATGACATGATGCTATTTGGAAAGATTAGTGCATATATTTGGGTATAGCATGAATACACATAAGAAGCAAAAGTCTGGCCTGAGGAAGGCATGGACTGAGGTTTGCACTGAGGCAGAGCCCTGAGAGCCTGAAAATGGTCAGTCAAGAGTTGCTTGTGCATTCTGTGGGCTTAAGGCCCCCAGCCTCACACTAGACCTTATCCAACCTCAACTCCGACGAATTTATACTTCCCAGCAGATAGAATGTGTGGAGAGATCTTCGCTGAACCTCAAAACAAGTCTGAGGAGAGTTCTCGTAAGTGGCCTAAGACAAGATTTGTCCCTGGGCCAGGTTAGGGACATACTTATTGGGACCCATATCGGTCCTTGCCACTGTCAACTGGCTTTTACAGATGCACAACAAAAATGAGCAGGATGGAAATAGACAAGGAGTAGTATTGTTCCTAATAAGGCAGATACCAACCAAGGGGGAGAAAAGATTTTCAAATATGGTCAGATAATCCAAGGATTCCTGGAAGGGGTTTCTTATTACTGGAGACAAATAGACCCTGTATTTCGGGAGCTCGGGCTCAAGACTTACATCTCTCACTGCCGTGGTCTAAAGACTCCTGAGGGGCCTGAGGGCCTCAGAGGAGCATCCTTTCTGAGTCAGGGTCTTGACCGCAGTGGCGAGGAGGTCTCAGCAGGCCTCATAATCGAATGCTGCTCCCTGAAAACAGTGTCAAAACAACTTTGTGAGAGAGCAAAGCCGCGTGTGTTCTGATCGCAGGAAGGGAAAACACAACTGTGCAGAGTCATAGTAGCTTCTGTGCTGGGGGGGCCACATCGGGATATTTATGAAGTGTTGGGTCTATTTTAAGGCGGCTTTTCCAATGAGGAGCTTGGGTAGGACTGGGCAAGAGTCACGATACAATAGCTGAGTGAGGGTTTTAGGCAACGGTTTCCAAGAGTCTTAGAGAATAAACAGTGGTTAGATGCAGTCTATTGAAAAGTTGCAAAATTCATTGAAAAGGTTACTTCTTGGGGCGCCTGGGTGGCTTAGTCGGTTAAGGGTCTGCCTTTGACTCAGGTCATGATCCCAGGATCCTCTTGCTTAGCATAGAGCCTGCTTCTCCTTTGCCCTCTGCTCCTCCACCCTGCTTGCTCTCTCCTGCTCTCTCTCTCAAATAAATAAATAAAATCGTAAAAAGAAAAGAAAAGGTTACTTCTTGAGGGGCAGCTGGTTGGCTCAGCTGGTAGAATGTGCAACTCTTGATCTTGGGGTCCTGAGTTCAAGGCCCACATTGGGTGTAGAGATTACTTTAAAAAAAAGGTTACTTCTTGAAATTTCTGCAAAAAACAGTAGTTGTTTACAACTTTAATCGTCCTAGGCAAGAGTTTCCTATACTTGAAAACTCATGTCAACGTCAGCAGTAAGCTGAGTGCACGTGGTTTGGATTCTTCCTGTGTACTGATGCAGAGAAGTATTATGTGTGATTATTACCACGTCTCCTTACCCCATCAAATCACTGATTTCTACTCGTGACAGTGCGGGGAGTAATTAGGCCCTCCAGAGGTGGAGACATCCCCTCCCCGCCTCTACTCCCCTCTTCTCTCGCACTCTTGTATTTGCTCTTCGGGGGGCCCCCCAGAGCCCTGTGTTCCCAACAGTAACCCTGAAAACCCTGAATTTGCTTATAATTAAACCTTTTCTTCATAGCTAACAGTGCTTTCATGCACTCAGATCATCCGTGTGTGTGATACAGAGCCTGCCCTGTCTTCTGTGGTCACGTGGCCCACAGTCCTTACATTTGGAAATCAACTTCACTTATGATGGTGTTGGTTGGCTCATAGCATTTTGGACCCATGCTGTCTCGTGTCTTAACGATTAGTGCCCGAGACTGGCCAGCCGAGCCAGCCCTCCTAGAATGTTGCCATGAAAACTCTACTGGCTGTATATGGTCAGTCTTTCCCTTTAACAGCTGCCAGAAAAACTGCAGGGAATCATCAGGTGAGGGATAAGGCCCTTATAATAAGGCGAGCTTCAAAACCACGAATTCTTTATGCTCTGGCATAGGGGGCACTCAGTAATGATTTGTTATGTTAACTTTAAAACCCTAGAATATTAAAAAGTTTTCTCAGGCCTGGGAGATGAGAGCTCTGGGATGTTTTCTATCCCCACCCCTCCTCCATTTCATGATTGAGATACTACTAGCACCTTCTCCGTGCACTTCTCCCATCACCTGGGTCCCTTCTGTTCCCTGGGGCCCCAGGTAACTCCTGCTTCCCCTCGGTGCCTTCTGTGTCCTCTTGCAGGACTGCCACGATGGTACCCACCCCAGAGTGGGGGCCTACACTTTCTCCTAGCCTTTGCCAGTGCTGGTTCTCTGCCCAGATACTGCGATCCTAGAAGAGAGAAGTCAGGCCAACCCAGAAGCTCTCAGAGCCTCGGAGCCTTTCAGCTCTTGTTAGCTGGGCTGATTTTAAGCTCCACCCCTCCTAAGGGCAACCTGAGTGTCTGCCCTTCAATGATGATAGCAGTTTTAGGCCTTAAAATGTAGCTTTGCTCTATACTTTCCAAATCCTTCTTTTCTTCATTAAGATTTTTTTTTTATAGTAATCTCTGTGCTCGACCTCGGACTCAAACTCACAACCCTGAAATCAGGAGTCGCTTGCTCTATGTACTGAGCCAACCAGGTGCCCCCTTTCTTTCTTTTCTACCTTTTTAAAAACATTTTTGTTGTGAAAAATAACACAATTCAAGGAAAGTACATAAAACATAATTATTATGAAGCGCTTTTCTTAACTACCACCTAGAAAAAAGTAAGGTTTTACCAGCATCCCGGAAGCCCCCAGTATATCCCTTCCCAAATACAACCCTGTTCTTTCTAAACGTAACTGCTGGCTTTTTATGGTAATTACTCCATTGCTTTCTTTGGTAATTACTTTTGCTCTTTTATGGTAATTGCTTTCATTGCTTACTCCCAACTTCCCACTTCCCTCCCTTCCTCTCTCCCTTTCTTTCTTCCTTTCCTTTCCTTTCCTTTCCTTTCCTTTCCTTTCTTTTCCTTTCCTTTCCTATTGAAGTATAATGATGTGTAGCATGATTTTTCTGCAACCTCTGATAAAGGATATCTGATTTAGAAAGATTCTTTTTTTTTTTTAAGAAAGATGCTTTTAATCCTAGTTTGTTGTAAAGCTGTTTTGTTTTCTTTTTTTTTTTTTTTTTAAGATTATTTATTTATTTATTTATTTGACAGAGACAGCCAGTGAGAGAGGGAACGCAAGCAGGGGGAGTGGGAGAGGAAGAAGCAGGGTCCTAGTGGAGGAGCCTGATGTGGGGCTCGATCCCAGAACGCTGGGGTCACGCCCTGAGCCTAAGGCAGACGCTTAAGGACTGCGCCACCCAGGCGCCCCTGTTTTCTTTTTTAATAATGATCGGAGTTGAATTTTATGAATTTTTTTCCTATTTATTGAGCAGTCATATGATTTTTCTCCTTCAAATTTACTTATCTGGTGAGCTATTTTGATTTTCCAATGTTGAAGCCTCCTTGTGTTTCTAGAATAAGATCAACTTTGTTGTATCTGTTTCCTGTTGCTTCTGTAACAAATTCCCAAATACATAGTAGCCTAAAATACCACACCTTTAATATCTTACAATTCTTGAGGTCAGAAATCCAAAGTGGGTCTTGTGGGCTAAATCAAGGTGTTGGCAGAGCTGTAGTTCTTCTGGAGGTTTTAGGGGAGAATATGTTTCCTTGCCTTTTCCAATTTCTAGAGGCTGGCTGCATTCCTTGGCTGGTGGTCCCTTCCTCCATCTTCAAAGCCCGTGGCTCCAATCTCCACTTCCATGGGCACATCTTCTCTCCGACTCTGACCCTCCTGCTTCCCTCTTATGAGGACTCTTGTGATGACAGTGGGCTCACAGGATAATCCAGGATAATCTGCCCATATCAGGGGCCTTAATTCAGTTACTTTTGCAAAGACCCTTTTGCCATGTAAGATGACATGTTCACAGGTTTTGAGGATTAGGATATAAACATCTCTGGGAGCCATTATACTGTCTGCCACATTGGTTATAATGTATTTTCCTTTTTATATGTTGCTTGATACAATATTTTATTTAGGATTTTTGTATGTATGTTCATGAGTGAGATTTGGCTAAATTTTCTCTTCTGAAACTATCTTCATTGGCTTTTGGTATCATAAACTACCTGTATAAATGAATTGGGGTGTATACCATTTTTTTCTATTCTCCAAAGCATTTGTATACAGTATGCATTATTTTTCCCTTAGCTATTCAAAGTTTTTAAAGTACTGATTCAATTTAATTAAAAGTTATAGGACTTGACATTTCTATTTCTTCCTAGATCAATTTTCAATAAGTTGTATTTTTCTAGGACTATGTTCATTTCATCTAACTTCTCGTGTTTTAAGCATAAATTATTTATAAAATCCTCTTATTATCTTTTTAGTGTTTATAGAATGTATAGTGATACCTGCTTTTTTCATTTCTGGCATTGGTTATTTGTGCATTCTCTCTTTTTAATTTTTTCTCTCTTTTTAATTTTCTTGATAATTTCTAAGGATTTATCAGTTTTATGGGTCTTTTCAAAGACCCAACTTTTGGTTTTGTTGATCTCTATGGCACACTCCTTTCCGTTTCTTTATTGCTGTTATCCTTATTATTTCATTTGTTTTTCTGTATTTGGGTTTCTTTTGTACTTCTTTTTTTGTTAAGATTTATTAATTTATTAGGGTGACAGAGAGATGGGGGCAGCGGGCAGAGGGAGAGGGGAGAGAGAATGCTAAGCAGACTCCACGCTGAGTGCAGATCTCCGATGTAGGGCTTGATCTCATGACCCTGAGATCACGACCTGAGCCAAAACCAAGAGTCAGATGCTTAACCAATTGTGCCACGCAGGTGCCCCTTCTTTTGGACTTCTATAAGGGTCAGAATAGGTTAGGTTATGTTGCAATAGCAAACAATCCAGAAAAAAATGTCTCAGGGATTTTTACAGCATAGTTTCTCATTCTGCCTGTTCCATCCAGGTTGGCTGGCTTCTTCTCCGCATTGTCTTTACCCTGGGGCTTGAGCTGGTAGAACAGCCACTGTCTAGAACACTGACAGTCATCATGGCAGAGGGAAAAGAGACAGTATGGGGAACTAGATGTTGAATCTTAAAACTTCTGTCTAGATGTGACACATCACAGTCCCGTATACATTCCATTGACTAGAGCAAGAAATAGGGCTAAGCCTGATGTTGCTGCCCAGAGTTGGGTTAGTAAATCTTTGTGAATAATAATATAGTATCCCATATCTTCTTTTTCTAACTTCTTGAGATTGAATCTTAGCTCATGAATTTTTGATCTTTTTACTTTGTAATATATATGCACTTAAGGCTATAAATTTCCCTTTGTCACCTATATCCCATGGGAATTGATGCATTAAAAGCTTTGTTAACATTCAGTTCAAAATATTTTCTAATTTCCTTTGTGATACTTTATTTGACCTATGTGTTATTTAGAAGTGTTTCTTAATTTCCAAATAAATATGGAGTTTTCTAAGTTGTTTTTTTTTTCTTGTTGTAATTTCATTGTATCAGAGAATATACTTTATATAATTTTAAGTCTTAGACTTCTTTTAGACCTCACTTTCAACCACATGATCTTGGAAAGAGGACCTCAAGCCTCAGATGAGACCCCAGCCCTACCCAAAACCTTGATTTCGGCCTTGTGAGACTCTGAGTAATGAGCCTAATTGGTCCTTACCTGGACTTCTGATTTACAGAACTGAGAGAAAATAAATGGGTATTATTGTAAGCTGCTAAATTTGTAGTAACTTATTACATAGGAATAGAAAACTAATAACAATGTTTCTGCTAGTGGATAAACCACTCTTTTTTTTTTTTTTTTGGTCCCAAAATTTCTTCTTGTGTTTACACGTGAAGGAGATTTTAGCTGGATGTAGAATTTCAGACTAGCAGTTTACTTTTAGCATTTCAGGGTACTGTACTGTTTTCTGGTTTCCACTGTTGCTGTTGAGAAATCAGTTATCTGTCTAGCTGTTGCACCTTTGAAAACAATCTTTCCCCCCCTGCCTGTCTTTAATTTTTTTCTTTTTCTTTTTTGTTTTTGTTTTCTGCAGATTTATTTCAATGTATCAAGAATAGATTTCTTATAATTAGTTATGCTTGGGATTTGTTGTGCTTTGTGATTCTGAACTCTCTTCGTCAGTTGTGGAAAATGGTTTTATCTCTTCAAATATTGTCTCAGCTCATTCTCTCTTCTCCTGGGACTCCAACTGGATAAAAGTAAGATCCTCTCACTATATTCTCTGTACCTCTTACCCTTGTTTTTGGATTTTCTATGTTGTCTCTATTTTAGAATGTTTCCTCTGCCATATTTTCTTTTTTAATTTTTTTTTAAGATTGATTTGTTTATTTTAGAGCAAGAGCATGCAAGCGGGAAGAGGGACAGAAGGAGAGGAAGCGATTCCTCAAGCAGACTCCCCACTGAGCACGGAGCCTGATGCCAGCTGCCGGATCGATCCCAGAATCCTGCGATCGTGACATGAGCAGAAATTGAGAGTCACCCAGGCGCCCCATCCTCTGCCATATTTTCTAATCCATTGACTCTCTCTTTTCATGCATCTAAACTGTTGAACCCATCTCTTGAGTTTTTAATATCTCTGACTAGATTTCTCTAGTTCAATTTGATTCAATGGAGTTCAACTCCATTCAAGTTCTATTTGATTCTTTATGTAATCTGCCTTTTTATCACTGAGCGAAGTCTTCCTTGACTTCCCACATCCTCACCACAGACCTGTTCGCATGCCCCCACCACCATGTGCTCCCGTGGCAACCTGGGCTCTAACAGGCACTTGCTATACTCTCTTACGTTCTCTCCCCATCTAAACTTTAAGTATCTTGAGGATGGTGGATATCACTTACTCTGTATCTCCAGCATTTAACCCTGTGCCTGAATAACAGCAGTCACTCAGTTACGTGTGGTGAACTCTAACTAAAACAAGCTCCCTGGCCACCTGACACTGCCCCACTCTGACAAGATGGAAAACCTTCAGGAAAGTCTCCAAAACTCACAACTGTTCATTCTGCGAGGAGATTCTCCTATAGAGGGAATGCTAAGAGATGCTCATTTCTGCATCCAGGCTGATGAGGGGGAAAAGCAGAAAGCAAAACAGATTCAGAAATAAGAGGATGGGGAGACCTTAGGCGAGTAAGTCTCTGAGAATGAGCGCAAGTTACTGGGCAAGCTCAACTTTTCCAGGCTGTGGAATTGGCTGGGTCTAATGCCATTACACCCAGACCTCTAAGGAATGAGGGGCTCCTAGCCAACATCTGGGTGGCACTGCTATAGTGTATCTAGAAACTCAAGGCAGAGTGGCTCTTAAAAAAGGAATGTAGTACAACCAGTGTGCTGAAGATGCAGGACTTATGGGTTGTATCCACCAAAGCCACTTCGTTTTTGTCTTCCACTGCTTTTAATCCCTTCCAATGGTGGTTAGGATGGTCTTTTCCAAGACTGTATATAAAAATCCTGCCAACTTCATAAATTTTTCTCGGCACCCTTAGGTAAACGTCCAGGGGTCACTTTAAGTTATAAATGCTGGCTTAATTAAATAATTACAAGGGTCCAGCCCAACATACTAATCAATATTTAAATCTTCATTTAAAGGTAAGATTTCTCTCTTACTCCCCCAAAGCTAGGGCCCATGGCAGGTGGGCTGTGGGCATCATGGGAGGGAGTTGTGTTTAGCTCCTTCTCTTTCTTATCACTTCTTCCTCCTCTTGCTGCTGTTTCTGCCTTTTTTTTTTTTTAAGACTTTATTTATTTGAGAGAGGGAGAGTGAGTGAGGGAGAAAGAGAGCACCAGCAGAGGGAGAGGGAGAAGCAGGCTCCCCACAGAGCAGGGAGCCCGATGCTATGCAATGCGGAGTTTAATCCCAGGGCCCTGGGATCATGACCTGAGCCAAAGGCAGATACTTAACCAACTGAGCCACCCAGGCGCCCCTGTTTCTGGCCTTTAAGGTTGAAGTGGGGAAAGGAGGAGAGTGAAGGGGAATAGATTTGACTTTGTGGGCCCTATACCTGGGGACCCAGAGGCCATGGGTCCCCTGGCAGATATTTACAACTGATCTTGGAGGTTACCCTGAGGTCCTGGGAGACTCCCTTGCTGGGCTCCTCTGATTCAGTTCCTTCTCCTTTAGCAGGGGCCCCCTGCCCCCTGCTCCCTACAGCCTTAGCTGTGGCACTTGTCACCCAGCCTTTCACTGCTGGGGCCCCCTTGTCCTCACTGGCCACTCTTAGTTGAGCTCTGCCTTCTCCTCAGCTGGTCCCCAGGACTTGTGTCTCACTTGACCTCTACCCAGAGGGCTGAGCAGTTTTCACCCAGGCCCTTTTCTCTCAGCCAAGGCTGCTTAGCCTTCCAGAACCAGCCTGTCCTGGGCCATTGTCTATGCACTGCCCTATTGTCTACGTACTGCCCTTCCGCAGCACACTCAAGCTGCTGGAGTGATCCATCCCCTTGAAGCCTCTCTCACTAGACTGGAGGGGAGGGAGCAGGTGACCCCACACATTTTCCCAGGGAAGTCCTCCTCACAAAATCCTCCCTGAATCTCCCCTCTTCTAACTCTCTTATTTCCTCCCTCTGGGTGAGGGATTCCCTAGCTCAAGGACCAAGACACCGTTAACCAGATTTTGAAGATTGCCTTTGAAATCCATGTGGTCTGCTCACACCTTGCTTTGATGCTTTGATGTTTTGATGCATTTCAATCAAAACCCCATTTAACATCCTGTTGGACTCGGTTTTTATCAGAATGAAACATCATTATTGTTTTTTTCTGATCATGAAATTAAGGCATGCTTCTTATAAAATCAAGCCAAAACATAAATGTAAAAGACAGTGGTAGCCCAGTGCAATTTTTCCTCCCAGAGATAACTCAAGGGTAAGACTCTGCTTTATACCTTCCCAGACTTTTTTCTTTGACATACTTGCACTTTGATTTTATTTTATTTTTTTAAAAAGATTCTATTTATTTGTTTGAGAGAGAGAGCACAAGTGGGGAGGGGGGCAGAGGAAGAGGGGCAGAGAGAAGCAGACTCCCCACTGGGCAGGGAGCCCAATGCAGGGCTTGATCCAGGACCCTGGGGTCATGATCTGAGCTGAAGGCAGACGCTTAACTGACTGAGCCATCCAGGTGCCCTTGCACTTTTATTTTAATAGTGGAAATGGGATTGTACCATATATGAACTCCAGAGAGCCTTTTCCCTACTGTCGTAGGATATGTAAGCCCTTCCATCCCCTACGTACCTAAACCTATGATGAAGTGGAAGAATTGATGAGAGCCTGGGCAATTACCTTGCTAGACTGAGTATCTAAATGGTTAGTTTGTATATTGAATTAAACTGGGTTTTAGTTGCATGGACTAAATTGAGTTTCCTCTCACTTCCTATCAAGATGGGTGCTCTGGAGGAAGTAAGATCAGTCATAGATAATTAAAGGGCTATATTTATTTCACACGAGGGGTACTGTGTACATTTTCAACTCCACACTACAAATGAAATTGATAGGTTGGAGGGCTGTGTACCTTTTCAAGGCTTTTGATCTGCATTTCCATGGTGCATCAGAGGACATTTTTCTCTGTATCTATTTTCATAGCACTGGATATTTACATTTTGTCTCATAGGCCAGAAATAATAATTAAGACTTTCCTTGTTTTTTAATAAGTTTGAGCAAATTTTGCATTAGGATAGGACACTTACTTGTCACTATGGCACCCTTTGCCCAAGTGTCCATTTTGATATCCCAATCAAATCTTAGTAAGTTTTGCCCGCGCTCAGGTTTTAAAGAACCGAGGCTAAAATAACAGCTTCCAGAAAGAACTGAAAGAGATCTATCTCTTCCCCGGGCCCCAGGGCATAGTTGGCCCTAGGGGAGGAAAGGTGGAAGGAGATACTTCCCAAGGGACTCCTGGAGGCCATCATCTGGGCTGCCTTAGGCCTGATCTGTCACCTTCCCTGTGTTCACAGAATCTAGTTCACTCCCTCATACCCCCAAAGCCTCATTGCATGCCCTATCCCTGTAGACACTAGTGACCACAGACCAAAGCTCTTGCCCCAAGGAAGGCCAGGGTCCCCATGGACCAATTAATTAGCTGTTACAGGTGGCTTGGCATGAAAAGATGGGCTCAACCATAGTCTTCTTTCTGGGGATTTCAACTAAGAAACTTGGAAAGAATGTGTGTGTAAGCAGTGGGAATAAAGTTGTAAAGAAAACACGATAATGAGTGGAGCTCTGGGCAAGCCCAAGCCAGGCTGAGTCAGCGGAGACAGAAAGATGCGCCTAGTCAAGGAGCTGTTCCCCTAGACACAGGGACCTCTCCCAGTGAGCACTGCTGGCCTCCTGCAGCTAGGGGTGCAGCCCCCCCCCCATGCCTGGCTCTGAGAGCCTGCAGCACATCAGCTCTGCCCCACACCCCCATTCACCTTGTACACAGCACCAGCAGTCACACAGGTGTTGTGAACACCTACCGCAGTTTATAGCTGCAGATAGAAGATGTTCCTGATAGACTCTGAATTGGGCTTTTCAAGCCACTCAGAACATCAGGGGGAACGTTTTGATTATAAAGGATAAAGGGTATGTGAGCTTTTTCAGAAACATTTTGAGCAGATATGGAGGAGATTCATATGGACCTTGTGAGAAAAACAAGACGAAGTGTTTTACACTCAAGTCTCTCATTGAACTTGGATGGAAGAGGATTGTTTGCTTTAGGCCTCATCTTGGCAATCCTGGTAATATATTATTAGTAGTAATATATTATTATTATATATAATAATATATCTAAAATGACCCACTTTATCCTCCACTTCCTCTGTTCTACCTCCATACAGTAAAGGATGAGCCATCAATCAGTGTGGAGAGGTTCGTTTAAATACTCTGGGAGGTTCTGCGAATATATGGCAGTTACCAAAATAAAATATTCTTCCAGAAGGATCCATTTCTATCATTAAAAGTCTACCCTTTTATCTATCAAAAGAAGTCCCTTTTCATTTTAATTTTCTCCATGTCAGACGTGGTCTTCGAGTGTACCATGGACCCTGAGAACCCTTCTCCTAATCACTTACAAAGAATAATGAACCACTTGATGACTAAGCAAAGGATTTGAGCTAATTCTTGGAGTAAACACTGGCTACAAAAACTCCGGAAAGATTAACTACCTCTGTTTGTACAGGGACTATGGCACTGAAAAGCAAAATGCCAATTAAAGTTTTATAAATTAAATCTTATTAGGAGGGCAGAAATGATCACCATGGAAAATATCCTCTATGTGAAGAGACTTTTATAATGTGAGTAGCTAGATGGAGTCTATGGTTTATTGAGTGTGTTTAGCTAAAGGCCTGTATGGATCCCAATTTCATGAGTCAACACCGGTCACTCAGCCCAGCTCCCACCTGACTCCCCTACCAGTCAGGTTCACGTTCATTCATCTCTGAACTCAGTTTTAACATTGTCTATGTCTTACAGTTCAGCTCTTTTCACTTTCCAGATTTAATTCCTGCAAGGCTTTTTTTTTCTTAAGGAGGTGCGGTACTCAATACTTTTTAAAACGCCTCTCTTGCCTCTTCCCTTCTTTTCTATTATTGTAATCTTCAGTGTATTTGTAATAATCAGAATTCAAGATACAGACACTCAGAAGGTGTAGGTGGCCCTAATGGATGAGTGAATGAATTCATTAAACAATTCATTCACTCATCCATCCCTTCATTTATTGTTAATTCAAACTGTGGTTAGACGTTGGGTAGAGAAGGGAAAACAATTAGTAATGCTGCTTAGAGAAGAGCAAAACATAATGGTGGGGGGCTGGGGGGAAGATGGGAGGGAAGTTGGGAACAGGTTTGTGAATTGCCTTTTTCTGTCATTCATACTACATTTATGTATGAATATATTCCACACATGCTCTCTTTCTTTGAACACATCTTGAAATCATGGTAAAATAAATTAAGCTTTTTTTTTTTTAATTAAGCTTTCAGTTCATTGGAGAGCTAAGTTTGCAGAAGGTAGGGAACATTCTCAGTGGTCAAAAATTAAGAGGGAACTCAGTTGAGGGGAGGGACGGAGGGAATGTTGGATGATCTGATGTTGAGCCTCCCCCCCAGTCCCACCCCAGGAGTTTACTGGTCTCAAGAGCCAAGGCATTTTTGAATGGACTTGTAGCAACAAAAGAAGAAACCTTGAATTAACAAAAGTAAAGAGAGAGACTTGATACTTCCACAGAAAACTAGGACTCTCGAAGGGCTGTACCTTTGGTGAAAGTATGAGCCAAAAATGAAATGTGCAGAGACGCACAGAGAAATAGTGAAGCTTTGTCTCTTAGCCTAGCCTCTTGATTGGGGAAAAAATGTTCCCCTGTGAAGTTATAATATCAGTCTGCCCTTATTCAGGTCTAGAGTTCAGTCTTACATTGACTATAGAAACTGGGGGCTTGCAGGTTGAAAAACTAACTTAAACAATGGATACCAAACAGAAGCAAACATAAAATCTCTCTGAAGAAACACACCCTCCATCTGGGCCCCACAGGATTCCCATATACAAAGCCCTACTAAAGATGAGCTCATCATCTAAATTACAAAATGCAGGAGGATATAATCACCATGAGTGAGAGCTAAGAAATTCTCAGGAGGGAAATGGTATAGACCTGATCTAACATAGCGTCAGCCTGGCATGAATCTTCCACAATTAAAATCTCCAACTGAAGAATTTGTCAGTAGCTAAAACTGTTTCTTTTGTTTTCCCCAGACAGCTTGTTCAAGAGCACACGTCACAGACTAGACTCTGCCAGATATCAGCTGAGCCATTAGCCTCCCACCCCACCCCCAAAGAGTAAACCAAAAAATCTAAACACTTACTGTTCCTTGAGTGTCTTTAGTTTGTTTGTTTGGTTTTTTTCTCTCTCTTTTAAATCCCTTCTTGGTAACAGTCTAATGACTACTGTCTTTAAAATAAGTGAGTATATCATTTACATGGAGGTACCTAAATGTCTCTGAGTTATACTTTTTTTTTTTTTTAAGATTTTATTTATTTATTTGAGAGACAGCAAGAGAGGCAACACAAGCAAGGGGAGTGGGAGAGGGAGAAGCAGGCTTCCCACTGAGCAGGGAGCCCGATGCGGGGGCTCGATCCCAGGACCCTGGGATCATGACCGGAGCTGAAGGCAGATGCTTAACGGCTGAGCCACCCAGGCACCCCTCTGAGTTATACTTTGACAGAGTCAAATGAATAGATGTAGCAGCAGGACTGGGCCACAAGAACTTCAGATAATAAAGTTCCCAGACTATTTAAAAAAATAGTGTATTTAAAATAATGAAAGACCTGTCCCTAAGTACTTTGTGTTTTGGGATGCTGCTGTAATGGTATTTTTAAAATTTCTTTTTCCCTGTATTCATTGCTAATATAAGGACATACCATTGATTATTGTATATTGACCTATAGCCTGTGGCCTTGCTAAATTCATTAAATTCCAGGAGCTTTTTTCTAGATTCCTTAGGATTTTCAGTGTGCATGATCATGTTGTCTGTGAACAAGGACTGTTTTACTTTTTCCTTTCCAATCTGTCTGCCTTGGCTATCTTTTCCTGCAGTGGTTTGAAGTTCTAGTGTAATGGTGAATAGAGTTGAAGGTGGATGTCCTTGCTTTGTTCCTGATGTTCGGGGAAGAGCACTTAGTCTTCCACTATAAGAACATTAACTGAGGGTTTTGAATAGATGCCCTTTATCCGATCAAGACTACCCTTCTATTCTTAGTTTGCTGGAAGCTTTGTGTTTTGTGTTTTTTTTTTTTTTTATCATGAATGGGTATTGATTGCCTTTTCTTTTATCTTTTTAGATGATCATATAGTTTTTCTTATGATCATGTATTTATTTATTTAAGTAATAAAGGAAAAGAACTGTGAACCTCAAATTTTATACACAGCCAAATTTTCATTGCAATGAGAGAGAGTAATAAAAATATTCTCAGGCATACAAGGTCTCAGAAGTTTGCCGCATAAAAATCCACAATTGAAAATACCTTTAAAGGAAGTGTTCAAGTAAGAGAAACAAATCCAGGACAACCCTCAGGAGGTATGGGATGTCAGGGTGATCTAATATTTTGATAAATGTACTGCTGTTAAAAAAAAAAAAGTCTAAGATTGAAGAAAAGAGAATGTTAATCCAGAAGAACTAATGTCGAAAATTACAAACAAAAACAACATGATGGCAGAGGAGAGGAGATAAAAGGGATATTAAGAAATGCTAATGTGGGGGGCACCTGGGTGGCACAGCGGTTAAGCGTCTGCCTTCGGCCCAGGGCGTGATCCCGGCGTTATGGGATCGAGCCCCACATCAGGCTCCTCCGTTATGAGCCTGCTTCTTCCTCTCCCACTCCCCCTGCTTGTGTTCCCTCTCTCACTGGCTGTCTCTCTGTCGAATAAATAAAAACAAAATCTTAAAAAAAAAAAAAAAGAAATGCTAATGTGTTTGATTTAGTAAGGGGAAGGTATATCTACTTAGAAGTTTAAGAAATCAACAGTTGTGGGATTTTTCACCAGAGGCCATGAGTTCTTTGATAATAGTCAGGGATGGAAGAAGCAAAGTCATTAAATCCCGACGGCCCTCATTTCCACCACCCCCACGTACAGTATGTCTGAATTCAGAACATCCAACGGAAGCCAAAACTCAACTGTGTTTCCCTCTTATCAGAATAAGAGGAGAAATAGGAAGCCCTGCCCCAGTGCCTTGACTAAAGCAGATATTAGTGGCATCAGTAGTTTGAGTTACCCCCTTGGTGGTTACCTTGAGCTTTGTGTATCCTGGCACAGCCCATCTTGGTTAAGATGCAGGGCGCGTTTCATTGTTTGAAGTGGGGAAGGGAACGTGATTGCCAAAGGGGAGGCTGGAAGAGAGAAGTAGCTTCACGTTCTAAGGCAGTTCCTTGTCAGGCCGGTCAATTTTAGCAGAGTGCGTGTGTGAAAACAGAGGACCTGGAAAGTAATCTCTAAAACTACTCATGCCTAGGCACCCCTTGGAACGTCTGCATGTACTCTCGGACGTACTCATGCTTCTTGGGAACAGTGATGGGTCGTTGTGATGGAATGAGGAACACAAAGAATGTAAGATAGGCTGGCTGGCTAGTTCTGATGGCTTTAAGCATAAGAGAACTTTAAAAAAAAATCAGGGGCACCTGGCTGGCTCAGTCAGTTAGAGCATGAGACTCTTGATCTCAGGGTTGTGAGTTCAAGCCCCATGTTAGGCGTGGGGCCTACTTTAAAAAAAAAAAAAGTTAAATTGAAAAAATCGGATACCCAGAATTTTACGTTCTTAGCTCAAACCACAGTCAGAGCCTCTAGGAGTGTCTTTAAAAAGTCTCTTTTCCCTTAGAACTGCTGAACATAAGCAGCTAAACTCCAGGTGCGGTGGCTGATATCGTGGGAACCTATATCCCAACATAAGATGAATTTATAAACCAATCCTGTCCTTCATGAGAAAGTTAAGGCATTGAATAAGATCATATAGGACCTTGGAAATTAGAATGGGGGAATCGATGCATCTGAGTGGAATTCGTAAAAGTCACTGGACTCAAATGTGATCTAAATTTATGAAGGTGAGGTCACTGGGGCTTATTGCCAGTGGAAGTGGCTTCTTTCTCCCTTCCGTCCTTGGATCCCTTGCTGGTGACCTCTGTTAGCTGAGCCAGCAAAAGGCAGCTGACCAGAGAGGCTAGGAAATGCTGTTTGCTGGGGCTAGTGCCCTTGTGATGCAAAATACAATAGAGAAGATGGAGGAATGGCTCTGAAGGCAAGTATGCCCAGGACAGTCACCCCCCTGCTTTCTGCTTGTGCCACTAATGTCAGAAGCCCTGCCGTGGCCTCTTATTGACAAGTGGGATGTACTTTGTGTTCTCCTCGACCCTGTCCCAAGCTCTCACCTGGTTTGCTTTGCTATTACACCTGGCCCCTGGGAGCGCTTGGGAATACTTGTCTCCTTTTGCTGAACCATGCTGGGGACTGGGGACTCCTTAAGGATGCTCTTAGGCCCTAGACGTCACCCTCAGTATTGCTTCTGGTTGTTTGGGTCCCATATTGGGCTCCCAGGGGCTTGCCATCTCCTGGAAAACACCTGGGGGAGGTAGGGACACTGCCCTGGGTTCTTCTCAAACCCCACCCAAGGCATGAACCCTTGACCAGCTCGGGATCATCTTTAAAGGGATCCTGCCCAAAAGGGTGTCTGCTGGAGTGCTAGGGAAGGCTGATATTGAGAGAGGACCAGGAGCTTTCTGAAAGGGAGGCATCAAGGGAACGGTGGTGAGGGCTCCCGCTGGGAAGCCATACAGACGCACCCTGAGTGAATCAGTATCAGATGGAGAAGGGGAGGAAGAGCCAATAACTGTACCAGTCAGGTGGGAACTTCCTTATCCCCTACCACTCTCCAGTCCTTCCCCCACTCGGCCCTGGTGTGGCCACTAAAGGCAGCTAGCCAGGGGAGGAAGAGCTGGTGACTGAGAGAGAGGAAAGATTGGTTGATTGCTTTATTACTTTTTCAAATATAAGACATTCTTTTTTTTTTAAGATTTTCTTTTTTTTTAAAAAGATCTTATTTATTTATTTATTTGACAGAGAGCCAGCGAGAGAGGGAACACAGGCAAGGGGAGTGGGAGAGAGAGAGCAGGCTTCCCCCTGAGCAGGGAGCCCGATGCGGGGCTCGATCCCAGAATGTTGGGATCATGACCTGAGCAGAAGGCAGACACTTAACGACTGAGCCACCCAGGTGCCCCCCTGAGCCACCCAGGCACCCCTAAGATTTTCTTTATTTATTTGTCAGAGAGAGAGAGTGAGAGTGCACAAGCAGGGGGAGTGGCAGGCAGAGGAGGCAGAGGGAGAAGAAGCTGAGCAGGGAGCCCGATGTGGGACTTGATTCCAGGACCCTGGGATCATGACCTGAGCCAAGGGCAGATACTTAACCAACTGAGCCACCCAGGCATCCCAGGAATTTGATTTTTTTATGATACAACTTTCTGTTCTAATTTTTTCTAGCCACATGTATGTGTAACTTAGATGCAAAATATTTTTGAATTAAAATTCAAGAAATGTATATTACCAATTGTATATAATCAAATAATTATGAGGACTATACCATTATAAATGAACAACTTCCAATTTCTCTCTTTTTTAAAGAATTTATTTATTTATTTATTTATTTGGCAGAGAAGTGCAAACAAGGGGAGCAGCTGAGGGAGAAGCAAGCTCCCTGCTGAGCAGGGAGTTCAATGTGGGGCTCGATCCCAGAACCCTGGGATCATGACCGGAGCTGAAGGCAGGCACTTAACTGAATGAACCACCCAGGTGCCCCCCCCTTTTTTGAAGATTTTATTTATTTATTTGAGAGAGAGAGCGCACAAGTCAGGGGAGGGACAGAGGGAAAGGGAGAAGCAGACTCCCTACTGAGCAGGGACCTAACGTGGGGCTCCATCCCAGGACCCCGGGATCACAGCCCAAACTGAAGGCAGACGCCCAACCTACTGAGCCACCCAGGTGCCCTAATTTCCTATTTCAACTAGACCTTCAATTCAGGCCAGAAAGGCTTCAATTTGCTTTCCCAGTTACACTATGATGATTTCAAACTTTGACCTGCTCTGTCTCCCTGCCCCTCCTCCAATCACAGCGCTGTCAGAAAATAGCCCTGCCTCCCAAATCTCTGGCTAGTACCCATCTGGGCTTTGGATCCTCTCTCTCCTGCCTCCTTAGTAACCTTATCCTTTCAATTTTATCCACTCTGCTGTCTCTTCAAGCTCACCTTTGCTGCCTCCTTTCCAAAAGGCTGTAGGCATACACGTGGCACTCCATCTCAAAGACGACCCTTCCTGGATCCTGTGTCCCCTCTAGCTACGTTCCTTTCCCTTCACAGCCAGTGCTTAGAAGACTTGCCCGTACGTGCTATACTCAGGGCTTGCCTACCAGCTACTCATCAGGCACTGCAATGCGGCTGCTGCCCAGTCCTCCCCGTGAGCTGCTCCCTGAGCCCCCAGTGACCTCACCTTGATCAGCTGAGTCCACATCTCACTTGGCCTCTGTGTCACTTAGGAACGCTTTGGAATGCAAGTGACAGTCTTAGAGTAGCTTAAGCAGGGACGCCTGGGTGGCTCAGTTGGTTAAGTGTCTGCCTTCTGCTCAGGTCATGATCTCAGGGTCAAGGGATTGAGTCCCTCATTGGGCAGGAAGCCTGCTTCTCCCTGTGCCTACTGCTCCCCCTGCTTTACTCTCTCTCTCTGATAAATAAATAAATAAAATATTAAAAAAAAAAAGAGTAGCTTAAGCAAATAGGAGTTCTCCCCACCTAATGGATATCTGGCGGTAAGCAGCTAATGGTGCTGGTCCAACAGCCCCACAGCATCGGGGTACCCTTTCTGAAATTCTCCCTGACTTCCCTTCACAGTTGAGGATGATTGCTGAGGGGGTACATCCCCACTCAGGGCTGGAAGAAGTGGAAAGGTCTGCACCAGTCACTTAGCTCTTATCAGAACTCCAGAAGATTTCCCAAGTTTCCCTGCGTCTCACTGCCAGAACTGTGTCACATGGCCATCTAGCTGCAAAAAAGACGGAAAAGTGAGTATTTAATGTTTTTTAGCCTTTATTGTGGAGACTGACAGGAGGAAGAGGGTGGACAGTTGCAACTGGGTACCACCCAGTCTAACTCGGCGGAGTCGGCATGGTGCAGCTCTTTGATTACCTGCAACCACTCACAGCCCTCTTTCCCATCTACACAGTTGCATGGAACATACTCACTCCTCCATAAAGGAGATGATCCTGAAGTTTCTCCCGGCTCCTACAGACAGCATGGAGTTCAGGTACTCTGTGAGCAGGCCCCTCTTCCAGGTCCAAGTATGGTTTCTCATGGCCTGATGACTTAAGCTAAAGGTTAAGTTCTCTGCTAAAATGAAAAAGACAGTACCAAGTGTTGGGAGAATGGGGAACAACCGAACCTCCCCATGCTCTTGCTGATGTAGAAATTGTCACAGCCATTTGGGAAAACTTTTGGCAGTATCAAATAATGCCGAACATCTGTGTTCCCTGTGAGCCAGCAGTTTCTATTCTGAGGTAGATACCTGACGGAGATGTGAACAGATGTGCAGCAAAAGAAATGTTCTACAACATTCAAAGCAGCATTATTTGTAATGGCCTCCCACCCAGATGTGCTTAGACAGTAGACGAGAACAGCATACGGAAATGAGAGTGATCTAAAACTGCGTACACTACAGACGAATCGCAAAATAACGTTGAGTCAAAGGAGCCAGACGCAAAAGAGTATGTACTGTGCGATTCCATTTATAGAAAATACAAAAACAGGTAAAATGGCTCTGTGCCATTACAAGTCAGGATAGCCGTTCCTTTTGGGGAGATGGTGGGTGGTACTTGAGAGGGAGCACAAGGGGGATGCCAGGGTGTTGAGAATGTTCTGTGTCTCAGTCTGGGTGCTGGTTATATGGGTGTGTTCGTTTCTGAAAATTTGTTGAGTTGTATGCTTTTCTCTATGTGTACTTTCCTTTGTGTATACTGCCGTGAATTAATACAAAATACATATGCTGGTCTCTGCCCCTGGTTCCTGGCACAGAGCTCCTAAAACCTCTATGATTTCCCAAGTGATAAGAACACTAGGAGCATCTTTTGTTCTAATATTTGATCTTCGACCCTGGTTCCTGACCTGGTTCCTGACACAGTTCCTAAATCCCTTGGAATTTCCTGGGTGATAGAAGTGTCTTTTGTTCTAATGAGGGGACTCTTGGTGGGCCCCTGGATAGCTTCAGGAGGGGGCTGGTCACCAGAAAGACCAACCCTTGATTAGAAGCTTGGAACTTTCAGCCCCACTCCCCATCTTCCAGGAAGGGGAGAGGGACTGGAGATTGATCTATCAATGATAATCAATCATGCTTATGTCAGGAAGCCTCCATAAGAATCCCAATAGTACAGGATTTGGAGAGCTTCTGGGTTGGTGAACACGACCATGTGTTGGGAGGATGGTGCACCCCAACTAGGCGGGGACAGGAACTCCTGCACTTGGGATCCTTCCAGACCTCACCTTCTGTATTTCCAAATCTGGCTATTCATCTGTATCTTTCATAATATAATAAACTGGTAAACATATGTAAGTGTTCCCCGAGTTCTGGAAACAATTCCAGCAAATGATCAAGTCCAAGGAGGGGGTCATGGGAACTTCCAATGTGTAGCCAAGTCGGACAGAAGTTGTAGGTAACCTGAGGACCTACGGCTTGTGACTGTCATCTGAAGTGGGGGGCAGTCTTATGGGACTGAGCCCTTAAACTCTGGGGTCTGCGGCAAGTCCAGTTAGTGTCAGAAACGAATTGCATTGTGGTACCACTCAGTTGGTGTTGCAGAGACTTGCTGGGTGTGGGGAGAGAATCCACATACCTGGTGTCACAGGTATGGTGTATCTGAGTAAAGGAAAACAGGAATGTGTCTTTCCTCTACAACTGTACAACAAGAAAATGTACAAAAACACTTTCAATGCACAATGTGAAGAAACAATGAAAGCTTCCTTTTGGGAAAAAACAAAAAAGAATGGAAAGCATAATATACCCCCTTCAGTAATCCATATCCATTCCCGCTAGACAGAGAGAGCAAGGGATCTCTTCCTGGCGTTTAAGGTTTTCATCGGGCAATCTGGCGGCCCCTCCCTCTGTCCTCTGGTTGTGTGGAATACACAGTGTTTGTATCCTACTCTCTGTTGGAGGGAATGCAGGAATCCAGGGATTGGCCCAAGGGTTAAACAGTAACAGACCAATGTTGACAAGGCTTGAGATTTTAGGGACACAAATGATTCCCTCCCTCAATCATTTGTTAGGCTTCTGGCCAGTTCCATGCCTGAGTAATCACAATCAAATAATTTACGTAGTTTTTAAATGGCTTTCTAATTAAAGATTAAAAAAATCTTTTTTTCCAAACAGGGAACATTTTTCTTGGTTAAAAAAAAAAAATCGAAGCAATACAAAAAGAAACAAATTAAGGTCTTATTCTCACCTCTGTTCTCTTTTATTAGTTTCTGGTGCCTACCTCAAGTGTTCATTTTTGCAAAACCAGCAAACCAAGTATTAGAATATTTAAGTCTTTGAGGGGCTGCTTTTTTTGTGTGCTCACAGTTGAGACAATTCGAAACAATAGTTGCATGGAGAGAATACCACCTCGAGTCTGTTTTTGCTACCTTGGGCCTCATTCTTATCTCCTGATAAAGCTGCCTCTTCCCTGTTTCCGCTTGTGCTGGCTTCAGCTTGGGTGTGCAAAGAAAATTATTTATTTCAAACCAGCGAGGCTCCAAGTTGTGGGACTCGGCCAATTTAGGTTGTAAGCTGCCAGTAAGGGGTTCCTCTCTTCCCAAGGCCTTATTTTTAATCTCAGCTTTCAAATCAGTATCTCTAAACCTAGATTTGTCACTCTCTTGAAGGACTTTGCTAAAAGCTACTAAAGGAAAAAAAAAGCCAACACCACTAATGTTTTATATTGTTTCTGAGATTTCTCCTACAATACAACGTTGGTTGGCATGCAGTCTGTATCCAAGACACAGCAAGTGACAGCAGTTTGACAGTTTCACTGTGGCTCAGCAAGTCAGTCACCAGCTTTCCAGTTTGGAATAGAGAGCCTTCACCACTGTCCACCTTAACCTTCATTAGCTAATTCCACATTTTAGTGTCTCTTTTTAGTGTCTTACTTGTGGTACCAAATTATTTGCCTGTTAGGAATGGGTTCAGCTACAAGTTACAGAATATTCACCTATAAATGGCCTAAGTTAATGTGTGTTCTCATTCATGGACTAGAATAGGGACAAGAAGGCATGCAGGAAGGTCAGTTAGGAAGCTCTCCCAGTAGTCCAGGGAGCAGATGATGGTTTCATGGATACCAGTCATACTTCAGTAGAGCTGGGGGAAAACAAGAATAGCTCCTAGAATTTTGGCTTAAACAACTAAATGGATGGCAGTGATATTCACTAATGTGGACAAAACAGAGAGGTACATGTTTGGGGATGAAAATTAATTTGGGGGAAGGCCAAGTTAAGTTTTGGGATGCCAGTTAGACATTCATGTAAAGATGTCAAGTATGCAGTTTTTTTGAAGAATTAGGAATTACAGGGAGAGGTCATTGTTAGAGAAAAATTTGGAGTCACCTGCTTATAAATGGTACCTAAATCCATAGGACTAGATGAAATCACATAAGGAGAGTGGGTAGGTAGAAAAGGGGACTCAGGATAGAACCCTGGGTGCTTTGATATAGGTTGAAGAGAAGATAAGCCAGTAAAAAGTACCCAAGAAAGAATAGCCAATGAGGTAGGAGGACCAAGAGTGCATGATGTCAGAAAACAAGAGAAGAAAGTGTTTCAAAGTGGGAGTGGTTGGCCATGTTGAATAGTACTGAGAGGGCAAATAAAAACAGAGAACAGAGAAGGGACCACGCGATTTGTGTAGAGATTGTAGTTTCAGTAGCATGGTGGGGAGGAAACCAGAAAGCAAGCTTATATGATGGTGGTAATTGTCTATTAGAGAGGGAGCAATTGGTAATTCAAGAGAGAGCTGATAGAAGTTAAGATCCACAGAAAAAGTGGAAGCATTGGGCAACAGAACGAGAGCAAAAGACCATGTCTTATTTGTATCTAGTAGCTTCTACCACAGTGTCTAGTACATAAAAAGGACTCAAGAAATGTTACTCAATCAGCAAATAAATGAGCAAATGAAAGACTGGATGGATGGCAGATTCAAGGCTGAAGAATAAACTAGGTCAAACAACTTAGAGTAAGGAAAGAAGGGTGTCTTGAATTAACAGGGTTTCTTCAGGGACTTTGGAATCCTGGGCTTTTTCTCTGGGAGAGGGTTGACAGATTTCAATCCCAGCTGAAGGTGGGAGAAGGAATGAGGCACTGTCAATGGTAGTTACCTTGGCCAACTTTCAAGGTACTAATCTGCTAGAGCAGAATGCAGGGAGGGTTCTGGGATCATCTACTTAACCTCTTTCTCTCCCAGTCTCTCCCTTTCTGGGAGACTCATGAAAGATGAGTATGCATCTTTATGAACACAAGTGGGATAGGGGATTTAAAAAGTGACAGTCCCACATTCATTTACCCATCTGGTCAGCAGATATTCATGGAACAGTCTTGTATAGGGGAAAGTTTTAAGTGCAGGATTATGCGGGGACTTCTCATTTGTTTGTGCATCTGTTTTGTTTTGTTTTTGCTTGAAGTGCTTTGTCTTCTAAGATAGCAGGTGATTCCACGAACTGCACAAGTACAGTAGTATCTGAACTGGGCTGCCCATAAAATCTTGGTGGGACTCGTGTAACATGAGTGAAAGGTATTGCAGATGATGCGGCTTGTGGAATACAGCAAGCAGAGGCTGGAAGTAGGCCAATCTTGGAATCGCAGTATCCGTGGCTGGCCCCAGCGTCTTCTAGGTGTTTCATCAGGAGGGGAATTAGGATTCCTATGATCTTTCTTCCCAACCTTCAGTCGGAGGAACCAAGGAACCTGTAAAGGTGGAGGCAGAGTGGAAGCCAGCTGTAGCGTCCGACCCACCCACATTAACCATCCTACGTCCCACGCTGGACTGCATTCCTACATTCCCAGCAACCTGCCAACACCCTGGAAGGCTCAGGTAGCCCAACCCGGACCCGAGCCGACTGTCGCCCTAGGGAAGGCAGGCACAGGAACTGCGTCCGCCTGGCTCTTGCTTGGCTTGAGCTCTTCACACGTGGAACCACCCCAGCGGTCCACACCGCCGGAGCGGGGCAGGAGCCGGGCTCTTTGGCGCCAATGGGCGGGCAGAAGGGAGCGCGCGTGCGCACGGCGAGTCGGGTCGGGGGGCGGGGCCACGTAAAAGCGTTCTGTGGACGGGTGCTGGCGAGGTTCATGTTGGATGCTTTGCGTCTGAGGAGAACTGCTTGGAAACCGGGCAGTGAGGGTGAGTGAACCCGAGAACACCTGAGACCGGGGCTTCGGCCTCTGAGGCCCGTGACTCGACCCTAGGTAATGAGGTCGGTGGGGCAGCACGCAGGGGTCCGCAGCAGGGCGGGATCCCGGCTCCCTTCTTCCCCGCTCGGAGCCTCGGGCTCAGGTCGGGGGGCCCGAACGGCCTGGGTGGGGGTCTCGGCCTCTGAGCTGCCTCAGGAAGCTTAGCCGGCTGGGAGCAGAGCCTCCTTCCTGGAACAGAGGCCGCCGGGGGCTTTGAAGCCGGATGGGTCCGGCCGGGGCCAAGTCCCTGCTTTCTTGGACGACCTGTACGGGGCCCGGGCCGTTACTCTCCGTCTGCCGCCGGTATGCCCGTTTCGGTTCGGGAGAGAGAACAAACAGGTCCTGGGCCGGGCGAGTGGAAGGCAGGGGAAGCGGACCTCCTCTTGTATCTCCTGTCTGGGCATGGCACCGCCAAGCACCCGGCGCCCAAGCCAGAAACATGGGCATCATTCTCCCCTCCGGCACGGCACCCCTTTACCCACTCAGTCGAATCCATCGAACATCTCTCGGGTATTTCCACTTAGCCCCTGATCCACAGCCCCTCTGCTGTAGCTAGTTCAGGCCACCATTTCCCCTGGACTACCTCAGTAGCCTTCTGACTGGCCCCCTGCACCTCTTGATCCTCTGTACTTTGTTGTGTACTGGAAAGCCAGAGTGATGATCTTAAAACAGATCTGATCGTCACTGGACGCCTTCCCCCACTCATTTTCCGTCCTTCAGAGGGTTCTCAGTGTTCTTGAAAGCTCTAAAACAGAGCTTATATAGGCCCTTCATGAACTGTCTTTTTACTCTTTTTGCCTTACTCTAGTTCTCTTCTCCACTCTGCTCCAGTGGATTAGTTCCTTGGCCAAACAACCCTCCTTATCGAATGGACGAGGTATAGTTCCTACTTATCCTACCAGATTTCAGTTCCCTGCCAGCCTGCAGAATTATTCCGACAAGCTAATCATATCCGTCCATCTGCCTCTACTGTGTCTTCCACCTTTTTTTTAGTTCCTGGATTGGACCAAGTTTTTTACAGGCTTAGGTGTTGGTTATATTTTTTTCATTCTGCCTGAAGTACTACACTTTAGTTGAAAAAATCCTTCTCATCCTTCATGTGTTACTCAAGGTGTGGGTTGGGGTTTCTGTGGTACTCCGTGGGTGTCTGTTTACTGGTCTCTTTTCGACCCAGGCTGTAATCAAGTGTGACAGGAGCCCATATGGGTCACAGTTCTGTCCTCTGTCTTCAGTACCTTGTGTGGCACCAGGCTGTTAGTAAAGACTGTGTTGCTTGAATGCATAAATGAAGCATGTCTGCTCCATGGGCTCCCCAAATAAACATATAGATCGAGTTATTAAATGCCCTGCTTTTCAGAACCAATTCTCAACCCCCACCCCCAACCCATGTAGCAATTTCTTTGGCCTAGGAACCTGGCTCTATTCTTGCCTTCAGTCCAGGACCATAGCAGTGGTAAATGGGAAGTATTGTTCAGAGTTTTTCTTTGGCACTGATTTTGGGTACAGGATGTCTGGATATTGGTGAGTATGACTGCTTTGAGTTTGAATTAACTGAGGGCCGCTGGCAGGAGAGAAGAGCTGCTAACAGCTGCTGCAGTCTTTATGGAAGGAAGGCTGGCTCCAAACTCTTAAATGCTGATAGGGCCAATGACACAATGGGAGGAGAGGGTGGGACAAGCTGGCCACGCCAGCCCTAGTGGGAGGGCTCGAAAGAGAAGTTATTTTTCCAACTTAGGCCAGATCTTCTGTGATAGGGAACAACATATCTGGGTGCCAGAACCCACTGCCCTAAATCAGATGTGAAGGTGCGCTATTCTCCGGGCAGCTTTACACTTTGTGATTGGTTGAGTAAGGGAGAGACAGATAAGATAGGCTCCTGGCCCTCACAGAGGGAGGCAAAGAGAACAGTGTGTGACTGTATGTTGTGAGAGGCTGCAGACCGAGGTGGGAGGAGAGAATGACTGGTGTGGCTGGAAGAATACCCGGATGACATGTAAACGTGGCCTGGAAGGGAGAGAGAGGACAGATTAATGGGCCAGTGGGAGCAAAGGCCCAGGGCCTGGAAGAGGCTGCTGGATCAGTGAGGGGAGCCCTGTTACACTCCAGGCACTGCAAAAGACCCACCACTGAGCATAGTCTGGCACTTTCCTCCTGGAACTGAGGCTCCTCCTTGTGAAGGATGTCTCAAAGCATGGGTTGGGTTCTGAAGTTGTTTTCAGAAGTCTCTCCTTTGGATTTTTTTCTAGTCTGGCCTTTGTAATTTCTCAAAGAAGGCAGTGAGCTTGGGAACTGCTGGGGCTTATCTACCGGGCTGTTTGCTCGTGGCCTTGAACTAAGTCATTAGGGTATGGGTGATGCAACATGTTCTTCAGGCAAGGGGAGTTGCTTATGTTTCTTTTGGAATGTGACAGTTTAATTTGTTAGGTGACAGATTCCCTGTTTTCGTTGTAGCACTTGGAGGGAGAGTTCCTCCTCTGTAGATTGGGCTTTTGTTGTGTTCTGTTAGAAACCTGCTACAGTGAGCCAATATGGGACATGTTCAAAACCAGTGGTTCTTGGCCTTTATTCTGCTTCCCTTGAAGAAGGGGTAATGTGGACCCATAGTTACTGTATTGCTTATCACTTGGTTGCTTTTTGGTGTTATTTAAGTAGAACCTGTCCCTCTTACACACACTTACACTTTGATATATTAAGCCTCCAACCATATAGTTATAGGAAATGGTGCTATGGGTTCATTGATTACTCCACTGTCTGATAGGTATCTCCAAAAAAAAAAAAAAAAAGGTTTTATGCTCAGTTACATGGACATTATAACTTGGCAGCATATCTGTGAAGGCGAGATTCCCCCCCAACCCCTAAGGGCCATGGCACATAGGCTGAGAACTGCCAGCTTTTGTGTCAAGCCCTGTGCCTGATGCTGGGAATATGGATTTGGTCCCTGCCCTTAGAGAGCTCAGTCCAGCAGGGAGCACTTACCAGTAATCAGGCAGTTCTCAGGGTCACATTCACAGCAGTTGTCAGACAGGACCCTTCTGAAGGGAGGCACTGGGGAGCATACGGGAAGGATGCCTAAGCCAGACTTGGAATTGAAGAAGGCTTGCTGGAGAGAGAGATGTCCACTGTGCATGAGTCTAAGAGGTTTGGGAGGAACTGGCTTCCCTCTCTGCTCTCTCCTGTCCCAGAACTCTAAGATACTGGTTAGACCAAGCTGCTCTGCTCTGGCCTGGGCAGTCCCTGCTGGGAGTAACCTGAGACCTTGTTTTCAGGTACCAGGTACAGTGGCAGTGGCCTTGTCAGGGTCTGAACAGTTTTATTTGGTAAAACTGGAAATGTAGTTTCTGTTCCTGAATTGTTTTCTAGAGATGAGAATTAAATGAAAGCCCCCCCTTCTTTTTATTCAATCCATACAGATTGGAACAAAATTATGGAATAAATTACATTAAATACATATTTGTAAAGAAAAAATATGTTTTTAGTAGAAACTTTGGAATTCATAGAAAAATAAAAAGAGGAAAAATCAGAATCACACCTCATAATTCAGAAAATAATATTAAACAGTTTTTAGTCATTGTTATAGAATGAAATATACAGACACTTTTTTTTTCTTACAGAACTATTCTTTATAGACTTTGGCAGGCTGCTCTTATTTTAAATGTATATTAAGAACCTTTTCTTATTGTTAAGTATGACATTGCGTTATGATGTCCCTATACAGTAGTACGATTAGATGCTGCTTTTTGGCCCCCTGGAAGTTATATCCCAGTGATGGTTGTTCCCTTAGGGAGGGGACTGTTGGAGGGAATACTGTGGGAAATATTCCCATACGTTGTAGGGATGACACTGTCCCAGAGTCCCACCTTTTGGGATGGGTGAGGGGGCTGCAACACAGGTACTTCTCAGCCCCAGGTGCAGGGAGTAGAGATAGCAGCAGCTTTGGAGTAAACTCTGTGTGTGGTGGGTGCAAGGGAATGACCAGTACCTTAAGCTTTCTCTTTACTGCTGTCAGTTTGGGGTTGTGGCTACAGTTGGCTCTTTAGAAATCACTGGCCTTGGGGCGTCAGGGTGGCTCAGATGGTTGGGCGTCTGCCTTTGGCTTGGGTCATGATCTTGGGGTCCTGGGATGGGCCCCAGGTTGGGCTCCCTACTCGGCGGGGGGCCTGCTTCTCCCTCTCCCTCCTCCCCGCCCCCTCCTGCTCATGCTCTCTGGCTTGCACACATGTGTGCTCTCTCTCTCTCTGAAATGAATAAATTAAAAAATCTTAAAAAAAAAAAAAGAAATCGCTGGCCTTGTTACCAGCAGAATCTTCGATGCCTTTTGGAAGGTGAATGTATAGTCTTTGTGTTGGTGTGGAGGTCTCTTGGCGGTCCTTCACCTTCCTTTTTGAGGTCAGTCTATAAGCCCCTGGAAGGACTGGTAATTTCAGTTTAATAAACAGTTAGTAGAGGCCTGCCTGAGCTTTGGTGGGGAATGCTGGGACCAAAGCACTCCTGCCCTCAGGAGCTTGCGGTGGAGCTGACTATGTTTTGTTGACCACAATTCCAGGTCTAGCCAAACTCTGGGAGTATTTGATGGCATCCTATGTAGTTCTTCTTTCCACTGCTCTTGCACTGTTCTTTTCACAGTGGTTGGGTTACCTGCCTCTGTCACAGTCCTGGGAGATGGACGAGGCAAGGGTTAATGTCCTTTTCTACGTGTCCCCAACTGTAGGCCTATATGTGACCTGCCTCATCATGTGACCTGCCTCATTGCTTCCCTTAACTACCACATTCCTATCTCTGGTCTTGCTCCACTAAATTCCTTCTCCTCACTGTGCTGCTGGATGAGCCATTCTGAAACCTAGCTCTGTCTCCTCTCCCATTCACAAATCCTCAGTGGTTCCCCATTCATCCTGCAGAAACTTCAGCCTAGTGTGCAAAGCCATATCCCGTACAGCCTGGTCAACCTCTGTGTCCTTTGTCCTCTGTTCTGCCTGCTTCATACCCTCTAGGCTCTCCCCATCTGAACCACTTGGAGTTTCTTTCCCACTTGTCTGACCTGCTTCTCGCTCACACCATTGCTGTAGTCCTTCAGTCCCTGCACATCCAGTGTGTGCTTGTCTGTCCAGGCCCAAAAGTGTCCAGATCTGTCAGCCTTCCCTGATTCCCTGATTTTCCCTCACCCAGAGGAAATTTCTTCCTCTGAACTTTCAGTTTTGTTTTTCTTTAGGACACCTCACTTTCTGCCTTATTAGCGCTCTCCACAGGAAGTATTTTACCAGACTGTAAGCTTCTTGTAGGCAGGAATAATCTTCAAATCCCTGTAAGCTCTCATTGAATTGCTTGGCATTCTGAAGGAACTTTAGGAAATGTCATGGAGCCCTCCCACCCCCCATTTGAGTGACGGGGACTTGGAGTACCCAAGGTCATCCCACAGTCTAGTGGCAGAGCTGGCCTTGGGCCCAGTTGGACATGTTCTTTTCTGCCGTCTTATTCCTTTCACTGAGTTCCTTCCCCAGGAGCACACTGTGTCACGTTTTGAAAGAACCTTAGCTCTGGTGTTTTCACCTGCACCTTCTGTGTTCCCCACCTCCCAGGTACCAGCGACCATGCGATCTCTGCGGCTGCTCAGAACCCCCTTCCTGTGTGGCCTGCTCTGGGCCTTTTGTGCTCCAGGTGCCAGGGCTGAGGAGCCTGGGGCCAGCTTCTCCCATCCCAGCAGCGTGGGCCTGGATAAGAATACAGTGCACGACCAAGAGTACGTATTCAGCCAGGGCTGGGGTCCCAGGGCCTCCCATCCGCAGCTGCAGCCTGTGGCCAGCTGCGATGGCTCCCTCCATCCGGCCTTCCTTCCATTATTTGTACCACTTGACATTTTTCAAGAACGATACTTAGTCCTTAGAGCCACCTGTAAATCAGGCAGTCTTTTTTCCATCATCGTTTGATAGATGGAGGATCTTGAGGCCCACATGGGATGAATGACTTGCCTGAATTCATTCTGTCCCTCTCTCTTTCATCACAGACAGACGTGCAGACACCGCCCCAATACACACATTCATACTCGTGTGTGCACACACATCTTCACACACATACAGACAAGTAGTAATGGCAGAACCCAGGATAGAACTAAGGTTTCTTGACTGACCAGACATTTTTCTTTTTTTATTGGCACATTTAAACATTGAATTATTTGTTGAAACTTTTGTCCTGGGCCAGTTAGCCTCACACATTATTTGTTATCCTTGAATTGGTTTGAAAACATTTTTTTAATTGCTAGCCCCCAAAGGTGTTATAATAGCATTCTAATAATAAAGAGGGAAAAACACTCCTAATCTTGCCAGCCTAACAGGTGAACTGTTTGACTTTTTCCCTGCCCCTTTCATGGCCTTGCCCGTATCTGTCATCCTTAAGTGTGCTCTGCCACTGTTTCTGTTTGGTTTTCTGGAATGGGTGAACTTTAAGATCTTGACCTTTTCAGGATTTAAGTTTTTGGCATGATCCTGAGGTTGTTGCCGAGTGGTCTGAGTCTAACTGTTGGTTTTTAGGCATATCATGGAGCATCTAGAAGGTGTCATCAACAAACCAGAAGCAGAGATGTCCCCACAGGAGCTGCAGCTCCATTATTTCAAAATGCATGATTATGATGGCAATAATTTGCTTGATGGCCTAGAACTCTCCACAGCCATTACTCACGTCCATAAGGAGGTAGGTCAGCCGTGGCTCCGTGGACAGCCTCCCCGCCCCCCCCCCCCAGCATGTCCATCCCCAGTCTTGATGGACCTGTGTTGTCCTTGTACAACAGTATTGCCGCATCTCCTTTTTCTGCTCGTCATTCCATTCTGCCTCTTCCCATTCAGAGCCCCTTCTAACAAAGGGTGACCTACTGAGGCAGAAGCCCTAGGGCCTATATCTCTGACAAGTGCTAAGGCATTTCTCCTGCACCCTGGAGTTTGGGAACCAGCGCCTAAAGGACAGACCACATTAAAATGCAGAGCAGGGGAGAAATTGTTTTATTTGAGAAGAGTGGCGAACCAGGGGACCAAGGTGTCGAGGGACTCAGCAATAATTGAGGATTTGTATGATATACAGTTCTCCATATGAAGCCGTTTGTAGAGCACTTTCAAGTGGGTTAGAGAGTTCGTTTGATCTTTGCAACAGCCTGTGAGTAGGCAGGGCAGGCACTGTTATTACCTTGAGTTTAGAGGTGAGGGAACTGAAATCAAGAAGTTCTGTCTCCAGGTCTAGTGTCTGTCCCACTCTGCCACCCTGCAGTCTCTATAGGGAGGAAGAGAGACAGAGCTGGGGATGTGCGTGTGCTCCCATTGGCTGCCAGAAGAGCAGATTTGGGTTTGCTTTGAAGGCAGTGGGGAGCACTAATGGCTTTGTGCGGCAGAATGGCAGTGTCACGGGAAGATCGTTGGCTGTGGGAGGCAGACTGATGGATGTGGGGAGTGACTTGCATCAGGGAGAGAACCTGGGATTCAGCAGTCCTGGCAGGCCAGCCTGGTGGTGGTGGTAGGAGAGCAAAGGGTGCACAGGGGTCGAGGTGGCAACGGAAGAATCAGCCAAGGATGTGAGCAGCGTTAGCTTAGCACTCGGCACAGTGAGCGCTGCTGTATCTGCTTCTGGAGCAGGGCCAGTACCTTCACCCCCAAAATTGTAACAGGTTCTTCTGGTCGGCATTGCCTTCCTCTTCTTGTTCTGACCCCAAGATGCTGTCCAGTGCAGACTGCTTGCACTTCTCAGTGCACGTTGTACCCAGAGCTGACCCTCGGGAGAGCCTGGGTTGTGAGCTTTTCTCTAAGATGGGTTTGTGGGAATTAGGAACCTCATAATTCTGTGTAAGCCAGACCTAGCTTTCTACAGCGAACGTGTATTACTTTTGTAATTAGGAAAGAATGAAAAGTAATTTTTAAAACAAATAAGCAAGGGCCTGCTTTGATTGTATCTTTCTTTTTAACTGGCAAATATAAATCTAAATTGGATTGTTGTGAATTGACTCTACCTGATATGTGGTTTGTGGATTCTGAAAAGTAGCCTCATGCTACACTGAAGGAGCTTTTGGACACAGGAGCACGGACATTTTAGACATTAGCTAAGCACTTCCAGTAAAATGTGCGACTCATCATTGTCTAATTTGTGTTTTGTAGGAAGGGAATGAACAGGCCCCACCAATGAGTGAAGCTGAACTGATTAACTTAATAGATGGTGTTCTGAGAGATGATGACAAGAACAATGATGGATACATTGACTATGCTGAATTTGCAAAATCACTGCAGTAGACATTGTTTGGCCATCTAGTTATATGCAAATGTGACCTGTTACAATGTGATCGAACACTTTTGGTAATGCAAAATAACTCATTTCCAACTACTGCGACAGCATTTTGGTAAAAACCTGTAGCAGTTTATTACACTGGGGTGAGAAAGAGAGATTAAGAGAAATATAAGAGAAATGGGACCCATCACAGTCCCCAAGTACTGTTCAATCTCTTACTGGACAAGGGCTTGATTATAGAATCCTTTTAAGAATATTGTATAATTGGAGCGTAGTACTCAGGAACTTGACTGTAGAACACCGATAGTCTCTTGGTTTTCATTCACGCTACCTGAAAAGTAAGACAAGCTTTGCCAAGTGGACACACTTTTCAGTAACAGTGAAGGAATAGCATAAATGCCAAACGTTTCCCCTGGTGGATCCTGTCTCTCGAGGTAACGTGGTCGGTATTCTGCAGAGTTCCCCCGGCCTGAATGATGATGTGCCCCTGGGCAAGGGAGTATTCGGCTATTTCAAAGCCACTGCGTAAGAAGGAAGCCAGATCCTGAGTTCAGCTCGCCTTTGAGTCTAAGGTTCTGTATCTTCTGGCACTTTGGAAATGATACACCATTGACCAACGTGATTAACATTTTTTAGTTTTTCAGTACTTTATAGAACTACTGCCACATCCTTTCTTCTATGTCTTATTCAACTTAGGAAAGACCTTGAATTTAAAAGTGTTCTTTATTCTAATCATTAGCAAATGTTTAGCTTTCTTAATACTTGTATTTAACCCTTGTTTCTAGGGTTTGTGTTTGAGGTTTAGGAACTATATGGAACCCAAGGACTGTATCCCTCCTGCTTGGTGCAGCGGGGGATAAAGCTACTAGCTGGTCTTGCTTAAGTGAGAAGCGAGATCACCACGCACCAATTGCTGCAAGCTGTGTTTAGAAGGAATGGTGTTTAAATTACCTCTTCTAGCTTCAATATGTGAATTCTTTCAGATCAGGAAAGATTAGAAATAGAAGCCTGAAAACTTCAGCAGTGCGAATCTCAATAATGTTTGAAAATGAGAAACAGCAGCAAATTGTCATTTGGTTTATTGGATGTGATGGATGTGCGGGATGGAAAACCCAAAATGATGGCTGAATGGGGGAAAAAACTGCGTAGGATTTGCTGTAAGACGTATAGAGACTTATTTTCGTTATTAAAGTATTCTTGTAAGAAAACATATGTATTTGTAAAAATGGTTTCTTGTGTCAAGTATTTGTGCAATCAGAGCTGAATTGTAAACTATTCTTGTAATATCTAGTTATTTTGAAAGATTTATATAATGGATCCTGGATATATGACCAATAAAAGTGTTGAAACAAAATAAAGAGCAGTTGATTTCGTCCACATAGGGGTCTTCTCCTCCCACGTGAAGGTTTTGTTAATTTAATACAGATGTTTACATGTGCCTACCCCATCACAGGCCCTACGACCCTCCCTGGCTATGCCCTGTTCCTTTTGGCAGGGGTAGATTCCAAGTCATCAGTCACTTTCCCCTTTGATGCAGTTCTTCTTCTGAATGAAATCACTTTTTGGACCTTTCTTCCCTGGCCACGTTCAGATCATGAGAGCATTGTCTAGCTTAGGAAAATACTGTGTTTTCTCCTGGAGTCTGGCGACTTTTTTCTTTGCCAGAAAATTTAATTAGGTAGCATTTTTGAAAGCTTCCCAGGTCCAAGCAAAAAGCACAGTCTCCCCTGGCGTTTTGGGAGTAACACTTTGTTCTGCCATTTGAAAAGGAAAGACGGAAGGAGGGAGCATAGGAAGGAAGGAAGTTAACCATTGCCTTCTCTCTCCCTTGCCCCCCAAGATCCTTGGATCCTGCACTGGCTCTTCGTCATCCAGAGCTGCCCCTCAGGATGGATCTAGTGAGTGGCTCACAGTTGGCAGAACGTCATACTGAGCTGGCAGCTAGGAAGGGACTGAGGCAGCTGGAGAGGGAGAGAAGCAGATCCTCAGGAGGCAGAGTCACCCCATTAAATAGACAAGACGGACACCTCCTTCCTCCTCCATAGCTGGCTTCTCTTTGTAATTATTTCATTCTGGCCTTTGTGGTCCTGTTTAGCAAATGTCCCTAGCAGGAGGAGCCTGTGATATGAGGGACATAGAGACATTCCTTGCATACCCCCTCTTGACCTCTTCTCTCCTACACAATACCTTAGCCTTCTCATAGCCCGTCTCAAGGATTTTTCAGAATGTATAAGGAACATCTCTGTACTTCAGGTTCCTTGTCTCTAAAATGGAGATAAATATACCCAAGGGAGGCAGCCTTATATGAGCGTAAGCTTTGGACTCAGGTAGACCCAAGTCAGAATCCTAGGCTTGCTACTCCCCAGCCATGAACTTAAAATTTAGTTTCTCATATATATAAAAAAAACTACAATAAAACTTACTGAGAGGTTAAGAGAATTAACAAAATGAGAGAAAATGTAGAAAGCATCTAGTAAGTCCTGACACAGAATATTTTAAACTCTGAGTCACCCATTCCTCACTCTGGCTGGAGAGCCCGGGCCCCTTCCTCATTGCAGTGGGGGCTGGAGGGGCTGTAAAGGGATTGATGCCTCCTCAGGGGCAAGGGTTGTAAGATCTCTGTTTAGGTTATTCCATTGAATGGCTAGATCATGGTTATCAATCCATTTGTTAAGGAACTACAGAACAAGTTAGGATGTTCTATGTGGTGTTATAATCAGATGTGATATCTTTAATATACTCTTACTTGTTGAGGAAATTGAATTACTGCAGTTTGAAATTCGTAAGCCTTAGTAAGTATTGCTAAATTGCTATCCAGAAGAGTTGTACTAATTAATACTTAATCTTTATTGTCTATGAAGAACCTATTTCCTTTAGCTAGACCCATAGCATAACCCAACAAGTTTCTCTAAACACAGAGCGATGAGACATTAGTGCTTTTAATTTTTGGCTAGTCCTGCATTTGTTCATTTGTTGATTCATTCATTGAGTGTTTGCCATGTAACCTGTCTGACCTAGATTCTGGATTTCAATTCCTTCTAGAGAGGAGAAAAAGAAAAAAGCCTTTTTGTCATATTCCAGATTCCCCTGAAGGTGTTATCATCAGAGGACACAAATATTCTTACATAGCATCCCCAATAAAAACAAGAGCTAAATCACATTTCTACCTCAAGAGAAAATCCATTTTATCAAGGACCAAACCAAAGATCTAACATTTCAACTAGGGAATTAGCAGAAACTATGAACATTATGTCTGAACTTTTGGATGTTAAAAACAAACAAACAAAACCCAGGAACTCTCCTTTTGGGAAGATGGAATAGATGCACTTCTATTTCTCTAATGAAGTACAACAAAACCCTGGGAAATTGTATTTAAAGCAAACATTAGGAGATTGAAAGGTGGGGAAAACAAGGCGGACTGGTTAGGGACATTGCGATATAAGCAAATACATGGCGGTGAGTTCGTCTTGTATTTGTTTTTTTGTTTTGTTTTGTGTTTTTGCCAAATATATCCCAGACTTAGAGCTGAGGAAGCTGGCAACCCAGAAATTCCAAAAGGAGCACACATAAAAAAGCCCCAACAAAAATATGCTCTCTCTAGCCAGGGAATGAAGAAAAGGGCAATCTCACAAGACGGAAAACTTTCAGACAATAACTGCTGTATTCCAGCCAAACACTACAGGGGAGACGGTGGCCCTGCCAGCAAAGGCCAAGCGGGGAGCCTGGGCTTCCATCCTTGCCAGGCTGTAATGAGGTGTTGTCCTCCTTGCATCTGAGGTGATGCCAGAGGAGGCCAGGTAGGGAGCTGGGACTTTCATTCCTCCCACTCCCTGGGCAGTAACAAGGCCCCTCTCCTACCCACAGGGTCAGTGGAGAACATGCGGGGAGCCTGGTCCTGGAGTTCCACCCCCAGCTGGCTGAACTAAGACTCCCCTCCCCCTTCCTGCTGGGTGTGTCTGAGGAGGCCTGGTGGAGGGTCAGGACTTTTACCACCCAGTGATAACAACACCACCTCTACCTCCGTGTTCGTAGAGACCCTGTGGGGAATCCAAACTCCCAACCCCGCGCCCAGCAGTAAGGAGAAGCTGCTGGCCTTGGGTTTTGATGGAGGCTGAGTGGGGAGTCGACTTCTCCCTTCACATGTCATGAAGGAGGCAACGCCTGCCCTTCCCCTGCCACATTGGTGTCATGGAAAACCAGTTAAAACAGGTTTAAATAAGATCCAGTCTCATCATATAATACAAAAATGTCCAGGTGTCAATCAAAAATCACTCATCATACCAAGAACCAGGAAGATCTCGAACCAAAGGAGAAAAGATGCCAGCACTCAAAGCAGGTGTTAGAATTATCTGGTGAGGGTTTTAAAGCAGCCATGATAAAAATACTTAAACAATTAGGAACATGAAACCAATAATAAAAAAAAACAAACACCAAGTCTCAGCACAGAAATAGAAGATATAAAGGGTAGCCAAATGGAAATTTGGGAATTAAAAAATACGACAACCACAATAAGTACTTCAACAGCAGAATGGAGGCATAGAAGAAAGAACCAGTGGACTGGAATATAGAACAATCTGTGTTACCCAATCTGACCAACCCAGAGAGAACAGATAAAAAAAAAAAATTGCATGGACTTCAGGGACCTGTGGGACTGTAACAAAAGACCTTATGTTCTTCCTGTCATCAGCCCCAGAAGAGGAAAGAGGTTGGAGCTGAAGAAGTTCTCAGAGATATAATGGCTGAAAACTTTATAGATTTGACAAAAGACACGAATCTAGAGATGTATGAGCTGAGCGAACCCTGAAGAGAATAAGCCCAAAGAAACTTACTGAGACTCACCATAGTCGGACTTCTGAAAACTAAAGACAAAAAAACAACAACAACAACAACAAAAACAACAAAAAACTCAAAAGTAGCGAGAGAGAAACAACAGCTTACCTATAAGGGAAAACAACTCGAATGATGGCATATTTCTCATCAGAACCCATGGGAGCCAGAAAGAAGACGCGCAATAATTTTCAAGTATCAAAAGGAAAGAACTCTCCATTCAGTATTCTAGATCTGGTGAAAATATCCTTTAAGAGTGAAAGGGAGGGGCGCCTGGGTGGCTCAGTCAGTTAAGTGGCCAACTCTTGGTTTCAGCTCAGGTCATGAACTCAGGGTGGTGAGATCGAGCCCCACATTGGGCTCTATGCTCGGCACAGAGTCTGCTTCAGATTCTCTCTCCCTCTCCTCCATATCTCTCTCTCTCTCTCTCTCTCTCGCTCTCAAATAGATAAAATCTTAGGGGGAAAAAAGAATGAGGGGGGAAATCGAGATAATTCTCAGACAAAAGAAAACAAAGAACATTTGTCATCAGCAGGCCTGCCCTAATAGAATAGCTAATGGAAGTTTTTCAAACAGAAAGGACACAGTGAAAGAAGGAAACTTAGAACATCAGGGAGGAAGAAAGATCATGGAAAACAAGAATATGGATACACACAATAGACTTCTCTCAAATTTTGTAAATTATGCTTAATAGTCAAAGCAAAAATTACAGCACAGTCTGATGTGGTTCAAAATGTATGTCGAGGAGATATTTAGGATACTTATATTGCAAATGGAGGAGGGTAAGAATAATAGAAAGAAAAGCAAATTTTCTCTACTTCACCTGAACTGGTAAACTCTAAAATGGGACAGCCACACTGGAAAACAGTTTGGCAGTTCTTAAAAAAAGAAGCATGTAACTACCATACGACTCAGCAGTTGCATTCCTGGGCATTTATGTTTGCACAAATCCCTGTACACCGGGGTTTATTTATAATAGCCGAAAATCAGAAACAACCCAAATAGACTTCGACAGGCGAACAGTTGAACAAGCTCTGGTACGTCCATCCCACGGGCGTCCTACTCAGCAATCCAAAGGACCAAACTGTTGATAATGAGCAACCACTTGGAAGACTCTGCAGAGAATTATGCCGAGTGAGGATTCCTGAAGTGACAAAAATCATAGGAAGGGATTAAGGAGGGGTGGGAGCAGGTGAGAAGCCGGCATGGCTGTAACAGGGCAACAGGAGGCATCCTTGTGGTGAAATGATCTGTATCTTGACTAAATCAGTGTTGATATCCTGGTTCAGATATTGTATTATGGTTTGGGATGATGCTACCATTGGCGGGGGGGACCTGGATCAGGGGTGCAGAGGATCACTCTTATTTTTTACAACTGCACATGAATTATCTACAATTATCTCAAGATAAAAGCTTAAAGAAATAGTATTGAAAGACACGGTCTTCTCAATACCACAGTGGCCATTTTGAACTTGGGGCCCCTGGGACAGTGTCAGAACAGGCCTGTTGCTTAGTGTCTGAGCCCTGGGGCTGTATTGGCAGTGCTCACGATTATAGTCTTCTTTCGGCAGCTTTCAGAGAATTTGCTTTGCTCTGCCAGAGTTGAAAGGAAACATTGCACCGGGCCTCCTCTGTCCATGAATTTCTCATTGCCTTCCCACTGGGCTGCTGGGGAAGGACGAGCAGGTCATGCCTGCCAAGGCCAAAAGGCGCTGCTGCCCAGAGAGGGGTGAGAAAGTGTGAAGAGGTCCTTGTGCCCTGGGGGAGTGCGGTAGGGGGGCTGGCCTTAGTGGAGGCTGGAGGACTGAACCAGGCTGTGCGCCCTTGTCCCTGGCTGTGGTTACAGCCAAAGACAGCAGAGCGAGGGGACGTGTGGCCATACTTGTGAATCTGAGAGAAGAGATCCTGCAGGGTGTCCAAACTGAGATCTTGGGGAGAAGCCTTGAACTTCATGGATATTAGAGAATCAGAACGCAGGAATTAGGGAGGACTTCTCTAGGAGGCAGGCTTTGGTATCCATTGCCAAGTTCTGTGGGCTCTGTGGGGCAGGAGATGGGAATAAGGTGACCATACCTGAAGGGACACGAGTGCTAACCCAGGTTCCCTGGACTTGGTTGGAAGGGTTTTGCCAGTGCCCATTCTGGTGGCTTAGGGGTTAATGGGATCCTAGGACCCCATCAATAACAACCTCATCAAAACCAGTCTTGGGTTGTTGGAGCATGTCTCTGGGTGGGAAGAAGATGGCATCAATGGGACAGAGCAAGGAGCAGAGGCAGATAGTGAAATCATAGGGCCACAGTTAACCTTTGCCTTAAGGTGGGGCCACCACCCTACAGTTTGGTCACACATGTGCCTCCCTGTTGACTGTTCTTACAATACTCCTTCTCCTCCAAGAAGGCAGACATGCCCACACTATAAAGCCCTACCTTACTAACCATAGTTTCGAAGCTAGGTCTCAAGTCGGGTCCACACATTCTCTCTCCCAAGGATCTGGGACCAAGGGACACAGCAGCAGGGAGGCATGGTGGTGGAGGCATGTGAGTGACATGCTGTATGCGTGAGTACAGTGTGTCGTCCCTGGACCAGCAACAACACCTGGGGAAGGGGAGTATAAATGCCCAACTGCGGGCCTCTCCCCCAGATCAGCTGAGTCAGAACTTGCTCTTTAATAGAACCCCAGTGAACTGTGTGCTCATTCAACTTGGAGAAGCACTGCTCTGGAGAGAGGGTTCCAGACACCTATTGCCAAGAGGCCTGAGCTGCCCAGTTCCTGCTGCTCTGAGAAGGGTGGCTTCTCTCTTTTTGGGATTCCAGTAGCCTCCCGTTGAATTGCCTTTTTCTAAGTCTGGCCAACTTGGTCTCTATGTCGTTTATAACCAAGAGAATCTTACTAATGCATAGGGGCAAGCGGGGGGGGGGGGGACAGTGTGACTCAGTGGCAAGCTGACCCCACCCAAAGGATCAGCCAGTTGCCTTGCCAACTGAATTCTGTCAACACAGGGTCAGTCCTCTGTGTTTGTGGATGCTTTGAGTCTTCTTAAATGAAAATCCTCCGAAAGGAAAATATTTTCAGTCACTTATATTTTAGTACCAAGGATTTTCTCAGATTCTTTCCAAAGGGACCATTTGCTGGGCTGAACATAGAAGTCATAGAAACCTTCCCATGTTTACACTTTGGCTCTGTTTCCCTAGATAGGGTGAGTATTGCCATTTCCCTGTGGGGCTCCATTTAGTAAAATGCGAAGAACACATCCATCCCTTCTCCTCTAGGAAGCCCTTTCTGGCTAGTCCAGCTCGTGGTCACCTGCCCCTTTTCTGAGCCTCACTGCAGTGGTCCTTGACCTTTCGTGTGCCATGGACTCCTTTACAGCATAATATTTTCATATGCATAAGATTAAAAAACAAAGCATTTTTAAAAAGTTTATATTTTATTTTATTTTTTAGAGATTTTATCTGTTCATGAGAGAGCGCGCACAAGTGGGGGGGATGGGGAGAAGAAGAGGAAGAAGCAGGCTCCCCACTGAGCAGGGAGCCCGAGGAAGGGCTCGATCCCGGGACCCCAGGATCATGACCTGAGCCAAAGGCAGACATTTAACTGACTGAGCTGCCCAGGCCCCCCTTAAGTTTATATTTTAATCACCCGGGGTTCATAACAACAAGTGCCCTTCTTAATCCCCATCTCCTATTTCACCCGTCCCCTCACCCACCTCCCTTCTGGTAATCCTTGCTTTGTTCTCTATAGTTAAGAGTCTGTTTCTTAATTTTTCTCTTTTTTACCTTTGCTTATCTGTTTTGTTTCTTAAATTCCACATATGAGTGAAATCATATGGTATTTTTCTTTCTTTGACTTACTTCACTCAGCATTATACTCTCTAGCTCTGTCCATGTTGTTGCAAATGGCTAGATTTCATTCTTCTTTACAGCTGAGTAATATTCCATTGTATAATATATACCACATCTCCTTTATCCATTCATCTATCAATGGACACTTGGGCTGCTTCCGTAATTTGACTATTGTAAATAATGCTGCTATAAACATAGGGGTGCATGTATCCTTTTGAATTAGTGTTCTTGTATTCTTTGGGTAAATACCTAGTAGTGGGGTTGCTGGATTGTAGGGTAGTTCTGTTTTTAACTTTTTGAGGACCCTCCATACTGTTT
The DNA here is from genome assembly GCF_024610735.1 of Ursus americanus. Classification (NCBI taxonomy): domain Eukaryota; kingdom Metazoa; phylum Chordata; class Mammalia; order Carnivora; family Ursidae; genus Ursus; species Ursus americanus. The sequence goes on along the minus strand of NC_142133.1, from coordinate 16,171,208 downwards.
TCCACAGTGGTTGCACCAGTTTGCATTCTACCCAACAAGTGTAAGAGGGTTCCTTCTTCTCCACATCCTCACCAACACCTGTTGTTTCTTGCGTTGTTGATTTTAGTCATTCTGACAGGTGTGAGGTGATAGCTCATTGTAGTTTTGACATCTCCCTGTGATGAGTGATGTTGAACAAACATCTTTTCATGTGTCTGTGCACCATCTGGATGTCTTCTTTGGAAAAATGTCTATTCATGTCTTCTGCCCATTTTTAATGGATTATTGATTTTTTGGGTGTTGAGTTTTATAAGTTCTTCATATATTTTGGATACTAAGCCTTTATCAGATATGTCATTTGCAAATCTCTTCTCCCATTCTGTAGGTTGCCTTTTAGTTTTGTTGATGATTTCCTTCACTGTGCAGAAGCTTTTTATTTTGACGTAGTCCCAAATAGTTTTTTGTTTGGGTTTTTTTTTTGTTTGTTTCTTTGCTTGACATAGCTAGAAAAAAAGTTGCTATGACCAATGTCAGAGAAATTACTGCCTGTGCTCTCTTCTAGGATTTTTATGGTTTCAGGTCTCATATTTAGGTCTTTCATCCGTTTTGAATTCTTGTGTATGGTGTAAGAAAGTGGTCCAGTTTCACTCTTTTGCATGGAGCTGTCCAGTTTTCCCAGTACCATTTATTGAAGAGACTGTCTTTTCCCATTGGATATTCTTTCCTGCCTTGTCGAAGATGAGTTGACCATGTAATAAAAGGTTTATTTCCGGATTTTCTATTCTGTTCCATTGATCTATGTGTCTATTTTTGTGCTGTTACCATCCTGTCTTGATCACTACAGCTTTGTAATATAACTTGAAGCCCAGAATTGTGATGCCTCCAGCTTTGCTTTTCTTTCTCAAGATTGCTTTTGGCTATTTGGGGTCTTTTGTGGTTCCATACAAATTTTAAGATTATTCTTTCTAGTCTTGTGGAAAATGCTGTTGGTATTTTGATAGAGATTGCAATAACGTATAGGTCGCTTTGCGTAGTATAGGCATTTGAACAGTATCTGTTCTTCCAATCCATGAGCATGGGATAAGTCTTTCCATTTCTTTGTGTTGTCTTTAGTTTCTTTCATCAGTGAAAAAACAAAGCATTTTGAAGAAACCGGTATATTGAAATACAAATACCAAAATAGTTTAAAAGGTGAGAGATTTAGTAATTATATGCTTTTTAATTAAGAGCCAGCAGTAGGTCTAATAGTCACCGTAATTTCAAGTAGTGATGAATAATTTGAGATATCTGCAACAATTGTACTGTGATAGGAAAATATTTTATAATTTCTATGAATAATGAAATTATTCAGTTTCTGCTAATAACCCTCAGTTTGTTGCTTGATTCATAATAGAAGAAAATGGTAAATGTCAGTTCAAGGTTCATGAAAATAAAGCTGTAATGTTTTTCCCACTCAAGTTCACGGATCCCCTGAAGTGTATCTGGGAAGGGTCAGTGGACCTGAGGTTAAGAGTCCTTGCCCTAGGGAGTATGTGGTGAGTAATATGCAATACATTCATTGTAACCATGGAAGTAAGAAGTGTTTTTAAAAACACAAGCGAGATAGATGTATACGAAGTGAGATTCCAGTCCCCTGCCCTCCACCAGAGTCTGTTCCTCTGCTGCAGGATGTTGTTTTGGCGGTGGACCAGAATCTATCTTCTCTTGTCCCCTGTACTACCAGCCCCACTCCAGTGTACTGCAGGGGCTGGGCCCAGAAGGACCACTCGATCAGCCTGTGTTGACTCTGTCTGTGATGACTCTTTGAATGCTCATATTGGAAGATTTGAGATTTTTATTATCCTGTTGAAACAAACCCTCGGGCCTCTTAATACAAAATTTGTCAGTTCTACATAAACCACTAGATGGCAGCAGTGTTCCACAAATTTCCTTTCCAGCCCTTAGTCTCGCCTCCAGGGGCTGTTTATTTTGTAAAGGCTCCGTTGGTTTTCAGTCCTGGAAAATTCAAGCTCACTCCCCTTCCCGCTTCCCCCTACCGCCAAGGATTTCCCAGACAGAATTATGACTGTATTATTTTGTTCCTCCAGTAAGGAGGATGTGGAAGAGCGTGGGTAGTTATGTAGACCGTTCAAATTCACGTACAAAAATGATCTGACTGGTCTGCATGGGAAATCCGATCCCTCCTAGCATTTACAGAGCACCTACCACGTGTCAGACCTAATGCTACACTTCACTTACATGGATACACTGTCCCTGTCACAGGTGCGTGAGCACTACTGAGAATGGAGGGAAAGAGCAGCTGGGTCTTCTGGGGGAATGGAAAAGTTTAGGGCCGCGACAGAGAAGCATTGCTGGTGTGAGCAGTAATGCTCTCACTGAGCTGTTCACTCCACCTGGAACATTTAAGTTACAACAGACTCGGTGATCGCAGTGAAGCTAAAATTTGTATGCAGATGAAACCCAAAGGCGACACACAAACATGAAATCAGAAGTTGGGGTGCCATTAAAGAATAATGCTCTGTGGGAAATGTTCTTTCTACAGACTCCTGTGTCATATTGCTGCTATGTAATTTTCAAATAGAAACACTAAGAAACATAAAATTAATAATGCTAATAAGAAGTAGACCTTAAGCTAGCCCTAAAACGTATTGCCTGTGCTCTCAGACACACCAGTTTGGTGAGAGCTTATAGTAGGTCTCGTTTGGGTGGCTGAAATTGGTGGGAACACACAGGGCTTCCGTGTGGAGTCGACCACTGTGCTTCAGGGTGGAAAAACAGTCTTTTAATCTTCAAACTCAAGAGGCAGGCTGACTGACATCAGAGCGGCAGAGCCGAATCACAGGGTCTCTTTAATCGGATGGCGCCTTCCTTCCCTTCCACGGGATCCTTCACCTGGGCAGAGGTGGGCTGGCTCTTCTTCAAATCTCCCAGTATCAAATGGCCACCAGAAGACCCCCACAGAGCACTCACCTACAACAATGACAAAAACACACGTGTGCCCACACTATCTAAACAACGACAAAGCTGCTCAAAAGAAGCCAGAGCCTGAAAAGGATGAAACTGGTGTAGACTGAACTACTTTGGGGAAAGGCATGATTAAGCTGGCCCCAAATTATGGAAGTGATGCCCAGGAAGAGGAGGGGCCGTGGTGGCCCTGTGGACCCAGTAAACTGGGACCCGGCCAAGGCCGTGTGTGCCTACGCCTTGGAGAAGCAATCTAGCTTTTTCAACTTCTGTGCTCCCCTGCGTTCTTCTCCTACTACAAATGCCTTCCGAAAGCTCCCCACCTGGTTGCGCTGAGCGCTGAGCGGAGGAGTGCAGGGATCTTCCCACGCTCGAGTTAGGATGGCTCTCCAGGGATGCCAGCCGAGGTGGTAGCAGCGCGGGGTGGGGGTGGGGGCCGGGGTGGAGAGGCAGGGGAGCTGAGGAGACACAACTGGGTTTGGAAAACAGGGTGGATTGAAAGAACCAAACCCCAAGGGAGGGGTGGGGGGGGAGCTCTGTCAGTGCCTTTCATCCTGGAGTTTTCATCCTCACATTAATCCTAAAGGTTTGATTCCAGCAAGCCCTCCAGATGTTACCAAAGCTCAGAAAATCCGCCTGCCCGTTTCTCTTCAAAAAGTCTAAGAAAGCTGAAACCTCAACAGAAGTGAGAAAACTTTGCTTTTAAAAATGTTATCTGTCCTTTTGCAGCATAAGCACCAAAGAGAAATCAGATTGGTTTATTTATTGTCAAACGTTGAGGAACAGACTAAGGTAGGAAGGCTCTACTCTTTAGTTCAGTGAACTTTTTTTTTTCTTCTTTTTTTGAGAGAGAGAGCGTGCACGCGCGCCCCGGACATGGGACTCGATCTTACAACCCTGAGATCATGACCTGAGCCGAAATCAAGAGTCGGACGCTTAACTAACCGAGTCCCCCAGGCACCCCTTGGTGAATATTTTTGAGCATCTTTGAGGAGCCGGTATTGTGAATGGAGCCAGGTCTGAGTCTCAGACCTGGGGTTTCAGTTGGCGGGCGGGATTCTTAGAAGTTATGTGTCTTCTCACTCAGTGACCTCGTCTGTAAGGTGGGAATAACCTGGTGCCTATTTCAAAGGATCATTGTGGAGATTAAATGTAACATGCTTGGTGCAGAGCGTGGGGCATCTGTTGGTAACTGATCAATAAATTGTGGCTAATGATATGCTGCTAGGCATGTATTCATTTGGCCAAGCCTGATGGATCACGGAGGACGAAAATAAAGATGAGTGAGACCTGACCTCACTGTCAAAGAACAGACTATTGAATGAACTCTTGGGAAGTGGAATGTGTGTGTGAATATACGGACACCACATAGATCATAGTTCATTGATTCTAAAATGTACTTTTTCGGGGCCCCTGGGTGGCTCCGTCGGTTAAGCGTCTGCCTTCAGCTCAGGTCATGATCCCAGGGTCCTGGAATCGACCCCCACATCTAGCTCCCTGATCAGCGGGGGGACTGCTTCTCCCTCTCTGCCTTTGTTTCACCCCCCCTGCTTGTGCCCTCTTGCTCTCTCTCAAATAAGTAAATAAATAAAATTTTTAAATGTATTTTTTCATATTTTAAAATAATTTGGCAACACTTTTTCTTTCTCGGTGGTAAAGGAAATAATGGTGTGACTTGCAATCAGTGGAATCTTAGATTTGGTGAAAACAGATAATCATAAAGACAGAGCCATGAGCTCACCACCATGATCCAGCCCCTACACGGACACCCAGGCCAGAATCCTAGTCCAGGTCACAGGGATGCCCTCCTCTCTCTTCTCAGATATGTGGGCTCCCGCTTTGGGAGGCAGGCATGGGAGGGGGCCTTTGGGATGACTGAACTGATCACCTTCCTGGCAGCTGAGGGATGGGCTGTCTCCAAACTCCAGGGCACATACAGGTCCATGTTTAGGACTCAGGTTTTCAGGCCCTGCCCCAGAGGGTCTGGTTGGGTGGGTGTGGGAGTGGAGCCCCAGCTGGCTCAGCCAGCCCTGGTTCCTCCCTGGTGCCAGGAGATTCTCTGCTTATGGGCAGCGTGTCCGTCACGGGTACAGGCAATGATCCTTACCTGAAACCAGAAGCCCTCAGTTTGCTTCCGGGTGCTATGGTTCAGGTAGTGTGCTGAAGCTGGCTAGTACAGGTTTTCTGTGAAATCAGTCATGGCGGCAGTGTCTACACCACAGTCATCGGCAAGCCCTACCCGTCAAGTCTCCTTTTTTTTTCCTTCAGAGAGTCAGTTTACCAGCACACCAGTGTGGCTTCTCCTTAGCTGGGTGACCTTGAGGAAGGATATCACTGAAAGTCATTCTGAGCCTCTGTCCTCCCATCTGAGAGGGGACGATGGTATTTCTCACCTCACAGCATTGCGGTGGAATGAATGATTCTCCATGAGAAAGCATCTAGCCCAGTGCTACGCTCTATCAATTTGCAGTTTATTCTTTTGCTCCAGAAGTGTCCTATAATGTTTTCTGTTTGGGACCTTGCCAGGAAGAGAATGAAACGAAATGAACATTCTTCGTGATACAATTCAAGTCTCCACGTGGATAATTAGCATCGAACAGTAAGGATAGTGATAAATAACTTTATATAATCCTCTACAGTTTAACAAACTGTATTTAATGTGGCATAACCTCACGAGGCAGACACTGCTATCCCCATTTTTTAGATGGGGAAACCAAGACTCAGAGAAGCTAAGTGACTTGCTCCATGTCTGTGGCTTATAAGTGAGGCAGGAACCACAACTTTTGATGTCCTTTTTCTCCCTTCTTCTCATCACAGTGGAGCCTATTGTGACGAGCTCTGGGTGGGTGGGATTGAAACAGACCCAACCCCCAAGCCCCACAGGTTTCCTGCCCAAACCTGAAAGTTTATTTGGAAACCTTAAATGTCCTCAAGGGAATCACTTGGGAGTGATGACCAAGCAAAGTCACCGAAGGTGCCGTCAGCAGATGGGCTCGTGAGTTCCCTTACACAAACACAGGGACGGCGATGCTGGGCTCCGAACCTTCAAACTAGCAAAACCACACAGATGATTCCCCCGACTGTGTTTCTTGACTGCATTATGATTCCTCTCCCGTCCTTCCTGAGTGTGCAGGGGAAGCAGAGCTCAGGGCTGAGGTGGCCTTTCTTTCTCTTTCCCTTGGCTGCAGCAAGGCTCACGGCTTTCTCCAAGACAAACAGTAAATTCTTGAAAGCTGAGACCGTCCACCCTGGGTGTGAATGCAGATGGTGATTTAGTCTTTGGTTTCTCCAAGTATGAACTTTATTGCCCATGCTGCTTATTGACCTACGAGCTGATTAAAAGGAAGGGAAAAAAAAACCCTCTCCCAACTAAAGACACGCACCAGACTTTTCCAAAGTTTAAATAAAGTTGAAATTCAGCAGCAGTTTGGCTGCAGTTGAGAGAAGGGGGTTTGAGCCAAATTCAGCCTTCGAATTAAGAAGGTGTTAAAAGGTCCAGCCTTGCAGCTCCAAGGAGTACAATATCTTTCCTTAAAAAAAGGAAAAAGTTAGCTTCCAAAGTTGATTCCCTCAATGTTGGGTTTTGCTGAGAAGATAGAAGCAATTATTCAAATAATTCAGGAATCCAGAGGGAGCAGGGGAGACCTGGCCACTGGTTTCTGGAGATGGTGTGGCATGAAGGTCATGATCAGCCAATCTGATCACATCATCCACCGGCCACCTGGGCACACAAGCCCTCTGGGTCTCTGAGCTCTCATCCGTCAGTGCGGTGGCGGGGGTGGGGGGTGGTGGCTTTTCACATGGAAAGCTGTGGCTGACTCTTGCACAGATGTACCTAGGCAGCACAGGGTTTTGAGTCCCCTTTCCCTCCCCTCCCCTCCCCTCTCCTCCCCTCCCCTCCCCTCTTCCATTCCCTTCCCACAATGTGCAAGCCATCTGAAGGGCTGTGCCTCTACAATTCATCATTTCTACCATTTCCTGATTTTTATACCCATTTCACACACCCACAGAATAGGAGCCTGTTACAGACTCTTGCAGCTTTAAAGATTCGATGACTAAGATACTTGCGATTCATTCACATTTTGAAATACTAAAATCATTTGGCTGAAAAATGCTCATTGATATGGGAAAATATTCACAACGTAATGCTAGGTATATTAATAATATGCTGCTACCAGAAAGTCATGTACTAAAACGGGAACCATGGAAATCTCTAGGCTTTGATGTGGTGGGTGACTTGTGTGTTTTATCTTTCTGTGTCACGTGACATCATAATTATTAGTTTCTATCTGACACCCTGGTGAATGGTAAGCTCTCTGAGTGCAGGGTCTGTGTGTAATGTGTTTCTTGATGGACATACAGTGCCAAGAACCATGGCAGATATGCAGAAGGATGAATATTTGTTGAATGAATTAATGAATGCTTTTCTGGGTTGTATGAGTTGTTGAACGAGTGTATATTACTTTTTTCTTCAAGATTTTATTTATTTAGAGAGAGAGCATGAGCGGGAGGAGGGACCGAAGGAGAGGGAGAGAGAGAATCTTAAGTAGGGCTCATTGTCACTACCCCTGAGATCATGACCTGAACCGAAACCCGGAGTCAGACACTCCGCCCACTGAGCCACCCAGGCACCCCGAGCGTATATTACTTTAATCATTATTGAAGGGTAGGGAAAGCAATAAATGTTAATGTAAAAAAATAAGTTGTACTCTGATGAAAATTCATATCCTTAAAACAAACAACATTAAGAACCCACAGAGATTTGAACATTGAGTAAGAAGCCAAATGTTGAACAGGGCTTATGCTGTTGTGTCATTTTAGGAGACATTGTGAGGCACCTGGGTGGCTCAGTAGGTAAACATCTGCCTTCGGCTCAGGTCATGATCCGGAGTCCTGGGATCGAGCCCCGTGTCAGGCTCTCCTTCTCCCTGCCTCTCTGTCTACTTGTGCTCCCTCTCTCTTTGCCAAATAAATAAATAAAATCTTTAGATGGAGACATTGTCAGTTCCAGGGACCCCCAGCCCTGGGGAGTTTCTCCAAGCATGGAATTTTCCCTGAGAGTCAGTGTTGAATAGCAGACACCCCTGAGAACCCTGAGCCACCTCAGGGCTGAGCTGACCGGCAGAGGGGAGGACGTCTAAATTGGGTGAGAGTTAGGGGTTTTGATATTCAATTAAACTAGACTTTTTATTACAGAATATGGGGTTATTTATTAACAGTCACGAGTAAATAGAAAGCTGTGGAATCTGCCTGTGATTTTGTCGGAAGAACATGAGTTGCTAGGGCTCTTCTGAGCCTCTGCTCACACCCTCCTGAGGTAGCTGGTCAAACGCATGGATTCCACTTGTTAGGTGCTAAGTACCGCTGTGTCCTTCAGGGAGCCTTCTTGACTCCTCTGTCCCTGCTTCCTAGTGGCCCACTGCCCCGCGCGGCCCTGGTGCCCATTCTAGGCCTGAGGTGGCCAGCAAGTGTTTGTAAGGAGGATGAAAGGGGAGCTGTGGGCAGCTGGGTCTGCTGCACTAGCGACTCGCGGTGAAGGGCAGAGGAGCAAGAAAGCAGACCACGAGGATGCATGCGTGCATGCATGACGACAGTGTGGAAGGGCAGTGGTTGTGTGCATTGGTGGGAGCCCCCAAAGGGGTCAGCCCCAAGGTACCCTACCCCGCACTGGGCCTCTCCTGGGGTATCTGTTGCCCATGGGGTGGAAGGTCAGCAATACAGCTTCATGTAAATGAGCCTGGGCAGAGACCGTGTTCTGTTTCTGGTTGCCCTCACCAGCGTGCGCTTGCTGAAAGCTTGCCTTTGGATTCATTGATTGGCAGGGCAGGGCAAAGTCTATTTGGCTCTCAGCCTTGGCTGTACATCAGAATCACCTAGAGGGTTTTGAAGCTCCCAGCGTCCAGGCTCCACCCAGACCAATTACATCAGAATCTCTGGGGCTGGACCCGGGCAGCAGGACCTTTTAAAGCTTCCCCTCCTTTCCCCACCAGAAGCTGAGGCCGGGAGCCAGAGATGTACCGGAACCCTGGCCCTTCCTGCTACCTGCCCTGGCCGAATCCTGGCTGACCCCTAAGCGCTCCCGCAGAACACTGTCCTGGGGCTTAACGAGCAGGTGAGAGGCTCGGGGTGAGCCCCCGCCTCTGCGAGGCTGCGTCTGTCTGTGCCTCCGGATGTAACCATGGTCACAGCAGCTCAGGCTGAGATTTACGAGGCAAAATTTTCTCTCTTCATAAAAATGTCCTAGGTTCCTGTCATGAAGGGTAATTGAGGCTTTCAGCTTCTGTGTCACAGTCCTCTCCCATCTCCTCGTGTGCCTGGTGGCATCGCCCACGGGGAATTAAGTCATAGTCTCCGGCAGTGAGTAACAGAGGCTGCGAAGTGGACCCCCAGGCCCAGTGAGTCAGCCAGGACCTGGGTCCCTGGAGAACTGCTCCTCCCGCCCCCGGCCCACGCTTCCCCCAGACTGTGCCCAGCAGGCCAGCATCGAAGGAGAAGTTGGGAATGGCTCTGCTTCCTCTGTCTGTGAAAGGAGGCGACTGCATTTACTTCTCGGGGGTCATGAATATGAAAACGGGGAGCCCACTGGATGGGGGTTCATTTGAGCCACCTGCCTGCTGCTTTTGGTTCCACTGTCCGTCCTTCCCCACCAGGCCCCACAGGCTCACACAAACTCAGTTTTATCTGCAGCAGGAGCCAAGTAGGTCCCGTGAGCTGAATTCCACGCGACTGGGAGTTGGGGCCGAGGCTGACATTGTTGGGGGAATGTAGGCCCATCCCCTTTACCTGCCAGGAAGCCCTTATCTCTTTGAGCAGCCAGGCCAGCCCGAGGGCCGCTGTCATCCTAACGTCCACGAAGCTGCCCTGGCTCGCCGCTGCTGCGTGCTCCGGGAATTTAGATTCTGGATTTCTCGGTCCTCGTCCAGGGAGCACGGGACTGTACAGCCCGTGTCTCCGGATGCCCCTCCCCCAGTTCCACTATGTCCCTGGCCCAGCTCTGCCTCATCAAGGTGGGCAACAAAGATAGGGTTCAGGTTTAATCTCATCAGGTGTCAAGGACATTTTGTGTGTGCTCTTTGTATATTTGATCTGGGTGAAAAATTGTATTATTTTTGTTTTAATTTACGTTTGTTCCAGTTCTAACCCCACCACTCTATTTTGTTTTCCTTCTACTCTCGACCCAGAGACATACCTAATTTTGCTAGCATGCGATGAGCTTTACAGTTTACAAAGCACCCTCACATATAAGAGTGAATGCAGTCCTCCCATCAGAAGATGGGGTTTGCTTGTTGTTCCCACTTCAGGGACGTGGAAAGTGGAGCTAAAGACATTAAATGACCTGCCTGAGATGCAAGTGGGCTGGAATACAAATCTAATGTCCCAGCCTGTGCTGTTCTATCCACCAAAATACCTTTACTCCTGACTCTTTTTTAAAAGATTTATTTATTTATTTGAGAGAGAAAGAGAGAGTGGGGTAGGGGCAGAGGGGGAGGGAGAGAATCCCTGAGCAGACTCCCAGCTGAGTGCAGAGCCCAACACAGGGCTCGATCCCAGGACCCTGAGATCATGACCTGAGCCGAAATCAAGAGTTGGCCACTTAACTGACTGAGCCACCCAGGTACCCTCCTCCTGACTTCTAATATGGCTCTGTAAATCTATATATTTTAAATTCTTCTCTTACTTAATACTATTTCAGGAATATGGTTACCTTTCTTTACACTGTCGTTCTGGTTATCATTTGAATAGCTGCATAATATAACATATTACCATTAATTTACTCCTCAGCTTCGGGTCATCACTCACTTAGGCCATTCTGGCTTGCTGTTTTAGAAGCAATGCTGCTGCAGCCTTTTGGGGTTAGAGCAATTCTCTTCCTCTGAATTATTTTCTTAGAGCAAATTCTCAACAGTTGGATTAAGGACTAGATGAGTATGAACATCTTTATGATCCTGATTTGCTTTGGTATTATTGACCTCCAAAGGAGCCAGACATATTCACTCATTATCCATCATTATATGCATTCATTGCTTTGTTTAGCCATCCATCCACCCATCCCTCCATCTATCCATCTGTCCGTCCATCCATCCATCCCTCCCTCCATCCATCCCTCCATCTATCTGTCTGTCCACTGGTCCAGCCATCCATCCATCCCTCCATCCATCCACCCACCCACCCACCATTTCCTCTATAAGCCTTAACTATATTGCACGAGTCCCAGAAAGAGTGTGTCCTGGTATACGTGTGTGGATGTGGGTATAGTGGGGGAACTCCCTGTTTCTACTCTTTTCTTAGACCAGCCCCTGTGGCTCTTTTTCCTGGCTCCCCCTGAGCAACATGTTCCCAGGCCCTGTCCCCCACTTGCTGCCCTCAACTGACTCCCTCGTTGATGCTGGCAGTCTTGGCTCCCCCAGCTTCCCTTTGCTTATTTTGGAAGGCCTGGCCATTGCTGCAGCAGCTAGAGTCATTTGGGTCCTTGGCTGGTTGAGGGTCTGTGCCAGAGACAGCTGGCCTGAGTTGGGGGAGGTCAGGTCTCTAGGGGAGAGAAAGGCCAGCAGTAGCTCTGGGATGTCCTCAAAGGCCAGTGTCCTCTTGTGGGAGACTTGACTGTGGGTGAGCATGGCCCCAGCCTCCCCTTGGAAGGTCACAGAATGCTTTGGAGATGCTGTGCTCCCTCCCACCAACAGCCCATGGCCCACCAACCCCAAGTTGTCAGTGTGCAAATGTGTGAGCATGTGTGCTTGCGTGTGTGTGCGTGTGTGCGTTTGGGGACATTAGAGGGGACTCGTTACTTCAAGAGAATCTTGACAATGAACTTTGTTTTAATTTTAGAAAACTTGTTTCTTTATTAAATGAGTAAAATATTGCTGCAGTAGAAAGTACAGATAAACATAAAAAATCATCCCTGATTCCATCATCTTGTAGTGTCCATGCTAACATAGGGTGTACACCCTTTGGAGGGGACTGGTGTGGCTAAAGCATGGGGGCTTGACCAGGGCAAGGATGGGATGAGGCTGGAAGGTCTGGGTCAGGCCCATGTTGTTCTGTGTCTTCAGGAGCCATGAGGAGGGAGGTCATGGGCCTTGTCCTCAAACCTAGGGTCAGAGCCCAACTCTGGCCACTTCCTGGCATGATCTTAGGCAAGTCACCCAACTTCTCTGAACTTTCACTTGCTCATTTATCAAATGGGAACAGTAGTACCTACTTTGTGGGATTAAAGGAGAATGATCCTGTCTCATGACTGGCACGTGGTAGAAGCTGTTGGATAGGTGTCAGGCCCTCTCCAGTGAGTTTGGATCTTCTCCTGTGAAGCTATATTTTAAGCAGGAAAGGGAAGAATTTCTTTCTTTTTTTAAAAAAAGATGTTATGTATTTTAGAGTGTGTGTGTCTGTGTGCGTGAGCAGAGGGAGGGGCAGAGGGAGAGGGAGAGAGAGAATCTAAAGCAGAGTCCCCGCTGAACGCAGAGGCCAACATGGGGCTTAATCTCATGACCCTGAGGTCATGACCTGAGCTGAAATCAAGAGTCAGACACCCAACTGACTGAGCTACCCAGGCACCCCAGGAAGAATTTATTTCTTATGATTGATTGCTGTGAGGCCATATTTTAAGCAGGGAAGGGAAAAATTGATTTCTTCTGACTGATTGACTGAAAACTATTTGTAGAGTCATGGAAGTGGTAAGGTGTGAGGGAATATCGCTCTTACAGACTGCTGGAGAGGGAGGAGTTTCATTGGTACATTTTCCTGGAGAGCAGCTGGGTGTTATGCAACAGAAAATGCCTACCCTTTAGTGCGGCAATGCTGTTGTAAATAACTTCCCTGGTGGAGATTATCAGTCAGGATGCATGTACAACAGTATTCATTCATAGTGTTGTTTTCAGTGTCAAAATGGCAGATAAGCCAATGTCCAACAGGCTTCTAATGCTGACGCATCCTTCGGATGGGAAAAACTACCAACGATGGATGAAGTTTAGATCTAGGTTTATTAGCATGAAAAAATGTTTGCAGTATATTGTTGAATGAAAATAACAGGTTACAAAAGAGTGGATCGTATTTGTAAAAATTAGGTACCCATATGTGTGTAGAAAATGTTGGGAGAGATTTCTAAGACCCTCATCCCTGGTTTAAGACACCATTGATTCCTGGGGCGCTGGGGTGGCTCAGTTGGTTAAGCGTCAGACTCTTGATTTTGGCTCAGGTCATGATCTCAGGGTCATGAGATCAAGCCCGGTGTTGGGCTCTAAGCTGGGCGTAGAATCTGCTTAAGCTTCTCTCTCCCTCTGACCCTCTGCACTCTCTCTCAAAAAAAAAAAAAAAAAAAAAAAGTAAAAACGGACACCATTGATTCCTTAAACGAAGTCCCCTGAGGCTAGCTTCAGGGCGTTAGTTACTGACAGCCAAAAGCCACAGGACCAATTCAGAAACAAGCTCATCAGCTTACAGGGTTCATGTTCTTCAGAATGCTCCTGGGATCAGGAAACAGATGCCTTCCTGCCTCGGTTTCCCCAGGGTAGGGCGGGGGGAAGCATCTGAAGGAGACCGGCCGCTCCCAACCCTGTAGGCCAAGGAGAACTCAGGCTTTCTGAGGGCAGAAGGCACCACGGTTAAACCCCACTCTTTTCACTCACTCGTGGGAACTGAGAGAGTCAAGGTCAACTCTGACCTTGGGACATCGGCCCCAGAGTATTTGTGGAGCTCCTATTATGTGCAATGCAAGTGAGCGGGGTGTACAGAGATAAGTGAGCCACAGTTCTTGCCCTTAAGGAGTGCAGTTGGGGTAGGGAGGACAAAACAACTGGTAGGAAGAGAAGGGGTGTCCCTGAGAAGGAAGGGGGTGCCCTGCTTGGGGGACTTGGGAAAGGCCTCGCTGAGGAGGTGATTCTGAGCTGCGCTTGTAGGGTGAAGACACGGTGTGGGTAGGCACCAGGCATTGGACTGGGGAAGCAGCACGTGTGGGGCAGAGGCACTGAAAGCCTGTGGGTCTCAGAAAGCCTCCCCCTCTTGGCTCCTCTGGCCTCTGCTTCCTACTCTCCAGCAGCCGCTTTCTCTGCTTTCCAGCCTCCAGGCCCCAGCTAGGCTTCTGCGAAGGGAGACCGTGGGACCGAAGCTGGGATCTTAGTCTCCATGCTCATTTCCCGAGTCCTGTGCCCACTCCCAGCTTTGTGAATTGCATCGGGGGGCAGGAGCAGGGGACAACTGTATGGACAAGGTTGACACGCACTGGGCAGAGGGCAGTTCCCAGAAAGAGGGTGGGTGCAGTGCTGAGAGCTCCCTGTACTACTAAAAGGTGGTTCCAGAGGCTGATGCCTGAAGAGCCCAGGGCCCTGCTAGCTTTAAGACACGAGCTTGTGATCGAAGGGCATTCTTACCCCAAATGTGTTGGGAAATCGCAGTTTTCCAGGTACGTGCTGCTGTACATGCACTCATGGGGGTCGAGCCTACGTCCACACAGGCACGCACACACGGAACCTCACAGACCCAGAGCGAGAGGAGAAAAGTCAACTTCTGCAGTCTGACTGCTTCCTCCCAGGATCGTCAGCACAAACAATGCGCGGTGACTCATCGCCTGTGACTCACAGCGCTGCGGGGCCTAAGGTCCTGCCGGCAAAGGGCAAACGGCTCATTATTTGTCCTTTATGTTCTCTGAGTTGGAGGATCCCCCCAGCCTGGCCTGAACCTCCATCCCAGGTGAGCCTGGCGGGAAGCAGCTCATTAATTTAGGAAGTAGAAGAGCACCCTAGGGACACTCTCCTGACCTGTGCTGTGGGGGTGGCGGCAGGGGTGTTACTTTATGAAAGGATTTACAGAAGATGTATTTCAACACAGCATTCCCCACTAGGCATTCAGAACAGGGTATGATTTCCCAAAAACCCAATTTCCTGGCATCCTTTCAGGAATCTGCTGGTTGTGCAAAGTGAAGTTGGTGTGTTGGGGGTAGGGTGGGGTGGGGAGGAGTATCTTGGTGGGGGAGGGTAGAGCCACAGAAATTTCCAGCTGAAAGAAAGGGCCAGAGAGGGTCCTGAACTGTTGGGGCCACATCCTACCGCCATCTTGGGCACGGTAGCATTGCTGGCCTCTGCCAGCTCCCCTTCCCCTCTGCCCTACCTCACCTTCCTCCTCACCTGGCCCCCGGCTCACAGCTGTGGAGACTTGGGGAGAAGCTGCCCTCGTCCTTGCTGGCAGCCTGAGTCTCTTCAGCTGTGCCTCAGAGCCGGGCTCCAGGGGGTCAGATTCCTTCCCTGCCATCAGGGTCTCTCCTACGTTCACTGTGGGCCTGTGATGTTCAAGGGTGATGGGGACATGCCACAGGCTGGCTGTTTAGCCAGGAGCCAAGAGTCCCACGTAGAGTGCCTCGGGAAGGAGGGCTTTACGTTCTTATCCTGGGGTGGAGGTGCAGGGAAAGGCTGCCATTCGGGGGGCATGCTTCCATTTAGAAAAGATGTTGCTGTATTCTAGACCAGGCTCGCCCAGTTCTGGACAGCCAGATACCCAAGTGTGAGGCCAGTCGTCACCCGTGGTTCTGGGAGAAGGTGTGGCTGGGTATTTTGATCCATCTGGGCCGGGGTCCAGCCCTGTGGGCACATGGAGCTGAGCTGTGTCACCTTCTCCCGTGGCCAGAGAGATAAGGAGCTTGGCAGTTGCTTGATGAAGTGGTGGTGGCTGTGGTCGGCAGGGCAGCAGTGGCTAACTGTGCATCCTAAGCCTGTGGCCCTTTTAGGAGACTGAAGATCTGCTCTTGAGCCCTTCCCTCTGAGGGTTTAAGTTACTGAAACAAATCAGGTATACCAGATAGTCCTGGGACTGCGGCCAGCAGCGTGGAAGCACTAAGGTATCTCTGACATCGACGTCATTGTAAGATAAAAGGAGACAGAAGTAATGTGCTTGCCCACTTGACCAAGAGGGACGAGCGTGCTCTGGCCTGATGTCTATATAATGAAAGGATTTCGGAACCAGGAGTTCAAGTCCAGCCTGGCATGAACCCCATGGCCTACAGTGACTCTGGAGAAGGTCCCCTATGTTCCTTGAGGACCCACAGCCCAGCCAGTAGCTTTGGTGAGCACAGCCACCAGCAGATTTAAGGATCAAAAGTTTTTATAATCTGAATGAAAACTATAAGAAACCATGCACTTACTCTGTATCTCGAGTTGGTCAAGTGGTTGTTCAGCCAATGTACCAGTGAAGATGGGCTAGATTATGCTACAGTAGCGAACAGCTCTAAAACTCTCAGTGGTTTAAAACAACAAGTAAACAACACAGTTTATTTTTTGCTCACAATAATGTCATCACGGGTTTGTAAGGGCTCGGTCTGCTGTCGGTCAGGGACTGGGGCAGCCATAATTGGGCACTTTGACAGTTGTCATGGACAAACACATACCACCTCTAAAAGTGTCTTGCTGGAAGTGACACCTGTCATTTCCACTCACACGGCACGTCACACAACTCCACCCGGATTCAGGTGGCTGGGGAGGTGCACCCTTTCCAAGTGTCCGGAAGGAGAGAGAGCCAGAGCATTCGAGAACAGCCCCAGTGACTTCCACACACAACCAGAGGGCATGGCTTGCAGCAGGTTTCTGGTACAGATTCTATTTGCCCCGGAATTCTGAGGGGGGCGGAGCACCATGGCAGGAATCAGGGCAGTCTTCCTGGAGGAGTTGAGATCCGAGGTTAGCTTTGAAGGACAGCCTATCTTTCAGACCTACTGATCTAGACATGAGGAGGAGGAGATCAGAGGGAGCAGCCTGAAAGAGGAGATTTGGAAGGAGACCCCATCTGCTGGCCGTATGGGTCTTGTACTCATATCTCCTTCTGACCCTGGTGTCTCCAAGCTTTAGGACTCATGGGGAAGAGGAACAAAAGAAGAGGCTGGGCTGGGGTCAAGGAGAGATGAAAAGTCTGGTGGTTGCTGACCAGATGAGGAGAGGAGACAGGGCAGAGGCCCCTCTCGTCTTGTGCTTCGCTGCAGGCCGGGCACCCGGCACCGTGTGAGCCTGCTACAGCCATGCGCATCTCTGGGCACGAGGAGGTGCCTGTTCAGAGAGGGGATCTGGCCCGATTTGTGGCTATGCTATCTGTCCCTCCGTGACTCCTCCAGGCTATGGGCCCCAGTCACCCCTAGAACCAAATAAAGGACCTTATTTGAGAGAAAGAGACAGAGGGGGAACTGAGTCCTAGGCGGCTCCACCCGTCAGTCAGCCAGAAGAAGCAGTGGCTGAGGGGCAGTCGTATAATTCTGTGGGGAGCAGCATGAAGCATCTGGAGAAGGGAAGACAGGGCCTTGCTGGGAGCTGTTCCAGTCTGGAGGAGGTGTGGCCCTTACCTCTGAGACAGCCACAGGCAATGCCTTCGGGGCATCTCTTGTCTGAAATGGGGGACGTTCCATCCTGTTTCCCATCGTTCATAGCAGTTAATTAACGTTGGCAACAGGAAACCTAGGTGGGCAGAGAAGTCTGGGACTTCATTTGACTCCCAAGCGGGGCACTCACAAGAAAAGCCTTCAGCCTGGCCTATCTCTAACTGCCAGGTTGTTGCAAGGAATAGATGAGCTCTTTGATGAAAAAGTGCTAAATCATATGAACAACATTAATTATAGATAATTTAAAAACCAGGGCCTACTACAGCTTCTTTGCTTGATGTCAAGACCCCAGGAGTAGTCTAAAGACTGGACATCTCCTTCCCCTAGGCATGGTCACCCAGGGCCAATACTCTGGGAGCAGGTATTCTCCTGCAGGGCCAGCTTCCGAGGAGTGAGGAATAAAGGAAAGGTAGCCGACCCCTGTGCCGAGGAAGGGTGGGCAGGGTGGGGATGGACAGGGGCCCTGGGAACTGGGAAAGAGGAATAGGGCACAGCACCTCCTGGAGCGAAGCTGATGGAAGGGGCTCAGTACTGTGTCCTGGGGTGGGAAGCAAGAGAACAAAGTTAGGATATTGGTGGTAGAAATCCTATATGGCAGGAGACTGAACTTGCAGCGAACAGAGACAGCAGAGGGGAAATAATGGAGAACATGGTGGCCGGAGCAGAAGGCTGGTCTCCTCAGCCTCAGACCAGGGGTGCCCCCGCCCCTCTGCCCTGAGGGGCTGCGTGTGTGATGGTGGCGAAGGTAGGGTTGGGGCAAGAGAGGGGTTGGCTTGGGGAACAGAGACCAGGCTCCAGGGATTGGGCAGCAGACCAGACACAAGGGCCAGGCGTTGGCAACCCCACCCCTGCCCCTGAAACTGTACGTTTACAGCAAAGAACTATTTGACTCTTCCTCAGAGTGGTGCCTATGCCCGCAAAACTGTCGCCTACCTTATCTCGTCCAGTCACTGTTAGACGCACCCTGGGCCGTGAGTAGGGGAGGCTGGCTTTGCCTCTGCAGGGAAGGGGGATGGTCTTCACCCCCTGCACAGACCCCCTAGTGGGCCCAAGGGCGGGACTGCCTGCCCAGGCTTCATAAAGAAGCCCTAATGCACCCAATGATAATGATAGCTACTCACTGTCATCTAGTGCTGGCCTCTGCTCTGGGGACTCTGCAGCTGGAAGGCCTCACCACAGTCCTGCCGTTACCACCCCCAGTCCCTGGATGGGAAGACAGGCACGGACAGGTGGTGGTACTTGGGCAGGAGGGGGCAGCTGGATTCCCAGCCTGACTGTCCAGCTCTCTCGGGCCTGTGCTCCAGCCCCAGTAGGAACTGGTCTCCTGGAGCTTTTCCCTTGTAGCTGACAAGTCCTTAACTCCCAGCAGGGGCAGGTGCTGTGAGGGCTCCTGGCACAGGAGGGGAGAGGCCAGCCGGGTAGAGGGGTCGCGGGGATCCAAGGGGTGGACAGGGCATGGGTCCAAGGGTGGGGGTCGGGGTGTGAGAGGGAGGGAGGAGCTGGGAGTGGGGGGCCAGGTGACACTGACAGCAAATGCAGGCCCCATTTGGCATATAAGCACATAAAAGTAAGCCTCAGTGGACAGAGGCCATGTCCTGGAGACAGCCCTGCTTTGGATTTTTGTGTTTTGAATAAGTTACTGAAACACTCTGAGCCAGGCCAGGGGAGGGTGGGTTCTGGGCTGCTCCTGACAGACTCCTAGTTGGGCCCTTGTGGCCCACGATGTCAGAGACAATCTGAACACGGTGTAAGTTCCAAAGAAGAAAGAAATTCACCTACCATACTGGAATGGGGGACGCTCAGAGAGGAAGGGCAGGAGCCCCTCAAACTCAGGGAGGTGCTGCCTTCAGAGAGGCCTCAGGGGGTCTTCTGGAATGCTATTCTAGGCACACAACAAGCTTGGCTCAAGAGGCCAGGGAGGGGGGCCAGGATACCACTTCTGGTGGTTTCCACTCCTGCTGCCTCTCTCTCCTGGATGGCTGTTGATTCCACACCTTCCTCTCCATTCCTACCATCATACTGTTGTCCAGGCCTCCTTGCTTCTTACTTGGGTCATTGCAATACCTCCCAGTAGCTCTCCCTGCCCCCAGTCTCTCCCCGTCGATGCCTTCCCCTGATCTGTCCTCCACGCTGCAGGGTTTTTTTCTGAGAAGCAAATGATCTTATCACATTCTCCTGCCTAACACCCGTCAGTAGCTCCCTACAGCTCTTGGGATCAAGCACGAGCTCCTTAGGCTGCCCCCTAGGCCTTCATGCTTTGCCCTCACTTAGCCTCAGCCTCATGCCTGGTGTCCCTCTTCACTTTATATTCATTCCATTTCAAACCCTGCAGGTTTCCCTGTACCATACCTCTGTACCGTTGCCTATTCTGTCCCCTCTGCCTGAACGTTTTTTGTTTTTTTTGTGTGTGTGTCTTTCGGTTTGCCTCTTCAACTCCTCTTCATCCTTCAAAACCCAGTGTAGAGCCATCCCCTCTGTGAAACTCTCCTTGACCTCCTTGACCCAGGAAAATGTTTTCTTCCCTGACCTGCTCTCTTAGCCTTATCTCAGTGAGGTTTTGTTGTCTGTCTCCCCTACTAGACTAAGAATTCCTGGAGGGAAGTTCCTTGAGCTCGGTCATGCTCAGCACAGAGCCAAGCACATGGCATGGCCCAGAAGATGTTTACTGAGTTGAATTTAATTCAGAGACAGAAGGAGATTTAGCTCCCATTAGGAAGACACTGGCCTTTCCTCAGGAAGGTCTGACTTGCTGAGGGAAAAAGGCTGCCCTTTCTTACCATGGGAGCTCGTAGGACATCCAAATACGAACCAGTGTAGGAGTACACATCAAGTATTAATGTGGCGCCAACTGGTTCCCAAGTGGAATTCTAGAAACTTGAAGTTGAAAGGGGCCCTGAGATCCAGTATTCTTGTTTACATGCAAGGAAACTGAGGTCCCAAGAAGTACACCCTCCCCCCCCCCCCACACATCCAGGTAGTGAGTGACTCAGGTGGGTCAAGAAGACAGGTCCCTGCAATCCCAGTTTGGGGACTGTGCCACTTGAAAAGCAAGCCAACCCCTCTGAGTTGGCACCCCGGACTCGGCCTCTGTCCCTCACCTCCACAAGGAGAACATGGCCTCTGCCCCCACAGGGGAGTCAGGGTGGGCGTCCTGCGGCACCATGCCACCGTGCCAGCGGCAGATCTTCACAGAGGCGAGGCCCCCCTCATGCTCTGCACAGGGAAGGTGCCAGCACCGAGGCCATGCAGCTCAGAATAAGGAAGTTTCTCGGAGGCAAGGAGCCAGTTTTTATAACAGGAACTGCGGTTTCCTGAGAACACTGTGTTCCCTGAGAACTCCCCTCCTCTCTCCAGAGCCCTGTCCACCCCCACGCCCCTCCACGCAGGCCCCATTACTGCAGGGCTAGCCTCTGCTTCCAGTTCTGTGTCCCCAGCCACAACCTCCTTCCTGGGACCCATTCCCACTGGCCCACTGGACCTTGACCTTGGCTGTCACATCCTCATCCCAAAGACCAAAGGTCTAAAGTCATGCTCTGGTCTTCTGGGTGACACCTAGGAGGTTTGTCAGAGCGGCCTTGTTGCCGTGAGAGCTGGTGTTCTAGGACAGGAAAGGGTCTGATCTAAGTCCAGGTGCATGTTAGCTCCACAGGGCACAAGACACACTCTCCCCCTCCACCTCTCCACTACAGCAGCTCCCCCCTCCCCTGCCCCATCCTCTGTCCTCCAGCCTCCAGTTCTCTTGGCCTTGTCTCCCTACTGAGTTAAGTGCTGTTGGGGTTGGGGGCCACGTGTCGGGACATGCTTGGGCTTTTTAGCTGCAAACTCCCAAGGGCCAAAGATACAACCTTTTTATCTCAGAGAATGAAGGACACAGCCGACCCTCCCTTTTCTCTTTCTTTTTTTTCTTTTTGCAGTATAGCTACCAAGACCCACTCTAGATGACATGGCGAGTTGGAGATGGCCATAAGATGGGTGTTAGATCAGATGACCCGGAAGTACCCAAATCGTTCCCAACCTTCCAGCCCCTCACAGAAAAAGGTAAAGGGAAGTAATAGCATACTGTGTTGCTGGCTGGAGCTTTGACCCCAGACTTAGGCAGCAACACCAAATGACCTTTTCCTTAGGTAGTTAGGCCCCAGAGCCTTGCACCCAAGAGCCCTTTCCCCCTAAGGCCACACCCGCATCTCAGGTGAGCAGAGGCCAGCACAGAAGCAGTGGGGACCCCAGGGGGTGGGCCTTCCTGGAACAGGTGCGGGCTCACCTTGTCCAAATGGAGCAGGTGGGGCTGAGGGAAGAAGGGGGTGGGAGAAAGAGCTGTCTAGGGCTACTTGCGACAAGCCAGGTGAGGGCACATACAGAGAAACATCTGTTTGAAGGGGGAGCTATCCATGGGCCTTTCCTCTTTGGGCTGAGCCCCCAGCTCAGCACTGCTCTGACTTGGCCTGCAAGGGGCCAGGCATTAGGGCACTAGGTCTTTTATTTATTTATTTATTTACAATTTTATTTATTCATTTGACAGAGAGAGAGAGAACACAAGCAGATAGAGGGAGAAGCAGGCAGAGGGATAAGCAGGCTCCCCACTTAGCTAGGAGCCTAATGCGGGACTCGATCCCAGGACCCTGGGATCAAAACCCAAGCCAAAGGCAGACACTCAACCAACTGAACTACCCAGGCGCCCGGCACTAGGTCTTTTAAAGAGACAGAGTGATGTCAACCCACTAACACAGTGGCCCAAAGGACATCCTTGAATTGGCCCAGGAGGGCTGTGGGAATGGACAGAGAGAACTGTTTCCCTCCCCAGGGCCAACGGCCACACCCATACCTCCCCCCAGCCCTAACATGCCCGTCTGACTTCTTCATTCCTTCTTTCCTTCCTTCCTTCCCTCCCTCCCTTCCTTTTGCTTGTTTTATTATTGTTTTTTTGTCTGGCAGACTGCTTCCATGAAGGCCCTGGAGGCCATTTTCTTTTTACCAAGTTGTCTAGGCTCATTATGGAGACTCAGGTGACAGATGGGGAAGGTCTAGAGGGTTCTGCATTGCCTGCCTTCTTAGAGGAGGTCCAGGATGCCTGGTGACCTCTGGAACTGTGGCATTGTATCCTAAGTGAATGATGTTCTTTTCCCACATCTCAGATTTCTCCAGTTTCTCCAAATTCACCCCCCCCAAATATATATGTATATTACTCAGATAAAATGGAGTTGCAAGGCAGTTGGTGTCGTGGAAAAGTGGCAGCTCTGGGCTGTAATCTCTGTTTTCTCACTTCCTGGCTATGGAGAGCTTGGACAAGTTCCTAGCAACTTGGGCCTGGGTTTGCTCATTTGCAAGACAGGGGCGTTGTCCTCCGGTGGCTGTGAGAATCACTGTGATGCCCTGTGGGGACAACCTGGGTTCTGCCCCCGCAGCAGATGTAACAGTTACTCTAGATTAGAAAAGAAATGCAAATAATAGTGATAATAAAGACTGACAGGTAGAGAACACTTAACTATATGTCAGACACTCAACCAAGGATTTAAATCTAATCCTATTCAATCCCAGAATAGCTCTGTAGGGTGGGGGCTAGTGAGCCCCATTTTACAGAAGGAACCCAGGACACAGAGAGGCAAGTAACTTGTTCAAGAAGTAGAGTCAGGATTCAAACCCAGACACCCTGACTCCAGAGTGGTTATTTTACGAAGGGGCAGCAAAAAGGGGCAGAAGTGAAGCTGGGTACGTTATCAGTCATGGCCCAGAGGTTTGTCTGTTGTTAAAGATGGGAACCCTGTGAAGCATTTGGTAAAGATCTCATTGGGGAGGTAGTCCCCCCACTCCTTGGCTGCAGACAGGGCTTCCTGAGCCATCCCACGTGGATGCTGGGTAGAGAGAGTAGCCTCCCCTATCTTTCAGAGTCCCTGTTGAAAGAGCTCATTCAGCTTCTCACCCAGCTCTGATGCGTCCCAGGCAGCCCAGACCCAGCCAGTTGTGGGCGGGTGTGGGGGTGGGGGGCACTCGGGGAGTGGTGGGCAGGGCCTCGTATCTCGGAATGTGCGGATTTGAGAGAGGAGCTGGGATGGCAGCACTGCTGACTTGCAAAAGATATCTGTTGGCATTCGGACAGAGTGAAGGAAAGCTTGTGATTGTAGCCGTAAATCAAACGTGGACAGAGGAAAAACCGTCAGACTTTTTGTAGTTATTTTGTACAGAAGAGGTGGAAAAACACAGCTGTGGTGTGAGAGCTGGGCTGGCTGGATGTTGGCAGAGGTGGGACTTGCAGAGTGGGGTGTGGGGGGTCCCCGGACCCAGAAAGCTATTGCAATGGCCCTCACTTTCAGGATCGCCCCTTCCCAGAGAAGTAGGGCCCTTCCTCATGGGCGCTGTTCTGGCGGATACCTGAAAAGGCCCGGTGTACCTTTAGCGCTCTTGCTTGCCTCTTTGTGGGTTTCGAGTTCAGGCTCTGCCACTTAGAGCCCTGTGCCCTTTGGCAAGCCCCTTAAAAGTAAAGGACTGTATGCAGCTGGTGCCTGCCATATGCCAGCTCCTGGGGTTGGCCTCCTCACTGGAATGTAGCTTCTTCCTCACTAAGACACCTGATTTAATTCAAGCATCTGCTCCCTGCTCCCCCTCCTCCCTCCCCCCTTCCCCCCCCCCACCCTCCTGCTTCAGCCCAGGTTGGGCCCATCCTTAGCTTCAGAAGGTGGGTCCTGATTGGCTCCAGCCAATCGTGGTGGTCCCATTCCTTTGGCTTGTGATGGGTTTAGGCATGGATATGTAACCCAATCCTGGCTAAGGAGATGTAAGAGGAAGTCTGTTGGGCATGCTCCAGGGGAAGGTTTCTCACCTCGTACTCCTAGGAGGAGATGATCTCTTACTCTTCCGGATATTGTGCCCACAGCCACTGGGAGCGTCTAGCTCCCAGAGGCTGGCAACAGTGACGAGGATAGCCGAGCAGAGAGGTGGAAGGAACCTGGGGCCTCAAGCTGCTATGTTAACCATTGCTGGGGCCAGCCTACCTTGTGGTTTCCTGTTGTTGTCTAAGCCATTTTGAGTTGCGTTTTCTGTTAATAGCAATTAAGTGTCCCTACCACTTCTTGCTTCACCGAAAAATGGGTAGGTTCTAGAATTATGTTCTTTTCCCCAAGTTAAAGTGTCCAGAGGTGGGTTGCTTGGTCCCAGTGGTGTCATTCTCTTTTAGCTTTTCAGATAACCAGTCACCACCTCAGATGCAAACACATCCCTAAGGTGGGTTCAAATAACAACCACTTTGACCCTCCAACATTCAGGCCATTTTTCTGGATAGCTCTCATTAGGGCAGGTGTGTTCTCTCAGGCAGATGTAAAATGATCTTAGAACGTACCTGTCCAACAAATGTCCCTCACTGTGGGCACCTTGCATCAGTATATGCTCTTGATTGGAATGAGATATTTTACACACAATGTGGTGAATTATTAAGCACCGACTGTCTAGTTTTGCCTCCGAATGTCTGTACTCCCTGAATGTATGCAGGTTGGGGACTAGAAACTCCATGATGCCTGCTGGAGATCTCTGGCTTTCTAATAAGGGATCCTGGTGGATCTAGTCCATCTGGGAGTCTCTCACCTCAGTTCTTAGCCTGGGGGAGGAGCTTATTAATGTGGGACTGTCCATTCTCTCCATCAAGAGAGAAAGATTAAAGGCCTACATTCCCCCTCTTCCCCACACCTCCAAGCCAGACAGCTAGGACCATTGAGATGCTTGTCCCTTTCAAAGATGCTAGGGGGCCAGGCAGTGGTCAGGGAGGGGTCCATTTCTGCTAGAGAAGACTCCCGGCCTGCGTCCCATATTTGCCTAACGCACCCTACCCAAGTAGGCCTCTGCTTAATATCCCGGGAGTCAAGTGCTCAAGTCAAACAAGCCCAGGGAGGACTAGGGAGATTGGACATGGACTGTTCCCGCTCTTACTCACAGTTCATCCCTGCTGTGGGGCTCTGTAAGGCCCAGGTTGAATCCGTGAGTGGATCCTTGGGGGAGGGCAGGGTGGCAGGAGTCCTGAGCCCAGCTGAGTCCAGGGACAACCTCATCAGCCTGGGGACAGAGGTAGACCTCAGCCAAGAGAAGGCAGGGAGCTCCTTCGGACTTCATGTGCTCTGTCCTATTGTCCCGGGGCTTCTCCTTGCTCGTGGAAATGGAGCTTGTTCTCTTGGAGGCAGTGAGTGCCTTCCCTGCTACCTTCAGTTAGGAGGAAACTGAGACCAGTGACTCCTAACACAGCCTTAGAGTCTCCCTGGGTTCAAATCCCGGCTGTGCCATTACTGCTTGTATGACCGTGTGCTAGTTTCGTGACCACTGTGTCCTGCTGTCCTCATCCACAGAGTGGGGAGAAGCACAGCATCCCTCTCGGAGAGGTCAGGCCTGTTACGAGAGAACTGGCACGTGGAGAGCATTCAGATCAAGCACATGGTAGGTGTCTAAAAGACAAGAGCTGCTCTCATGACCTCAGTCATCCGGTAAGTGAAGCGTCCAGCTGGGTTCTCTCCCAGAGTTCTTAGTTATCTAATTGTAATCCCCCCGTTTGTCAGACGTGCTTGTACGCCACGGTTCTGAACATAGTCCCGATTCTCATTCAGCCCACATGTTGGCCCTGTGAGCGAGGTGGGTCCTGTCTTATTGGTTCCATTTGATCAATGACCAGAAGGTAAGGGAGCTCTGGGATCAGCTGAGCATGTGTCCGCATGTGTAAGGGGGACAGGTAGGTTTTCAGAGCCCCTCCATCTAGGCCACTGGAGGTCTCCATGAAGAGTCATGAGGAGGACAATCAGCCCTCCTAATCTAGAAAACCAAGGGTTAGAGGACCTGCAGCTGAGTCAGAGAAGGGCCAGCAGGGAGGGCCGGCTGGGAGGCGATCCTGGCACACTGGCTTGAGGGCTCTGGTCATGGAAGGGGGAAGGGCTGAGGTGGGCGGCTGGTGGTCTGGAGGCCACCCATGGTGCTCACGGACCTCAGGTAGAACCCTGGGCAAAGCCATGAATGACGGCTCCCCAGGACTTTGTGGCAGAAGTGGGGGGTTGAGGGGCATTCAGGGCAGCTCCCCTAAATGTTTTCGCTCCTCTCTGAGCTGTGTTTGAGTGTGTCCCCTGTTGAGATGGAGTCCAGGGCTGAGGGAATGACCTGTCATACTCAAGTAGGGGGCTGATGTGCACAAGAGACCTGGACACTTCTCTTCTGGTGGCATTTAAAATATTTCAAGGAGAGGTGCCTGGGTGGCTCAGTCGGTTTAAGTGTCCAGTTCTTGATCTCAGCTCAGGTCTTGATCTCAGGGTTGTGAGTTCAAGCCCCATGTTGGGCTCCACACTGAACGTAGAACCTACGTAACATAAGAAATATTTCCAGGGGGCTGCCTGCCTTCATCCACCACACTTCTGCCCCTGTGGCATCCCTCCCGTTCCCCTACAGCTATTCCCCAAGCTAGATTAAGCTGTTTCTTCTGAGAAGTCTTCCTCTAGACTGTCTCCTTTTACTCTGAAAACAACCTGACCAGATCAAAAAGTTTAAAAGAAAAAGCAGCCATATGACTGCCAAACATTATTATTTTTCCTGTTTTTTTTCCAAACTTGGCCCAAGTGCTGGCCTGTTTTCACCCCACCATCCTGTGTCCTAGTTGTAAACCTGGCATCAGAATCCTCAGTTGCCCATTCTTATGATACGTTAAATCGGCTCAACGCTCCTTCCAGGTATGTGGGTTCCCTCTGTCTGTCTGCCCCTCTAGGTCTGTTCTCCACCTTCCCCAGCCTGCTCTGGCCCTGGTGGGGGGGCGCCCCTGGTGTCTCTCTGTGTATTTAAATTTCAGTTCCCTCTAAATCACCTCTGTAAAGGCCCTGTCCCCCAACATAGTCACATTCGGAGGTACTGGGCGTTCGGGCTCAAACATGGTTTGGGGGACCCACAATTCAGCCCACAATGTCATTCCCCCTGCTCCCTCCCTGTGGGGTTACTGGGGCCTGACTGCACCCTCCACAGAAGGTCACAGCTCTTGTCCGTCTTGTCAGACAGCCCCCAGCTGCTTCTCTCCATTCCCCCTCAGGCCTAGTCGAGTTAATAGTGTGGGGCTGTTACCAGCCCTTGGGGTGTCCACAGGCACACACTCTGCCTGCAAGTTTGGAAATGGTCCTTTTATTCCACTCTCTCCCGTTAGCCTCGTTGAGCATGCCATCTGTCTCCTGCTGGGCCCCTGCTGGTTATACCGGCGATGGTGGCAGACCCAACAGGGATCCCAGCAGCTTTGAGGATTTCTGGGGGTGCCACCCAGCTTCGGCTCGCTTGCTTACCGTCTTCCCTTGGCGTTGGGATATGCTGCCGTGGTCACGTATTAGAGACAAGAGGGGAGGGGGGGAGATGACCTCATGTGGCAATAGAGCAAATGCCTTACAGAGAATGTTACACACCCCCCAAGACTCCCTGCCCTGAGGAATCCTCGCGGCCCTTCCTTCACACAGATATGCATTGAATGTCTGAATGTTCCACTTGGCAGCCCCTCTCTTTCCCCCAGCTGCCAGCCCCAACTCTAAAATTACTGTTATTTCTTTTGTATTATCCAGTTCAGTGGACCCCCCTCCACACTTCCAGCCCATCCAGGCCGTTCCCTAGGGGCTCCACATTTCACACCCAAAGCGGCCGGCTGGTACTGGGCCAACTATAGGTGTTCCGTGAAGACTCTGCCACCATTTGTAAACTAACAATTTCCTCTTCTGCATTTACAGCCTCTTTCCACTTAATACCAGAGCATGACAATCTTTCCATGTGTTCTGCACACTCGTGTTGTTCCAAAGAGGTGGCGTGCCTCCATTTACCTGACTGTTCTGGCATTTATACTTCATTAAACAACTCTATAGACCCAGCTCCTTGCGTCTTCATTGTCCCCATTGCAGGGGTGTGGAAGTGGTCTACGACCGTGTTTTCATCACCTCGCCGCACAGAAAGCTTGGACTTCCCCTGAGTTATCTGGCTGGTGATTGTTGATGGTGCTTATTCTGGGTCTGAGGTTCTCAGGACCCACCCCTGAGAGGGACTCACAAAGACCAGAAAAGCTGTGGACCTTGGAGCTCATCCGAAAGGGAACATTCGGCAAGCCTAGTGAATGTAGGGCCTGCGTTGAAGGAATTATGACAGGAAGAGCTTTGCCACCAAACATGTTAATAGCTGCTACTGGCTCTACAGAACTTTCCGTTCCTATCCTACCACCTGTGTAGCGAGCCAATGAGAGCAGTTGCTTTTTATGTTGAGCCTAACGATTGCAGAATTTCCCCAAGTGTAGGCCATGGAACACCAGCCACATGGCATCCTCTGAGAAAAGAAGAATGTTGAGTGGTTAAGAAGGTTTAGAGAACACTCTCTCCACTTCTCACGTATTTAGTTAAGTCTCAGAATCAGGCAATAATAAAAAACACATTCAGTTTTAGGGGCGCCTGGGTGGCGCAGTCGTTAAGCGTCTGCCTCTGGCTCAGGGCGTGATCCTGGCGTTCTGGGATTGAGCCCCAGGTCAGGCTCTTCCGCTGGGAGCCTGCTTCTTCCTCTCCTGCTCGCCCTGCTTGTGTTCCCTCTCTCGCTGGCTGTCTCTCTCTGTCGAATGAATAAATAAAATCTTTAAAAAAAAAAAAACATTCAGTTTTAAAACCCATTAATTCCCAAAGTTATTAGACTTTTTTTTTTTTTTTTTTTTTACATAACACCATTTAACATCTCACAAAACTTGAGGTTCATGGAATAGACTTTAGGAAACATTGCCCAAAGAAACATTGCCTGCAAGGCTCCTCTGAATAAAGAGAAAAGGTAGAATCATCAAAGGTGGTCAGCTTTATAATCCTGTGAAAATTGCGGATACAAACGTGACAGCTAACTGGAGTGGGGGGCGAGGACGTCCTTCAGTCAGGGTACCCGGTGGCAGTCCTGGGTATATTGAGTAGCCCGGAAGAAAGTCCGAATTAGTTCAAGGATGGTTTGGGTAAGGTCTGGAGTCATAGGGAGCGTTATCACAAACATAAGAAGTTAGGGCTATTTAGAATATATTGTGAATCTTTTGAAAAAAAATCAGCAAAACTCCTACTCTTTCCCTAATTGTTCTTAACTACTGTCTTTGAAGACTGGTCTCTGAGCTGGGAGATGAGGGCTCTGTTCTTAGACTTCCCAGCAACCTGGCGTGGTCATGTTTAGGCAGTGCAGGGACGGCTGGAGGGCGGGTGTCTGGGCTCAGGCGCACCTTTCCATCCTCTGTAGAAAAAGGCCTGTGAAGTGGGGTGGGTCCTAACTCTGCCATTTTCGTGCCATTTAGTCTTGCCTGAGCTGGTTTTCCTAGGGTCTCGAGAAGCCATCAACTGTGACCTTACCTCCCCTCAACCCCATGCCCTAAGGCAGCCCAGCCTCCCCCCAAGATCAGCATGGAGCCCAGGAGGGAGAGACACTGCTGGGGGTGCGGGCCCAGGAGCCACTGAGTTCTCCACAAACCCTGGCCTGGAGCAGCGAGGTGTTGTCTGGTTGCCCAGAGGGACAAAACTGCCCCAGAGACATGGAGAGAAAAGGGGGAGGAGTAGGCGAGATCTACTACACAAAGAGAAAGGGTCCAAAAGGTCATTCGTTGTGTGGCTGGCCTGGGCACCCGCTTCTTCATTTCCAGCCAGACCCAGCTGGGCAGAGCACAAAGGGGGCCCTTCCCAGCCGGCTTCCCACTGCAGGGACAGTTCTGTCCTTGGATGGAAAAGCTGCCTGGCAGCGGATGCTAGGGACAGGCTTTTAAGTTACCTAGTGGGCTTCTCATCCGACGGGCTGACTGTGTGCATTTGGGGTTCCCTGCAAAGCTGTCCACTTGGGTGCAGGGAGTTGCGGGGATATGCGGCTGTCTCTGGTCCATGCTCCCCAGTGAGAGACAGAAGAGCAGTGGCCCCAAGGCAGAGGGTTGCCAAGACCACGTGGCTTATGGGGAGGGGCAGGGACAGGAGTGCAGTACCCTCAGAGCTGATGGTGGTATGGAAAGAACCCCGTAAGAACAATAATATTGACGGCAAGAATGAGAACACTACACGACAATGAGGACAATAGCAACAACAGATATGATAATAGTTCATGCCTTATTCATTTAGCTGGTATTCACAGAGTCCCTCCTAGGTGCCAGCACCTGCTAGGCACCCAGAATGGAAGTAGACAAGGTCCCTGCCCTCATGGCATTTCCGGTCCAATGTGGAATCGAGCTGAGCTTCCGAAGACAAAATCACACTGTGATCATAGCAAGCTCTCTCAGGAAACACTGCCAGGTACCAAGCATTGCACTCTTTACCTGACTCACCTCTTGCAGTTTTTGCAACAATTCTACGTGGCTAGTGCTTGTATCAGCCCATTTTACAGAGGAAGCAAAGGAGGCTCCAAAAGGTGAGGTGCCATGCCTTTGGACATGCAGTATGAACCTGAACTCGGACAGGGAGAGACCCAGACTGGTCAACTACATTTCTTGCTCTTGGAGGGGACACTAAGTCTGACACGAAGGTGAGGAGGGCACATTGTGCCTGTGGAGGTGAGGCGGTGATGGTACAGCAGGGCTATGTGTCAAGAGGCCGCATGCAGAATGCCAGGCTCTGGGACTCTGTGGCTGAGGCTGAGGGGATAAATGTGACCAGGGTGCTTTCTGTCCTGTTGCCCCATCTGGGGCCAAGGACCTGCTCTCTGCCCCTGCAAAGGTGCAGGTCAGCGGATACCCACCGAGCGGTGGGATGACAGGGGGGCTTCCTTGCAGGAACATATGCATCCCCTGGGAGATGTGAAGACCTTGTACGTGTTGTGGGTCAGGGGATGTTTGGGTGTGAGCTCGGGTCTGGATGTAGGCGTGGGCAGGGCATGTGGGCGGGTGGAGGCAGGCCAGTGGGGCAGGGTCTGTGTGCATCAGGGAGAGGGAGGAAAAGCTGGGGGGAGGTCGGGCATGACTCAGTGCCAGCATGAGGCCTGTGACTTTCTCCTGTGGCTGAGGGAGCCATCAGTGGTTTGGGCCGGACTGAGCTGGCAGAGGGGCGCTGGTGCAGCCTCTGATGGGATGGGAGAGGGGCTTGGTGTGGGGGCATCTGAGCTTCCCCAGGGCTGCCTGTAGGAGAGCCTTCTGCCCTGTCCTCTGACAGGCCTACCCCTCAGCTCTTTGGAGCCACCAATCTTCCCTTTAGGGAATTGCTGTCTTTAGGGCTTTTTGCAACCCGACTGAGAGGAGGAAATTCTCAGGCTCCCTGGAGAACCATATCTGATTGAACTCAGAATTGGAGGGAATGGCTGACAACCCTCTGAGCATCAGGGAGGCATCCACGACTGAAATTGTCTGCCTGGTGTAAAATGGCGCGGGACCCTCCAACCAGCAGGGTCTCCTCATTGGCTGCACATTGGGATCACCTGGGAACCCTAAAACAATACCGGTCTGTGGGCTCCAGAGGTTCTGATTTAGTTGGTCTGGGGTGTGACCTGGGCGTCAGGATTTTAGAGCTCCCCAGAGGATTCTAGTGTGTGACCAGAGCTGGGGACCACTGCCCTGCTGCATAGGGAGGCTTTTTAGTCAGCAGTGACACTGAAGCCATGGGCCTCCTCAAATCAAAGTCCTGTCTGGACACCCGGGGGCGACTCTTGCTAGGGTGACTGTAACACTAAATTTCTTGAAATGCCCTGAAGTCCTGAGAGGAGAATTCCCGATTCTCAGTGGAACCACCTGAGGCCTGACACCAAGAGGGCCCTGTCCTTAGCGCCTGTCTCTTTCTGTCCCTCGGAACTACTCTTTCCTACCCTGGAGCAGGATCCCCACCCCAATCAAGCCAAATTTTTTTTTGACAACCATTAAAGATAAAACTTTAAAAAATCATCTAAGAAGGCATGTGTAACCCACTGAAAATGTCAGGGCAGTGAGTCACTGTGCTCCTGGGCCCCTCAGATTCTTATGTAAGGTTGAGTCAATTTTTATGAAGTCCGCGCATAGCAGAAAAAAATTGGAAGGCTCTCAAGATGTGTGTGTGTGTGTGTGTGTGAGAGAGAGAGAGAGAGAGAGAGAGAAACAGAGAAAGCAAGAGAGAGAGAAAGTGAGCCAGAGAGCAAAAGAGCCTTGTCATTTGTAGCTTTCAGACACTGCTGGTAACTCGGAATAACTTCAGAGATTCCTCATCCCCTACACTTGTTCTCCATTCCCTGTACTTCATTTTCCATCCAAATTTTGCCTCTTCATAGAAGTGACTTTTTGCTCCAGAGCGCAGGAGTGCAGATCCCATGATGCAGCTACTTGGGCTCAGGCACGGCTGTCCCTGGATCCCCAGGACAGGGAGGCCGGTGTGGGTGGGATGCCTCTGTTCTGCTCATCCTGGGTGGGGGCTGCACCCCTACTATGTGCAGGCCCCACAGCTCAAGCGGTGGATAAGACAGGTCTGGGCCCCGTTCTGGGTCTGGGTCCTTTATTTCTGGATTTCTCAGAAAAACACAGAGGCTGTGGAGCAGAATCCAGGAGAAAAAAGAATTGCAGGCACTTCAAGGAACAACATAAGGGAGGCCATTCCTTCGGGAATAAGGTTGCTCTTTGAGAATTTGACCATAAAATTGACACACAGGGAACAGACGGACGCAAAGTCATTCTGAAAAGAGAGAACAGGCCCTGGCCAGCAAGACCGGTTTCGGTGTAAAGGGAAATCTGCCTGTCTGAAGGGGCCAGGTCTCCCGTGGGGGTGTCAAAAGGAGCCAGGCCTCAGAACGTGGACACAGCTGGCTCCCACTGCCTCACAGAGGGACAGGCAGTCTGGCTGCATCCTCACAGTGACGCCTGCTGGGGGTGGGGGGTGGGGGTGGGGGCGGAGGCCTCACCCTGGTGCTGCCTGAGATTTCCAGTCTATACCCGGTAAGGACTGGCCCTGGTTTTGAGTCCAGGCTCCCCAGGACTGGCTCTCCAAGAAGTGTGCCGTGGGAAGGGGGTGGCATTACATGTACAGACAGAGAGCGACCAGGCAGTGATCGTCTTCCTGACGATGAACAAATCCCCCTTCCAGGTTGACAGGACAGTCCTGCGAGCTTGCCCCACGTGACTCCTTCCCGCTGTCACCGAGATACGGGTGAAAGATCATCAGGAGAGCCCCTGAAGGTGGGGAAGTCATCGGTAAATGGAACCTGCTGGCCCCCCCAGGAGGGTCCCCAGTGCCTCACCCCCTTCTCTTCCTCCTGAGCTGTGCTGTTCAGTGACGTAGCCACTAGCCTCCTGTGGCTGCGGAAGAGCCTACCCTAGGGGACAAATACATACGGATTTTGAAGACTTAGTGTGAAAAACGGATGTAAAAGGTCTCAAATTTTCTTGGGGCGCCTAGCCAGCTCAGTCAGTAGAGCATGCAACTCTTGATCTCGGGGTTGTGAGTTTGAGCCCCATGGTGGGTATAGAGAGGATTTAAATATAAAATCTTTTTAAAAAATAATTTTCTATGTTGATAACATGTAGAAATAATATTTTAGATATATTGGATTAAAGAAAGTGTTATTAAGATTCATCTCTCCGGTTTCTTTTTGCCTTAGGTCCTGCCTCAGGCACCTCCAAAATGAAAATAAAGGGACAAAGACAATAGAAGAACAGACAACAGCCGCAGAATCGTGGAAGCCAAAATCGGATGGGTGAGGGGTCATGGACTATACTGACCGGATACAGTTGAATTCGACATTGGTGTACTGGGTTCAGTGGTGTCCCCCTGAAATTCAGTCCACCTGGAAATTCTCGGGGTGACTTTCTTTGGAAATAGGGTTTTGCAGACATCGTTATGTTGAAATGAGATTTTATTGGGTTAGGGGGAGCCCTCAGCCCCATGAAGATACAGAAACGCAGAAGGAAGCCCGCGCTGGCTGCAGGCAGTAGGGGGTGGTCTCAGGGTTACCCAAACAACTCGTTGGCTCCAGAGGGTGGGGGCAGGGGAACAGAAGGTGGGGGGAGAAGCCACCTGGCTTAGCCAGCCTGGAGTCGTGTTTTCCTTGGCCGGAGCTGGAATTCCTCTCAAGGTTCCTGCCCCCAGAGAGCAGCGCGGCTGGACGGGGTAGTGGCCGGGTGCCGTGTTTCATTCTGTTCGTCCGGGCCGAGAGAGGGACCAAAGATCATCCGGGGAATGTGTGAGGGATGAAGAGCTCCCTCTAAGCGTGCCATCCTAGTGGGGGCTGTGGGATTGTCTTTAGAGGTGGGAGCTCAACGGGCCGGGATTCAAAGAGGGTCTGACCCAGCCCCTCGAAACAGCCCACACTTTTGGGGGGTTCTTGAGTTGCAGGGAAGCAGGCTGGACTGTTCTGGTGATCTCTAAGGTTTCCAAGGGATCCCAGAGGTGGCCTTGAAACTACTGTTTAGAGCCTCTGTCAGAAGAGACAACCCCCCCCCTCCACACTGTAGTGCCCAGTATAATTATTATTATGTTTTGTTTTGTTTTTTTTTTAATGACTTTCCTAGAAACACTCAGACAGGTCAAGAGCTCAGGTCACCCTATTTTTACCATGCAGGCCACCTGCACCTAACCAAGCCCCTCCATGTTTGCTTTGAGGGATGCCTGGTTGTCCTCTCTGCCTCTGAGATCCCGTCCCTGGGGCATTGGTCACAGCTCAAACAGGAGCAGTAATACAGCAGGTCATTCTTGCTACAGATACTTACCGAGCGCCATCAGGCCACGTGCCCCAGCTCTTCCAGGCACTGGGTGGTTGGATTAGCTCTCCCATCCGCTTTCTGGGCAGCTCTGCAGGAGTTCCCTGGGCCTGGAGGCAGTACCTGTGCTCAGGCCACTCAGGCGAGCACGGCTTCTGACCGGTGAACGGCTGGCCGGGCCAAGCACCCGGCCTCGGCACAGTATCAAAGCGAGGGCGAGCTCCGGCAGGGCCTGGGTGCCTCCAGCTCTCTCAACAGGAGGGAGCCTGCTTCCCTCCCTGGGCCTGGCTCCAGCTCTCAGGCCTCTCCTCCTGCCTGCCTCTTATCACTATTTCCAGTGTTTAGAAAACGTCATCCTGAGTGGCCAGGGCTGTGAGCCACTGTGAGAGCAAGGAGAGATTTGCTGCAGGGTGATGGGGGTCCCCCGGGGCCTGGTTTTGGCGCGCAGAGCTTGTCAGAGCCAGACACGCACTCCCTGGCCCCACCAGCCCACCTCTGCCTCACCTTGGGAAGGTTGAGATTTGTAGTTTTGACAGATGGGGGAGAGAATGAGATGGTTTCTCTAGACCCCAACTTCCCCCACCAGCACTTTTTAAACAGGAAATCCAGGGACACCCACTCTCTTTTTCTTGGTCAGCACAAGACCAGAAGACCAACCCCACGTGCTTAGGAAGAAGCCCTTCCAGCGGCCATGTGCAGACGGCAGTCCTGCTGGGATTGGGGGACAGCAAGACACCTCTGGGCCTTGCCCTTTCACGCTGGCAGTGCCAGCTTTATGGACTCAGAGCCCCCAACCTGCCTTCCTTCAGATTATAAGGACTCCAGTCACTAGCGCTCCTAGTCTCTTGGCCATTTTCCAGTTCCCCTGAGGACCGAAAAGAAGAAATGGACAATGGGGATGTGGGGGGGCGTCTTGAGATTGGGGGGCCCCCAGACTGCTGATAGAGCTGCCCCTGGCAGGTTATTCACAGAGCAGTCCCTCCCCATGGGCTTCGGTGTACACCTAGTGGAGGCACAACCAGGAGACAGATGTTTTCTCCAGATCTTTCCAGCCTTACGGCTTTTATAACTAGACCTGGAAAAACATCTTTTCCTTTCTTGTTCCTTTGAAAAAGCAAGATTGGCTTAAACACAAAGTGATCATTGGGGCCTTTTGAAAGTAGAAAAAATAAAGAGATGACCTTTTAAGAATAATGCTTCATTTCCTCGTTCTGCCTCCCGGTCTCTCCCCCATGGCTCCTGCCCCTGCCTCGGTGAAGAAAATGCCCCTCTGTGGCTTTGACTCTAGGGGAGATGGAAGACCAGATAACAACCCAGTGTTTCAAAGCCATTTTCCCCAAGGGCCCAACTGCTTGCAAAGCCACTGAAAAAAGCCTTGGCCAACCTTCTGGCCCAGCTGCTGGCCTTGAAACCGAGGCTGCTTGGCCTGTCCAGGAAGCCCGTAAATTCCCCAAGTAGGCAAGAAAGTGCACTCTGGAGCTTGCCTCTTTGCTCAGATGCCTGGCTGCAGGCCCTGGACTGTCCTCAGCCAGTCTAGAAGCTGGTGTAAATAAGCACATTTACCTGAGGTAGACCTCATTTTTCTGAGGAATTGTATCCCCTCAGGGGCATCAGCAATCAAAAAGTTCATTGTTCCCTTTGGGAGCCATAGCTCTTCCCCACATGACAGTTGATATTTAATTGATGGCTGCTGTCCTTCATAGGGTTTTTAGCACATCACATGGTATTAGTAAAATTTCAGCTAAATATTAACTCCTTTGCTTCTGAGGCAGAGAGTGGTGGCTCTCTTAATACCTATATAACCTGTTATAAGCCCCCAAAGGGAGAGTCGCACATATATCATAGGTCAGAAATTCCCTGAGGCCTGAACCAAGTACAGCTTGTAGATGATAGTTCCTGGGAGTTGAGGCAGGCTGCGAGGGGAGCGTTGCTCAGGATTGTTTCAAGTCTGGGAGAAAAGAAGGACCCTTTCTCTCAAGGGTGGAAGAACTGGGAAACAGTCTGGAAGCCTCACGGACATGGGATGTCAACATTAGAGAGGCACAAGATGGCCAACAGGCAGAATTTGGGACCCCACCAGGGCCATGCAGCGGATGTGGGGCAGATGAAGCTAAACAGCTCATGAAGTAAATCTTCAGGCCCTAGACGTGGTGGTGGGCTCCAGGAGAAAGCAGGGGAGTCCTAGATACAGCCCAGGCTGTCCTGGAAGCTCAAGAGCATTAGGAGGGAGGCTGCCAGCCAGGCTGGCTGCCACAGGCCTATCTTCTACCCATCCTGGCTCCTCAATGGCTACCTGCCTCAGGCCAGTCCCTGCAGCTCTGTGCCTCAGTTTCCCCATCTGTGGTAGGGGATGGTGATACTGAAAGAAAGGATGGGGATGTGAAGGTTCCCCTGGGAAATGCTTGTACAAGGAAGGAGCCAAGTGAGGAGGGGTGACTGTCGTGGGGCCCTCCGGCCACATCTTGCTAGATGAGTTCCATCTTGGGGCTGGGAGCCAGCAGGCTTTATAACCACAAGCGATCTTGAGATGGCTCTTGAACCACAGTGCTCGACAGGCGGGCAGTCCTGGCCCCCTCGTGGGCACACAGCCGAGTCTCTGCTGGCTGGGGACATTCTGCCTCCTGGGCTTGTCTCGGGAGCTCTTGGTGGGCTGACATCGCCTGGAGAGATCCTGGCCAGCCCTCTCCCCAGTCCTTCCTGCTTGGGTGTTTGGGATTAACATGCATCCCTTGAACCTTTTCATTTTTCTACCCAGATGGAAACTTGGCCAGCGACCAGGCCTGGATGTGCTCGCGGTATGGCTGGGCTCAGGCCAAGCCAACAGTAATTATAATCACATGTGAGGCGCCCGCTGGCTCGCTGGGTGCGGGGGGCCCGGGGAGAGCACGGCTGCCAGCAGGGAGGGCCTGGGCTGAGCGCTGGGCTCCAGGCTCCCCGCTCCGGGCAAGTGTGCAGACAGCGGGACCTCGGGTTCCTGCCCTCACCTTTCTGACCCTCAGTTTCCTCATTTAAACGAAGGGATTGGCTTACAGGACCTGGGAGGGCCCTGCCTATGCTCTGGGGGTCCCAGATAGCATCAGACGTGGACTGGCTCTCATGTGGACGGGCCCCCTGTGGTCTTCCCAGCCCTTGCCTGGCCTTCCATGTACAGAGTGGGACCTGCGTCTGCCCTGCTTCATCGATCTAGATGCTTTCTCACAAGACGCAGAGCCAGGGGTATCGAGACTACCATTATCCCAGGGATAGGGGGAGGTGTAGGATACCAGGGTGGGATTGGGAGTGCTTAGGGAAGAGTCTGGAAGGAGAGGCAGACGAGTATCCAAGACAGCCTTCACCAGCTGCCTTGTGGCACTAGGGCAAACTGCAAGCCCATGTGCATCAGCCCGGGGGCGGGAGTTGCCCCTCCGCTTGATTCCATCTCTTTTCCAGTGTAACATAGTCTGAGCCTGGATGCGGCTGCCCAAAGAGGTCTTTACCCAGTGGATTGTTGTGGCTTCTTCCATTCACAGTGGAGTCTCAGAAGGCGGAGGGTGAGGAGCCGTCGAAGAGCTGCGAACAGTGGTTGGCAGGCTAACGGGTATGGCCAAGGGCAGGGGTCCCGTTCACAAGCACGGTCTCCATAGAGGTGAGGGAGAGGAGAGTTTCTGCAGCTTCACAGAACCCTTGCAGGTTCTCTCCCTCTCCCCACTTTCTACCTGCGCGTGTCTCTCCCCACTTCTTGCTTGGTCTCTCATGTTCTCCTCCGCGGCTTTTCTCATTCCCTCTTGTTCTAACTTCCTTCTTTCTAGCCAGAGGAGCCCAATGATGTCGTGGAAAGAGAATGGCCTGGGGGGGTCAGGCAGCTTTGGCCTTTGAGCCTCAGGCTTCTACAAAATGGGGGGGTGGGCAGGGTTAACGATAACCTAACCACGACGTTGCTGGCGAGATGAAGTAGGACGGGGCCCCTGGGTGGCTCGGTCGGTTAAGTGGCTGCCCTTCAGCTTTGATATCAGGGCCCTGGGATCAAGTGCCACGTTGCGCTCCCTGCTCAGTGGGGAGTCCGCTTCTCCCTCTGCTGCTCCCTCTGCTTGTGCTTTAAGATTTAAATAAACTCTTAAAAAAAAAAAAAGATTAAGTAGGATATATATACAAAACTTCAGTCTGGACAGAGAAAAGTGTCGATCAGAGGCAGCATTATTTATCCAAAATATCAGCTGAAATTCATCTTAAAAGATTATACTTAACATTTGTTCCCATCCTTAATAAAAATCAGGTAATTCAATTTTTTTTCCTTGCTCTTATAAAACAGAATGACCATATTCAGATGGACTGCTCTTTTCTGCCTATGGCTTCTGGTTTCCCTGCCGAATGGAACTTAGAACCACGCTGCCAGGGGGCCTCCCATGCACCCCGGAGGCCGAGGCTTCCCAGAGTTTTCCCACCAGGCTGGAGGACCAGCGTCCCTCGGGTCATCCTTCCCGTGCGCTCAGCAGAGCGGCTGCCCCTACTTCCTCAGCTGTGCTTGGTGGGAACAAGGGGTTCAGAAGCCACGGTATCCCAGGAAGAAGGGAAGAGGCATGGGAACTGAGAAATAGAAGAGACATTTTGCCACATGTTGAGATGTGAATAAAGGCAAAATATTTGTCTCTGCCCAGGGCATGCCGGGGAGTACCCAACGCATGGGAAGGGGACGGGGTTGGATGTGGTGAGCAGACCCCTGTGGGGGACGCTCGTAAGTCACTCCTCCCTCTGCCCTCTGCCTCTTTGTCACAAAGTTAGGGACTGAACACCAAGGTCCCTTCTGGTCCCAATCTCCCATGACTCTCTGATTTGTGTGAACTGAAGTCTGGTGTGCTTGGCATGAAGGATGGGACTCTCCATGCCTCCTCTCCGTCCCTGGATCCTTCCCCCAGCCTGTGAAAGGCCGCTCAGGTCTCTGCTCCCTCAGACACAGACAACCAAGCAGGACACTTCCCAGGATCCTATGCTCCTTCCTTTTACTCCTAAGGCCTCTCGAAAGCTTTTGAGCGTGAATGTAGGGGTAGTATGCTGGGGTGCAGGCCGTTTGCCTTGCACCTCTCAGGCCTTGGAGGGAAGAGCAGAGGGTCCACTCCCTGGTGGGGAAGGAGGTCCGTCCTCTATGGTTGCGCGGCGTTCGCAGGGACATTGCCTTACTCCAGGTTCAGCTCCTGGGTGGCTGCGTTTTGAGCAATGAGCCTCTTTTCATTTCCTAGAGCTGCTGTGACAAATTAACCACCAAGTTGGTGACCTAAAATAACAGAAATTAATTCTCTCGCAGTTTTGGAGGCTAGACTTTAAGGTGTTGTCAGGGCCACACTCCCTCCAGAGACTCTAGGGGAGAATCCGTCCTCGTGTCCTCCAGCTTCTGGTGGCTCCCAGGGATTCGTGCCTTGCGGCTGCAGAATTCCAACCTCGCCTCCATCTTCACTGGCTTCCCTCTGTGTCTGTCTTCTCCTCCATATGTTTCTCATAAGGACACCGGTGATCGGATTTAGGGCCCACCTGAATAGTCCAGGAGGATTTCATTTCAAGATCCTCAGTCACACTGGCAGAGCCCCTTTTTCCATAGAAGGTCCCATTCACAGGTTCCAAGGATCAGGATATGGACAGATCTCTGCAGGGGTGGGGTGTGGACACTATGCCACCCACTAAGGCGCTCTCTCTCTGCCCCCTCCCCCTCCCTCCCCAGGTGACTGGATGAGCTGTGGGCACCTGAGCTCCAGACACAGGCTCCGCTCCAATCCGTAGGCTGGCCTGCCACCCACCCTGCGGTGGACTGATGATCGAGCTGGCCAATGGTATGGCTACTTTCTGGAATTGGGAAACAGGGGGAGCCGGAGCCAGCGAGTAGCAGGGCCGGAAGGGGAGAGGGTGCTGGGGGTTGACGCCCAGGGTGAGCAGAGATTGCGAGGGAGCCGCTGCTGGAGGCAGACAGGACTAGAGCAATCCACAGAGAGGAAAATGGAGCAGGCGCAGAGGGGAAGGAGGGGCCACGGGGGAGACCTTGCAGCTCACCAGAGACAGGCCAAGAGCTCCTGCTCCCAGGGACTGCCTTGGTTCCTGGCAGCTCTTCAGACACAAGGCGAGGTCATATGTACTCTGAGAAAAAAGGAACCCGTTCCCTGAGGCTCTGGAGAGCCTTTTGTGGGACACCACGAGAGCCTGAACGAACAAAGAAACACATTCCTGGTTCTATGGGTGGAGCCTGAGGTCACCTCCGAAGACTCTTGGTGCAGATGTTATGAATAACCCCTCCCATGTGACTGAGCCATGTCACTCTACCGCCCTTCCCATCGAGAGGTGAAGTTGTCTCTCCTCCCTTGAATCCGAGCTTGGCAATGTGACTTACTTTGGCCAATGGGACCTTAGCAAATGTCGGCAGAGGCTTGAATCCCACTCGTGCATGAGGGTTGCCCTCTCTTCGGCCACGGTTGGAAGGCAGAGAGCATGATGGGGATGGGCCTGAGCCGGCTGCTGAAGAGGCCACGCGGAGAACGGAGGTATGTCGGCCTAAAGCTTGCCGACTGCTGGACACATGAGCGAGAACGTGCTAGGCTGTCCAGCCCTAATCAAACCACCAGGTGACTGCGGCCCCATGCCTGACCCCAGGCAAGACCGGCGGAAGAACCACTGACTGAGCCCCGCCAAATCGCGGACCTACAAAATTGTGAGCCGAGAAAGTGGCTGCAGTTTTGAGCCACTAGATTTTGGGGGCGGTTTGCTACTATAACCCCTACAGTCCCCACGTAGGCAAGCCTCCAACCCCCCAAATATAGAGTCAGGCCCTGGACACTCTGGTGGCTCTCAGGGGTATGTGGCAGAAGCTGTGATCCCCCATGAGCCATCCTCCCCCTTTTTCTTTTCAGGAATGGAGCTTTTTAGTAACGGCACAAGTCCAACTAACCAGAGACTATTTTGCAGCGAAGTACGATGACATTTTTACTGATAGAATGGAGTGAAAGGGATGCGTGCAACTTCTGTGTTACTTCTTTAAAAGGAATGTGCTTGCCCTACACTTCCTCCGTCCCCCCTTCCTGCAGGCTGGAATGCAGAGCTGGGGCCAGGAGGGTGGACAGCTGTGGCAGGGAGGCAGGACCTCGTAAGATGGTGGCTCCTGTTGCCTCACACAGCTGAGTGTGGGGGGTGGTTCCACAAAAGGGGGGCTGCTGTGAAGGCAAGGACTCGGTAGACAGGAGTGTGTCCACCACAAGAGGCTCTCAGCTCTCTCCCAACCCTGTCTCTTGTCCCCCAGCCTCCTCAGCACGTTCCCTCCAGCTCTACAGCAAGAACAGAGAGAACAGGGGGAGAGCAGAGGAAGCAGCATGTGCAAAGGTCCAGAGGGGAAAGAGGTCCTACTACATTTGGTGCACTGGAAGCAGCTTGGAATGGTGGGGGGAGGGGAGTGGGGGGACATGGGGAGGGCAGGAAGATGTGAGGCTGAGACCATGTCCTGAAAGGGGTTGGTCAGTGGAGAGTCCCCGGCTGGCTGTAACTTAAATAGAGGACTCTGGCTGCCATGTAGAGCATTGAAAGGGGACCAGGTGGAGGCAAGGAGGCCAGTTAGGAGGCTGTAGAAGCCATCCAAGCAACAGATGATGGGGGCCTGAGGAGAAAGGTGGTGCCGAGGAACAACACAAATACATTCAGAAACATTTAGGAGGAAAAACAAGCCAGATTTGTAGATAAGTCTGTTGTGGGGGATATGGAAGAGGGAGGATTCCAGGCTGACTTTGTGGGGACGCAGATGCCATCTGCTAGGACCAGGGACACAGGCAGAGAAGTGGGATGGGGAAGGTGAAGCCCGCTGGCTTCCGTCTTGGACGTGCTGGGTTGGAGGTGCCATTGGGACATTCAGGTGCTCGATGCTTTTTGCATAGACCGCTTCTGGAGTCTCTTAATTGGCTGCTCTCCAGTCCCCACCCCCACCTTTTTAAATTACATTAAATCCAACCAGATTAATGTCCCAGATGATAGCACTGCCCTGATCAAAACCTTCAGTGCTTTCCTGCTTTCTC
Organism: Ursus americanus; assembly: GCF_024610735.1. Taxonomy (NCBI): domain Eukaryota; kingdom Metazoa; phylum Chordata; class Mammalia; order Carnivora; family Ursidae; genus Ursus; species Ursus americanus. Next base: position 16,128,298 of record NC_142133.1, on the reverse strand, counting down.
GATGTCAGTCTAAGCTCTTTATCCTGGCATCTGAGGTCCGATGCCCACCCTCCTCCCTCCCACACAGGCCACAGCTCCTCTTCCCAGGCCTCTTTTCTGGCCACACTGACCCATTAAGTTTCCCCATTTATAGTCTGCTGCCTTCACCCCTTGGGTCAGCCTGGAGTGCCCCCTTCTCATGGATACATACAAAAAATTTCACTCATCCTTCAAAGTCAAGTTCACAAGCTACTTCCTCCATTAGTTGGTCCTTGATTCCCTCTATGGAAAGATAATCCCTCCCTTCTGAATTTCCACAATATTTTCTCTGTCATATTCTATATGCATCACATATGTAAGATAAGATAGTGATTGATGGGCCTGGTACCAAAGGATGTAGGGACATGGGTTATTTTGGTTTGCTTATGTGGCATCTGGTCTCCTGCTTCTGCTCCAGAACCTCAGTTTTCCTCTGGGAGCCACCACTTCCCCTGCTCTCAATCCTTGAGCTCTGGACAGGGCTGACCCCCACCTCAGTCATGAGTCAAGGCTAAGTCAGGACTCATCAATCCAGTAAGAACCCAGGCAGGACTTTGGGGTGAAAGGGGCAGAAGGAGCCTTGGAAGAGAGAGTTGGGTCTGTGGAGGAAAAGCTCACTGTCCATGGGGTGTTGAACTGGAAGATGAGATTCTGGGGCCATCCACTAAGGGAGCACTCCCTCAAGAATGGAGCCAACCAGAGAAAGACTGGTCTGAGGGGGAAATTCTTGACGATGCTGTTTGTACACCTGGATCAAGCCACCCTTGTCCATTTTCAGTTACTTTAGCCAACAAATTCCCTTTTATGCTTAAGCCAGTTTAAATTAGGTTCCTATTACTGGCAGACAAAGATGGTTTAACTAATACAGGAGGCTCAAACAACCTGTTGAGTGGATGAATGAATGAATGAATGAATGCATGAGTGAGTATGACTTAAAGTCTGTCCCCTCCTACTGCAGGAATGCTCCTTGTGGAGTCAAATCTCACAGTGGTGTTTGGGTGGATTTCTTCAAGGAGTGATCCATTAAAACTCCGAGTCTATTCATGGTCTATAGGTGCCTCCCTGTACAAGGCAGAGGAAGCCTTAGAAGGAGAAGAAGCCAGGCGTGTTTCAGTGCTTGAGACAGACAGGCATGCTTTCTGTAATGTATTTGTTTGTTCTGTCTCCTCCCACCTGCTCCAGGAAGACAGCAACATTGTCCTGTTCATAGCTGTGCTGAACATCTTCTCGTGTGTGCCTTGGCCATTTCCAGATCTTCTTTGGAGAAATGTCTGCTTTGCTCTTTTGCTCGTTTTCATATTGGGTTATCTTTTTATTGAATTATAAGTGTTCTTTATATATTCTGGATCCAGGTCCCTGATCAGATAGATGATTTGCAAAAAATATTTTGTTCCATTCAGTGTGTTGTCTTTTCACCTTGATGGTATCATTTATGGCACAAATTTTTACAGTTTTAGCATATTAAAAAAACCCCGCTTTACTGAGGTATAATTTGTGTACCATAAATTTCACGCATTTGAAATGCTGCATTCAACGATTTTTTAGTGCATGTACAGAGTTGTGCCTCACCATAACCATCTTCGTAATCTAGTGTTAGAACATTTCCATCACCCCCCCGCCAAAGAACTATTGTGGCCATTTGCAGTCCACTCCTGTTACACTGTCAGCCCCAGCCAGCCACTCTGGATGTTTGGGACACATCCCATAGATGGAATCCTACAACATGTCGTCTTTCACTTCCGGCTTCTGTCTCTCAGCATAATGTTTTTGAGGTTTATCTGCGTTATAGCATGTCAGTAGTTTGCTTCTTTTTGATTGCTGACTAGTATTCCATTGTGTATCTATTCACTGGCTGATAGACATTTGAGTTATTTCTAGTTTGGTGCTATTAGGAATAGAGCCGCTCTGATTCGATGTCATTGTCTCAGTAGTTCGGCAGCTCTAACGAAACACCATAGTCTGCCAGGGGTTGGGGGGGAGGGGTGTGGCTTAAACAACAGTTATTTGTCACAGTTCTGGAGGCTGGCAGTCCAAGATCTAGGTGCTGGCCCATTCACGTCCTCTTCCTGGCTGGTAGATGGCTGCCTCTTCTCTCCCTCCTCATGTGGCAGAGGGAGGGATTTGGGTTCTCTCTACTGATGAAGACACTAATCCCATCATGGAGGCCCCACCCTCGTGACCTCATCTAAACCCGATTGCCTCCCAAAGGCGCCACCTCCAAATACCATCACATCGGGAGGGAGGGCTTCAATATATAGATTTGGGGGGGACACAAGCATTCAGCCCATACCAGTAATTACTGATATGACTGGATTTATATCTACCTTTTTGATACGTCTCATGTCTGTTTTGTTCCTGTTTCTCCTTTACTGACTTCTTTTGTGTTAAATAGCTACCATTTTAATTTCTTTGTTGGTTTTTCAACTGTGTTATTTTCTTAGTGGTTGTTCTAGGGACAATAGGCATCTTAACTTACCACAAGGTAAGAGGATATTTGACATTTTATGTGACATTTGTTAGCTTGAATTAGTCAATAATTTAGTATTTAATCAATGATCTAATTTAAATATTTCATATTTACATTCAATATATATTAATGCAAATTATTAGTTATTAAATTAACTTCATAACTATTTCATAAATAATTATTTCTTTAGTATTTAGGCATTTGGTGTGTGGTCTCTATCTCTACCCCCATCCTGGGGTCTGCACGTGTTGGGAGCACAGGTGCCTTTCTCATCTTTGCATGGTTGTTATTTTTTCACAGAGCTATATTCATAGTATGAATTATATATTACGAATATTCCAAGTATTTATCCTGCTTTTTATTTTATTTATGTATTTTTTTTTTTACCAGCTTGTTAAACTTAACATTTTGTTGTAGGCATTTTTAGTCCCCATAAGTCTCTGTGAACTTCTTTTGTAAAAGCTGCGTCGGATTTCCTTAGGTGGATGGGGCAAACTTCAGTTAACCATTTCTCTGCTTTAGGGCGGTTAAGCCATTTTCAGTGTGTAGCCTGTTTCCTAAAGCTGCGGTGAGCCTCTTCGTGCATCTCACGCTTTCCCCATTTTAGAATCTTCAGCAAAATTCCCCCGTGGTAAGATTACTCTGCTGAAGAGAAGAAATATTTTTGTAGTTCTCGGTACCACCACCATACGATTGTCCTCAAGAATGGTGGGGTGTAATTGCGCTCACACTCGGATGTGCCCCCTGGGTGCCCACTGCAATGCTTTTTCTGTTTGACGTTGCCCTTCTTTGGTGATGAGCTAGGTTGGACATTTTTCTGTAAATCCGTTTACTGGTTAAAATGTTTTATGTAAACGGCTTCTTCGCGCCCCTATTTATCTGTAAGGCTCTGTGTTGGTGTTTACACCTTCAGTTTATATGCGCTCTTTGTGTAACATGCCCTCCTCAGAACTGTTTAGGAAGGAGGCAGAGTATAAATACATAAAAACAGATAGTAACCTTTTATCTCCCTTATTTGCTGCCAATATTTCTCCCCACTTGTCCCTTTTCATTTTTTTTAATGCAGAAAATTTACATTTTTCTGTAGTCAAACCCGCTAATCTCTCCTTCGTGATTTTATCAGTGATTTCCAAGTTTAATAAAAGACATTCTCCCTCTGGAGATTTGATGAATGTTTAAGTCTCTCTTCTTCTGGTTTTCCTAGGTTATTAAAAAGTATGGAACTCTTTAATCCCTAGAAAATTTCTTTGTAAAGACTCCCTCTGGTCCGAGGAAGGGGATGATTTCAAAGTATGAGATATTTCTCAAATTCAGCAGTTTCCTTCCCTGGTTTGTTTGCTTGCGATGGTACCTGGGGCCGAGCCTGACCACGTCCTGCAGGCTGTCTGTCTATCTATGTGTCTGGACGGAGAGGATAACAGACTGAAAACTTGCCTCGTGAGCTACACCCACATCCAAGGGGCAGCACAGGGTAGTGGAAGAACAGGACTCAGAACTGAGTTTGGCTCATGTGTGTGGACTCTCAGTCTCTCATTCTCCCTCTGCAAATCGGGGCCAAGAGTGCCTGACAGACAGGGCTGTTGTGAGGGTGATAGGAAATGAAATACAGAAAGTTCTAGAACACCACTTTGCCTGTCAGGGATGTCTCAGGGCCCTGCCTTTGCGTTGACTTGACTCCTGGGTCCCACCTCATGCCCAAAGGTGTCCCTGAGCCTCCCTCACCACAGAGCGTGGGCAGGCCTACCAGAGCAGTTAAGAGTTTTTACTTTTTTAGGTGAGAAAATTGAGGGTTTAGAAAGTTTAAATGGCGTGCTTGCTTCGGCAGCACACAGACTAAAATTGGAACCATACAGAGAAAGTTAGCATGGCCCCTGTGCAGGGATGACACGCAAATTCGTGAAGTGTTCCATTTTTTTTTAAAAAGGCAGTTAAATGTCAGAACAGCAGATGCTCTCGACTGCTCTGACACACGGCATCCTGCAGCCCCACTTTGCCTCGTCGTGCCTCAGCTCCTCGGCGTCCTCAACGTGAAATGGAGCTAATTGTCCTCATCGGTCTCCACTGCTGAGGGGTTACTGGATGATCAAATGAAAGGCTCTGAAAAAGACCACGGAAAAATCCAGAGGCAAGGAAGCATCCCCATGGGCGGCTCGGTCCACTCCTCCCTCCGCCTGGACACAGACGAGGCCTTGTGTTAGGTCTGTGAGACTCCCGCCTCCCCGCCCCTGCTCCGAGGAGAACCACGCAGACACTCTGTGAAGGCCCCTTGTGCCCGCTGCTCGCTGGGCAAGAGGCCCAGGGCTTGGCGGAAGCCCCAGGAAGCAGAGCCTGGAGGTGAGCTGCCCTCAGACCCTGCTGTGTTCAGCTTGGAGCAGCTTCTGAAGTCTCAGAGAGCCAGGGTGAGGAGGAACCTGGGGTCAACCAGGCCTCCCCTATTCCACAGATGTGGAAGCTCGGGCTCACAGGGGCAGCCAGTTAGTGGTCATGTCAGAACTTGGGCCGGGGGGGATCCTGGCTCCCAAGTCCAGTGCACTTTCCACTTGGCCTCTGCTGCTGTGGTGGCCTCCTTGGGAAGGGCTCCTCTGGCCCTCCTGGAAAATTCTTTGCAATTTGATGACATTTGAACAAAACTGCATGATGTTGGAGGATCAGAGCGCTTTGACAAGCGTAGCAAAGCACTAAGAACAAGATGCCTCCACAGCTGGGAGGGAGTTTCCTGGGAATAGAATTTTCCAGTAAGGGAAAGAAGCATTTTGAGCAGGAGCTTGAATTTATTGAAACAGCTGGAAGAATGTGGGGGCAGTGGCTGGAGGCAGGCAAAGGTAGTGCGCAAATTTGCCACCACCACCCCATCCTGGCATTTTGACATTTAAAAATAAAGTTGCTTTCTCTTTCAGCACTTTTTTATTTAAACAGAAGCCGGACTGCTCCCATTGCAGGTTGAGGCTAGCAATGGTCCTGAACCCTGGCTGCATATTAGACTCCCCGAGGTGCTTTCAAAATCCCAGTGCCCAGATCAAATCCCAAATCAAGCATATGGGAGTCTCTTGGGGGAGGACCCAGGCCTCAGTAGTTCTTAACGCCGCTCAGGTAATTCCCATGAGCCACCGAGGTTGCTCAGAGGAGCAGCAGTCCCTGCATTCCATTGCCATCTGGTTTGTGAATCTAAATACACAAACACGTGGGGCAAGTGTGTAATTCTGTTCACCATGCACACTTGTCCGGGCCTTCTCAGGAACACCACTGGGAGACATTTCACCCACGCCCCAGCTCAATCGTACTGTTGGGGCCCTGCTCTGGGCCCACCTCCCATCCCAAACCAAGAGTCTCCTTCTTCTACTGAGTTATACTGTGACCGATTCGACTAGGGGCCCGCGGCCAACGTGCGAATCTTCCCTGTGGCTTTACTGGACATGGGTGGTTATTTCTGTTTTCAGCCGTGTGTATATTCTCTGCCCAACGAGCTGGTAAACCCTCTGAGGGCAAGACTCCCATCCTTTCCCTTCCCAGAAGCCCTGGGTCGCCCAGGAGCCTTCAATTAAAACTTGTGGTCCAGGAGCTGAATGAAGTCATTGGACCCACTTGGGTTATACCCCACACACTGGATTCCGACAATGACTCTGGGAAATTGGGACTGTGTTATTTTCTGTCTCCATTTCATGATGAAAATGAGGCTCAGCCCGGTTTGTGGCGGGTCACACAGATCAAGGAACTGGCACTACACCGGGCCCGGTGAGCTTCCTTCCCCACCACACAGGTTTCTGCTGACAGTAGACGTGTCCCCAGAGCAGGCAGGACCTTGTTGGGGGCCACGCCGGGAGGCGTCTTTCTCCTGGAGACCTCTCTCTGACTGGGCAGTCGGGGAGGCCATCTGGGAAGGGCTGTTTGGTCTCCAGCTTCGGGTCTGAGGAGGCAGTGAAACAGGATAGAAGTTTCTGCTGAGATCTTAAGATGATAGGTATTGGTTCCCAGAGTCACTGGAAGTAAAAGGCCAATTTTAAAAGGAAACATTTTTAAACTTGTTTTACAAATCTTACAGCCCTTTTTGGGTTGAGCATCAGTTTGTTGGGGAATCTGAGGAAAGGGCTTATTTATTGAATGTGAGGTTCCTCCTCTGTGAGGACGAGGAGAGGAAGGTGCCTGCCTCTCACCTCAAGACCGAGAGAGGCTTCGTCGGAGCTTCTCAGGGAGGCGAGGATGGGATCCCTGGCACTATGGGGTGCTGGACTGGTGCTTGACTCCCACTTGAGACACCCAAAAGGCTAGAGATGGTTGGCCAGCTGCTCAGTGGACGAACCAAAGGAGAGGTTGCTGTGCTGAGATCAGCCTGAAGTTCCTGAATCTTCTGGAAGAAAGGATGCATGGATGTAGCCCACGGAACAGAGTAGAAAGGGTCTGTTGTGGGTTGAATCGTGTCCCAGGACCCAGAAGTGATGGCTGGTGCCCCTGAATCAGGGACAGAGCCACAGGAAAATGCAGCCCCAGGTGGGCACAGGTGGCAAGGAATGGACTCTGGGGGCTCGCCCTGCCTCTGGGCCTCTGTCCTCTTGCCTAACTGAGGAGCCCGGCAGTGAGGGGGCTCTGCACCCTGGGGAAGCCGTTCCTGATCCCATCGGCCCTCCTGGGGACTCTGTGCCCAGCTGTCCCCTCTCTCACTCTGCATCATAGCTGTCTGGTTACTGACCATCCCCCGTCCGGGAGAGCGGCGTGCTTTGTCTGCACAGCTTAGCTCAGCGGGGTACAGTTCTCTGGCCTCACACAACACAGGGCTCGGCAAACTTTTTCTTAAAAGGCCAGATAACGCTTTCAGCTTTGCAGAGCCGCACAGCCTCTGCTGCGGCGACCCAGCTCTGCCGCCGCGGTGTGGAAGCAGCCCCAGACCCCACGAGCCGGGGTCCTTGCGGCCGGCGACGCTCCACGTGCACAAGCTGGCGCCGGCCAGAGCCCTGGACCTGGGTTTGCTCATGGACGGAACACGTGAGCAAGTGACACCTGCATCACAGTCGTGCGGGAAACACGGGCGTATCTTCAGAACGAGCGTGAAGGCAGAGCAGCCCGAATGATGGGGCTGTTACGAGGGGCGAGCGGACAGGGGCCTGTAGAGTCTTCACGGGGCCACTGACGGGTCCACGGTCAATAGATGGTAGCGATCGTGATTAGCTGTGGTAGAGGCTGGGGCTGAGATCGCAATGGATCCTGGAGGTCATGCACTCAGAACAGGGCTTGAAACTTAGTTTTGAGTAAGGCTGCTAGCATTTCCATCAAATCCAAGAATACCTTTATTTTACTTTATCTTTTATTATTTTTTAAAGATTTTGTTAGAGAGAGAGCATGCGTGCAAGAGAGAGCACAAGCAGGGGGAGCAGCAGGCAGAGAGAGAAGCAGGCTCCCCACTGAGCAAGGAGCCCGATGCGGGACTCAATCCCAGGACCCTGGGATCATGACCCGAACTGAAGGCAGACACTTAACCGATGGAGCCACCCAGGTGTCCCTAAGACATACTTTTAAAAAATTATGGTAAAACACACAAAATAAGATTTACCACTTTAATCATTTTCAAGCGTACAATCCAGCGGGTTTAATGCGCCCACAGTGTGTGCAGCCGTCCGCATCATCGAGTGCTGGAACATCTTCATCACCCCGGAAGGAAGCCCCACGCACACTGAGCAGTCATTCCCCACTCCTCTCTCCTCCAGGCCCCGCAAGACATACGTTATTTTTCTTCTTTTTCCCTTCACGTCTTCACATCCCTGACACCAGCTGTGCTTACAGACAAGGGTCTTATGATCACTGCTTCTCAGGTGGCAGTCCCATGGCGGTCCCATATGCATGAGCATAAACTTGGCCGTAGCTCTATGGTAGAGTTTTGTGCGTTCTTGGGTATTTTATTTGTTAGGTTTAACTGCTATCCAAACTGCCTTCAAGGATGCTGTGATTCAACAGAGGAATGAAAAAGTTGTTGAGTAGGAAGAACGATAAGAAACAGAGCGGCAGGGCATAAATTTGGTATTAATGAAGCAAATATTCATCATCAGACGAATGACCACAGTCGTGCTCCCTCCAAAGCCACAGCCAAGTGCTTTAGGGGGGAGGAAAGGAAGCTACCAGTGGCTCAAGCTGGGCTATAGTTTATTACCGAGATATGTCTAGAAGATGGACTGTCACATAGAAAGCAAGGCAACTGGAGCCTGGAGAAATCGTGAAATCCCTTAGGGTAGATAATAAACAATTTCAAAGTAATGAGAGGTTGGTGTGACTGGTTCATGTGGCACATGGGACTATTATTAAGACAGTATGTCTCAGTTTCACGGCAGTATTATTTTTCTTGATGGTACATAAAAAACAGTGTATCTTACAATTGATGGCATCTTAAAATGATGATACAGTATTATTACCATCACGTCGCACTGTTATTTCCATTTGCTTGTTTTCCCCACTAGACTGTCAAGGTTTGGAAGACAAGGAGTTCATCTTACTGCTGAATCCTCAAGGCCTTGCCCAGTGTCTACCATGTAGCAGGAACCAAGAAACGATGTGGAATGAACAAAACTCATTTGGGAGCTGAAGCTCAAATTAATTAATTAGTATTAGCACCCAGCTTCAAGGTGGCTGTGAAAACTAGGTGGAAAAGCCAGCTTAAAAAATCCTGACTTGTCCTGCGCTTGGCACAAAGTGAGTGTTCAGAAGCACTCAGGTGGTGGTGGTTTTGGTACCAGGCAGGACTGTGTCTGGCGATGGTGGTATGACATCCCAAACAGCAATGGCCTAAACAAGATGGAAACTGATACCTGCTTCAGGTAAATGAAGCGTGGAAGTTAAGCGCAGGGATGGTGATGCAGCACAAGGACCATCAGGTTCTCGAATTACTTTGGTCATGATGCCGTGCCATCCTTACGTGTGGTATCCACCTTTAAGGTCTAAGAAGGCTGCTCGAGCTCCAGACATCGTGTTCACATTCCAGCTGGCAGGAAGTAGGAAAGGAGATCAGAAAAACAAATAGCAATACTTGCCCAGAGTCATAAATGCCACTCTGCTTATACTCCGTCGGCTAAAACTTGACTACCTCTAACCACATGGAGCCTGGGAAACAGGCTTTTGTCTAGGCAGCCACGTACCCCACTAAAATTCAGGGGTTCCATTCCTGAGGAGGAAGGGCAGAATGTTGAGGGACAAATAGCGGGCTCTGCCACAGCTGTGGAGCTCCGTGGTGTTCTTCCGCGTACAACACGGTAGTTAGGCTTGTTCTCTCCTGGTGCTGGAAGGCTTTCAGGGGGCGGAGGGGCACGAGCCGGACTGCGAACGACCAGGAGGATTTAAATGAGCAGAAAGGTTGGGTAAGGGCATTGCTAGCAGGAAAATGGCCACACAAGGGCTCAAAGGCAGGAAGGCCCAAGGTGTTCCTGTGGGTTAGCAGGGGCCACGTGTTGGGAGGCTGGCTCCTGGTTCACAGCCCCCGAGCAGGGGGCCAGTGCTGTCCTGACCGTAACAAGCCGCAGAGCCTTGGTGTCCTCCTCTGTAAAACACACACAGAGACCATCCTGTTGTGAGGATTCAAAGACATGCGGTAGGAGGAAGCGCTTTGCAAACTGTAAGCTCCTACACACTTTAGATGTTCAGAAACAATAGCCATTGGGACGCCTGGGGGGCTCAGTCGGTTAAGCGTCTGCCTTCGGCTCAGGGCATGATCCCGGGGTCCTGGAATCAAGTCCCGCATTGGGCTCCTTGTTCGATGGGGAGCCTGCTTCTCCCTCCGCCTGCCGCTCCCCCTGCTTCTGGTCTCTCTCTGACAAATAAAATCTTAAAAAAAAAAAAACAAAAAAAAACACAAAACTAACCCACAAGACACCAGCCACTGCCATGATGACATGGGTTCAGCCTAGGAACTGAGGAGGGATTTGCACTCCACGCCCCCTTCCCTGGGCAGCTCCCCACTCGCAGTGCCCCCCCCCCCCCGTGCAGGTGTGAGACTGGAGAGTGGAGGGCACACAGGCAGCCAGGTGGACAGGAGCCTTTAGTGGGCGGAGAGGGGCACACAGAGGCTCCTGGGATGCGAGACAGTGGGCGGGAGGCGGCAGGGAGAGCAGGCCCGGACTGTCCTGGTGCTGTTGCCCCGCTCTCCCCCATCAGGGAGCACAGCGGGTCAGTGCTCCCGGGTTGGGGGCCAGCTCTCCGGGAGGCCAGCCGTGGGGGCGGGTAGCCTCCCTCACATCCTGTGGGAGCCCCTGTGGCAGAAGCCAGAGGCCACCGAAGCTGAAGGTGGGGGTGGAGAGCGCCGGGGGTGGGGGGGGCTGCCTTGGTCCAGCTGGGCCTGCAGGTCTGACCAGGCCGCTGCCTCTCTACAGGGGCCACCCGACGGAACAGCGTCTTCGTCAGCCAGGCCTGCCATCACAGAAGCCCCTAGACTGGGCGGCTTGAACAAGACACTGATTTCTCATAGCCCTGGGGGTGCGGAAGCCTAAGATCTAGATGGTGGCTGATTCGAGCTCGGTGAGAGCCTCCTCCTGGCTTACAGACGGCACCTACTTGCCGTGTCCTCACATGGCAAAGACAGAGAGCTCGGGTCTCTCTTCCTCTTCTTACAAGAACACATGACCTCACCCGAACCTAATAACCTCCCAAAGGCCCCACCTCCAAATCCTGGTGTATGGGGGGTTAGGGTGCCCGTATAAGAAGGAGCACAAACGAATCCATAATAAACACCTAACTGCTGTTGGAACCATGCCCTGGGCCCTGGGGGTCGTGCTCTGCCCTCACGCTCGGCTGTGCCTCCGGGGCACGCATCAGGCCCAGCGTGTTTCTGTCTGGCCTGATGGAGGAGTCAGGTGGGAGCTCGGGAGCTGCTGCTTCATGCTGATGTGCAGGGAGGGCCAGCCAGCACAGAGGTCCTGGAGGGAGGGAGGCCGCAGCAGGGAGCTGGGCAGGCCTGCAGCCACATTCCTGGCCACCAGGGTTTCATTACACGGATGAAAACCAAACTCTGCCTTTCCTTTCTTTCCTTCTGTCTCTCTTTTCTCCTTTCTCTGTCTCTCCTTCAATCCCTCCCTTTCTTTCTCCTTCATAAGATTTCTGCAAAGTGGGTTACAAAGCCCGTAGTGATGAATGCAGAGGGCAGGACTGGAGGGGAAGGAGAGTCGGAGAGATGGCCAGGGAGAGGCACCAACCAGGTCAGAGACACAGAGGGGAGAGAGGGGAGGGGAGGGTGCGAAGACATGGAGATGGAGACAGGCAAAGAAGGACACAGGAGGAGAGGGAGCCAGAGCAAGAGAGAAATCAGAGGACCAAGCGGCCAAAATCCTGAGAGACGAGTGGGAGATGGGGTGTGTTAGAAGATGCAGAAGACCAGGGGGCAGCTGGGGACAGGGAAGAAGCCCCAAGGGAGGGGAGGCATAGAGGGCCCTTCCCCACCCCAAGCCAGGAGAGGGAGAAAGGGGAGCCAGGCGAACCCCACTCTGCACTATGTGGCTCACTGTGCACCAGGGTCTCCCCTCGGTCTGGCCTGGCTGCCTTCTCTCTGGTCCAACCCCTCACCTCCAGATTGGGGATCAGGGCCTAGGGGACCGAGTGACCGGGGGGGTGTGTGTGTCATCAGATGGGTCCAGTGTGGGCAGGGGCTGAGGGTGGGGATGGTGCCCTCCAGGGCCCTCTCGTAGACTCAGGGCCCACTGGATAGCAGCAGGCTGTGGCGGTGCTGGGAGGGAGAGGAAATCAAAATCCAGGGCTGAAGGGGAGGCAAGGGGAGAAAGAACGTCACACATTCAGATCGTTAGCTACAAGTTGTCTTCTCTTCCGGAGAGTGTGGCCTTCCAGAACCAGATGGTTGTGAATCATGCCCATCCCCAAAGCACGGCCAGACCTTTCCCTGAGAGCAAATCCCAGCAAGCTAGGGCCCCGTCTGACCCTGGCAGGAAGTGAGGAGGCAGATTTCCTAGAAAAGAATTCCATGAGCCTCTCCCGGCACCCATGGGGGAGCTCCAGACCCTAGGAGTTTGGTTCAGGACCCAAGACCAGGCTCGGCCAGAGTGGCCAGCAGGGCAGGGGACAGCCTGCGTGTGTGTGTGTGTGTGTGTGTGTGTGTGTGTGTATGAGGAACTGGCTATCAGGGATCTGAGACCAGGGCAGGAAAACCCACCTGGGGACGGGGTGTGGCAGGAGGGGAAGCAACAGAGCCCTCTGAGGCCTGGGGAGGGGGGTACAGAAGGGCAGGACCCGCCTCGTTGCCTCTGCCCAGGGCTCCCCACACATCCTCAGAAATGTCAGTGTCAGACAAAGGCCCTTGGCAGGGGCTCTGAGTTGTCAAGAGGAACAATGTAGAGGCAGCTGACAGCACCTCCTCCGAAAGGATCCCTAAGAAGGGCGACGACAGCAGTGTCATTCTTCAAAAACTGGGCGATGAGAGAGACTCGAACTGCAAGAGATTGCCTGGTGCCCCCCTCAGGCCACGGGAGGCGGGGGAACTTGCCCAAGGCCGTGCGCCGGACCGTCGTGTTCCTGTGGCTGCTTATTTGTTACTGACGTACAGCTGACGTGCAACATCCTATTAGCTTCGGGCGTACAACGTCGTGATTCAACAGCCTACTTACCCCTCGTGGTCACCATGCACCATTACGTTATTGTACATTCCCTATGTTATACTTTTCATCCCATGACTTATTTATTTTATAACTGGAAGTAAATACTTTTTTTTTTTTTAAAGTAGTTTCATGCCCAACGTGGGGCTTGAACTCATGACCCTGAGATCAAGAGTCGTGTGCTCTACCGACTGAGCCAGCCAGACGCCCCTGGAAGTTTGTGCTTCTTAATCTCCTTCACCTCCTTCGCCTATTCCTCACCCCCATCCTCTCAGGCAAGCACCAGTTGGTTCTCTGTATTTAGGAGTCTGGTTTTGGTTTGCTTGTTTGGTTTTTTGGATTCCACATATAAGTGAGATCATATGTATCGGTCTTTCTCTGACTTCACTTAGCATAATACCCTCTAGGTCCATTCATATTGTCACGAATGGCGAAATTTCATTCTTTTTTAATGGCTAACATTTGATTGTATACATATTCCATTTTTTTTTTTTTTTTTGAGAGAGAGAGAGAGAGAGAGGCAGAGGGAGATAGAGAATCTTAAGCAGACTCCACGCCCAGCATGGAGCCCAACTCGGGCTCCATCTCACAAGCCTGAGATTGTGACCTAGCCGAAACCAAGTGTCAGATGCTTAACCAGCTGAGTCACCCAGGAGCCCCTGTACCATATTTTCTTTAGCCATGTTTTGATGTTCTGTTCACGACCCTTCCAGCGTCCTGCATCTAACTTGCCTGCATCTTTCACGTCTTATCTCAGCGGGGCTAACAACAGCTCTGTGATGTAAGTAGGATTATTCCCATTTTACTAGTAGGGAACCTGACGTCCTGTGGGTGAGTTGCCACAGGGCTCGTCCCAGGAGGGGCTGAGGCTAGAACTGAGAGAGACCTGGGCTGCAACAAGGGGGGCAGCCCTGCTCCATGCTGACTGCTAGGCCATCTCCCCCACCCTCCTGCCCAAGCAAGCCCATCCTGTTGTGGCAGAGGAGGCGGTCCCTTGAGTGGAGCTCTCATTCTGTAGCCCTGACCAGACTGGTCCAGCCCAGTCTACGGGATTGGTTTGTTTGGTGAAGCCTTGTTTTCCTGGGGCTACTCTTTTAAATCTATGCCCCCCTCCTGGTCCTCTGCCCGAGCCGCCTCGGTTGCTCAGCGTGGGTCCTGTGTTGGCCACTGTGCTGGGTCGGAGGCTTTGGGGCAGCCACAGCACCGTGACACATGGTTTGATGTGGGATGGGAATATTTTAAATCTGAGTTCTCCTTCAGAGATGGGAACATGTGGTTCCCAGAAGCCCGAGGGCAGCGGTTCTCTGAAGAGGGGGAAGGGAAATGAGGAGAAAGTGTCCAAAGGGTAGGGGGGTGGGGGTAGGACCGGACTGACCTCGCACAACTCCGACCTGCTAAGTGTGGGCCTGGGAAGGACGCTGCCTGCGGACAAGCATGGGTCGGTCCCTCTAGACCCTGGGAGCAGCCCCCCCTTGAGACCCCTGCTCCCAGCACGTTTCCTGCAGCATCAGCGTGTTTCTGTGTTTTCCCAGTCTCCCCGGTGCAGCTCCTTGCACCCCACCAGAGTGAGCCTGTGTGCCAAATGCTTCCCCTCTCTGTCAAGAGAGGGTGTGCAGAGGGGCACTCACATTTTCCTGGTCCCCCACGCCCCAGGCAGGGGGAGGCTGGGGAGACAGGACACCAGGGCTCCGAACTCATCAACCAACTGCAAATGTGCCCTCTGGGTTTGGTCCCGCCGAGGCAGGTGGTCTCCTGCCCATGCCCAGCTGGGCCAGGTGGGGGCCAGGGAGCCACACGCGCCCCCACTCGAGAGGGAGGGCCCCCCAGCGGAGTGGCCAGAGGGTGGCCCGGGAGCAGCCGGAGGAGAGAGACAACATGGATGGCTGCCCTCTCCCATGACACAGCTCTTCAGTTTGCTCAGAAGAGACGGATCGGGATGCCCTCTGTCCTGAGGCGTGGGAAGGTGGCAGGGGCTCTGCTGCCAATGGCTTCCAGACTGGGCTGGAGAGCCATCTTCCCGGGAAGCCTACGTGAGACTCAGCAGCCTTTAGGACCCTCTTCCCCAAAAGCTATGTGATTGGCCCGCTAGCCACCATCCTGTATCGAGTCCCTGGACTGGGTCCCCGGATTGGGTGGAATCTCTGGGTGAGCCATCAGAGCAGAGGCCAGCCTCCCCCACACCAGCCCGGGCTGTGGTCCCAACCCCTGGTCCAGTCTGTGCAGCGGGTTGAGGAAGTGGTTTTGCTGAACTTCGTGCAGAAAGAACTATTTGTGGCCATTATCCTCCAAGGGGCTCTGGGAGAGGCAGGTACCTAGAGCTGCCTGGAGGGACCCCCGAGTCATTAGGACTAGAGGCAGAGTCCCTTCATTTACCTGGAAGCATTTATTGAGTGCCTACTCTGTGCCAGGCTGGGGATATAGAATCCCAACCCACATGGCACTTTACTTTTAGAAGATTTATATTTATTTGAGAAAGCACGAGTGGGGAGGAAGAGCAGAGAAATAGGGCGGAGCAGGCTCCCCACTGAGCAGGGAGCCCAACGTGGGGCTCAATCCCAGGACTCCAGGACCATGACCTGAGCCGAAAGTAGACGCTTAACCGTCAGAGCCACCCAGGTGCCCGCACGTGGGGCTTTTAGAGGCAGGTGGGGAAGCACGGAAGTACACCATGATCACGATCAAATATGACGCGTATGCTGATAGGGGAGGTTAGGGTGTCTGGATGCTCATGGGGCCCTCGCTCAGTTTTGGGGGTCAAGGAAGCTCTTCATGAAACATGACACCTAAGATGATGCCCGAAGATGTTAAAGTGAGTGGCGCGCGTGGGGATAGGGATGAGCTTTCCAGGGTGAGGGGACAGTGGGGGCAAAGGTGAGAGGAACGATGGTATTTTCCAGAAGCGCCTCCCAGAGCAGGTGGTGGAGGAGGAGGGGGCTGTAGAGATAAGCAGACGCCACTCACAAAGGACCTTGCATGTCTTAAATTTTTACACCTTTCTTGACTCTTCAGCCAGAATTTTTCTCAGCCTCCAACGCCAGCAGGAAACCCAGTGGGAAATAATGACTTCCTGCCCTCCCAGAGAAGAAAACAAAACCCCAGTAATTTCTGCCTAGCCCCAGAATGGCAAAAGTTGACTCATGTTTCGGGTAGCAGAGCTGATGGGAGTTTTCTTTTAAAAACAGTGCTTATTGCTTTTCTATTTATAAAGGTAATGCGTGCTCGATGTAGAAAAGTATAAAGAAGAGAGACCGCACAGAATCCCTTCACAGGAGATCATCAACATTGTGCGTGTTTCCTTGCAGTCTTTTTTTTAAACATGTAGTTTTTCTGGGTACATAGCTGAGGTAAGACTAAATATAAGTTGTATCTGCTTTGTACCGTTGATACAACAGAAGCCTGATCCCTTGTTAAAAGTCTTCGTTTGCAGGGGCCTCTCCCACGTGGTGCGTCTGCGGACTCCAGGCCTCAGCACCTTTGAGGAAAGTGGTGCCCAGGCCAGCTGAGCGTCACAGTCACCTGCGGTCAGAACCTAGCACGTGAGGCTGGAGACCCCGCGCGTTTCACGAGCCCCCGCGGGTGCCCGGCAGCCGCTCAGCCGCTGGAAAGCCCTGGGGGCGGCACCGCACCTGCGGGGCTCCTAGGACCTCACCGAGTGGAGAGGCCTCGCTTCCCAGCAGACACAGTGATGTCCGCCTTGTGGAATTGTCGGGAAGAACACAGATCCTGCTCTCAGAGCTCGGGTCCGGCACATGGTTGGTGCTCAAGAACAGCAGCTGCTGTTACGCGGTTCCCCTGCAGACCGACCCTCTGTCTACACCCGCCCCCGGGAAGGGCTTCGCCGCCCGGGAACCCTGCTCTTTGCATCACAGATTCGTGCCCGCCTTCTCAGAGGCACCTGTACGGTACGGCAGCCATTAAAAACATGGCAGAACACACTGCCCGGAACGAGGTTATGTATGCTCCGGACTGTCCCAGAAAGACGGACGCATACGGCCACAGGAGACCTGGGAAGGCTTGGGGTGACGGGGAGAATCCTACACACCCGGTGAGGGGCCGTCAGGACCCTGCTTCCCATCCAGTCGAGGCGGAGGGGAGACCGTAGGAAGGAAACGAGGGCAGTTGGCCTTTACAGAGCGTCTGCCCCAAGGGCAGTGTGGTTGTCGCCTGTGCAAGCTATCACTGGTTGCTGATGAGAAAAGCCTAGAGATGGAGAATACACACAAGTTTTTAGGGCAATCTGATGTTGCCACAGTATCCAAGTGTGCCATCATGTGTTCTAGTAATTCCTTCTAGCTGTGTATTACAAAAGCATCAGTCTGTGGCCGATTGAATGTTTACAGAATTGGTCCTTCAGAGAAAGCTTGATGCACTCGTTCGAGACCAATACATGGTATCCTCTTTAATCCTCAAACAGCCTCTGCAGGGGCTTGACTTAGGGGGTCCTTTCTCCTGCCTTTGTCCCCTGCAGTGAGCTAGCTCCCATCCCAGGTAAGCTTCGGCTGCTGCCGATCTCCCGTCCCACGCCAGCCACGGGGCAGGGCGCAGACTCCCGAGGAAGACCCCCCAGAGAGTCCGGGGACTCCCCAGTTTCCGCAGGAGAGGGGGGCATTCCCTCCGGGTGGGCTGACACAGGGGGCTGCCATGTTCCCGAGGCATCCCAGGAAGGAAATTGCCCAGCTAAGCATCTGCCCTTCATTTGCCATCATGGAGAGCCTTCCCTCCAACCCAAGCCCAGTCCCGCTGCTCTAGCCGCTGTCCTGAGCTTGCCATCAACTAATTGCCAAGCCCCTGCTACATGCCGAGATGGGGACTTTGCTCTGGGGATGCCAAATGAAGATATTTTTGGAAGCGCTTACTCTGATTAACTCATTTAATTTTCACGACAACCACATGGGAGAGGTCCTATTTTTACTTTCATTGCACAGGAGAATCTCAAGTAGGTTAAGGGACAGGCTTAAAATCGTGCAGCTAGTAAGTGGCAGGTCTGGGGGTTGCCTCAAGGCTGCCCTACTCTCGGCTCTGAGCTCTTAACTTCCGTTTGATGCCGTGGACTGCCCTGGAGGGGCCTGCAGTCCAGTGGGGGCGGTGAGACCCCTGAAGAATCCAAGAAGAGTCAGACGGTCCTGACTTACGGCCAAGGGAGGAAGGGTTTGTGGGGCAGAGGCCATGGGGGACTTCGGCGAGGGAAGCAGCCATTCTTAAGGCCCTATTCCTCAGCTCCCCCGTGCTCCCCTGGGAGCACACTCATATCCTGTGTCCTTGCCCCCTCCCTCCCTCCCCAGACATGATCTCACTCCTTCTCACCCCTGGAGGCCCCAGGAAAGAGACTATTGTTTCCTCCCACACACGAGAACTTGGAGACCCGCAAGCCCCCTCTCCCCGTTAGGGCAGCCCCAGTTCCCTGCAGTGCAGGGAGGGGCGGCTCTCAGTACCCCATGCTCCTCAGCCCCTCCTGATACAGCACCCCCTCCCCAATTTCTCCCATAAGCTCTTTGCCTTCAAACCGTGTCTTTTGTACTTTTTTGCCTTTGAGGAGGATACGCAGAGGAATCCCAGAGGGAAGAGCCTTTCTGCCTTCCCACCCCAGTATCCTCTGCTCTGTGGAGAGGTAGGGGGCAGTGTGGGGCAAAGTGGGAGCAGCTGGTGTCAGGAGGTCCAAGCTAGGATCTGGTTGCCTTAATCTCTCAGTGCCCAGTCACTTAAACTCTCAGCATCCTCATCCTAGAAAATCGGGGTGCTTGGGAGGATTAAATGGGAAATCACTATGGAAGCTTGCTGCTAGCTCTTCGGCTTCCCCTCCAGCCAAACGCCAGAATTCCAGAACCTGAGTTCTAATGCTTTCTACACTCCCTAGGCACCACAGTTGCTCAGGGCCTGAATAAAGCCAAACCAAGCACCAGAAGGGTGTGCTTTCGGGGCTCAAATGACCTCTTGATTGAGCTTTTGCTTTTTCTTTGCTTCCTCCTGCTCCCTCCTCCTGGCATCCCTCCCAGAAGTCGACCCTCAGCACCCCCAGGGAGCCAGCCAAGGCCAGAGCAAGGTGGTGGTGATGGTTCCAACCCAGGAGCCCAAGACTGGGCCCTGTGCACGACATGAATCTGACTCCCCGCCCCAGCACGCGGATCTCTGCTCTCTGCAGCACGAACAGGCCTGGTTCCGAAGAGCCCCAGAGGCCTGGAGAGGGTTTTAAATAGCCAGTGACAAGCCCATTTGTGAGGCCTGGTTTAAATTTGTTTTCGATGCTTGATTGAATCAGGCTTAATTGTTGGCTGGTGCTGAAGTGATGAACGAGGTGTGGCTTTAAATAGGAACGTGAGTGTTTCAGCCTTGCCCCAGGCAGGAACTGTGAGCTCTCCTATTCAGAGGGATCCGGGAGGAGGGGAGGCCACGGGGGAAGGCAGGCTGAGCTGGGCTGAGGGGTTTACTATTCCAGCAGAGAGATCCAAGAAGAGCCTGATGGGGGCTCTGGGAGACGAAGTCTTGGTGATTCGGTCAAGCAACCCATCAGTGACTTTCCTCCCTGCCCTTTGACTGGGCTTGCTTACTGCCATCTGTGCCTCGCAGCTGTCCACAGACCCACCTTCCCACTGTCGCAGGAAGAGGAGGGCACGGCTGAGCAGACAGCTCCACTGTGCTTGGGAGCCAGGTGCCTGCGTTCAGGCCTCCCTCTGCCCCTGAGCTCACGGAGTCTGCTTCCTCCTCTGTAACCTAAGATGAAGATTGCACACACCCCGCCTCCTTCTAGGGGTTGTTGTGGGATCAGGGGGCTCATGTGGAGAAGGAGCCCTGAAAACTGTCGTCTGGGCCCATACTGCTGCTGAATCAGAGCCCTTGCCCCTCGGCTGGCCCTGGGCTGCCAAGTGGGGGGTGTGGGATGTAGATATTGGGTGCGGAGAGGGAACCTCCGTTTGCCCCTATGGCCCAAGGGCTCTTCCCACCCACAGGGCACCACCGGCTCAGTGCCTTGGTGTCTTCCTCATAGTTGCTGGGCCTTTCGAGTTCTTTGGGCCAATGTAGCAGTCCCCATCCACCGCCCCCTTGCCTGGGGCCTGCCTGGCAGGCTCACGGGGCTGCATCTTTCACCCTCAGTCTCCCCTAATTTCCACCTGGAGCCGAACGCAGCAGTCACAAGAGAGGGCAAGAGAAGCCTCACAGGGCCAAGGTTCTGGCTGCCAGGATCCTTGGGAGGGCACCCATATCCTACTCACAGCCACACCAGTCCTAGGCAAGAATAGGGATGATCAAGGGTCATCTGGGGCCATCTTCCCATCTCTGAAGAACAGGTATGGCCCAGGGTGGAGATCTGGATTTCCTCCCTTTGCCTGGAGTCAGACTGAGGACTTCTGGGGCCTGTGGGAGAGGGTGACAGGGAAGCAGTTTCTAGCTCAACCCCAGAAAGCCTATCGACAAGGCTTTCACAGGGAATACCAGTGGAGCTCAGACAATGCCTGGACGAAACTTCTATTGAGAGTGCCGCAGAAGGGACACCTCCCGGGCTGGGACAGACCCAGTGGTGTCAGAGCTGGAAGGCCACACGCCCTGACCTCCTCGCTTCACGAGCTTGAAGCAACTGCCTCCCGGTCCCCCTGAGCCTCAGGCCCTGCATTTGTGAAACAGGGAAGTGAGGCCTTCCTTAGGGTGGGGTGAAGATTTGGAAATAGAAGCTAACAGATGCGAAAGCGCTCCTTGCTTGGCCCCGGGCTGGCTTTCAAAAAATGCTGGCTGACTGTGGACTTAAGCCAGTGGCGGCTGGCCCCGCGGGCCGGTGAGGAGCCCCTGCAACTGTGTGTATCTACGACTTTAGTCCGCACACTGGCCACAGGCGCCCAGCGACCCAGGTGCAGAAGCCGCCAGGTGCCCGCAGGGCTGCGAGGGGATCTGCTAAGGGCCGGCAGGTACCACAGCACCTGGTCCTCGGATTGCCATCCTTCTGGAGGGGGCTCTGCAGGGAGCAGGGAAGAAAGCTCGGACCTCATTTCCTTCTCTGAGCTACACGGGATGGGATGTGCCCAGGATGTGCTGGGAGGCCAGCAGGCCCTGATAGGGCCTGGGCCACATTCTCTAGGTCCTCTTCCCACAGAGGCGTCCAGGGGGCGGACTTGGGCCCTCTTCGCAGTGCCAAAATAAACGTGCGTTGTTTCCAGCAACACGAGAGGCCTCAGTGAAGCAGCTTTTGCCAGACCCTATAAGGAAGCCAGGGAAGGGAGGGGAGCCTGGAATGAGAGAAGCCCCCTTCCCACCCACCTCCCCAGCTTTCTCTTGACTTCCAGAAAACTCCATGCAGGCAAGCCCTAAAGCAAACACTGGTAGGCACTGTGGGAATCTGGGCTTTTAGGGGAAAAAGAAGGGACTGGAACTCCCATTTGTTGAATGTTCCCTATGTGCTCCTTATTTTGCTTATAAAGATAGTCATGTTCATGGGCGAGGGGTACACACAGAACTGGGTTCAAATTCTGACCCTGTCATTTTGCTAACTGTGTGGTTTGGGCAAGGAAACAACTTCTCGGAGCTTGTTTCTTCATAGGTAAAATGGAGCTCACAACGGTACACTTTAGAGCATTGTATTGAAGATTCACTTTTAGTTAGCACCATGCATGGCTCATAAAATGCCCTCAATATGTTAGTTGTCATTACTATTAAATAGTTGCTATGAGTAATCATAATAGCATTATTAACACTATTTTCAAACTACATGACAATGCCGAGAGGTAAGTGCTGTACTTAACTATTCTAAGCATGGAAACTGAAGCTTAAGAGGGATCGAGGCCCTATTTCGGGTCCTGACGGTTAATGCGGGCAAGCGCAGGAGTCAAGCTCAGGTCTGCCTGGCTCCAAGGCCCACACCTGTCACGCCCGCGTCTAAGCTGGGGGCCGACTGGGTTTCCTGATGAGGTTGCTCTGAGGCTTGGAAGCTGGAAAGCAACAAGACCAAAGCCTGCCGGGCATCACTGTCATGGCCCAACCGCTCCCTAGACCTCATAGGCTCGGCCACCATTCAGCTGGGCCTGGCTGACCACCAAAGCCCAGGGTTGCCCTTGCCAGGCCTCAGGGCACCTCTGTCCTTGCAGCATCCATTCAAAGCGAGTGTCTGCACAATTGGACCCTAGGCTGCACAGCTGGCTTCCCATTCCTGCACGGACAGCTTGCTGAAGCTGAGCCAAAGCAGGCTGGGATTTTAATTTTGGCTCCGGTGCTCACCAGCTGGGTGACGCTGGGCTTGTTACTCGCTCCCTCTGAGCTGCAGTTTTCTCATCCGCAAGGCTGGCGCAGCGGTGCGTAGTGCTGGGTCCCCGTGAGAATTACACAAGACAACGAACATGACAGTGCCTGGAAGGGGGTTTACCCCACCACCTCCTGCTCTTCCCTGTGTCTTGAGACAAGTGCTCCCTGGGACCTGGGACTGTGGGGCCCCAGGACAGAACCTGTTTTTCCTCCTTAGATATGGCCTCTCTGCATGTCATCCTTAATGAAAAACGAATAAGTCATGTGTTCATTTCATTAAATGCTGCCCCCACAAAAGTGTGGGCTTGTGCAATTCTCCAAAGACTGCCAACTGCAGGATATCTCAGAATGCCTCGTAAATCAAAAGGTTTCATTTTGCTGCCAAGACAGTCAATTTTCTCTGCCTTGAGTCAGGCGGAGGGGTGGTGCTGGGCTGGGATGCGAGTCAAGAGACTGCCTGTTGGTCTGGCCCCTGCCAATGATCAACGCAGGACAGGAGCAAATCGCTTCTTGTCTCTGAGGCCTCAGTTTCCTCCTCTGAAAAATGGGTGGTGTGTGTGTTGGGGCAGCCTGCTGGAGGGTCTTCTATCTCTTCCTCCAGTTCTAACATGCTGGAACTTGATCTTTCCTTCTCCCTCTGCTTCCCTCTACCCTCCCAGACTCCACCTCTCCAGCCCCTTCCTGCTCTCCTCCTCCCGTTGCCCCGTCATGTCTACCTCTCCTGTCAATCAGACCAGATCAGCCCAGAGCAGGCACTGGAGAAAAAACATCTATGCATTCCTGGCAGACGACAATCTTCTAATGCCCTTATTGCAAAAGCGGCCCTTCTTTGGGGTGAAAAGAAGGGCAGCCAAAATCTGTGTTTCTATTATGGGGTCCAGAAAGGGGGGGCATTCGCTCTTGGAGCTAAGGGTGGATACACTTAGAATTTAAGAGATGGCCCCTGCTCTGGCTGTGGCTTTGGGAAGGGGTCCTGGGCCAGCCCCAGGGGGCTTCGTGGTTGCCTGGTGGAGCAGATTCCAGGCCACCCAGAGGGGTCCGTGGCCTGCAGGGGAGTGGGGCGGAGAGTACACAGGGCAAAGGGCCCGAAGGGAATTCAGCCTCCTAAGAGCTGCAGTCTGAGCTGGTCTCTTGGGCAGAAGAGGGGAGAATAGTGAACGTGTTTGGGTTTCTGCACCACTGGGTCCATCTGCCTGACCGAGGGAGATAGAGGAGGACTGGAAAGATTGCCCAGCAAAGGGGTTGGGAGGGAGAGGGACAGCCGGAGAGGGGAGGGGACAAGAGAGAAAGAGGGGAAAGAGAAAGAAAAGAGAGAGGGAAGGAGGGAGGAAAGCAGGCAAGAAGGAAGGAAAAAGGAAGGGAAGAGAATGAGAAAGGAAAATATTCCCCAAACCGTGTCATCTGAGTGCCCACCCTCTAAGACTGAGGGGGCAGGGCAGGCACGCTGAGGAACCAGCCCCTTGCGGGGCAACTTTCCCACCATCCCCTTCTTGGGGCCTTGCTGTGCCCGTCCCTCCACGGCCTCCCCAGCAAAGGCCAGTTCTGAGCTTCCTCATTGCACCACTCTGGGAGTCCTATTTACCCCAAACACAAAGTGAGTAATTGCCCAGAGCCATGCAAAGAAGTAGCAGGCCCTGTGTGGCTGGTAAGTCCCAGAAGCAAGTCCTAGCGGCATCACTAGATGGGCATACAACTGAGGGTTCCAATACAGCACGCACTGTCCCACTCACGACATCACTAAGTACGCTTCCGTCTGTTTTTGCCACACTCGCGCATTTGCAGGGATAAACCCACTCTATTCCCCATGTTTGGCTTTAAAAATCTCTTCACTCGTTCTGAAAATAAAATCCCCTCCAAGACTGCAACCATTAAGAGCTCTCCCTGTCCATCTATCCATCTGTCCATTCACCTCGAGTCTGCCCTTTCAAGGGACTTTTAATTGAGTATCTACAGTGTGCCGGGCACTCTGCTCTACGGGGTCAACCATAAAAACTCAGGCCTTGCCCTCAAGGGGTACACTTTCTGTTGGGTAAACACACATAAATAATTTATTAGGATATATTAGAATATTACATATAATATATTAGAATATATCATCATAAATGGAATAAGAATGTTACCAATTGTTATCAAGGAAAAACAAAACAAGATAAATCAACGGTGCCGGGCAATTGTTACAGGTCATCAGTCTGTAATGCGGCCCCC
Source organism: Ursus americanus (assembly GCF_024610735.1). Taxonomy (NCBI): domain Eukaryota; kingdom Metazoa; phylum Chordata; class Mammalia; order Carnivora; family Ursidae; genus Ursus; species Ursus americanus. The sequence continues at coordinate 16,103,818 of NC_142133.1, read as the reverse complement.
GGCTTCCAGCAGGAGGCGCCCTGCACTCTGCCCCCTGCCCCACTCAGAGATGGATGAGTTGTTTGGCTAGCTAAAGAATATATTGTTTTTTGTTTTTTATTATGTTTTTTAAAGACTTTATTTATTTATTTGACAGAGATAGAGATAGCCAGCGAGAGAGGGAACACAAGCAGGGGGAGTCTGAGAGGAAGAAGCAGGCTCATAGCAGAAGAGCCTGATGTGGGGCTCGATCCCCTAACGCCGGGATCACGCCCTGAGCCAAAGGCAGACGCTTAACCGCTGTGCCACCCAGACGCCCCAAGAATATGTTGTTTTTTAAATGCATAAAACTTATTCGTAGTTTAAAGAGTTTCTATAAATCAAATATCTCTGTAACCACCCATGACATCAAGAAATAGACTAGAACATCTCCAGTACCTGTGAAGTGCCCCCAACTCCCCCAATAGAATCTCCCTCCCTTCTCCACAGAGGTGACACGATCCTGACTTTTCTGGTCATCGCTACCTTGCTTTCCTTAATGGTTGTCCCCTCTGTGTACACACCCTGAAAATATTAGGGTAAAATGTAGGAGACAAAATGGTTGGATAATAGCAATTTCATACAGTTTAAGCTAGTTGTTTAGTTGATCTTTAGGCTTGGTAAATAAGTAGTTACTGTATGCATTCTTTTTTTTTTTTAACTGAGATATAATTGACTTTGTGTGGTTCGCCGTGCTGCCCTCTTCCAGGATGCGAGCATAATAAATCCTTTCATTTCATATGCCTCTCCAGGTGCAGTGTCCATGCCCATGTTCTCCAGGTGCAGTGTCCATGCCCATGTTGGAGTGATCCGTGAAGATTCCACAAGGGCCTTACTCCTCCTTCATAACACATTGCCCCACCACTCTTTTTTTTTTTTTAAACTCACTGGGTTTTTTTTAAATGACCCATTCTTGTTAAACTTTTTATTTTATTTTTTAAAAGATTTTATTTATTTATTTGACAGAGAGCACAAGTGGGGGAGCGGTAGGCAGAGGGAGAGGGAGAAGCAGGGTCCCTGCTGAGAAAGGAGCCTGATGTGGGACTTGATCCATGGACCCTGGACTCATGACCTGAGCCGAAGGCAGATGCTTAACCATCTGAGCCACCTAGGCACTCCCCCCACCACTCTTTTTTTTCCAACATCATGTTTTTAAAGTCTCTTTTTTCCCCACTGCTCTGTAATCCAACCTCTATCTATATCGAGTATCCCTATACACGTGGATCTGTTCATGCGCCTTTCTTCTGTTTCACTGATCTATTTCTCTATGCCTGTGATAATGACACACTGTCTGAATTACTATGACTTTACAGTAAGTCATAATCCCTGGCAGGGCAATTCCTTCACTTTGTTTTTCTTCTTACTGCACACTCATATGAGTTTTACAATAAGCTTATCAAATCCTACATGCAGTAATGTGTTGGGATTTTGATCAGAATGCATTGAATCCACATATAAATCTGTGGAAAATGACATCTTTACAATGTGACTCATCCATTCATGAATATAGTACACCTCTGCATTTCTTAGAGCATCCTTTAATGTCTTTCAATAAAGTTTAGTAATTTTTTATAGAAGTCTAGCACATAGGCCCTTGGAGGCCCATGCCACTGCCATGTCTTCTGGGGCCAACGTGAATGCCCTGCAGCGCCTGATGGAGCCGTTCCAGCTGGAGGCGCACGGAGAGGATCAAGGTCTTGCCAGCATAGGCAGAGCTTCAACAGTACTGTATGCAGAATGCCTGCAACACCTTCCAGGGGCCCAGATGCTGTGCTTTGTCCTAAAGGCTGGGAAGAAGTTCGCTGAGGAATGCTTTTACGTGTAAAGTGATGAATGACTGCCTCCAAGTCTCAAGAAAACACTTCTCCAGCCAAATGACTTTTAGATATTTCAGACCTTTCCTGTGGCCTGGTCCAATAGCCAAAATCCTACAGAAATTGATGAGTTTCTATTCGGATAAGGAAACTGGGTGAAGGAGGATACTTTAAATAATGGCCTGATTCTTTGGTTTTATATTTAAGACCAACAAAAATGTTACCACCAAATACATACACCTCTTTCATAAGCAAATTACTAGTGTTTCTATACCTGGAGTATTATGTTTGTTTTATTTACTGGATGCTTACATTTTGGGAAGGGAAACATTTTTGTTTGTTAAAAAATCGAGTATTTGGGGGCACCTGGGTGGCACAGTCGGTTAAGTGTCTGACTTGATTTTGGCTCAGGTCATGATCTCATGGTCCTGGGATCCAGCTCCAAGACAGGCTCTATGCTCAGCGGGGAGTCTGCTTGTCCCTCTCTCTCTGCTCCTCCCCCCAATTGTGCTCTCTTTCTCTCTCAAATAAACACATCTTTATTAAAAAATTGAGTATTTCATTAATTTGTTGTTCCTAAGATTTTTATCCCATAACAAAACTTGTTCTTTTCTTATGAATTTAACAATTTCTAAATGAAAACAAGCAAGTATAAAACTGGGGGAAGAATAGGCTTTATTAATCAAATGATGTCCTGATTCTTCTAAATGAGGAGATTGTTTTATTTGTAACACTAAGCATGGGAGCTGTTTCTTAGCAAACCTGTTTGGAAAGATTCATGTTGTGCTGTGTATTAGACTGTTCCATCCTGCGTATGAAGCAGCTTTGGTCTTTGTCTTCTTAAGTTCCCCTACTTTATAGTGGTTGTACTCAATGTAGTTTTTTGGGTTTTTGTTTTTATTTCAAGTCTTCTTTAAAAAAGATGTTTAAATGTGATCTTCAGAACATTGTAAACGATTAAAAACAAAATAATGGAAAATGCTGCAACCTGAATGAATTCCTAGTGTCACAAGTGTTTTACTTTGATGATATGCCTTTGATTTAATTCGGGACACTTTTAAAGGATACTTTATTTGTGTTTGTAATAATCTTTTTTTTTTAAAGGTTTTATTTATTTATTGGACAGAGAGAGACAGCCAGCGAGAGAGGGAACACAAGCAGGGGGAGTGGGAGAGGAAGAAGCAGGCTCACAGCGGAGGAGCCTGATGTGGGGCTCGATCCCAGAACGCCGGGATCACGCCCTGAGCCGAAGGCACACGCTCAACTGCCGTGCCACCCAGGCGCCCCTGTGTTTGTAATAATCTTTGATGAGTTTGGAAATAAAATTTCTGCTTAATTCATCATTTTCTGAAAAAAAAAAGTCTTAACATTTTGTTAGACTCATTCATAAATACCTCATTTTTGCAAATGTAAATAATCACTTTTTTACAATTTCATTTTCTCTTGCTTATTGTCCATGTATTAAAAAAACCTCATTGTAGGTATGTTAATTTTATACCCAGCAATCTTGCAAAACTCTCTTACTAGTCTAATAATATTAGTAGACCTTTGGATTTATATTCACGTACTGTTTTTTGTAAAATTTAAAGTTCTGTTTCTCTTTTCTCAATCTTAGCCCTTTTTTTTCCTTTATTGAGATGGGTAGGACTTCCAGTACAATGTTGGTAGAAGTGGTGACAGTGACTATCCTTGTCTTGTCTTCCATCTCAAAGGCAGTGGTTGGACAAGAAGATCTCTTGAATACCTTTCAACCCAAAGATCTTGATCTTACTCATAAAGAAGACTTCCTCATAAAGACGATTTTCCTCACCTTCTTCCTGGTTAAGGCAGCTGCTCCGCCTTCTGGAGTTTTTCTCCTTGTCCAGAGTAAGAGTCATGATTTGTATCCATACCTTTAATAGTTGCGTATGTCCAGCCTGAATCCAGAAGATCCTAGAGTTTCATCTCTTATTCTTCAACATGTCATGCTTATTGAAATCATTTCCTCCCAAAAGTCAGTTCCTCCCCAAAGTCTCAAACCATTTCTGGTTCACATTTTGAATCATGACTAATATTTAAAAAAAAAAAAAACCGTTATGGATGAGAGGTTGGCTGTGCGTTCTTCCTTTTTTAAAACTCTCTCTGTTCTCCTTCAAGGGGGGGAGAGGAGGATAGTGACTTTGTTCCCCAGTCTAAACCCTGCCTGAAAGACCAGTCATGCTATGCTGTGCTATCTTCTCTGGGTGTCTAAGCTGCATCCAGTGGTAAGAACAGCAGGTACAGCACAATGGACTCACCTATTAGCCCTCTTTCACCAGAAATGCCTAATATTCTACTTTTATGAAGGTGATAAAACAGCTATTGGAAGAAGGCTTGCAAAAGCATTGAGGCTTGTGTTCACCATGCTGTTCAATCTCCCTTGTACAGGAAGGAGACACAGAATACAGTGGACCTTTGCACAATGTAGGGGTTAGGAGGGCCAACCCCCATGTAGTCAAAAATTCACAAACAACTTTTGACGACCCAAAACTTAACTACCAATAGCCTACCACGGAATGTCAGCCTTTCTGGTAACATAAACAGCCACTTAACACATATTTTGTATGTTATATGTAATCTGCACTGAATTCTTACAATAAAGTAAGCTAGAGAAAAGAAAATGTTATTAAGAAAATCATAAGATGGGGCACGTGGGTGGCTCAGTTGGTTAGGTGTCTGCTGTTGGCTAGGGTCAGGATCCTGGGGTCCTGGGATCGAGCCCTGCATGGGGCTCCCTGCTCAGCGGGGAGTCTGCTGCTCCCTCTGCCTCTCCCCTTGCTCGTGCTTGTTCTCTCTCTCAAATGAATAAATAAGATTTTTAAAAGAATCATAAGAGAAAATACATTTACAGTACTGTATTGTAAAAAGTCCACACATAAGTGGACCCATGCAGTTCAAACCCCTGTTGTTTGAGGGTCAACTCTGCATTTCTTTTGAAATTTAATATCAGCATAGTTGGTTTCTCCTGCTGAACTGTTATGTTTCTGCAATGGGGTAAACACTTTTAGATGAATTTTCATATCCTGTAAATCTTGTTGTTCTGGGGTTTCTTGTCCACTGAAGCAATGTTTGGGGCACGAGGTGAGAGGGAGGCCTATAAAATACCATCTCGACTCGTTCAGATGAGACTTCTGTCTGCATCTATAGCAAGATTCTTAGATGGAATGCGGTCATCATTAAGAGAAAGGGCTTTCTAAATTCCTTTAACTCTCATTTAAGAGTTGGGTCTGCCTGACTAGTTCCGAGGAAATGAAGAGGGGACACCTGCTCCTCCTACTATGAGAGACTGTGGGAAAGACAAGGGGTAGAGAGAGAACAAGCATATCAGGAACCAAGGCTTTTCTCTGTTGCTACCATTCTTGCCTCCACCACCTTCCCCATACACAACCTGGCACTCTGGGAGTTTCCGAAGCATCCAGAAAAGTATGAAGGAGACAGTTAGTGTCTGGGCCAGGGGTGCCCTTGTCCATGCATGTGGCGGAAGAGCACAAGTCCAGGAGAAGCAGCCATGTGATGGCAGGAAGTGGTAGGTAGGGAAGCCTGAGATGGCGCCAGAGCAGGTGCCAAGAGAGCCAGCAGAGTGGCACGGGACAGGTCTGGCGACAGGACCAAGTGGTCACTCGGGCAACCGGCTGGGCTGCCCACTGGGACCATGGGTTCCAGGGTTGCCTCCCGGCATAGCACCCCAGAGAGCCAGATGGGGTCCGTCCCACTGCGGTGGTCATCAGTGCAGGGAGCAGGCTAGTCCAGCCTCTCGTGGAGGAGAGCAGGGAGGATCTGGGGTATGCCGCAGGGACTCCAGGACCCTCTCCAGGCTGCCACGAGGGTCTGGTCAGAAATATTTGCCACACTGGGTTCAGGGAGCAGAATGAGCCATCTCCCAAAGGTTGAGATTCACCCGAGTCATCCAAGTTACTTAAAAAAGACCGTTTTAGTTACTGAGTCAGATTGGAAGTTTACCAATTTAGACAAAGTTTAGTTTCTACCTCCCCACCCCCATGCCTGGGCCAGATCCCTAGTGGAACTGATAAGAAAGCATGGATTAGTTCTAAAGAAAATAAGAAAACTACATTTTACCCCCTACGATCACATTGTAAAGTGAGTGCATGTGTCTCACTACATATCTTTTTTATGAAACTGGGAATTATTTATCTCCTCATGGTCTCTTTCTGGTTTTAGAGCTGAGTTGCATGTTATACGCAAAGACAGCAAATATTCTCAATTAAGCTTGGAAAGAGCACAGGTTTGCAGTCGGGCAGGCTGGAGTGGCCCAGGGCTGCATTACTTTTGGGGGTCCTTGGCACTTTTACATTTGTGGGCCCCTTCCTCCATTAAAAAAGTAAAAACTGATGTTGGTATAAAGAATATATTAATATTACATATTAAAACATTTTCTTCAATCTAAGCTTTCTTCTTCTTCTTCTGATTTTATAAGAAACTTTAAAATATTTTTCATGGGCTCCTAAAAGTATCATGGGCTCCCGCCGCTGCGCCCGTTGTGCCCGCACTTGCCCTGGGCATGCCTCTTTGTTCTTGTCTTTCTCATCTGTAAAATGGGGTTGCTGGATTACATGAAGGAATGCACGCAAGACCTTGGTGCATAGTGATAACATTGGTTTCTTTTCTTCATTTCCACGGACTTGATTTTCTATGTTAGTGATCTTGCTGCATATGTGGTTTTCATTGTGAGTCACCTTCAAATTCTCTTTGGAAGTAGGGGGGCATAACTTATAAATAAAAATTCCTTTTTACTTCCTCAGCACTTAGCACAATGCCTTGCTTTATATCCTCAATCCTTGTTTGTTGACTGTGCCGGTAAATGGCTCTCTCCCTTCCCGGCCTCCACCCACAACCCTGTCCCACTCAGGCCTTGACATAATCCAAAAGCAACCTTCCTCCCTTTCTTTTTCCTCTTCTCCCTCCCCCCAAATTCTTCTTTCCTTAGTGGCCTGAGCTCAGCAGGCCGTGAGAGTGAGGAAGGCACGCACTGGATGACACACCACTGAGCCGGGTGGTCTCTCACAGCCCGCTGGGGTGGCATTCTAGCCCTGCTCTGTCAGCGAGGAAGCCGCGGCTCAGAATGTAAGGAATTCACTCAACAAATGCTGGGACAGGGATTTGAACCCTGGCCTCTCTGACCATGACATGGCGTGATGGGTTAAGCCTCCATGATCTGCAGTTTTTACAGGGGACTACTAGGGGAGGTAACCCGAAGAACACCCTTCCGGTGGTGGGGGAGATGTTTGTAGATGCTTCGCGAGGATGTCTTCATGCTGCTCAAATCAAACATCTTAGTCCCCCTAGGTGTGTGCTAAGCTTCATCACTGTCACCTGTGCCCTGCCGTTCACCAAGTTGAAAGTTTGTGTTGAAACCCCCTTCCTGAATGTTAGAGGCCGGTGATGCCAGAAGGAAGGGCGAACAGGACTGAGCCACGGAGATCAAGCTGGGGGGTTCAAGTGTTGTGTCCACCAAGAGGACTGAACACATTTCCTTCACAAGCTAGACATTTGAGTGCTTTCCCTCTCCCTACGCGCAGCCTGTCAGATGGTCTCCGCACATGCAAGGAGTGAGCGCGCATGCGGCCTTCACAAGCAGCACCGGCATAAGTGTGGGCCCAACAGACCCCGACGCACCACCACACACCGAGCACCGACTGCATGCTGGGAGAGACGCGAATACAATGTCTTCCCACTGATTCAAGAGAAGACAAGGCAAAATTTGCCCCGTGATGGGATAAAATCTGCAATTAAAAAAAAAGGCGAGGCATGTGAAAGTTTATTTATGTCTTATTACACAAGCTCCTCCATTCTCCGCCTCCACCTCCACCCCACCCCCAATCTGTCACATTCGGGGATCTGGGGCTCCGAGCATTAGAATGAATTAAATGGATTCAGTGGCATATCGGGGCTGGGAGGAGAGAAAAGAAGGTGGAAGAATGAGATGTGGAGGGACAAGTTAAAAAGAGAGTGGATATTGGAAGTCAATACACAAATCTCTCAGAGAAGAGACTGGGGGTCAGACAGGTACCTAGAACGTTCCAGTTGGAACCGTCATGTTCTTAATAATAGTGACCAAGTCTCCATTTCCTGAATGCATCCACTGCCAGGCACCCTTCTAAGCCTTTTACACATATTAGCACACGTCGTCTTCCCAATCACTTTGTGAGGTAGCTTCTATTGCAAACCCCACATTACTGATGAGAAGCCAGAGAGGACCAGTGACTTGAGCCAGAGTCAGGCCACCAAGACGCGGCCTCCCGCCTGAGCCTGCACGCATCCGGGGCCTCTGCACAGGTGCCTGCGGGACTGTGGGACAGGTGAGGTCCAGGTGGGCTGTGTGCTACCCCCTGGGGCCCAGAGGGTTTAGAGCAGAAAGTGCGGAGAGGGACCACATCCTGGTTCACCCTGCTGACCCTGTGGCCTTGGGCAAGTTCCTCGACCTTTTTGTGTCTCCGGTTCCTTGTACATTAAACGAAGATCAATGATGGTGGTGGCGGCACAGCTCATAGCGTGGCTGAGACAGTTCCGTGTAATTCCACACAAAAGGGGGTTAGCACAGTGCCTGGCCCAAGTGCTCGGTGAATGGCAGGCATCCCCAAAACTGCGATTCGCTTCCTAGGAGAGCTCCCACCAACCCATCAGGCTTTGTGGACCCCCTGCGGACTCCGGCTCACTCAGCACCAGTGTCCAGAGACCAGCGGGCCACGCTCGCACAGCCCAGCCTACAACTCGAAGTGGGACCACAGAGAGGCAAAAGACTGACGATGAGCGGCCCTGCCCGTGGAGACTGGCCCCAAACCTATGACCATATTGGGAAATGGGGATGACTACGCCGGACCGGTGGGAACACCCCAGACATGGGTGGCCTGTGACGGGCCACGGGGGTGCTGGAGGACACTGGCTGGTTCCTACCTCCAAGGGGGCATGGTCTGGCTGCAGGCACATGGCTCTCCCACACAAACCAATTGGTGGACCAGGCAGGATTTCCCCAGCACCCCACAAGTCCTGGAGTCAGAGAGCGGGTGTGACCAGAGCAGAGAGGGAGAAGGTCAAGGGGCTGCAAGAAGTGTGTGTGTGTGTGTGTGTGTGTGTGTGTGTGTGTGTGTGAGAGAGAGAGAGAGATCTGACTTGGCTACCCCAAGGGCTTTGGCTGATCTCCATGCTTTTGACAAGGAATGTAAAATTTTCTTTCTCCTTTTCCTCCTTTTTGTAAGGCCACAGGTGAGGCACAGCCAAGCCAGAGGGCCTCCTTCCCAGGGCTGCTCTGGGTGGGCTCCCGCTGCAGTATGACCAATAAACGAGCCAATAAAAAGAAGCCCTTCAGAGATGTGGTCCTGCAGATGATTCTATCCCACCTGTCAACGAGGGAGGCCTGGCAACCATCTGTTAGATTCTTTATTCCCACCCCTCCCCTTTCATTCTTAACCACGGATTTTCACAGTTTGCATTACTTATTTAAATCTGTTATTTAAAAAAACACATGTATTGCTAAGTAAGGTGATGGCAGCTTTTGCCCATTGAAGCCTGTTCTTTCCATTCTCCGTGGCCGGCTGTGGCCCCATGGGAGACCCTCTTGTGCAAGCCTGCGTCTGACCAGGCTGGATTTAAGATTCACGATCTAGGACATGATGCTCTGTACTTGAGTTGGGGGAGGGGCATGCAGAGCCAGAATTTCGGCCTTAGGGCTTTGTTGCTGACTCTCCTGGTCCCTTACTGTGAAATTTAATGGAACAACCTTAAGACTAACAAAGAGCCCTGGGTTTCTTGATTCCCACTATGGGGGTTGTCGATCCCTACTTTAACCCAGGATGACACCGCATGTTGCAATTCAATGCTCTTCAAGTCACGCGGCACAGCCAGACCATGATTCAGTTAGTCAGCACCTACTGCGTACCAGACACTGGATGCCCGGCATCAGCGCTTGCTTGGCGTGAGAGACGAAGTCCCTATTCTCATGGGACTGACACTTCAGTGGGGAGAGACAGAGCAGAAAATCCAATAAGGGCAACTGGGGTCAGTGCTGTAAAAGAAATAAATGGGACCATATAGAGAAAGAATAGTGAGAAGGATCTCTGGGCAAGGAGAGCCCCTGGGGAGTGATGTGGAAGCTGGGACCCGGAGGATGAAGAGGCAGGAACAATGTTGCTCACAGAGGAAAGCAGGCGCAGAATCAGAGCCTGACATATTCGAATATGTCAGGGGCTCCTTCCCGTGCCCTACCCTTAAGACACTGGGTCTCCTCATCTCTGTCCTCTGAGCTCCTCAAGAGTGGGAAGGACCAGACCCTGTGCTTTTGTCATTCCCGCAGAGCACCAGAGCACGGGGGCAGGGGAGACTGAGCCGGCCTCCCTGCTCACCCTGTGGGTCCAGGCATTGTCTTGCTTGCACCTGGCCAGAGGCCCAGAGGAGATGTGAAACCTCCCCTCCCCAACACAGCTTGTGTCCCGGCCTGGCCCACCGCGGCAGCCAGCTCACCAGCCCTGCTGCCTTCCTGAGTCTCTAATCCCTCCCCTACAGCCTCATCACCCTGCTTCGCTTTTGCTGTAGCCACAGAGCACCACTCGCTGCTCCTGTCCAAACCTTCGGCCTTCAGCGCGCTGCCAGGAGGGCGCTACTGCCTATGGGCCTTTCCCCCCAGAGACATCTGATCATTTCTTCAAGGTCTCTTCAAATGCCACTCCCTTCCACACCCCCAGATGCCTTCCTCCCTCCTCCCCCTATGTTCTTGGCACTTCACTATAACACCCATTGCTAATGTTTGAGTCTCTCTCCTCAGCTTCCCAAGGACAAGGTCTGAAGCAACAACTTTTTTTTTTAAAGATTTTATTTATTTATTTGACAGAGATAGAGACAACCAGTGAGAGAGGGAACACAAGCAGGGGGAGTGGGAGAGGAAGAAGCAGGCTCATAGCGGAAGAGCCTGATGTGGGGCTCGATCCCATAACGCCGGGATCACGCCCTGAGCTGAAGGCAGACGCTTAACCGCTGTGCCACCCAGGCGCCCCTGAAGCAACAACTTTTATATTTTCTTTCCTAGTACCTGATGCAGAGGAAATTATCAATAAAGGCTTGTTGAATGAATCCCCCATGAGCCCCTGAGAATCATGGCCTCCTTCATTTATGCTGCATTTACCAGAGCTCTTCCAAAACTCCGTCCCGTTTTCTGCTCACAACACTCTGTAAGAGCAGGTGATGACTCACAGCACAGGTGGGGCAGAGAGAAGTTATCTAACTTACTCCAGATCACACACAAATTGGTGGCAGGGCTGGGACCCAGGCCTAAAGTCCTAACCCCTAGTCAGAGCTCTTCAGCAGCCTCAGAGCACCCAAAGCCTGGAGCCAGAGAAACCGAAAATTTCTTATAATAAACATCGAAATATTGGTTGAATGTACACAGCTCAGACCAGTTATGAGACAAACTTTTTAAAAGTGCATCTTAAGATATGAGCTAATACAGCCTCTCAGGCATTCATGCAAGAAGCATTTATTGAGCACCTATTGTATACTGAGCTCTGTACTCTGGGAGACACCGAGGAATTACAAGTCTCTCCTTCACAGCATTTACAATTATTCAGGGGAAAGGACCCAGAGTGACACAACAAATGGAGGATGGGAGTCAGTATAAGGCGACACACAGGTAGGTACAGAAGCTCTGGATGGAACCAGGTTACTCCAGAAAGGCCCTTGGAGAATGCTCTAGGAGGTCATTCCCACGGGATGTGGGGAGTGAGAGTGGAGAGGAAGAGTGGAAATGAAGAGCAGGGACAGAAAGGCACAGTGGAAAAGGGGGCAGCCCAGAGACTGGCTGGAGTGAGCAGCTTCATGGGGACACCTGTGGGAGTGTTGCTTCTGGGAACCAGGAGAGCATCTTGAGATGGTCTTCCTGGATGTCCTTTCCACAAGCATTTCTCTGCTTCAGTTGCCAGAAGCAGTTTTAAGGAAAACTAACTCAATCTCTGCACAAAATAGATGTCTTGTCTTAGGGGATTCTAAGAGGGTAGATTCTATCTTCTAATTCTACTCAGCTCAACTCAGCTCAGCTCCACTCAGCTCAACTCAGCTCCACCCAGCTCAATTCAGCTCAACTCAGGTCAACTCAGCTCAGCTCAACTCCACTCAACTCAGCTACACTCAATTCAACTCAACTCCACTCAACTCAGCTCAGCTCAACTCAGCCCAGCTCAGTTTCACCTCTCTCTTCACATTACCTGCCAGTCATAGGTCAGCACTTCCTATCTTCAACTGCCACAGACAACACTGGTCACGTAGGACACACAAATAGAGAAAATTTCTTTCTCTTTTCTGTCCCAACCTCAATCATGACACATCATGCCCCTTTATCCCTCCCTTCTCCCCTCCCAGGCTCTCCTAATAAGAAGCAAGAGCCAGCTCCTTTCATGAATGTGGGACCTGGGGGATGGCTGGCATTATGGGAAAGCTCCTGGAGGACACAGTCCAGCTGAGAGTGTGACTCCTTTTCTCCCCGTGCAAATGGAGCCCATGGTGAAATGGGAAGGAGGACAGAAGGTCATTGGCTTACAATGACGCCACCAATGACCTCACCTAACCTGACACTGAGGGGTGCTGGAACCCTAGTGAGGCTCCAGAGTGTCCCTAGGTTGGCTTTAAAGGTTATAAGAAGGCTCCTGAAAGACCCAGTACATGTGAATTGCATGGGAAAGCAGGTTTGGTGGGACCCTTCTCTATTCCTTTGTTCAGAGCCAGGCATCAGGTCTGGTTGGGATGTAGGCAGGGCCCTACATTCTTTCGTTCTGTCTTCGAGCAACACTAATGCATTTTAGCAACTCTTTAACCTCAAAGACCTTAGGTTTGCTGTGGAGCAGATCACAGGCATCTCTGGCTGAGCCCACTGGCCTTATCAAAATGTCTTTGAGCTGTTGTTCACGCCCTATAGAGGCCAAAACATGAAAAGTCATATAGTCCCACATTGCTCCTCATGGGCCAACACAGGAGACAGTCACTGATGAAAACATCTATTGTATTCCAACAGATTTCTTGGGGGAAATGTTCCTTGTTTCTTTTCATAACTTTTCTCAAGGTTTGATTATCCCTTATTCAGCTCTAACCTGAATTCTCCTACTACTTTTATAAGCCAGTTCTTTTGGTCTGATCTTCAGAGACTGCCCATTGAGGGAGAAACTCCAGGCTCTGCACCATTATACTGGGAGTGGGATGGCTGTGGAAAAGAAACAAAAGAAGGGGGGAAATTCCTACAGCCATTTCAAAACAAGAGGACTGGTAGTTGCTGCAATAATTGGTCACTACCGTTTACTGAGCATTCCCTCTGTAATAAGCACCTTTCATGGACTTTACAACCATCCCATTTGAGTATCACATGGAGGCCTCATTAGCTATCCTACAAATAAGGAAACTAGAGCCTCAGAGATGAAGTCACTTGCCTGATGTCACAGTAGTCAAGGGCAAAGCTCAGCTCTACATAAAGGCTTATGATTTCAACCTTATAATATTCATGTATTAAAAAAACATTTGTGGAGTATCTACTACATGCCAGGCACTGTTGTAGGCATTGAGAACATGGGCAAATACAAACACAGACAAAGATCCCTGCCTCATCCATTTCAAAGACATTCACACAATCACAGCTGCAATAGAGATGTAAGTAATCAGTACAGATGAGTGAGAGAGGCCCAAAGACACTGAGAGGCATGCTCTTGGTCACTTAGGATGTCTAAAGGAAGAACCAGGTGTCCTGACTCTTGGCCTCTCCTTGCTATTTCCCCCATCTTTGGAAGGGAACTTTTACCAGACAGTCATAAGGCCTTTGATTTCTTGCATTCCTTGCCTGGGAAGTCCTCCTCCATGCTTTGGAGGGCTTTTCCTTGCACAGGACCTCTAGGCTTAAGGCCTGGGGACCCTCGTGGGTCAGCCCCTGGTGTGCAGAGCTGTCTGGGTGCCTGCTGCTTGCAGTGCCTATGCTCCTTGTCCTAGACCTTCATCTTTTGGAAGGACATAAAGGCATGGCATTAATTTTTTTAATGCATGGTATTTATGAGTTTTTTTTCCCCCTGGGGCCACACCATGCTCTGAAATGTGAACATGGCAAGCAGGATGGATACATTTTTAGATCAGTAAGTACAACCAGATGTGTGGATGGGGCTGAAGAAACAGAGCAAACTTTTGTGAGGTATGCAGAGTCCTTAGACGTGGCCTGTTTCTCTCGTCTCATGTCTGGGGAAATGAGTTCATGACTGGCAAAAAATACACAGGTCTAGGTGCTCTCCAAATGAGTACCAGCTTCATGTACCCCTGGCCAGGCAGGGGCCTGGTCCTGCATCCATCCACCCAGGTCTCAGTGATGGTGGATAATAGCCAGGTGCCTGACACAGTTTTCTCTCATCTCAATCCAACACACACAACCACAAAACTGATGAGGAAAATGCAGGTCAGTCTGGCTCAGTAACTTGGCCAGAGTCACACAGGTAGGCAGCAGGCAGGGCTAAGATTCACAGCAGGACAAGTGGACTCCAAAGTCCATTTTCCTTAGACTATCACATCATCTCTCTAGACCAGTCTCTCGCTCCCAGGAGTGCACTGGCAAGGGGTGGGAGACCTGCAGGGCTCCAGCAAGCTGGGGAGGCTCCATTCCAGGAAACAGACAATGGGAAATACCACCTGGCAGTGTTGGGGCAGGCAGTGATAAGGACACAGGGGGCAAAATGTAGTAGTCAGCCCTGAGGAATTCAAAGCCAACAGTGAGGCAAGACACAAGACACATCGCTAAGTTGGGAATGGCGCATTCAATACACAACCATGCTTCACTCTGCTTTTGGGGAAGCACTTAAAGTGAGTGCTTTCGGAGCTCTGAACTGTGACCTGGAGTAACATGGGAAACATTCTGGGTGCAGGGATTTAAGCCGCAGCTTGAAGGGCAGGAGGAATTTGGAGAGGGAGAAGGTTGTGAAAAGTGTAAGAAGCTGAGAGTGTGTAAAAGGGCAGCAGCACAGAATGGGATTAAAGAGGCAGGACTGGGGAGATAGGGAATAATAAGTATTAAGCACTGATTGTGCGCCACCAACTGTGCTGGGGGGTTTGTATGTATTAGCTCACTTACTTAAGTCAATTATATTTAGTTTTAATTTACATGTAAGAAAAATGCACGCATTTTAAGAGTACAGCATAGCCTCAGTGACCTGTGTAATAATATCAAGCAGTTTTGCGTCCATGAAATTGGAATTCCAGAAAGATAGAAGAGAGGAAGAAACAGAAAAAAAAAATGAAGAAATTATGGCCATATTTTTCCTCCAAATTTGATGAGAATATAAACATACAAATCCAAATGTGTTACACAATATGATTGAGTTTCTGAAAAATAATGACAAAGAGAACATCTTTAAAGCATCCAGAGAAAAAAGACACATTTTGTACAAAGGAACAGAGAAAATTAATCACAGACTTATTATTAGAAACTATGCACTCCAGAAGACAGTGGAATGCATCTTAAAGTGTTGAAAGAAAAAAAATGTCAACCCAGAATTTTAAATCTAGCAAAAATATAATTCAAAAATGAAGGTGAAATGATGACTTTTTCAGACAGATGAAAAGATGAGGGCATTTGTTGCCAGTAGGCCTGAACTTAAAAAATATTGCAGTTCTTCAGGCAGTAATAAAATGGTGCCAGATGGAAACTTGGATCAATACAAAGGACTGGAATGACCAGGAAATGGTAAATATGTGGATAAAAATAAAAGACCTTTTCCCCCCTCATTTAAAATTCTTGCAAAAAAATAATGATTTAAAGCAAAAGAATGTATTGTGGTGTTAATAACACATGCAGCAGCAAATGTATGATGACAATAGCACAAAGTAGAGGGAAAATGGAAGTATGGGAGGTTCTGATATTATATGTGAAGTAGTATAATATTATTTGAAGGTAGGTTGTGATATATTTATTTTAAGCCCTAGAGAAACCACGAAAAAAATAAAACAAAGTGATATAGTTAGCAAGTCAATAGTGGAGATAAAATGGAATACTAAGAAATGCACAATTAATGTAAAAGAAGACAAAAAGAAGACAAAGGGAACAAAGAACAGATGGGACAAATAGAAAATAAGTAGCAAGACAGTAGAGATAAACCTGACTTCATCAATAATTACATTAAATGTAAATGATCTAAACTCTTTCCCTTGAGCAGATAGGTTTCAGAAGCATACTCCCTCCCCCTCGAGGTGGCTCAGGAAAGGGTGTTTAGTGCAAGCATCTATGTGGAAGGGATGGTAACCACTAGAATAGGAGCCTTGACTCAACTGGCTCTCATGGGAGCTGGGACCTGAGATGGGCAAACTAACCTGAGCTAAGGCCATACTCCCCATTCTTCTGGAAACTGGGGCCTCTAGCGGTTGTTGCCCGAGTGTCTGCTCCCCTGGCTCTTTCAGGCCCTCAGCCCATATGTGACCATCATGGTAAGCATGCGCTTCTATCCCCTTTCTGCACCACAACTTCTGCTTTGGCTCCCATTTCCAAATGTCAGTAGCCTCTCAGTGTCCCATACTTATGTCCTGAAATGTTAGAGTGGCCTGGATCATCTTTTTTATCAGGCCACAGCTCAGGAGAGGTAACCTCAGGTCAGAGGCCCATGCTGGTAGGTAGTTGTACCTGAAGTGGGAGGAAGGGCAGATTCTCATGGGAGTGGGTTATTGGAGAGTGAACAAGATTGGCCTTATATTATAGAATTCACAGAAAAAAAGTTTCTATGTGGCAATAGCCAGACTCAGACCTTGAAGGCCTGAAAAGGAGCTAAAAGAACATTAGTTCTCATTGTCCTCCTTGCCCTTTTGGAGAACTGGGCATAAGGTCATAGCATCCATAATAGACGCTCTCATTAAAAATCCTCCTTTACGTCTGATTCCAGCAGAAGAGTTTCATAATTTCCTCGGCTAAATCCTCACTTTCCTACAAGGGAACAGAAGGTTAGAGTGAAATGCTGGTCAAGACAGGTTGCAATTCCCTGCAGGTGTTGGACATCACAAACTGGCAGGTTTTCGAGTAGAAAGAACATTGATCAACCTCCCCACTCCAATTAGGAGACCCCAGGCCACCTCTGGGACTGAGTTCTCCCATCCATAAGGCCAGCCCTGCTCCACGTGGGGGCTGAGCAGCAGGGCTGGGCCCGGAGGGATCTGGAGTCGCAGAGTTGGGGCAGGGCCCCTGCTTCCAGCTCCACAGACAGCCCTGCCAGGATGGCTTGGAGCTGCTCCCTGGCCTGGGACCACTCCTGGGAAGCAACAGGCTACCAGCTCTGAGCCAGGGCATCAGAACTGCTGGAAGGGTCACAGAACTCTGCCAGAGTCGAAGTTGACATGGCCCTAGAGCAGCCCACCGAACCCGGGGTCGGGAAAGCAGGAAGCCCAGCCCTGCTCAACACAGCCTCCAAGTGACCACACTTTCTTACTGCTGCTTTCATCATATCAACACAGGAATAACAAGTGTTTTCAACATCCTAAATCACATATTTGGAAGCTGTAGAAGGCTAGAAAAACACAAAACCTACAGAGCTGGCCACTTGGTCCTAGCTTTAAGAGGTTCAAATTGCCTTGAGACTTGTCGCACTTGATCCTGAACTCAGCCCCACATCACCAGGTTGTCCTGCCACAGCAAGGCCAGACACTGTGGTTGTCCTACCAGCCAAGTCCCAATGTTCTATCCAAACGTCACCGTCTCCAGAACCACTTGTAAGAACTTGGATTTGGAAATCGGCTTGGTAAAGAGAGCTTGACAGTAGAAATCCAGCCAGCTGCAGTGAGGGGCTGGGAGGGTGGGGGCTGTGGAATCAGGGTGGGCAGGACAGCCTCGGGCCTCAGATGGTTGCATCTTGGTGCTTGATCTCTGCCCCTGGTGGGAGAGCACTGTCCACTGTTGTAATAGTTCAGACTGGCCCCAGCTGAGGGGCCACACCCTCAGGGTCCTGCAGACCTCCCTGGTTCCAGCATGCCATAGGAGGGAGTGAAGCCACATGCCGGGCTCTGGGGGAGCCCCCCACCCACTCTAGTAGGGTTCTGCCACCTATAGTTGGGTCACCTTGTTTCAGGGGTGGACTAAGCGTCTACAAATTTATTTATTTTTTATTTTAAAAATTTTTAAAGGATTTTATTTATTTATTAGAGACAGAGATAGTATGAGTGAGAGAGAGAGAGAGACAGAGAGAACACAAGCAGGGTGAGGGGCAGAGGGACAGGGAGAAGCAAGCTCCCCACTGAGCGGAGAGACTGGCATGGGACTTGATCCCAGGACCCTGGGATCATGACCTGAGGGGAAGGCAGACGCTTAACTGACTGAGACACCCAGGCGCCCCTGACCAGCTAGAAATTTAGAATATGAACGTAGCAAGAGAGCAGTTGGACGGTCTCTAGGTGGCTGGATGGGTAACTTAAACTGGAGAGTGGAAGGAGGGGCCAACATTTTCTACTCCGTCCTCGACCCGACCCTGGGGCACAGAGCCCATGCAGGGTCTGCCCAGGGGGTCCTCCAGACTTGCTCCAGTGGCCTCATCCGCTCCTCTCGTTTCCTCTCCCTAGCAGTGGTGTCAGTTTTCCTTGAGCAGTTTTGGTTAGATTTATTCCTAGGTACCTGATGGTTTTTTTATTCTATTGTAAGTGGCATTTCGTTTTAACAGATAGACGTTGGCCGTTTGGAAAGCTGGCAGTCTTGTCGCTGACTTCTGAGGCCAGTTTGGGCCCCCAGAGGAAACAGGCTCTCGGGCCGCCTAGCTACTCTTTCTGCTTCATTCCTTTCTGGTGATTTGAGTTTCATTCTGATATCATTTCCTTCTGTCTGAAAAAAAACTGCCTTTAGCATTTCTTTGTGCTGGTGTCAAAATCTCTGAGTTTTCTTTCATCAAAAATGTCCTTATGTTGCCTTCATTCATGAGGGTTATTTTTGCCCGCTATAAAGTTTTGGGCAGACAGATTTCCTTTTAATTCTTCAAAACTCTTTGTTTTCCTCTCTCCAGGCCTTCATAGTTTCTAACGGGAAGTGAGCTCTTTATTGAAGCGTTACTCCCTGTATGTAAGATGTTGTTCTTTTCTTGCTACCTCTGCAAGGGTTGTCCTTTATGCTTGGCTTCTAATAGTTTGACCATAATATGCTTTAGCACGGCCTGCTTGGTGTTCTCTGAATACTTGGAAGCTATAAATTTATAGTTTCATCAGATTTGGGAAATTTCCAGTCATCATTTCTTCAAGTTTTTTTTTTTTTCTGCCCTATTTTCTCTCTCCCCTCCTTTTGGAATTTCAACGACACGTATTTAGGCTGATATTATCTGAGAGATCTCTGAGGCTCTGTTTATGTTGCCAAACTTAAAAAAAGAAAAAAATCTCTGTGTTTCCTATTGGATAATTTCTACTGATCTATCTTCAGGTTCTCTTACTTCTCCCTCTGTCTCCGCTCTGCTGTTAAATTTATCCAGTAGATTTTCTAAGTGTAGTAGATTGAGGAGTATCTATTTTTGTTTCTATTTACTTGCTGAAATTTCCAGTCCTGATTCATTGTGAACATATTTTCTTTTACTTCATTGAGGATAGTTATGATGATAACTGCTTTAAAGTCCTCATCTGCTAAATTCTACATCCAGTTCAGCTCAGGGTCACCGATTTCTAGCTTTGTGACCTCAGACTAGCTGCTTAATTTCCCCCAAGCCTCAGTTTGCATATCTGTAAACTGGAATAATAACAGCACTCACCCTAGAGGGTTGTGTTGAGGATAAGAAGAGAGAACGTGTATGTCTGGTGCAGAGCGATAAAGGGCAGCTCTTGCTGGATTCTCCATGCTGCCGCATGGGGGGGGGGAGTCAGCTTCAGTCTCCCCATCCACCTAGATGCTCGTCTGATGAGCAACGACTATGTGCCCAGCACAAGAGATGGAGGTGAGAGTGAAGACCTTGCTGTCAAGGAGATCACGCCCTAGTTGAAACCCAGGGGGCAGAGCATAGTGGCGCTGGGCCTCAGGAAACAGATGCTACATGCTAAGGAGAGGGGGTGGCAGGGACTCACACATGAGTACATGGTCTTCCTCGCGAGCTGTGCAAAAATCAAAGGGCTCCTTTTTCTGCTCCGGCAGGCAATTCCACCATGAGGTTTTCAATAACGGGCGCGTGCAGTATGAATTTAACAATTTCACTGGCTGGCAGCAAATACATTTGCGCCAGACGAGCTTCTCAGACACATTTTCTCGCACCTCTCGTGTTTCCTAGTCCTAGTGGAAGGCCTCCTCTTGGGCCCACCCTGCAGCCCCTCTGGACAGTAGTCAGACACCAGTCATAGCTGTGAAACCTGCAGGTGAGGGAAACTACCAACTTCAGCTTGTACCAGCACTCGACCCTGCCTTCCCAGGGTTTCCTACTATCCTTCAGTGTCCTATATGGATACCCTCAAATAGCTTTAGCTGGGCGAAGAGCTGAAGTCATCCCTTTTTTACCCTCTGGAAGTCATACTTAGCCAGGTCTATGAGCAGGTGGCCCCCTGATTTGGTCCATTCAGGCTGATGTAACAACATAGCACAGACTGGGTGACTTACAAACAGCAGACATTATTGCTCACTGTCTGAGGCTGGAGGTCAGATCAGGGTGCCAGCACGGCTGGGTGAGGGCCCTCCTCTGGGTCGCATGTGGTGTATCCCCACATGACGGAAGATGCTAGGAGGCTCTCTGGAGCCTCTTTTACAAGGCACCAATCCCATGTATGAGGACTCCAGCCTCATGACTTGAGCTCCTCCTAAAGGCCCCACCTCGGAATACCATCACCCTTTGCCCATTCGATTTCAACACAGGAACGGGGGGAGGGGGGGTACCAACATTTAGACTGCCCCCTCCCCACATGCTGTGATCTGAGGGCATTGAGAGACCCCCTTCTCCCTCCCCCATATCTCTTCTGGCTCTCCTGAAATTGCTGCTAACGGGCCAGAAAGGAAAGGCCGAGTATTGCCTGTTAGTAGGGGCTCTATTCCTTGTTTCAGTGAAGTCGTACTACTCGCTTACAGATGCTGAGCGTTGTGGCTGGCATATGATTTGCCTGGAAATCACTCTTTGGAATTCTCCCATTTGTTGGAGACGCTTTGGCCAGAAGGAAAGACATCAAAATAAGTACACAAAACAGGACACAACCAAGTTCTTTCAGTAGGGTTGGAGCCTGTGTTGGGGGGGTGAGGCAGGGAAGCCATTTATTCCACTTTCTAAAAGCAGCACGCACTGAGGCCCTGAGACGGCACTGGTGACACAAAGGAGAACTCGATACTGTTCTTGTTCTTCAGGCATTCACAACCCTCAGAAGTGTCCGGAATGAAAAATCAATGGGCTCTAATGCAAAAATCTGTTACAATGGAGGAATAACCAGAATACAAAGGGAACTCAGAGGGGGTGGGAGGCGTCAGAGAAAACAACAGAGGGGGTAATGGGGCCTGGGGCTGAGCAGTGCTTTGCCAGGCAGATGGGGCTGAGCGGACAGAGGGCAGGGCAGGTTAAGGACAAAGAACAGTAGGCGAGGAGGCAGGGCTGAGGGAGTGAGTGGCTGTTCAGGGCTGTGAGAATCCCAGAGTGGCCAAGGGCGTTGTGGGAAAGAGTGGCCAGGGCTGGTGGTGTGGGAAGGTGGTCAGTGGTCAGACCACAGAGGCCGTGGTGTGTCAGCTTAAAGGATCTGGACTGCATTTCGTGGCCCTGGGGAGTCAGGGAAGCAGTGGTCTGTGGCAGTGATACCTGGGAGCTGAGGTGAGAGGGCAGGCTGGGGAAAAGGCAGGCCCGAGTATCCAGGCCAGGGCAAGGACAGGAGAGGCGGGAAGGGCATTGGCCGTGGCCTCTGCCCACCTCACAATCAAGCCCAGGGCTGTCCCCCAACCTGAGGCTCCATGAAAGGTAATGTTTGTTTCTCAGGATGAATTTTAGGGGTGTTACATTTGCTTGTTGTTTTATACAAAAAGCCTTGTCTAAAATAAAGCACAAAAATCACCATTTTGTTCTACTTTTCAGGACCCAAAATAACCTATGCGGCAACACAGCATAGGCTTAGGGACCCTCTCATCCAACTTCTGATTTAATGGCTTTCAGAAAAGGCCTGACCTGGCCCGAGTTCCCTACAAACAGATCCAGCGCAATCCAACCGGTCATCTGCGCACGACGTGGAAGCACAGAGCTTGTCTATTGAGAAAGGGGCTTTCGACCTTCCACATGCTATAGTTTTGAAGTTTCGAAGGGAATGTTTTCCATTCTTACCAAGAACTACTCATATTTATGATTAACGCTACTGAGGCCAAAACAATGCTGCTGGGAGCAGGGATCTGAAGCCGAGTACGTCCTGTGGGTCCCGTTTTAAGCAAGCAGCATCCCACCTCCCTATCAGGTTTGGAGAGCCTGGAGCCAGCGTTCGCGGTTGTGTCATGCGCGAGGGGTGGCTAATGTCCACAGTGATCAGTGAGTTAGTTGATTGCCCTGGTGATCTGAACAAATGATGTGTATTAAGGATCTTAATACCTCAAAAATGGGCAAAAATGACTATGGGATGAATGGGGGGGGAAAAAACTTTACCATTATAAATTTTTCTTTGGTAACAAAGATTTTTGTTACAGGAAAATAATAGCTATATTTAGAATAAATAAGCCAGCAGGTTGAAAATACAATTTGCTGATAATTGGTGGACGGTGTACTACTGGGGGAAAGTGATTAATACATATTATATGTATCCACAAGCATATCTCCATATCCATAAACACACATACACACATGCACCTACAGGTATTCAGCTCTGGATGAGAGAATGTCACAGGTTGGACTTCCTAGAATCAGATACTGAGGGAGGACTTGGGGTGCAAGATATTCTCAGGGATCCATACCTGTGACGGGAAGACAGAGAAAGTATGGGACGAAGGGAGAAGATGCAGGGCAGTGAGGCCTTGGCCAATCAGCAGGGAGCTCTGAAGCAAGTACCCTCCCACAGAGTTGTCTAAAATAGCTCTGCCTTTTTTTTTTAAGTAAACTCTACACCCAACGTGGGGCTTGAACTCATGACCCTGAGATCAAAAGTTGCAGGCTCCACCGACTGAGCCGGCCAGATGCCCCCAATTTTTTTTGGTTTACTTAAAGAAATACTTAAAAATAAAATAGCTGCCTGTGACTTTACATTCCTGCCTCTCAGTTACTAATTGGAAGGACGTGGCCTCGAGAATGGCAGCTCCTTGCAGCTGAGGCCGACCCGAAGGTGCTGGCCCCGGGAAGCCGGCTACTGTCGGTGCTGCCCCTAGCTGGGCAGCAGGTTCCTTCTGGAATGTAGCTGGTGCATCTCGTCTACCACAGACCACGGTACCCTTGTGTTCTCGGTCATTTCATTTCGACTATCTTTTTTGGCTCACTGTAACTCACTCTGGAGTTTCCTTCCCACCTCCCTGTACAGCCTCCCCTGTTTCTCTCAATTCCCTTTCTATCCTCCTTGCTCAACTAAAGGCAGTTTGAGGGTAGGAAGGTGAAGAAGAAATTCCAGCCCTTTCCCTTCGCCTCTCCAGGGCTGGATGTGGCTGTGTGCAAATATTTATAGTCCCACTGACCTCCAATCCCTCAGGGTTGGCTTTAGCTTCCAGCTTCTGTGTCTTTGTCCAAATCACGAATCCCCTGAAATAGGCCCTCCACACTGCCTCTATTTATCACCTTTTTTGCAAACCCCCAAATCCCTATTCTCACTGCTCATAACCTACATTTGAGGCAACATTTAACTAAACATTTTCTTAAATCCTTTGTTGCATACACAAGTCTTTGCAAAAATTAATATTTGAGGAGTACGGATATGTACCTTTTTTATTCCCTGAAGTGCCTAGATAGTATTGGGTGCTTGGTATGTACTCCTGTATTTGTATTGAACCAAAGGAAACTTCCTTTAAAAGGTGTGTTTTTTCAAAATGTAAAGCGGTTAAATTCCAGCCACATACAGACACTTCTGAAGGAAAGTATCTGAAGGAAAATTAGTGCTTGTGGAGGGATCTGGAGGAGTGACATGTAAGAATTTAAGTTCATTCGCGTACCAAGCAGCAGAACAGCGATTTCTAGCTACTGAATGGGCTCCCGGAGTCACAATGCAGGTGGAAGGAGTTACTGGATCCAAGTTAGAATCCACCGCTCCCACCTGGGGAGCCACCAGTCATTTCAATCAAAGCATTGGCAACTTCTGTGATCCCATTTTAGGCTCTACAGGTGCACCAAACGAGGGAAAAGTAGCATACTCCCCACCCCCCACCCCACTTGGCATATTTAAGATAATTTAAACTCATTCAAAACTGTTGGCTCGTTAGAGTGTAATGTGGGGGTTCCTAGGGGCTCGAAGACCTTTTCAGGGGGTCTGTGGGGTCAAAGCTATTTCATAATAATATTAGGATGTTATTTGCTCTTTTCACGTTCTTTCTCTCATCAGTATAGAGTGGAGTTTTCCAGCGGACACGTGGTGTATAATGACATTGCTCTGGCACTAATGGAATGCGTGTTTTGTGTTTTCTAGAACTTCTAAGGTGGTAGGTTGAGGGTACAAATATTTTCAGACATTAACCCAGCTTGTTTGCAATACTTGGACTACGCTCTTACCATCTTCCCTTATAGCTGCTATAATTTCTATAACCTCATTATTGTCCAGTGCATTGTTCTGAAATCCTAAAGTCTTCCTTGCATCTCTCTGGAAACTCAGCAAGAAATGAGTACACTTTATTGTTATTTTTGCAATAATTTAAATTTTTTTCAGAAACTTCTCAAATTTTAAAAATTGTATCTAAAAAGTTTCTTTAGACTTCCTTATTTTATGCAAAGATAAAAAAAATTCAGAGGTTATTTTTATTATCTTTAAGGATGGATCAGTGGCTTGAACACAGACCAGAAGACTCACTCTTTCAAGCCAGCTCTGCAGCATCTATGTCCAGAGATACAGAAGAAAATGAAACTGAAGAATATCCACAATTATTTGAGAAGGCTATTAAATCCCTCCTCTCCTTCTCTAACTACATATCTACGTGAGGCCAGATTTTCTTCATATGTTTTAACCAAAGCAAAACATTGCAACAGATTGAATGCAGAGGCAGAGAAGAGTAGCCGGCTGTCTTCTATTAAGCCAGATATTGAAGAGACTTTAAAAACTTACAACAATGCTGCTCTTCTCACTAAATTTCTACAAAACAGATTTATTTTTCCAAAAAATGTTATTTGTGTTGATATATGATGGATTTATTATTTTTTTAAATAACAAATGTATTTTAATTTGCTTTAATTTCTAAAATAGTAAGTATTGATAAATCGACAAATAGAAGGTTTGGGGCAGTCATCAATACTTTTATAGAGTGTAATGGAATCTCGAGACTAAAAAGTTTGGGAGCTACTGCCCTAAACTGACAGGAACCTAGGATCTTAGGCAAATGAGCTCAAGTGACCTGAGACAGGCATAGTTAGAGGAGGGAGGTGGTTCTAATTAATTCCAGAAAGTAAAGAAATGTAGCACAGATAAAAGCCGCAGAATTGCCATGCCTGAATGTCTGATGGGGACTAGAGCAGAGCTCTTGTAAGGGTTGGGCCATATCCTTTCTTGAAGGAGTCATTTTTTTGGACAGAGAGACCTCCTAAGTAGACAGATATTCTTTTCCCAAGTTTTCTGTTTTTAGTCACTTAATATATTTAACCAAAAAATTCAAATTAAGTATATCTTGGGTCACTCAATGTTATCCTTTCATTCAATCACAAAATAAAATTATTAGGATCAAATAGTATAAAGTTTTTTAAACTAAAAGAACTGGAATCACCCAAGAGATGGGGACTATTCTGTCTTCAGAATTTTTCTGGTTTGATTTTATAAAAAAAAAATGTGGTATTAGTCTTCTTGCACTCAAAGAAGTATCCAATGATTTAAGGTAGATTTGAGCTTTGATTCTAAGAATTACGGTCCAAGTAGTTTGTTTTGGAATACCCTCCATTCACCTTGACCTTCCTTCCCATGCCCCTGCTCTGAAGAGCACACACACTGCTTCCCAGGCCAGGATGCAAGGACAAGACGGACACTGGAAGTCACAGACCAAGTCAAAATACTACTTTCTTTCATGCTCAGAGACATTCCTCAAAAGTGTAATATAGTTTGCAGAACATTCCATTAGAAACTGCTCCAGTGTGGGGCCCAAGGACAAGATGCTAAGCATCTTGCCTTAAGAGAATGAAAGCACCACTCTGGATGGCTATCAGGTATACCTAGAAACATGTCCCACTGTCTCCAGTCTCTTTTTTAGGAAACTTAGGTAATGAGGTAGAAGCACTTCCTTCCTTTTAAGGATACACTACGGGTCATATGAGCCCCACCTCTCAACCAATGGTGGGCACTTCAACTTCAAAGCAAAAGCGGCAGCTTCTAAACTTCTAGCATTTTGAGAATCAGAAGATGTGAAGTCTCTTTATGCTTTTTTAAGATTTACTTGTTCATTTGGGGGGGCAGAGGAGGGGCAGAGGGAGAGAGAGAGTCTCAAGCAGATTCCGTGCTGAGTGCAGAGCCCAACACGGGGCTCGATCTTAAGATCCTGAAATCATGACTTGAGCTGAAACCAAGAGTCAGATGCTTAACTGACTGGGCCACCTGGGTGCCTTAGTCTCTTTATGTTTTAAAGGGGGCAGCATATAATCAACAGAATGATGCAATAAGGCCTAAAAAGGTTGAGTCTCAATTTCAAAGTTGACAAAATCAGAGACTTTTTACTATAAGGCAGTCAGCTAATTAAGTCATAAGGTTAGAATAAAGCACATTGGCTCTTTATTAATGTTTTTGACACAAGGCAAGGTAAAACTAGGAGTTACACAGTGCCATCTTGTTCTTCAATTCTTTCAAATTGAAGAGAATAAAATTTCAGGGCAAAAGACCATGTTTTATACTTTTAAAATATCTGCACAATAGATACTTAATTATTTTTGAAAATTAATTCATTCTTTCAACAAATATTTACTGAGTGTCTACCACGAGCCAAGTAGTGAATCGGGCACTGGGCATACAGCTGGGAAACATAATGGTAAGGTCTTTGCCCTCAAGAAGGCCACAGTAACAGCTAGCAATGATTCCATGTGTAAAATGGGGAGGTGCCAAACTAATTAGATGAAAGGGGACGCTAGGGAATTTTTCCAGAAATCTCAATCACGAAAGGAGCCTCATTCGTTTTCAAAGTCCCAGGCAGCAATTGATAACAATGTGGATTTCCCACAGGCTGACACAGTTGTGATCATTTCTATTGGTGGTACAAGATGGTTACAACATGTCTTAGGGCATACTGCAGTCACGCCCCATGACATGTGTGCGTGTGTGTGTGTGTGTGTGTGTGTGTGTGTGTGTGTGTCCGGGTCCTACAGTCACAGCCAAGATTATAACACGGAATGGCGCATTTGGAGAAAAAGATTTAATGAAACTTTACTATGTATACTGCCACATTTCTACCAGGATGTAAAAACATGAACTAAATTTATAATAACTATACTTCTATTAAACCCAAGGATAAATTCTTTTCCTTTATGGGAGACTGGAACATCTTATGAGCATCGAAATAAAATCTGAATAGAATTATGGTTGGCTTTATTCTATTGGCTTCCCAGTAATTTTCCATGCAAGAAGTTTTATAGATTTTCTTCTCCATGAAGATTTAGAGATCATGTTTCAACATTTGACTATGTCCTTCAATAAAACCCCACATTAAACCAACAGTATATAGGAGAACTACTGGCTGAATTTACACTTTAGCCAAGCCTTCAGCAGGAAAAAGGCAGACCAATTTTGCTAAGGCGCTCTAGATTTCAGTTCTGTATTTCTACTAATGGAATAACAATGATGGATGTAAGGATAAAGAAAACAATCACATTTATTGAGCACTTACTACATACCAGGCACTATGCTGTGCACCTCTCAGGGACCATTCAACATGGTATTTGCCCAGGACAATAAGGTAGGTGGAGAAGGCAGATGAAAAAGCCACGCCGGAGAGGTCAAGACGCTTACCTGTGTAGTAGTCCATAGCTGAGCGGAGGCGCACTCCCAGTGATCCGACAACAGCTACGGAGCTATGAAATAAATGTGAATTCTTGAGAAGAAAAACACTATCTAAAGGACTTCTTTCGAGAAGGCCACAGTGTTTTGTTCATGACAAGAAGCAGCCAAGGCCAAGAGAAACTGGGCTGGCCGAGATGATGCGAGTGGCGGCTCCTGGACCTGAACTCCCGTCTTTCCAATCCCACCAACGCCAGCTCCCTACAATCTCATCAAATCTCATGCAATGTTGCAAGGGCATTGTTTCCCTTCTTCTTCAATTTGAGAGAGAGCGAGAGAAAGAGAGAGAGAGTGCGCACAAGCAGGGAGGGGGGAGGGGCAGAGGGAGCAGGCTCCCCACTGAGCCGGGAGCTCAATGTGGGACTGGATCCCAGGACCCTGGGATCATGACCTGAGCTGAAGGCAGACGCTTAACCGACGGAGCCACCCGGGTGTCCCTACCTTTTTCTTTTTTAAATGACTTTCAGCACCACGAAACCAGGGTCTGTATTCTCACACAGAGTTACCTCCGATTCCACAATTGCTGCCTTCGTGTTTCCATCTGTCCTGGGTCTTATTCATGGCTTTCCCCATTCACCACAGCAAGGCCATCAGGTTACTTATTTTCTTGTCTCTTTTTTACAGCTGCCTGGATGGACAGCTTTGTGCTCAAACCACAAGAGAACTGTCTCTGCATTTCTTCCATTCAAACATGAACTTCTGAGTCCCCTTGAATCTCTTCACTCAGTTCATAAGGACTGAAGGACTAGTGATCCTGCATCAGTCCATTAGAGGTTTGGTTCAGTGAACTGGGACTATAACCACAATCCACTTGAAAACATCACACTATACTTGGAATGTTTCTCCATTTCCAAAGCAGCATTCTTTTGTGGCTTTACCGAAGTTCTAAATAGCTTTAAGGTGTTAGTATAAAAACACTTTTTTTTGGTACTTACTTTATGTATACACCTTCTTTGTATTACTATACACTAGAAGCTACCCCCAAAACGGGAAAAAACAAACAAACCATGCATGCTTAAAAAAATCTCAACATGCAGGAGGAAGATGATTTGAACACTAAGTATGAAAACAAGGTTAGGGAATCGAATGAAGGGGGGGAAGTAGAGATGCGTCTATTTGGTTTTATTACTCACAGGGTCCTATATTCTGAATATTCAGGCAGAAAACACAATCTACATTTTTTTGTATCTATACTATTTGTATTCTGCTCGGAAACAACTTTTTATAGTTTCAGATTTGGTGTATTTCCAATTTTCTCCTTTTAATGAAAGATCTTACTCCACCTTCCTTTAAATATCTAGTCGTACTTTTAGCATTACTACAGTGCTGGACTTCATCTTAAAGGCAAGCTTTTCAAGAGGAACCGTTTTAGGGGTGCCTGTTTTTGCTACACAGCTATGGCATACTTAAAGACGATCCAAATGCACTGGAAAAGATATCCAACCTACTACGAGGAAAGTATTTTGATTTAAACACACACACACACAGTTTTAGTTACATATGAGAGAAGTAGATGATAAATGAAGAGTCAGTAGTATGTTAACGGATGATGTGAAAGCTCAGTTATCCGACTCCTAGTAACGCTTTGCCTCTTCTGAAAAAGGCAGAACAAATGCTGGCAAGAAGGCATCCATGGTCCAAATGGGTGAAGAGATTCTAGAAAAAACGCAGCTGCTATAAATATGTTCAAATAGCCTGGCCTAGGTTAATTTTCTTTCCCAGAGAACTAAGAGTCTCCAAATACGGTCTCTGAAGGCTGAGTCATCAGAGGTGTAGAGGAAAACGGAAGGCGCACAGGTGGTCCCACAAACTGCAGACCAACGCATGTGACATAATCCTGGGCAACGTTCTGGGATGGATTATTAAACGTAGGGCCCGTGAGAATTTAGAAAGGAAAGGGGTAATCTCCAGGAACCTGCATGGGCTCACCAAGAACAATTCATGTCAGATCACCCTTACCTTCTCTCATATTACAAAATAATAGACTGTGTAAACAGGTAGAGCAATCTAGATTTTAGAAGGACATGCAATAAGGTTTTCATGATATTTCTGTCAGTAAAGTGGAGAAATACAAGTGCACTGTTAATTCATTCACTCACTTAAATATTAAGTATCTACTCTGTGTTAAGCACTCTGCTAGGCACGAGGATAAAAGAGCAAACAAAATAGACATGGTCTCTGTTCTCAGAGTTTCTCAAAAGGGAGAGGCAGAACCCAAAACCTCAAAATCTATGCAAGTTCTTGTAATAAAGACTACGAAGGAAACAAAAGCAGGGCAGAGCTAGAGAAGAGTATGAGGGAAATCTCCTTTAAATGGCATCATCAGGTCCCTTTGAGGAGGTGACATTAAGCTATCTTGCTACGTGGAAGAACGGGGAGATGAGAATTTCAGGAGGGAGCAACGTGCGCGAAGGCCCGAGGAGGGAAAGAGACTGGAGTGTTTGAGCCATTGAAAGGCCAGTGTGCCAGGAGAGCAGTGAGCAAGTGGCAAAGTAGCGCTAGAAAAAGGTGGAGAAACAGGCACGGCACTCCCCAGATGATGAACTGGAGAATAGGAATAAGGAGATTCTAGCGGCCTGTTCTTTCAACACCTTTACAATGGTTTAAAATCTATTTTTATCAGATGGAAATCTGTCCTCTTGAGATGTCAATAAAAAATGAGTGTTTGAAGAAACATCAATTTGGCTGACCAAATTAGCATCCAAAAAGTATAGCAGCTAAGGGCTTAGGCTCTGGCCTCAGACCTGTGTTTAAATACAGCTCTGACATTCACTCTGTGACCCTGGACAAGTTACTTAACCCCTCTAGGTCAGGTATCAAAGACACGTAGAGCATTAGACACAGGCAGCTCGGGTCAATCTTACGTACTACAGAATAATCCATCTGCTGCACGAGGTTATAAATGGTTTGCCAGGTCCCGAAGCTATTCTGGCAGCTTTCCCTCTAGTATTAGGTACATCACCCAGCCTTTGACATAAGTGTTCATGGATCAAACGTGGACCCTTACATTTGTTTTGTTCATGTCACCAATAAACTATACTGCCTCTCAGACTATCTGGCTGTTGGAAGGATAAGAAATTCAGCATAGCCAAATTTTAGAAATTAATTCTGGCCTTCTAATCTTATTATCATCATCATTCAGTTAGAAATTGCTGTGAGTTACGACAATGTTTTAAAGACAGGATTTGCAAATTTATATCATCCACAATGTTGGAACTACTATACCAAGATATTTCTCTATTCCTGTAATGAAGGTAAAATTCAATACTGTCTCAACTGTACCGAAGGGCACCTACAAAATATTTATAGAATTAGATGACGAAGTTTTCAGTAATTATTACAGTTCAATTTTAAAAGTATCTTAAGGGGTTTAAGAAAGGCCCTATAAATTTCAAATAATTCATCCTAAAAATAGGAGCAACAAAAGGTAGGAGTAAGTGCCTAATTGTATGTATTTTAAAACAGATGAGAAAAGATTAAACCATTTAGTGTAATGATAAATTTACTTGAGGTTAAAAAATACTCTAAAATCTTGGTTTTCCAGTTAAAAAGGGATGCTTAGTGGGGCGCCTGGGTGGCACAGCGGTTAAGCGTCTGCCTTTGGCTCAGGGCGTGATCCCGGCGTTATGGGATCGAGCCCCACATCAGGCTCCTCCGCTATGAGCCTGCTTCTTCCTCTCCCACTCCCCCTGCTTGTGTTCCCTCTCTCGCTGGCTGTCTCTATCTCTGTCGAATAAATAAATAAAATCTTAATAAAAAAAAAAAGGGGGGGATGCTTAGTAAACACCCAGAGAAAGAAATGTCTGGTGGTAATATACATTTCTAAATGAAATCTTGACTACTAAATAAACATCCAATGCAGCTTTCACTACTAAAATTAATGACGAAAACCTACATCGGTCACAGTAGCATGTGGGGCGTTAGATTCACTAGCTCCCTCTTTAATCTTACCTAGCTATCCTTTCAGCGTTTTTGTCAGATACGAAAAAATTTTTAAATATTCCTTTAGATTTTACTTAATTTTCCCATTTTCTCTGTGAAAGTGCATCTAGGAGTGATGACGTTTTCCTTATTTGATCAAATATTTATTCATTTTTTTGCATTAAAAATGTGCCTTTCAAAAATACACTCTCCATATTTTGCTTTATTTAAAAACAGGATGCAGATTATATTAAATGGGAGATACTAGCTTAGCTTATGATTCTCTTGAATTTGGAGAAACTATGACAAATTTAACTCAAAATCTCCTAGGCAAGCAAATTGCTTGCCTTTCTTTACCCCAAACTGTGCTATTTTTTTTTTTCCTCTTGCAACTGCTTTCAGATGTACTCCTCAGTTTAATTCCAGTGCTAGCAATCTGATCGAGGCGAATTTCACAGGGCTTCCTGCCTCCAATCTCTCCCGGTTATAATGCATTTTACAGCTGCTGGCATAATTTCTAATACTACCTTGCTTAAGAACCTAAGTTCAGACTCTTCAGTCTGGCACATTCAAATGCCAGATTCCTCTACCTCAATCCTGCCCCTCATCGGTTTCTAGTGACCACTACACTTCCACACCTGTCTTCTCCACCACCCTCTGCTAAGTCCAATTATTAGACATTCTTGTGATCAAACAGACCTGACACCAAATCACCCTGCCTCCACTTGGGTCATTTCTCTGTTTTTCCTTATCAAGCATGGAAGCTGGTTTTGTCTACTTTTTGCTTGGTCTATTTCCAATATATTCTCATCATTACACATTTCTGTATTTGTCTGTGTCCCCCCTAGTTTACAAGATCCATGAGGCAAGGGATCGCCTACTGAAATTTTATTTCAAGAAACCATCAGTGATTGGGCCTTTGCACTGTCAGTTACTCTAACCACTGACCGATCTGCCTCAAGAGTTGAACGCACGTAAGCAGCCTAGGTCCCTGCTGAATCAGGTAAGGAGTAGAATCGGGAGCACCTCTGTATAGCCCCTCAAAGTAATCTGAGGCCTACAACTCTCTTCCTTTTTCTTCATGTTATCATCTATCTTTATATCTTATAAACTTTCAAACCTTTGGCTGTAAAAACTCATTAAAAAACAGTGGAAAGGAACATAATAGATGTTAATGGCAGTTACCTCTTGGAAGATTACAAAAATGCAAGTTAGGAACAGCAGGGTTGGGGATGGGAAATGATAGAGAAAATGGGCTCTTTCTTACATTTTTTTGGCACGGATTCTTTCTAATCTTCAGTACTTCCTAAATATTCCATCACGAACTTGCATTTCTCATATAAAAAGCTACACTAAGAAAGATACACAAGCTACTTTGACATGAGAAGCATGACAATCAAATTTGGCATGGATAAAATTTTAAAACTGAGGGCAAGGTTTATGATTTCAGTATTTAAAAACTTTCTGAAAGGCAAAATCCTCTACCTCTACCAAAT
The DNA here is from genome assembly GCF_024610735.1 of Ursus americanus. Taxonomy (NCBI): domain Eukaryota; kingdom Metazoa; phylum Chordata; class Mammalia; order Carnivora; family Ursidae; genus Ursus; species Ursus americanus. Next base: position 16,070,499 of record NC_142133.1, on the reverse strand, counting down.
CCTTTAGACTGTCAAAAATAACCTAATGATACAGAATCTTGAATTGACAAACTAAGATAAATGTTGCCATAATTCTCTCCCCAAAGAAATACTTAAACCCATGCAAAATTCCTAGCTGTTGCCATCCTGTCCTCTGGCTTGAAATACTATCCATATAGTGACTCCCCTTTCCCCCCTAATTCTACATTCATATATCCAACTGCCTGCTCAATGTCTCTGTTGAGGTAATTAACGGGAATCTCAAAACTCAACATATCCAAGGCAGAATTCAATTTACACCCTCCAATTTGCTCCTCCACTGGTTTTCTTAAATCTCAATGGCTTCACCACCTTTGCTCAAAATCAGAGTCATTGTTTCTTTCTTTCTTCCCATCTAATCCATCACCAAATTGTCAGTGTCACCACCAAAACAGGTATCCTGAATCTGACTTCTCCCTACAAGTACCGCCCCAGTCCAGGCTCTCACCATCTCTCACCTAGATGACTGCAATAGTCTCCCTTCTTTTATCCCACTATAGCCTGTTCTCCATCTACAAGGCTGCTTAAAATCCTCCAATGGTTTCCCATCACATTCAGAATAAAATCTAAACTCCTTCCTAGGGGCTCACAGCCCTTGCCACTCTACCTTACCACCTGCCGTTCCCCACCACTCACGGGACTCCGGTCTTACAGCATTCTCTCTCGTCATATAAGCTCATTCCTGCTTTGAGACTTTTCGTTTTCTTTTTCCTTTCATCCAAATGGTCTTTTCTTTGATCTTGGTGATTTTCTTCTCATCATTCAAGGTCATTATTCCCCAATGACCCTATAACTTTGTCTTGTACCCCAATGTATAACCATCACCTAAAATGGTGACCGGCACGTGGGTCTTCAATAAATATTTGTGAATGAGTGGTTGAAAAGAATCTAAATAGTCAATCAAGCTTCCTGGGCATGAAAACAGTTGTTCCGAATGATCCATACTTTTTGCAATGGCAACTCCTCCACTCCACCCTCCTCAAAAACCCCCCAACAACCAAGTACCTCCTACAAAAACTCCAACCCCAAATCTTCTTAGAACATACCACATTTTTAAAGTCTACGTTCTGTATCAGCTGTTGCAAAAATATGAAACAAAGCCTGAGCCTCATAGATATGTAGTGTTTATGTATATACACACCAAGCAGTACTGTCCCCTTTGGAGACTTTTCACCTTGAAGTCAGCCCTTTGTGTGCGTGTGCTGGGCTACAGAGTAAGTGCAGGAACTGGTGTGAGTTTCCCTGTGTTCACACTCCCAGAGACGGCTCTGCCATCTCTCCTATGAGAGTGCTGACTCACTCATAGCTTCTGTGCCTCTACCAAAAAGCAGCTTTATAGCTTTCTTTGCTACAAAAATAAAGGATTAGCCTACTAAGACCAATCTCAATAAAACTGACCAAACTAGTGTCTAGTGCCAGGTAGCAAAAGAAACTTGAGATAAAAATGAATAGCAACCAGATCAAAACATAAAAAAAAAAAAAAATCAAAACGTCAAGCTCATAAACTCTGAATTTTGTCAAAGTGAAGCACGAGATTCAAGTTTCAATTTTTACGGCTCAAGCCATTATAAATCTTATCTAAACCTTACAATGGACCATAAGAACAGAGAGCAGTTTGTGGAGTATGATTATTTGGGCTCAATTTTTGTCAAAGAAATAGACATTTAACAATGACTCTTAATAACTATTTAAACCAAGCTGTTTCTTCCTCAAAAATTTTTTACTGTTTAGCCAGAAAATACCAATGCATGCTTTCCTGTTACAAGGTGACTATATTACAAATGAGACTATATCAGCGAAACTAAACTTTAGGTGTGGATAATCAAACTTGAATGGTACTAGTATATATATATACGTATGTATATATATACATATATATATGTATATATATATATGTATATATATAAAAGGCCTCTTAAATGATTTTAAATCAGACAGCAATATTGTTTAAAGTAATAGTAACATGATAAATGTATATACATGTATATATACGTGTGTGCACGTGTATACAGATATACACAAAGAGAGAGGAAGAATGAATGAATGATGAATGAATGAATGCAAGAAAGAATGAGAATGGATAGGAATCAGACCAACCTTTCCTTGGGTTAATTACTTTACTATGAAGATGTGTAGAAACTTCTAAAGAATTTCCTGGTTTGTATTAAAATGCACTTCAAAAAGACCATGAAAACAAATATTTAGTTGACAGGCTACAATGGGATTCAGAAAAAGACACAGTGAATATAGACTAAGGTGCAATTTCATGCTGGTGATTTTTCCTTTTTAAAATGTAAGCCACTAATCTTTTAAGAAAAAAATTTTGAACCAAAGGTTGCATATTAATATTACACACAAACTGAAACATGTGACTTTTAGCACAGTGTATACATGCTTACATAAAACTCAAATATTTACACATTTAAAACAATTTCCATTTAACATATGAAAGTTCTGAAATACATAAAAGCATTAATATTTTCTATAAAACTACAATTAGAACATCAACTTGCTACAAGCATATAAAACATCAAGTGCTTTCTTGGAGTTTCAAGTTTCCTCTTTAAAACAAGATCTTGCTTGCATATATAATCTTTCTCCAATAATCATTAAGGACTTTTTTTCCCCAAGAGATTATTTTCCAGATACATTATAAGCTCAAGAAAACGGACCCAACAATTACGCAATATAATTATGTCATAACAACTTAATTGCACATAATGCTTTAAAGTAGGTTTGGATGACGTTCTCGAACACTTTGGTATATGTTCTTCAGGGACTTCTATTAGAAATAAGAGGAATTGTAAGTCCCTTCAATCCCCATTTTGCTTTAAAAATGGACAAGTCTTTGGTTGAAGTTCTACATTTTGGGCATTCATGATTAATAAAAATGGTCCCCAAACCAATAAATGGCGCTGATGTATGATCAGTTCACAAGACTTCATTTAACTTGTTTCTGATGAAGTGGAAGGCTAAAGATATTCATTTATTATAACACATCATTGATAGTTTCAATCTTCCATTTACAAGCAGAGAAATCAATAGGTTAGTCAATATTTCTCTGTTCGTTCTGTGTTACAATCTCAACTGTACAGTAATTTGCAGTAACTAGAGATACTGTTCCACAGTATGCGTGATTACGATTGGAAAGGTGAGTAGCATTAAATTTAGAGTTAGCTTACTGAGAATAAGTCAATATTAGACTGTACAGTAATTCTGCATTAACTATAGTAAGGTTGTCAGGTAATGCTTAAAAACCCCATACCATTCCATTTATAAGAGAAATTGTTGCAAATGTATAAAACAGCAGATATACAAGGAGAACACCAAACATACTTTATTAGCACAAAAAAGCAGCCATAACAAGGCACAGCAAGCAGAAACGTACATTAGCAGTCAAAGGGTTAGTGTTGCATACAAATATAGCTTTTCTTTTTTTGTAGCCTTGGCAAAAGCCATCAGGATGTAAAAGAACTTTCTGTAGCAGCAGGTAAGGAAACCAAGGAGCACTCACCAGTGGTACAGAGCACATTAACAAAAAGACACAAGAATGGATTTGACTAGTGCAAAATGTCTAGGACGGAACTGTAAATTCAGTTCAATACTAAGAAGCAAACACTAGGACTTGGTATTACTTCCAAAATAGCTCACTCAAGTAGTATTGCATACTATACTAAGTGACAAAAAGGTGCTAAGTAAAGTTATTTACAGATACAACGGTTGTACAGTACCTTTTAAATCTGCAATTAGGGTTTCAGATTTTCCATTAGAAATTAACTGCACTGAAATTCTATAAACTGTACTTAAGCAATTCAGCTATGAGCGTTTACAACGAAGAGCTAAATACTGCCATCCAAATTGTTCACTGCAGTTTAACAACAATCTCAACATCAGCAACCACTGCTGCTATCATCAGACTTGTTTGGGCATCTTCTAGTCTCACTTTCTTCTTGGTTCACAAACAGATCACGGGCACAGGAAAAGATCCAACGTTAACTAATCGACGAGTAGACTGCACGTACTAACTTAAAAAATCACACACAGACTACATTGCAGCTCTTCCCAATGTGTTTTAAGTTAAAGCACTCATTCAAAAAAATTAATACCTAAGGCCTTGAAATAAAATTCTACTACCAACTTTATAAGCCTGAACTTTTAAGAGCAACTATTTAGAAAACCTGGTTGGCTTAACAGTACCTTTTGCAGAAGAGACAGGAGACTGACTATAAACTATATCAACACTTAAGTGAACTGCACTCTGCCCTTGTGGCCAGAAAATTGCATTTTTCTTTTTTCTCCAAGGAAGGCAGTCTTTATTTTTTGGACTTCCAAAGCTTGATTTATAGTAACTACAAACATCGCTACTTTTGGAAGGTTATAGAAAAATTCTTAGAAAAAATAACAATTTCAAACATTAGTCACACTGTTGAAATACTCATCCAATATTAATAATTTGTTCTTCAGTAAGAAATAGAATTCTTCATAGCAAATGCCCCAGAGTTGTTTCACTCAATTACAACAGTCATTAAAAACCAAACCGTTCACTCAATCGACAAAATGCTTTTGCAGCCTTACTGACCACCTGTAGCTCTGTCCTCTGTTGTCTCAATAGGCACCACGTTTATCTGAGTAAGTAACAGCAGATCGCATCTGACAGATACTAACACTAAGCCTACATACTGCACTGAAATAAACCGAACACTGATACGTGTGCTTGCTATAGGTGTACTGTCTGATGCACATAAAAGCAGATCTAGTTAATGCCCGCTGGGGGCAGGAGAGTTTACTTTGCCTTGACTGGTTCTCGTTCTAACCAGCGAACTCTAACTTTTTGTTTATAGTGATACTCTTTCAAAAAATCCTGCAACATTGACGGTAAAGGGAGCCCATCGATTCCATCATATGTAGTGCATCTACAGATCACTGCACGGCAGATATACTGCAGGCTAAAAGGGAAAGTCCTGTTTAGTGATATAGTAAGCAATGGTTCAAAAAACATGCAAGAACTGGGATCTTTATAATGTTCCAGAAGTCCCGTGACAGTGGAGGAGTGAAATACACATGGGTCGTGGGCGTCAAAACTAAAGTTGTGATTCCACTGCTCAATTCGGGCATGCAGGGATCTGTTGTAGCGACGGAAGCTCACAGAGAAGAGGTAGTCCTCTTGCGCAGAGTCCCTGAGCAAGAATGTGCCTTCAGGTTTCCCTTCAAGGAGGGCTTCTGCTTCGTAACGGTCCATTACTCCCCAGTAACAGGGATTCCCTGTGATCTGAAGCAAGTCGGGCACGAGGCAGTGTATGTAATCAATCTGCGTATGGACTTTCCAAGCTCCCTGTCTGCTAACGTGGGCATGGCTGTCTCCAGATGCCTGACGCTGCTTCTGCCTACGTGACTGCAGACACAGGGTGGTAGTGTCCTCTTCGGAGTCACAATTAGCTTGCGGAATTGCAGTATTGTCCCCACTTACTTCAGTCATTCCAGGAGCTAACTTTGGTCCCAGTTTATATAACGGATTAACCTGTGCGGTGGCTTCAAATGTATGTATTTGTGCATTGGGAGGAGGGTCAACCCCCTCTTCAATACTGAGCCGCCTTCTCTCTCGAAGCCTATCTTCTTCATCTTCTGTAGAAACCAAGGATGGATCAAACGTATCAAAAAATGTCGAGTGTGGGCTCACAGGGGCTGTATGCTGTTTAATCAAATGCCATTTTTGGGCTAAATCTGAGCCAGCAGGGAAAGGGCATTTCTCAAGCATTAATTCAGAAAGGTGTATTTTCCTTTTATTAGAAAAGAGGGGTTTTGACTGCTTGCTGTAAGTTCTCATGGGAAAGCACAAGCCCACAGTGTCCTGCAGCCTCTGTCTGAGAGAGCGGCTCCCCACAGTTCTGCTGGACACACTGTCCATATCGTGCGCGGAGCTAACGCCATACCGCCTCTCTCTCCTTTGAGGTCCGCTCCGCGTTCTACCAAACTTCTTATCAGTATCCAGTGAACTCTGTGTCTTTGTAGAACAGGAATGTTTTTTCTTCCCACCCCACGGAGCATGCCGAGAGTAGGAATCTCTTCTTGCAAGTCTCGCTCCTGGGGTGACACACGAATCGTGATCCTTTTCAATGCTTATTTCAACAATCTGAGGAATTTCAGTGGCACAGTTTTGGTTTCTCCTTGAAGAATTCTTGGAAGGGCTTAGTCCCAGTTGTAAGGCAACGTTTTCTCTTAAGGGACTGCTTTGTTGCTGAGGAGCTGAGTCTCCTATACTGATGTTTCTCTCTTTCACAGACAAACATCTGTTGGAGTTCATGTCCACATTGTCACTACGGCTCCCTCCCTCGTGACCGAAGAGATTCTGACACCTGTATTTGAAGTTATTCCACATCTTCCCCACTTTATCCATTGATTATAAGATCTAAAGACAAAATAGGAAGAGGAGAAACTGAAGTTAAGGTGGTGTGTGCAAAACGAAACGGGCAGTACCCCCCACCCGCCCCACTGGAAATTAGGGTGATGCTGATCAGGAACCCACCCCCCACTGCCCTGCTGAAGCCAGGAGGCAGACACTCCTGGTAGCTGCTGGTAGTCCTAAGGTCACCGGCCCTCTGGCCTCTCAGCACTTGGGGCACCATTAGTCAGGTCAGTCCTCACTCCCCATTTCCTTTCAGATGGAATACTCAGATCTCATGGGAAAGGAAACAAACCCTCTCAATTAAACTCTGGGTTCTTTTTCCCACGCATCAACCTAATTTCATTATGACACTGATTTCTGTCTCCTTAGGCACCACCTCAAGTATTACCAAGGGAAAATATGTTCTGTATTGCTGAAACATATCTGTATTCAACTGCTCCAAAGTTGAAATCAGGACATTTGTTTAACACATTAAAATTTAGTTCAAAAATCTTTAAGTAGTGATCTTTCCAATTTCATTTACCAACTGTGATATTCCACTCATCCGGCAATCTAAAGCTTACAGATCAATCACTTGTGAAAATTCAGTATCTTCCCTCCCTACTCTGTAATATATCGAATTTTTTCTGTGATTTTAAAGAAGCAGTTTGAGTAGAAAGGCAAATTAGGAGAAAAGAAAGAAAATATTTAGATTTAAATTTAAATGGAAAGGTGTCTTTCAGCTTCCCAATTCTTCACCCTGGAAGAGCCTGGAAATAATAGAGTAACAGAAGAAGCTATGATACTGAAGTAATTAACAAAATAAAAACGAAAAATAAGCAATTTGGCATCTTTATTTTTGCTCCTTAAAAAAAAAAATTCGAAAGCGGATTATTGCACTTTGCAAATAAATTATTTTATGACTCTAACACAGACCTCATTCAATAACCTAAAAGTCAACATTAGAAGAAATGGAAAAATGTAAACTTAAAATTCAGCTGGTTTTTTGTCACAACAGGACAGCAGAAACTTTTTAAAAAAGGTCTTTCTATTTTGCCATTTAATGAGTACGGCACTTTTTCCCCGGAATTTTTTGTTCATGTTTATTATTTGATCAAGTACTACTTCTCAGAGTTTAGAGTCAGTAATGGAAAACTGAGTCTTTTATCTTACAGCGATGAGAAGCATTAGAGGTGATCTTCCCATCACTGTGACTAATGCTCTTTGTGATAAATACTTGGATTTTCAAGACACCGACTAGGGTTAAGACAACAATAAAAAATAAACCTTATGTATCTTTGTTTTAGTTTCTTACGGAAAGGGCTCTTGGACTAATGATAATGCCAACATATTATGTCTATGAAATCATAAAATGATTATCTTTACCTAACTCATACATGTGTACAGACCCACCTTGGAGATACATTATAGGTTCGGTTCCAAACTGTGCAATAAGGTGAGTATTGAAATAAAGCAAGTCAAATGACTTTTCTGGCTTCCCAGTGCACAGAATAGTTCTGTTTACACCACACAGTAGTCTATTAAGTGTGCAACAGCAGAAGGTCTAAAAAACACAACGCACATACCTTATTAAAAAATGCTTTATTGCTAAAAAATGCTAACCAGTTTTCAGTAAGTTATAATCACCGATCACCATAACAAATATAATAATGAAAAAGCTTGAAATATTATAAGAATTACAAAAATAGGGCACAGCGACATGAAGTGGGCAAACGCTGTTGGAAAGACAGCACCGACAGACATGCTTGACAGAGGGCTGCCTCAGACTTCCAAACGAAAATACGCTGTATCTGTGAGGCGCGATAAAGGGAAGTGCAGTAAAACGAAGCATGGCTGTCGTCTCCAAGTACAAGGCTTGTAACAACAGTAGCACTGCCTGCCACTCCTCTCCATCTTTGATTCTACTCCCAGGGAATCAAGGAAAATAAGTCCAGTATCCCAGCAATTCCCAGTCTCCTGTCATGTGACTTGTTTTTATTTTGTGAGAAGTTGTAGCTGCTTCTCTTTATCCTTAGCCTGGGCCTTTTTTACATTCATGTGTCCTTTCCATGTCCTTCCAACTGCCCCCATCCCTCCCTCCTGAGAGTCCTTTTGTTAGACAGTAGACCTCTCAGATTCATCCTCTGATTGTACAGATTTTCTTTTCAATATTGCATTTCTTTTCCTTTTCTACTGTCTGGAAGATTTCTTGGTATCACTTCGCAACACTTCAACTGCAGTTAGAGTGTTTCCTATCACAGCTGTAATTCCTAACACTGTTTTCTTATTCTTTGAATGTTCTTTTTAATAACATCCTATTCTGGTTTCTTGGATGAATATCACATTTCTCAGAGGATACAAATTTTTCACGTTTTCTTTTTTTTTTTAATTTTAAATATTTTTTATGTTTCTTCCTTTTTTTCTCCTTAAATCTTTAGGTCTCTTGTTTTTTTATTTTAAAGGCTTTCCACAAGGGTCTGATGAGCCCCAGCTGTCCATCACAGCTGATGTGGCCACTACCATGCTGATCAGAAGCTCTGTGTGCATGGTGGTGCAGGCGGTTGGTAAGGTACTTGTCAACTGGCTGGCTTTCCCACAAGGTGATGAGAGGCAGTGAGGTGCTTTTTTATTAGGAAATCCATGAAAGTCAGGATCTGTAAGTCTTGACTCCTCGGTGTTTTTTTTTTTTTTTAATTTTATTTATTTATTCATGAGAGACAGAGAGAGAGAGGCAGAGGCAAAGGGAGAAGCAGGCTCCCCACTATGCAGGGAGAACCCTGGGATCATGACTTGAGCCCAAGGCAGACTCTTAACTGACTGAGCCACCCAGGTGCCCCTCTCCTGGCTGTTTATCCCAGAGAGAAATATTCCCATTTCCATGACTGCCATGTTCTGAGAACAGGGCAAGGGGAATGGCAGGGTTTTAAACACAACATTTCAGACTTTTGCTTAGTTTCTACTTTTCAAAAGGTGTCCTTATTTTCAAAAGATACCCCACTTCAAGCTCTGATTGACCCTCTTAGATAAATTTCTCCAAGCTCTAACCTCTAGTTGTTTTTTTTTTTTTTTTAAGATTTTATTTATTTGACAGAGAGACAGCCAGCGAGAGAGGGAACACAAGCAGGGGGAGTGGGAGAGGAAGAAGCAGGCTCCCAGCGGAGGAGCCCGATATGGGACTCGATCCCGGAACGCCGGGATCACGCCCTGAGCCGAAGGCAGATGCTTAACGACTGCGCTACCCAGGTGCCCCAAACCTCTAGTTAGTTTTATCCAAGGTCAAAGAGCAACAGTCTCCTGAGCAATACAGACTTTCAACCATTCCAGTGTTTACCTTTATACTTCACCCTTACCTTCTGAACTGGCTCCTCTAATTTCGAGCCAGCAGTATAAACTGCTTTGCTTCTTCTTAACATCCACATTCGCAGGCATTTATATCATCTTCTCCATTCTGTTCATTTCTAGCTACTTGCTTCTACCAAAAACTAGCTAACCAATCAGGCTTACTTCTTGTGGACTTTTCTTGTGGGTTTATGCCTCATACTTTTTTTATTCCTTTTAGTGGGGTTCCAGGAATGAGTACAGTTAAAATGCCAATGTTCAATCTGACATATTTAACTGGTAAGTCCCCTTTTCACTGTTAAAGAGAGCAAATGGTATACCATACAGAGAACCCCCTGCCCAGATGAGTGATTCTTTCCAAATGGAGAAATAGCAATTCCCCACCCCGGGGTGAGAGATCCACACAATAAACACTGGCTACATAATATAATCACCTGGAAAGCTTTTGAAACTACATGATACACAGGCCCCCTCCCAAGAGATTATCATTTCATTGGTCTGGAGATGGGCCTCGACACTGCTGGGTTTTTTAAATAAGCTCTCTGGGTGATTCTACAGTAGAGAAGGAAAACCACTGACCAAGGGTACTCCAGCCATGAGCTCCAATGGTAGCTCTGAAAGAGATAAGTAAAAAGGGCACTGCTCTGGGGCGGCTGGCAGGATGTGAGTAGTTCTAAATAAACTACCTACCAAATCTCAACACTATTTCTCTTGGCTTTATTTATGCCACGTACACAGAGGCCTGTGGAGTCTTAGGAAACTGTCTACAGCAGTGCCTCTTCAACCATCCAGAATGAAGAGAGGCAGGTTGTTCAATTTTGCAGACTGATTCTTTTGTAAGACAAGAACAAATTATTAGGAAAAATGAAATGTAAAAAAAGACATATGAAATACAAGTGCCAATTTTCTTATTAGATTGAATAGACATAAAAGAGCTACCAAATAGCTATAAAATATTTTAAATGCTTACTTTTAATTCCTATACTTCATTTGTCAGAGACTGGTAACAAACTGTACAAGTTCATGCCCCTTATTCTGAGTAGCTCCCATCTGGAGCATTCTGTCCAATACAAGTGGTCATTGAGCCCCTGAAATATGGCTTGTGCCACATACTGAAATGACTAATAGTTTGCATATAATTGGCTAAATATATTATTAAAATTAATTTCATCTGCTTTTTACTTTTTAAATGTGGCTACTGAAAGATTAAAAATTACATGTATGGTTCAAATTGTATTTCTACTGGACAGTACTGATGTAGAGCAGGGGTCAGCAAACCACAGCCCAAGTGGACAAATCTGTCTTATGGCCTGTTTCTGTATGGGCCCTAGCTAAGAATGATTTTCACATTTTTAAAGGGATAAAAAAACAAAACCAAGCAACTCACAGAGAACATTCAACAGAGACCACGTGTAGTCTGCAAAGCCTAAAATATTTTCTATCTGGTCTCTTCACAGAAAGTTTGCTGACCCTGGTCTAGGGTACATAAGATTACAAACAATACCACTGTAGATACCAGAAGAGCAACATTCAAGAAGTCCCAAAGTCTCTCTTCATGTTTATAAGATAAATTCTACAGCGATCTACAGATATTTCTTTGACAAGCAAATTATACCTGAAAGATGACTGCCCATTTTAGAGAGCAACCCAAATTAAACCACTTATCTTCCTTATACAGTTCTGTAGAAGTTGTATAAACAAGTGGGACCTGCAGAAAACACGTGTACGTGCCAGGTTACAGAAGGCAGTTTCTAACTCTGAACCTGTGGACCAGTTTCACAGAGCATGAAATTTTGTGTATTCTCCAGTCCTCATCTGGCGACTGTTGCCAGACTGCATCATGACAAAATATTCTAATTTTAAAGAAAGACTATTAGGCTTCCATATCCCTTGGGGATAGAAAGTGGACTTTTCTTGACATGGGGAATGCTGTGTGGGTGGCTGTAATACCGCAAAGAAGAAAACACTGATAGTGATTCATAAAAGAGCCCATGTGAGAAGAATCAGGAAGGCACTTCGACTATCTTAATATTTACAGTGTCAGTTTTGAGGTTCTTTGGTTTGGTTTGTTATTAAATTTTTGGAAATGTATTTAGCTGAAACCTTTTGAGACCTAACTTACAAGTCTATTACTTTAGGATTTTATATGAAGTCACGCAGGGCAAAAAAAGTGCTAAATTTCAAATGTACTGATTCTAGAATATGAGAGCATCATCCATTACAAGCTTTCACATTTCTACACCTGCAGAGCTATCCTTAAAACTATCCAAAGCAAATTTCTAAAAAGTCATTCCTTCCTCCAAAGACTATCATAATTTAAAACTGGTTTTATAACTGTTGTAAGTTGAAGAGTTTTTGTTGAAAAATGATACCTAACAGGATAAGCTATAAATCAAAATTATGGAAAATCAGAGGTCAAATTCCATTACTACAAAAATTTACATATGTAAAAAAATACGGACTATAGGCAATGGCCCTCTTCATGCCAAGTAGTATCTGTTACAAAATTTCCACAAAACAAAATAATTGAAATGGTTCCTGGGGTTCATTTCAATGGGACTTAATCCATACTTTATTAGAAATAGATTAAATTCAACAAGTTTTAAGACTATATGGCCTGCCACAGTGGTGAAAAGGAGTATAACCCAACCCACACCCCCCTCTCCCGCCGAGTCCATCTAGACTACTTAGTCATGGTAATACCTGCCCAGTGAAAAGTCTTTCAGTCACAGAGACACATGCACTGATTAAAGTATTTCTGTGCCAACTTCAGGTATGACAGGCAGTTTAGGAGATACAAGTTTTGATTGATATTTTGGTGGCACTTTCAATAATTTTTCGAAAGAGATAATACAATGTTTAATATTAAGAGTGAACCAGAAATCCAGGCATGCATAGCTGTCATAGCTATAGTCCCTTAAAGAATCTGAGAATCATTTGGGCTTTTTAAAATGTTAATTAAATCAATTAATTAACTTGGGGTGTGGGGGAGGGAGACAGAAGGGAGGGGAGGGGCAGAGGGACAGAGAGAATCTCAAGAAGGCTCCACATGTAGCTCGGAGCCCGACACGGAGCTTGATCTCACAACCCTGAGAACATGACCTGAGCTGAAATCAAGAGTTGAACACTTAATTGACTGAACCACCCAGGTGCCCCCAAAATGTTATTTTTTAACTGTACTTATACACTCTATTGTGACATGGTCTATATTATCTAACTGGATGCCTATTTACCCTTTATACTGCTATTTAATATTATGTTCAACTGTATAAAATCACTGTCTTGTGGGTAATAAATGGTCATATAATCCAACCTCATCTGGTTTATATTTTTACAACACACATAACATATTAATACAGTAGACCATGTACATGTGAACTCAAAAAATGTGAGGCCCTATGATCTACTAAACCCAGACATTCCTGTTCCCACGGTTGAGTTATACTTCTACTGAGTTAGTTATGTTAGCTGCCAAACAGTTCACGTTATTTATATTATCATAATTATGTGATTTGTTAATCAACCTAATGAAACGTGGAGGAGTATGAAGACTGAGTTGAATGACTCTGAAACAGCATACGTTAATAAAAACTAAAGTAAAATATGAGGAAAAAAAGGGGAGATACCATTGTTGAATTAGGTATAAGCAAGAAAATAGTAAAAAAAAAAAATTAGAATATTGCAAGGAATAGTACAAGGAATTCTAAAGTCAGAATGCATCATAAGAGTCTGAATTTTTGTTCTACTGAAAGAACCCAAAATGGAAATCTTAGATGATATATTGTGGGTATGGTTTCTACAAGGAAAGCAATATGGAACTGCAACTAGTGAACCTACTCTTAAAGAAAAGATCTTGCCTTCTTCATTAAAAAATCTGACAAACGAACAAGCAGTCTTTTTCTTGAAATTAGCGTAAAATATTTAAGGTTTATATCCCTTTTTATGTCTTCTTGCTTTACTAGACTTTGCAGACTACTGGTCTTGACTGAATCAGATAAGAGGTCTTCTTCATTAACCATTTAATTAAAATTTATAGTAGTGCCAGCAGGGTGTAGTACAAAGTCCTAAACGTACGGAGATATGACCTAGTTTAAGGGATGGTGAGCAAAGATGACCTCTCTCTGAGGAGGTGATATTTCAGAATTCTGTCCTGAAGGATGAATTAGGACTGTGTTCTACAGGCAGAGGAGACAGCATTTGCAAACGTCCCAAAGCAGGAGTGCGCATGGCCTGAATAATGGCTAAATGCGCAGAGACTAGCAAGTGAATGGAACAGTGCATAGGGGAGGCTAAAGAGGTAAGCTTTGGAATCCATGATCAGAGAACAGGACAGAATGTTAACGCTGCACTGAGGACTATTGCAGCGTATATGTAAGAGCTCAACTGGATAGTGAAAGTAAAGATGGATATGGAATGTTAAGAAGTCAAATCAACAGGATTAATGATTGACTGGAAATGGGGAATGAAGAAGAGACAGGTGTCAAAAAAAAAAAAAAAAACAAAAAACCCTCCCAAGTGTCTGGCTTGGGGAAATGCTATTTCAGAAACAGGAAACACAACAGACAGAGCAGTCTGCAAAGTGAGGGACTGGAGAGAGTAATTATTTCAGCTTAGGAAACGCTGCAGTTGAGACTATCATTGAGATATCTAAGTGAAGCCTCATTGGTCCATCAGTGTAGATTCATATAATGGATTACTATATAGTAGATATGATCAACTACAGCTGTTTGCATCTATATGTGAATCTCAAAAACAAAATGCTTAGAGAAAGAAATGATACAGACGATACCTACATTATGAATCAATTTACCTTTAAAAAAAAAAGAATTTTATTTATTTTCGAGAAAGAGAGCACGAGCAGGGGGAGAGGCAGAGGAGGAGAGAGAGAAGCAGACCCCCTCACTGAGCAGGAAGCCCCATGCGGGGCTCGATTCCATGACCCTGAGATCATGACCTGAATGGAGTCAGATGCTTAACTGACTGAGCCACCCAGGCACCCCTGAATCAATTTACCTTTTAATCAGGCAAACCCCTGTATTTAGGCATACATGGATATATAATTAAAATTTGGGTGTTATATGCAAACAATGAAGCATGGAACACTGTATCAAAAACTAATGAAGTACTGCATGGTAACCAAGATAACATAATTTAAAAAAAGACAAAAAAATGTAAAAACCAAGGAAATGGCTTCCTATTGAGGGGAAGGATACAGAATTAGGAAGAGGCACTCGGGAAGCTTCTAAAACACTGAGGGTGTAGTGCACCTGGCTGCCTCAGTAGGTAGAGCATGCAACTCTTGATCTCAGGGTCGTGAGTTCAAAATCCTGTGTTGGGCATGGAGCCTACTTAAAAAAAAAGAATAAATAAAAATAAAAAAATAAAACACTAGTAATTTTCTATTTCTAGCCTGGGTGATGGGTACATGGCTTTACCTATTAACTGTTCTTTAGACTACACTTACATTTTATTCATTCTTTCCTGTGCATGATACATTGCATAATAAGAAAAATCTAAATTATGCTGGCTACATTTTGACCACAATGGGAATTAATAACCAAAAGTAAACAAAACAACCACTAGGAAAATATAAAGCTTGTAACTCTTAAGTAAAAGAGGGATCCAAAATTGAAAAGTATAGGCCATTTAGAAAACAGCACATTCATATATTGGGGATTTTTTTCTGCATGTCAATTTGGTGATATTTATCAAAATGCTCTTAATTTGGCAATTACATATTCTAGACTAGATGGCTACCCCAAAGCAGGCAAAGTTAAAACAACAACAATAACAACAACACGAAAACCCAACAACAGAACAAAATTTTAAACAGATTTCTCCAATGTAGTACAGGGGTCAGCAATCTTTTTCAGAGAAGGGACATATAACAAGTTAAGTGTTTTAGGCTTTCCAGGCCATTTGTTCTCTATGGCAACTACTGAACTCTGCCATTATGGCCTGAACACACAGCCACAGAAAATAAGTACACGAGTAAGTATGACTGCTTGTCAATAAAACTTTATTTGTGGTTAGTGAAATTCAAATTTCATGCAATTTTCACTTGTTACAAAATTTCTTTCTTCTGATTTTTTTTTTCAATCATTTAAAAATGTAAAATTCATCCTTACCTCATGGGCTGTACAAAAACAAGTGGCAAGCCAGATCTGGCCCCTAGGTCATTGTTTGCCAACTTCTGATACAATACATTGTAACACTTTTGATATTATATTTACTAAACTAATAGTCATTCATTCCATGGAACAATTTAGGGAAACAACAATCTAAGAAGATCATCTTAAGTATGTAATGATAAAGGTATATGGATGGTTCCTAGAGAATTACAGTGAAAAAAGTACAAACTATTTCTTGTAAAAATGAAACATACATACAGAAGAATTAAAACACTACATAAACTACTGAAAAAAGTCTAACCTCACCTGAAGTTCCACCCCCCAGAGATAACCACTGTTACCTCTGTTAGTATGTGTTCTCTCTCTCTTGTTTTTTTAAGATTTTATTTATCTGAGAGACAGAGCAAAAGCGCACGAACAGTGGGGAAGGGCAGAGGGAGAGGGAGAATCAGACTCCCCACTGAGTAAGAGTCCGATGTGGGACTTGATCCCAGGGCCCTGGGATCATGACCTGAGCCAAATGCAGAAGACACTTAACGGACTGAGCCACCCAGGTGCCCTAGTATGTGTTTTCTTTTATGCAAGAAGCTGTACATAAGATTATTTTACAATTAAAAAAATATTCTCCGTGTTTGTGGCTATATCTCTTCTCATTTCTTCAAAAATGTATTTTTTAAAAATTAGCTATGTCAGAGATAGGATCAGACAAGTAAAAGAGAAAAATGTCTGGCAGCTACGTTTTTTAAACTGACAAATCCAAGAGTCTTTGAAGTAAGCAATAAAACAAACATTAAAAAAACACCCATACACACCAAAACCAACAACAGGCAAACATCTAGAAAGCTGAAAATAATAATAATGATGATGACACTGACGGCTGAGGATACGATTTCCATTATTGAATGCTAACCACGTGCTGGGCACTGATACAAAAATTTTACTTCTCCCGACAACCCCGTGAGTAAATATGCTCTCAATTTTATAGATGTAGAAATTAATACAACTGACAGATTAGTAATATCCTGGAGGTGGAGTTCCTTCCATTATTATCAGACTGTTCAGGTTTTCTCTCTCTTGTGGAATACAGCTTACAACTGTGTACTAATAGCTTTAAGTCCAAGAAGTGTCATTACAAAGCTCTTTTAAAACCTCAAGGAATACATCATTTCTATATTTTTATAACTATTATAGAGCAAGAAAAGGATGGAACTGATACTAAAAGTTGACAAAGCTAGCACATACATACTCAAAAGAAAATTACTAGCTGTTCCATTTCAGTTGTAACGAGTGAAACAATACTCTGACCAAAAGAATGTACAGTAAAAGCCATATTCACCTGCTTGCTGTGAAATGTTCTGCTGTCTATCCTATGCCTATCTACTATGAGAGTCCTAACCCTTTGTGTAGGCTTGTATGCTACTCCGAAATGTTCTGACATTATTAAAACTAATGGATCTAGGTAAATAAGTTCTAGTTCTTAATGAGAATATTAGTAAAGGTCAGTTAAGAATGTGTTTGGGGGCACCTGGGTGGCTTAGTCGGTGAAGCATCTGCCTTCAGCTTTGGTCATGATCCCAGGGGCTCTGGGATTGAGTCCCACGTGGGGCTCCCTGCTCAGCAGGGAGCCTGCTCCTTCCTCTCCCTCTGCCCTTCCCCCCACCTTGGGTTCTCTCTATCTCAAATAAATGGATAAACAAAATCTTAAAAAAAAAAAAAAGAATGTGTTTGAAACCACATGTCTAATTTCAAGGGATGAAGCTTAAGAAGTTCTTATACTTTTTTCTGCATATTAAGAGAAATACAATAGTTCATTTAAAAAAAGAAAAAGGGGACATCAAATTAAGAACCCAGTCACAGCGTTAGACTGCATCATTACCTTCCCCCAAAAGATAATTTAAGGGCTATTTCTACTAACAAGAAACTAGTAAATAAAATTTGCATCTCTGTTTCTCAAATTTTACTCACACAATTCTAACTTCCAGGGTAGGAGGGCACTCCAGGCTGTCAAAATCGATTCTTAAACCAAACCACTTGCAGAGACACTGCCTGCCTTTTGCTTCCACTGGCAAGGGCACAGGCATGAGATAGTCTAAGGGGGAATGGGGGAGGACAGGAGGTTCCTTTCCACCTTTACCACTTCACAACGCTGTGAACTTGGACGTATTCATATTTGGATGAATTTCTGAACCAAATTTCCCTCTTGGTAAGACGAGGATAACAACACCCACCTCTTGGGTTGGACATGAGGATTCGAAACTGCATCTATTAAAGCCTTTGGCATAGGACACACTCAAAAGACAGGAGGCTTCAAAAATGTTACCAGTAGTATCTAGCAAAAGCTTTAGCTGTTCTTTCTTTTAAAAAATAATTATCCCATTCAGTTCTGGGTCATGACAAAATGTCAGTATCTTCTGATGTGTAATATCTGTCAGAATGCAAATTCTATTAACCATTTAAACTTCTGTATGATTTCCTAGGAAACACTACAGGGATTTCAATGTTCCGTAGCAGCTGAAGCTGAAGTTCATCTACAGCCTCAACGAAGCATAGTTAATCTGTATAGTGCTGGGCAAGGCCCAGGAACACAGGCCTCATTCTTTTTTTTTTTTTTTTTTGCTCCAAAATTCCTTTTTAGTCTACAAAGAATGCCACAATTTAAATTTTACCATATAGATACTGTACACTAGAGAAGCATAAAATCCTAATAAGTTATACTTTATTTTCTATGGAGAAAGTATCTTATGTAATAAACTAACAAATATACCATTCACTGAAACGTTTCATATCTGGCTAGCATTATTGGCAGACTGTGGTGGAGCACAAGGAACATATGCTTTAGCTTCAGAGAGCCTGAAAATCAAATTCAAGCACTCTGCTAGCTGTGTGAAATCTAAGTCTCAGCATTTCCAGCTAAAAATAGGAACAATTACCTTCTCTTACAAGGGTTTCTAAGAGGATAACATGATATAAGGTAAGTACAGCCGAGTATATCATAGGGGCTCAAAAATGGTAGCTTCTGTTTTACAACTAATCCAAGGCAGGAGAAGGTACATGTTGGTGATAGTAGCAAAAAGCAAAGCTGTTTTTTATGTCTAGGGAGAGATGATTGGTGAGTTAGTCTTGCCTTTATCTCTCTCCTTTCAAGGCAAACCGGGCACCTTCCCTAAGCACTATAACCGTGTGTGATTAGCACTGCAAATGCCCCTCTACAGAAGGGCATCAACGCTGCTGCTCCGCAACGCCCTTAACGTCAAAAGGTAGCTACAGACAAAAACCGACAAAGCAAAACAACTCTCAGCTGAGGAACTGAGTGGAGCAAGAGACTACACCAGCTAGCCCTAACCCTGAAAAGTATCTCTGATCTGCGGAAGTGCTTAACAATGAGCTCAGTGTGATCCCGCTAATAATTTACAAAGAATATTAGTTACTAATGGTAAGTGAGCAATTGTAATCTGGGCCACTTCCTTCTCTAGGAGGGGCAACCGTTTTTACAAACCCTGCAGTTTAGTCTCATCAGAAATTAAAAGACTCTAAGGACTAAAATATGATTTTTTGGAAAACACACTTTACTTTTATCCTTTCATTTTTTTTAATCTAAAACCACTCAGAATACATTTATCCTCCTTGTATAAACTTAAAGGGCACTATTCTCTTCTATGCCAAATTTTAGGCCTGTAGAAAACGAAGGGTCTTCAAATAATTTGAGAGCTCGTAATGAATCTAAGAAAGAAAGAGAGAAAACAAACATAATGAGGATAGCCTCAGTGTTTTTGATCTAGATTCTCTACCAGCTTAAAAAAAAAAAAAGAAAATTTAAACATTTTGAAATTAGTCTATTTTTTAGAAAGGTATTTGGGAGGGGTCTTGGGATAAGTAAAGGCAAATGAGGATACCTTTTAACCATGTAAGAAAACTAACGTCAAAAGGAACATTTTGACCAAAATTATAGACTAGGAACTCCAAGTAATATACCCCAGTTTTGTGCTATGTTTTACCACGTGACATACAATTTTATCTTAAAAAATAGGACAATTAAAAAACCTTTAGCTCATTAACAGAATTGAAATAAAACCTCACCTATCAAGAGCTCAGAAATGAGTAAGCTGAAAAATGATAAAAAAAAATACTCATTTTAACATTTACTGATACCACATGTGGAAGACATCATAATAAAGTTCAAGTTCTCAGATAAGAATACTTAAAGCCCTTGCTCTACCCATATTTACTCTAAGCCAACCCACAGTTTAAACAAACAATATAGTCTCTGGACACCAAATGCACGGCAGCATAGAAACTGCAAGTTAGAAATGGGGCTGGGGTTCGAGAGAAGAGAGGTCCTGTGTGCCTGCATACTGACCAGACCAAGAGAAGACCAAAACCCTGAGAAAGCACAATACTCTAGGGTCACAAACTACAGGGATATATATTGTAAGACACAAAAAAGGGAAAAAATAGAGATATAAAATAAAGATTTAAAAGATATGAACAACTTTAAGCCAATAAATTAAAAAACTTAAAAGAAATGGCTAGATTTTTTGAAAAATATAAATTTCCTAAACTGACTCAAAGAGAAATTAAAAAATTAATAGCCCATAACTCTTAAAAACTTGGAATCTGTAATTAAAAATCTTTGCACAGGAAAGCACCAACCCAGGCAAGGATTCCAGGCAGAAGTCAGCCTGTCTAGCAACTGTGATTTCTAATCACTGGTGGCCAGAGCGAGAGCTCAGGGTCAAAGGAGAAGCAACGGCCAGCATAATAAAGCAAGAAGAAGAAATAAATGCATACTAATTGGAAAGGAAGAAGTAAAACTGTCCATTCTCAAAGGACCATGATTGCCCATATAGAAAACACTAAGGAATCTTAAAAGAGGAAGGAAGGAAGGAAGGAAGGAAGGAAGGAAGGAAGGAAGGAAGGAAGGAAGGAAGGAAGGAAGGAAGAAGGAAGGAAGGAAGGAAGGAAAAATGGAACACCCTAGAACTAACACACGTTCTCAGCAGGGTCACAGGACACAAGATCAATACACAAATCAAATCACAGATCTATATACTAACCACAAACACTGGAAACTGAAATTAAATGTCTTGCAACAAAGAAAATGACCTTAAAGGTCAAGAAAACAGACTGATTGATATTTCTGTGAAATAATTCCTTTAGCCAAAGTTCTAACTTCTATATGCTTCAAAAGGATGAGATGAAAATGGAAGGAGGAAATTATGCTGGACGTCCTGCCTGTGTATTTCCCCTAGGGAGCGGTGAACTAGAAGAATGAGGTCTACAGTCCAGCCCATAGCCGCACCAGGTCCATGCCTTCTATCTCCACTCCCCTCCCATGTTCAGGCTTCAGCATCATTTGCATGTCTGAGTTGTAACAGCTGCCGAGCATAGCCTACCTTCCTCCACTCACTGCCCTCTGGAACATCTTCCATAATATTGAACCCATGATTGCAAGCAGCTAAGAAAAAAGTCAAGGGACTCGATGCCTGGCTACTTCCTCCACGCTTTAAAAACTATGCACAAAAGGAGCAACAAAACAATGGTTCTCAGTATCATAACTTAGGAATATAACGGTAACTTACATACCTGAAATTATATCACTTGGAGAAAAAAGGTGACCAAATGGTTGCTTTTATGTGTATAAAGAATCTTTCTCTAAAAAAGGAGAATTCCTTAGAAACTCTTAGGGAAAAAAATTAATATTGCAAATAGTTAAAAATGTAAATAAACCACCAGAAGAGATTTGTGAGGAGTCTTTCATGGGCGATGTTAAGGAGGATAAGCAACCCTCTGTCTCTGGCCAGCCCAGGTAGTCTTTCCTCTACAAGCAATTGAACTAACCTCAAGGCGCTGTGATTTTTTTTTCTTTTTTTTAGTGTTAGAATGTAAAAAAAATAAGCATAGCATTCCACAAACAGAGTCACGTTATTTAAGACCTAGCAGTAGTACAGCAGTTACAGTTCTGACTCCTGGTCACACTACTGTCCAGTTAAAGTAGAACCCTAACATCCAACATACTGGGTTATCTAAATAGTCTCATACTCTACAGCTAAGTCGTGCTCCAGTCAGGTGCTGATTTAATACTCAGTTTAAATACGAGTCAGTGCCAGCTGCAAAAATACCTAATAAAAGGCATACTGTTCTGTCAATACAACACCCCCCTCCCCACACACAAGCCTGGTCTCCGCCTATAAAAACCTTCCTACACAGCTTAAGGAACGGTTACTTCCCACAAACATAGCTTAAAATGGGGGTTCTTTTTACAAATAGAGAAAAGTAAGCTTAAATAGTTTCAAAGATGAACCGAGCAGTTTAAAATAGGTAATTCTCATATTCTTTGATAACGAAGGAAAAACTACTTCATGAAAACTCAAAACTTTCTTAGACACTGTCAGATTTGAAATGGATTAAGATTTACTATTTACTTAAATAGTTCACATTGTAATTGTTTGAGGTATGGCAGGTAAAAATAGTCTGTTATTGCTTGCAAGTAATCCTGAAAACCCACTTATATGAGAGAATTCTCCACCTTGTCAAATAATAATAGACTCTAATTTCCCCAATAAAACGTCAAACTTGCCAGTTAAATACTTGGATCTATAGTAGATGAACCATTCCACAACTGCTATTTCCAACTGCTAATTGTAAATACACGTAAATCAAAATCTGATTTTTAGAAATCTTGATTATTATGTTAAGAGAGCTAGTTTAAGGAATATCTAACCATCCACAAAGATTTTCTATGCTCTGTGCCTGATCAAATTACTTCAGATACGTGGTCTGCATTACTCTGACTCCCTACAGATATACTTTACTGGAATGACAGCTTAATATTATGCCCTCAACTTTTATTAAGAATTTATAAAATGGAGCGCCTGACTGACTCAGTCAGAAGAGCGTGTGATTCTTGATCTTGGGGTTGTGAGTTTGAGCCCCACGATGGGTGTAGAGATTACTAAAAAAAATAAACTTAAAAAAAAATTTATAAATAAATGGCCTGTATTATTTCATGTTCTAAAAAATGGTATCATAGATATCATCTCTTACATAAAGACCCACACAAAAAACTCCTTTTTGGATTTACTGCCAAGATTTCTCTCTTTAAAAAAATCAATATGCTTCCTTTAAGCAGACATTGAAAAACATAAGTCATAGTGCTCCTCGTGTTTTCTGCTATTACCAACAGGAAACCCAAATGGAAGACCTTTGTTTATAAATCTGTGATAGACTTGGAGATCCCTGTCCCACTCCCTTATGTAAGTCTAGATCAAGTATCATTATACTAAATGTCCAAGTATAGGTTTATTGCTAATCATCTTTTTAAAAAAGATTTTATTTATTTATTTGACACAGAGAGAGACAGAGAGAGAGCACAAGCAGGGGGAGCAGCAGAGGGAGAGAGAGAGGGAGAAGGAGAAGCAGACTCCCTACTGAGCAGTGAGCCCGATGTGGGGCTTGATCCCAGGACTCAGGACCATGACCCAAGGTGAAGGCAGACGCTTAACCAACTGAGCCAACCAGGCACCCATGCTAAACATCTTTTTTTTTTTCTGTTTGGAAGTAGATAGGAATAAAAATACAGTTAACAAATTTTCTAAAACTTGAAAACTATACCTCTGGGTCTAAAATTTAGTAATCTCAAACGTTCCTGTAAGAGAAATGGGTAAGAATTTCAATGGATTGTAAAAATAGATAAGCCCACCATAAAAAAAAAGTAGTAAATAAAAGGAACCATATGACCTCTCAAAGAGGAGACGGGAAAGCCTATTTAAACAAAACGCTGAAGAAAGAAACCAAAAGGAAATAAAAAAAAAAATTAATGACATAAAACTTTAAACTCTGGATGTCAAAAAATATGCCATAAACAAAATTAAAGGACAAATGATATACTGTACCTTTAGACCAAAGTTTTCACAATTAGAAATGTATTCCAAGAAAATAGTCAGATAAGGACAGAGATTTATATATGAGATAGTCCTCATAGTATTATCTTAGTAAAAAACTGGCAATAACTGTATTTTTTAGTTAACAGAATTGTGATACTTTCATATGCTGAAATAACAGACATTAAAAACGATGTCTCTGGAATATTTAATATTCTGTAAATGTTCATGATATTAAATGAATATGGATATAAAACTACATCTAAATTGACCTCAACATACACATACACATATAAACATATTTAATAAAAAGATTATGGATAGGAGATACTACTGTGGTTATCATGGGTGGTTTTTGATTATTATAATTTCATTTTTTTCCTTTTTCTACATTTTCTAAAACATTACATTCAAATGTATTAATTTCCTAGTTGGAAAAAAGTGCTATTCAAAAAGGAAATAGATCTTGAAAAAGACCAATCTGATTTCATATTATAAACCCAAAATTATGTGTAAAATGTAGAAGAAATAAATAACGAAGTATTAAAAACTCACTTTTAAAGAAAAGGTAGGGTAAGAGTGAGGAAGGAAAAAGGCACACAAAGACACAGTGGGGTGAGAGGGGTGGGTGAACCAAATCAATGAAGAAAGGAATATAATACAGAGATCTCCACAAAGGCAGTCTGATTTTCTCAAACAGTAGTAGGGATCAGTAGTAAGTAACACTGGATTGGGAAATATAAAATACCCTTTCCAAAGGAGTACTGATAATAAGTAATGTGCATTTTTTTTTATATGAAGATACTATTTTTGGATAACCAACAGAAATAGATTATGTGATGCCATGTAAAGTACCACTTTTAGCACAGCTGAGCTTTGAAGCTGAGTTTCCAAAATGTAATCAAAAGACGGGAATAAGCAGTGGTAGGAAGGGTGCATATTCTGTTGCCATAAAAACATTTTCTAGTTGTTAATCAAAAAAGTAGCATTCTGCTATGAATTCACCTCTTTCCTTATGTATCAGTCTCTTCTGGTTGCAGAGTACTGACATTCACTCAGGCTGGCAAAAGGAGTTGGGCAAGGGTGGGGACAATGACTGGTTCTAAGCATGAATCTGAGGATAAGGGAAATCGGACTTCTCAAAGAAATCCAAGAACAAAATCAGTAACACAAGTTGAGTAGGCCTCAAAGACACCGGAACGGAGAATGTGGCCTGGTCCCAAGGTTGCCCTAGGGGACCGTGCACCGGGAGTTTGTGGGTCCTTGTTCTAGCACTCCTGCCATTGCTGTGATTCAGCAAGTCCCCGGGTACCAGGCTTCTGGTATTTGCTTTGCCTCCAGCCACCAGCTGGTCTCTGTGCTCCTATACTCTAATTTTTTTTAACCCCAAAGCTGTCACTTGGTCATACCTTTGGCTAATTCTTGGTGCATCACAGGTCCCTCCTATCTCCTCCTCTTGATTTTTCAAACTCTGCTCCCTTTCACTGCTTAACTGCAAAATCTGTGACTTTTTGTAAGTTCTGTGATCCACATCATCATGTGTATCCTTACGTAACCACCACTCCCGCTACTTGTCTATCCTGAGTATATGCAGACAGAAAATCAAAAGCAGCAAGAGCTAGATCTCTTTAACCGGCCAACGAGACCTGTGGGAACCCGGCTGGTTCTGCTTGTTCCTATCTGGCCAGTACTCTGTGCTAGTGCACCTGGTCGGCCAGTGGCTGACCTATGACCTATGACTGGCGCCTTTGATTTGACACCTGCACCGGTCCAAGCACCTACAGCCGAGTAAGCGAAGGTCGTTTATAATGTAAAGCATAGCTGCCTCAGTTTACTCCCTCTGCATATGTTCCCTTTAGACATGACTGGGGGAATAGCAGGAGCTGAAATTGCTCTATGACAACACATAATAATATGGAGATGTTTACTACTACTCCAGAATCCTACTCCAGAGTTTCATACATCATGTTCCCTGGAATATTTATATGCTACAAAATACTTAGAGGTATTCTACAGATAAGGTTGCAGTTAAATAAGGTAATGCCTAAGCCCTCTGAGAGAAGAGACCCTCATGGGCATTACTACCCAGACTTACTTGACAAGGCAACCTTATTAAGATTTCACAGACACTAGTAATCTGTGGATCAGTTTGGAAAATGCTGTCCTATAGCGCTGCAACTTTGCTCACAATCCAGGATCCACTACAACATTAGTTTCAAGAAAGCAGGGACTTTCCTTTGTGTCATGCTTGGTATGTATTAGATACTTAATATATGAATCTTTGTGAAAGTCATTAACATGGAGGCCGAAGAAAAAAGAGGAAATAGGAGGCTACGTAGGAAAAAAAAAATCAAGAGGATACCATAACTAGTAATGACAGACTAAGATTTTTCTGACAAACCCTCCTGCTGAAAACAATTAAAAATTCCTAGATACACACACACACACACACAAAAAAAAAACACAAAAAAACAAAAACATCTTAAAACAGAAAGTAGACAACATGGTGGGAAACTGCCAGACAAATTCTATGGTCAACTGGGACCCCAGAGAGGTAACAGGAGCCCCCCACTCCCGAAGACATTGGCCCTGAGGTCACTTGCAGATAGAACACAGCAAATTAGGGCACATGGATGGCTCAGTCAGTTAAGTTTCTGCCTTCAGCTCAGGTTATGATACTGGGGTCCTGGGATCGAGTACCTCATCGGGCTCCCTGATCATCAGGGAATCTGCTTTTCCCTCGGCCCCTCCCCCCCCCCCCTTGTGCTCACTCACTCTCTCTCTCAAATAAATAAGTAAAATCCAAAAAAAGAAACAACAACAACAACAAACATGCAAATTAGGTCTTTGGTTTCAATGGCCTCACTGAGGGGAACAAATGTCAATGCAAAAATTCCTCAAAAGATGGAGAGTACAAGGAACTCTTTCCCACATTCAACTGGGACCACAAAGACCACCTCAGGTAAAGGTAAACTGTAACAAAACCTAAGCTCTAATTCCACCCCCCAGGGGACTGTAGGGAAGGTTTTAGCCCAGAGAGAAGCAAGAGAAAAAAGGCCCGGTGGGTAGGATATCCAGGATATAGGTTCCTAACAAGTCTGTCCACCCCAGACAGGGGTTTGCATGGCATATTCATGTGGTGGAACAGAATGGGTACAACGGATTAGAGAAATAAAAATGTCATATATATAACACATGGACGAATGGCACAAGAATTAAGTCAGACAAAAAAAGACTACATATTGACATATATACATATGTCTGCATATATGTGTAGAAAAAGGCAAAAGTAAACGACATCATTTAGAGATGTACACATAGGCGGTAAACTTTAAAGAGAAAGAAAAAATGATTATCACCAAAGTAAGAATCTGGTAACTTGTGGGGATGGGATGGGGTAGAGACAGCTGGGGTTTGATTGGGGCACACAGCAGGCTTCTGGTATACTGGTAGTGTTCGGTTTCTTAATCTGGGTGGTGTGCTTTATAATTACTCATTAAACTGCACCTTTATATTTCATTCATTGTTCAATATATGTGTATGTTACATTTCACCATAAAAAGGGAAAATAAAGAGCAAAAAGGAAGCATACACAAGAGAAAACAAAGAAAGCAGAAAGCAATATTTGTTGCAGGCAACTAGCAAAGTGTTACCAACAATCACCTCAGGAATTTATTGTGAAACCCAAATAAGAGTCCTCCTCTATACTGATCATTTCCCTGATTGGATTACCTTTATCGGTACTATAACATACATTTTAAGACAATTTCTAATCTAATTATAAGAGAAACACTCCTTTGCCAAGTTTTTTCTGACTTGACTCCATATGGTTATATATGTTTTGCTATATACACAAAGAGCCATTCTGAGAGAGAAAGCCATAAACATTTGGCACAGCAGATCCAACAAAATGTTCCACTAAAGAAAAACATGAAACATTCAATTCCATACTGGCAGATTACTTCCAATGTTATGAAGTTAAACTACATGTTAAATGTTAATTCAATAACTTAAAATATTTAGAACATAACTCTCCTTGGTATATCTATTTATTCTAAGATGTTGTTCTTTATGAAAGAATCGAAGTTCTTGCCCCTGTTCTGCATTTCACTAGCCGTGTAAGCAATCTGGATTCCGCTTTCTTATTTAACAGTGTGGGAGAACTTCAGTTTCCCGGATGTAATTTATGAAAGTCATCTGCTGAACTAACTTAACTTAGTCCCTTTGGTTGAAATTAAGCTAATGGGAAAAAACTGTATTTGATTTTAAGAGTTTTTACATCTATGTAGAAGCTATGAGAACATATGCTCTTGCCTTTACAGTGATAGGTATTTCCAGGACTGATTCTTTCCTCCTCAAGCATAGCTGGCTGTGTGGGGAGCATACTTCAGGCCACACACTCCACCCACTTTTCAATCCTAATAGCTTAAGAAGTCTGTCTCAATTTGGCTATTCCCAATCATACCTCAGATTTACTGTATCTAAATTGACCTTAAGATTTCTCCCCAAATTGGGATATCAGTACCTGTTTTCTACAGAAAACATCCTTATATTTAATGGGGGTTTATATTAACCCTTATATTTAACATTACCCAACTCAACAGTTTCTTTTTCCAGAACGGCTCTCAGATTTCCCTTTTCTCTTTCACTGCCAGGAACCCTGTCCAGATTTCTACTATACTTTAGAGTTTGACAACACCTCAGTCTCTCTTCTCTTCCTAGATTCAGAACACTGCCAGACTCCTTTCCTTTCAGGAATAATCAGCAGTCACATGCAGCACCTCATACCTGATTTTCACTCACTGCCATCCATCATTAGGCCCCGTTTTACCCCCACTGAAGTCTCCTTCCTCTGAAACCGCTTCACTACCCTGTCCTTCACCATTCAATCCCATGTTTAATGTCTAAACCAAGCTCTAATTTCTCAAAAAGGGTTTACTGCTACCATCACAATGTGTTCTTTCCTGCTCAGATGATTGCAGGCAGGTTAATCTCGTCTCTACAATGGTACCATAAGATTTAAAAACAAGGACATCTTGTGCTGCTTCTTGTCACTCAAAACACTTACGGGAGGCATGGGAAGTAACAGCCAGATGTTTTTGGAAAAGACAGAAAGGTATCAGAACCAAGGTGCTCTGTTCTATTTTGGTGCTTGGGTCTTGGCTCAAGTAATTGAGGAAAATCAACCGCTGGCCTGTGAGTTGGCTAGTCAAGTCTGACTCACCATTTTGCCAAACTGACCCAATAATCAGCAGCAACAGGAAAGTGTGTGAGATTCTGTTTAAACCACTGGACATGTACTCTACTTACATTATTTGAAAGCTTGATCTGAGAATTTTAGTAAAAGAACTAGATTGCTAATTTGGACTATGTGCCCAGTGGAATAGAGGCCAAAACCCAGAATTTTCTAGACATCAGTCATACTATTGGCAATCAAATATCCAATCATTATTGTCACTAAACTAAATTTCCACCTACTAACAAAGGGGGTCAGGTGATAGGAATGGAGCTAATTTTCCTTAGTCTACCCACTCATTACCCTTTCCTCCTCAATGCTAGAGAATTTCATAAAAGCAAAACCACGAAGCTACAGCATAATTTATAATTTCTTTCTCATTGTCCAATGACAGTAAAATCTCCATATTTTATTTTAATTTGCGGGAGGAAGAGGGAAAGGGAAAGAGAATCTTAGGCAGGCTTCACACCCAACGCAGAGTCCAGTGTGGGACTCCATCTCACAATCCTGAGATCAGACCAGAGCTGCAATCAGAGTCGGACACTTAACCAACTGAGCCACTCAGGTGCGCCCCCCATATTTTATTTTTAAAATTAATTAATTTATTTTAAATAATCTCTACACTCAATGTTGGGCTCAAACTCATGACCCTGAGATCAAGAGTTGCATGCTTCTCTGACTGAGCCAGCCAGGTACCCCTAAAGTCTCCATATTTAAAAATGATACGGACTCACAAGTTATACTCTCACAAAAAAAGTGTAAGACAGCAACCCAAGCATCCATCAACAAATGAAAAGATAAATAAAAGGTGGTACATATAGATGAAATATATTCAGCCTTATAAAGAAATTCTGACACAGGTTTCAACATAGATGAACCTTGAAGACATTCTGCTAAGTGAAAGAAGCCAGTCACGATGGATGAATGTTAAATGACCCCACATATCTGAGGTTCCCAGAGGAGTCAACTTCACAGAGACAGCAAGCAGAAGGGTGGCTGCCAGGGCTGGACAGAGAGGAAAACATGGAGTCAGTGTTTCATGGGGACAGTTTCAGTTGGGGAAGATAGAGAAGTTTGGGTGACAGATGATGATGGCTGCACGACAATGTGGATGTACTTAGTGCTACAGAATTGTGTATCTAAAAACGGTTAGCTTTCATTGTATATTTTACCACAGTTTAAAAAACCTGTATAACACAGAGAAGGATATACACCCTTTTAAGTCACTTTGTGTTCTGTGTGGTCAGTCAGTTCAGAGGCACTACTGAAAAAGAGAAGCCATGCCCTCTACTATTGGCAGTGTCCTTCTCTCCATGTAATGGAGAAAATGGAAAAAAAAAATTAAGTCTAAGAAATTAAGGTCTACATAGGCAATTTCCCTGTTCACATGGGTATTTAAATATCACTGGCTGCTACATCTCTGATAATTCTGCTGTAATCTTCCCGAATGTCTACCCATTCATTCAACACTTTATGAAGGTGGGCTATGTGCTAAACTTTATGTAAAGTGCTGGCGATTGAGATTGAGAGAGAGAGAGAGAGAGAGACAGAAAGAGAAGGATAAACACTCAATCTGAGAAGTCCACAATCTGGTGGAGAAGACAAACAAATTACAACACAACCTAAATTCTAATTAATTCTCATCAGTGCTGCTGGGAACACAAAGCAACCACTGCTAGCTGGGGAAGTGTGGCACACTGCTAGTTGTACCCCATACTGGTTCTCCCCTTCTTCCAGAATAAAAGCCAACAAGAATAAAGACTATATTTGTCAGCCCTCCTTTGTGTCAAAGAAGTACAAGCAGATACACAGTGTGTGAGACCCATGGAAACTTTTAAGAGATAGCTCACATACACCCTTAGTCCCTTTTTGTTCCTCCCTATGTCAGGCTGCTTAAAACAGATCCCTCAATTTTGGACCATGAGGACAAGGGTCAAACCTGAAAGACTGAAGCCCTGAGCTGGAAATTGCTTCCTTAATGACTTTGTGGAGAAGAGCAGTCATTTCAGCCCTACCCTGCAAATTCTAAACTGTTATAGGAAAGAAATTCTCTCCTGTTTTTAGGCCTGTTATTTTGGAGGTTCTGTTACTCGCCACTGTGCCTAATCCCAGCTAATGCAGGGGATCAGGGAAGGCCTGGCAGAGGAGGTGACTTTGAGTAGGTTTTGAAGAATGACGTCACCTACCCAAGTGGAGAAAGACATTCCAAGCACAGATCATGCAAAGGCACAGACGCAGGAAAAGGTCTAGCCTTCCAGAGGAAGAGGAGTGGTTCAGACGCTAAAGTATAAGGCAGGTGGAATGAAGGAAAAGAACAAGCAACCTGAAAAGCTGGGAAAAAATAGAATTTAAAGGGTATTACATGCCATGCTAAAAAAAGTACTTTTATTCCTGTACTTGGCCACATTAAATGACTATGACTTCATAGACGATTCTCTGCATATTCTGGAAGAGCCAAACGGCTCAGTCAAAAAACAATCACAACTGTATGGATAACAGTATGGTGAGGACAGGGGTTAGGCAGAAAAAGAAAATCTTATTTCTGTAAGAGAAAGGCACACCGGTATTTCTGTAAATGTTGAGGACTAGAAAAAATTAATACCTGGCACAAGGAAAAGATTAGGACTCCTGAGAGAGTGTAGGGAGAAGAATTTATGGACAATATAGAAAAGAGGGAACAAATATATAATTTGGCAATGCGTGGACCACGTAAAGATAAGAATACCCACCTCCACCTCAGTGAACTGAGGTCAATGAATTATACTGTTACTATGAGCATCTGATAATAATATTTTATTTTTATTATATCATATACCCATGGTTTCCTTTCACAAGTGGCTATCATAATTAGTAACAGCCAAAGAGCACTAGTCTATGGAAGGAATTTGGTTATTTGATGATCACATACCTTTTCCTATCAAAGAAGAGTTATAAATATGAGGGAGAAAAAAAAATCAGCGCTCTTTAAGGTTATTAAGAATTTGAATTTTTATTCAACCAAGTAGTATTCTACATTTCTGCAAAAATCATGTATTATTGTTCTAAATTTTTAGTTTTATAATTTAAAAAACAACCACCAATGCTTCATCAAAAAAAATTAAATACAGCAACTATTACCTCATAGAAGTATCAGGTGATTCCAAAATCCATTAATTATATTAGTTATATTCTCCAAGTTTCAAAGATCAGAAAATTCTAAAAAAAAGAAAAGGTCTTACAATGTTTCCATTATTTTTGTCTTTAGCTCTCCCTATATTTATGTACTGCATTTTAGCCTTTTAACAAATATTTACTGTATGCGGATCATACAAGACTGTGTGGGATACCAGAGTTTATTAACTAGACAAGTGTAGGACATGTTTTTTTTTAATGTCTTATCCTGATATTCTTGTTTTCAATTTGTTATACAAAGGGTCTTTGCTACCTTCAATCAGATTATGAGTTTTATCAAAATCCTACTCTGATAACAGGCATCAAAACACTTGCTAAGGAACATTAAGAAAAAGGATTTAATTTTTTAAAGGTGGGGGAGATGGCTTTCTCAATTAAGACTTATAATTCGTATCATTTATGTCTAACTTTTGCTTGAAAGAATGCAGTTATAGCACTTATTAACCCCTGAATTTCTCGTGATATTTATTCATCCCTTAAAATGATTATTCTATATGATAAAATAATTGGGGCAAAAATAGGAATCCAGTGGGCAAAGAGAGATCTTTGACCCAAGTAATTATTTCTCAATGAAAGCACATTACAATAAAAAAGCTTCTCCAATGATGAGACACCACACCATTTTTAAACATTGGAAAAATAAGGCTAATAGTGAAACTAGTTATTGTGAAAGCTGGTTATACAGTCACCTGATTCATTACCACAGAGAAGACTCTATGGACCTAGTCCTTAAACTCAAGAAATGGGAGTATAGTAATAGTGACTTCTAGGAACACACAAAGGGCACAGTTGTTAGTAAGCACCTACAGCTTTTGTAATATTCTTAAAGGAGTCAAGCTCCATGAAAGATCCACTCTGGCTCCTCCTCACCTCACTAGAGTCCCGGACTCCAGCTGGGTGTCCTTCAATCTGCCCTCCACACTCACCAGGGAATGCCATATAAAGCAGTCTCAGAAAATACAATTCTCTGTCCAAAATGTTTCAGTGTTCTCTACCCTACTGAGGGATAAAATGCAAATTCTTTCAAGGGAAGTATGGGGCCACTGAGAATCTGGCCCCTACCTTTTAGATACTACATTTTAATAATAGTGTTTCCTTTTCCTCTCCATTCCAAGTTCTAACCCACTTTTAATACTGAACTATGTTTGAGTTTCCTGAACACATCAGGCTTCCATTTGCACGCTTTTTCATGTTGCTATTCCCCTTGCCTGGAATGCCCTCTCCCTACTTTTACTACACCTGGTAAACCACTACACTCATTCCTCAGGTCTCAGTTCAACGGACATCTTCTCATCAAGTCCTCCAAGACTCCTCCAGGTGACCCGAAGAGCTCCTTCTCCCTGGTACTGATAAACTAGCTCTCAGAAGGGGAAAAAAGCCCTGATACAGTCACTTCTGCTATAACATTTGCTTTGAACACTCAAATTCGTGTCTGTGTGCTTGTTACATTAGGGAACAACATAAGCACAACATGAATCCCATTTGCTGTGTGCCACGAAATGCTAGATGAATGCAGAGCACTGCACCCAGCTGCACCCAGCCCTGCCCACGCACCTCCCACATCTCCCAGCTGCCTCAGGCGGCCTCCTGTGCCCGGGCCGTCCCTGTCCACATCTGGTGGTAACCTGCCCTCAGACTTCAGACACCTATTTCTACCAATTCACAATAACTCACAAGAGGCAAACTTTCCTATGCCCACTTCCAAAGGCAGACTTCAAGTCTTTTTCACAGTAAAGCACAATATTTATTATTATGTTTTTCTCAATCATTTTAACATGTAAAACTCTGCTGTCCTTTTTATTCAGTTCCCACTTTGTTTTAAAAGAAATGTGTTACTGAGAAGTTTTTGAGTGTTATGCTCCATTTTCCCCTAAGCTTGGTGATTTTTAGGAATGCACGTGTCCCATGCTAGCAGGACTGACTGCATATGGAGCACCACCACAGATGATTCCAAATACTAACAGCTGGGCTCTCATGTCCAGTTTGGCTCCAACACAACACACCCAGAGTCTGTACAAGTCTTTATCATAGCAATCATTGTTTCGCATAACAAATGTTTTCCTGTTTAAAGACAGTAAGCTTTCAATAGGGCCCTCTTCACCTTAATACCAACATTCCCTAAATAGTACCCAGCTGTTACTAGGTGTCCTCCTAATGTAGACACCATAGGGTAACAAGACTTAAGATCTAATATAAATAATGCTAACTTTCTACGATGGAAAAGTAATATCTGCTCTGCTCCAAACCCCAGCCACCCTATTAGTAAGTGGAGAGATGGGATTCAAACAGTGTTTCTAACTCAAAAGTTTATTGCAAAGACAATGCTTCATAACCAACCAACTAATCTACATGTAGATTATCGATTAATTTAAAAAACAGATTCTGGAGATGTGGTCTTATGGATTTTTTTGGTGACTGATAAATTTATATAAGATTTACAAGAGGGGCGCCTGGGTGGTTCAGTCGGTTAAGCATCTGCCTTCAGCTCAGGTCATGATCCCAGGGCCCTGGGATCCAGCCCCGCAGGGCTCCCTGCAAGCGGGGAGTCTGCTTTTCTCTCTCCCTCTCCCTGCCGCTCCCCCTGCTTGTGTGCTCCTTCTCTGTCAAATAAATAAATAAAATCTTTAAAAAAAAGATGTCTTACAAGAGTATGTAAATTTAACTTAGTTACATATTTAATCTCTCTTGTGAAAAAGATAAAATTACACAAAATAGGGCCTATCCTCCAAATACGGGCCATTTTATCTAATCCAATCTTAATCTAAGCCCATATCAAAAGTTACCTTGAAATTTAGGACAAACAGCAGTACTATATACTAAAATTTAAAATATAGAATACTATATAGCATAGTAATTACCAGTGGTTTATTGGCCAAAACCCCATCTAAGCTGATTTCTTTACATACACATGCACACACATGTACACACATACGTTTAAAATCTTAAAATTCATAGTACTTACTTTTTAACTACTGCTTCCTTGATAATATAGAAAAGTATAATCTCGAAGCTATATATTGGTGATTTTAGTAAAAAACTAAAATTTGTTCTTTTTCAGCATACTACTGTATGTCTCAAACAATGGTGAAAAGTTACATCAGCTTCGTATACTCAAGTTTGGCTATGAAACTGGAACATACTCAGTGCCTGTGAGTCCGACAGCACAGAGAACTAGTGCTCACATTTAGCATGCACCAGGACAACCCAGGCGTATCAAAACAAGCTACTGGGCTCCACTCTTAGAATTCTGATTCAGTAGGTCTGAGGTGGGGTTAGAGATTTTGCATTTCTAAAAACTTCTCAAGCGATCCTGATGCTGTTGGTACTGGGACCACACCTTGGGGTCAGAGTGCCTGTGTTCAAATCCCAGCCTGTCACTTAGTATCTTTGTTCTCTGGACATAGTTTAAAAGTTTTACCCCTCAATTTTCCCATGTTTAAAAGGCAGAGAATTACCAGAAAATTAAGCAAATAATATATTTAAAGTGCCCAGCATATGGTGAGGACTCAAATGATAACTACCTATGTTGGCTGAATAAATGAATGCCATACTTAATAGTACACACTTGCAAGTGCTGGCTAAGATGGAGAAAAAACACATCACACCCTGTCTCTCCTAAGAATACAGCTATAAAATCAAAATACAATGAATGGAGCAGCTATATAAAGAATGTGAAAAATAAATCATAGCAGCCAGACTGAGGAAGAAGACCAGAATCCAAAGCATCATAGAAGCAGTGTGGGTTTACTGCCCCCGCACCGCCCCCCCACTCCTGTTGCCTAGACTGGGGGAAACCTGGAAGTGGCATCAACATAGGCAGTGTTCCAGGAAAAACCCTCTATTTCTGGCTGAGCAGGGAAAGGGATCTCCTGGCAGTAACAGCAGGGGGCCCATTCGTACCCTAAAAGTCTGAGGAAAGTCTCCTATCCCAGAAGCTGTGGTTTCAAGAGGGTGTTGCAAACCTCCCTCCCCAACCCCCCAACCTGTGCTCCCACCACTTGTCCCTGGATGTGGGTGCAAATGCAAGAAGTTAGCAGAGTGGACAAAGCTTTCTGGCTAGAGGACCAAAGAGGGGAGCCCCCAGGGAAGTAGGAAGTATAAGGGAAATTGCTTAATGCGTGGAACTCAGAAAACCAACTCCATAAGGTTGATTATGACCTCCCGGGCTCACTCCAGAGCAGAACATGGCATGGATCTCATCCTAAACACAAACCAGAACCTTTGAGAACTGAACAGAGATAGAAAGTCACCTATCTCCAACTGGCCAATGGGCAGTATGCACAGAACAGATCCAAACAGCAAATCACTGTAGGCTTTGAAAACGGAACTAACACTGAAATCACAACCCACAGAAAGCTGGCTGCAACTTGTATGCCGAACCCAAGAAGGGTGACTGCATACTAAAAAACAAAAATGAACATAGAATTTAAACGAGACCCACGGCCTTATAATACTGAAGAATGCAATCCAAAATTACGTAGGAACATCTCAACTTGCATGGGACAATAAACAGACACTGATATTGAGATGACACCAAATGTTGGAATTATCTGACAAAGACTTTAAAACATTAATATAAAAATGCTCCAAGAAGGGAGAACACTCTTGAAATGAATAAAAGTTCTCAGCAAAAAAACTGAATTTAAATAGAAATTTTAGAACTGAAAAATAGAATAACTGAAATAATTCACTGGATGGGCTTAATAAGTAAAACAGAGATGACAAAAGAAAGCCAGTGAACTTGAAGACAGACTGATAAAAAATATTTAGTCTGCACAACAAAACAAACCAAAAAAATGAACAGAGCACCAAGGACCTTTAGGATACCAAAAGGCCTAACATTAGCATCACTGGCATCCTAAAAGGAGAGTGACAGTGTAGTACAGAAAAATATTTGAGAAAATAAAGGCTGAAAACTTTACAAACTTGGTAAAAGACACAATGTATGTACACATTTGAGAAGCTCAGAGAACCTAAAGAGAATAAACCCCTGAGAAATCCATGCTTAGACACATCATAGTCAAAGTGATAAAAACTAAAAACAGTGAAAAAATTTGAAAGTAGCCAAAAAAATAAAGGGATGCATTGCTTATAGGGGAATGGCAACTTAAATGAATGTGTTCTTACAAGAGCTGAAAGGATGTTAAAATGCAGTTTGGTGCAATTAAAAAACTGACAACAAATATTTACCCTTTGATTGACAAGTTAATTACAGAATGCTTAAAATATTTCAATTCCTCGGAGTAATACAAAAAGAGATCACAATGGTATAGGTCCTCAAGGACTTAGCTGAGCAGACAATACAGACCCATGAGATAATTAGACACCACAACTGTAAATAAGAAAGTACTATATAGAACAATTAGAGATAACATCTAAATAGATGTCAAAACATTCTTTAGTAAGTCTCCCATACAAGTCAAGTGGTAATTCAGAAGAGAAAACAAATTTGGCTGATGTAGGGAGGCCCTGGAATCCAGTGAAGAGAAGAGTTTGCTGGGGCCAGAGGCCTGCCTCAGCTCTGCCATGAAAAACTCCTGGCTAAGTCCCAACTGCTCCATGGTGCCTAGTGAGCAAACATGGTACTTGACACACACACAAAGGACATTTGCTCATTCGCCTCTGATTTGGATATGGCTAAGCATGGAAGGAAACACAGGCCAGGGGCTTCTTCTAGAAGAAACTCACTCAGGATATCTGCAATTCAGGGCTACGGCAAACTCACTGCATGAATTCAATACTGCCTTTTCACAACCATGTGAAGAAAGGATGCTGACACCAAAAGAAGGAGCTGGCTGCTCTCCTGGTCTCCTCCAGAGCAGAAACTCTTATACCAAGGGTCTTACTGTCCTGGGCCCAGCTGCACTGGCACCTCACAGTCCCAGGAACCCCCTATGATACATCAGCTGTCTGGCTTAGTTTCAGTCTGGTTCCCTGGGTCTCAGTCGGCTCATCTCAAAGAGAAGGAATTGGATCAAGTCCTTTATAACATCACGATCTATGAATATAATAAATTAGAAATATGAATCATAGAGCATAAAGCTTACTAAGTTGTCAGCTATGAGTAAAAACAGCTTATTAAATCTGTTATCTGGACTTTGTTTTACGAGAAATATCAAGCTGTTTTAGAAATGCCAAATCAGAAAAGCAAACACTACGGAAGTCCTTAAAAGAATGATTCTTACCTTAGTCTCAAGATACCAAAACGGTTAGATCTCACAGTAGAACATAACCTATGCTACGTGCAAACTCATTACAGTTCTTCACTAGATTGAATTAAATTCTACCACTCAAAACAATATTCTTATAAATCAAGTAATGTTTGTACCTTTATAACACCAAGCACATCAGAGTTCCCAACAATGTCTGCAGGGAACAAGAAAAGATTACCTTTCTTAACTGCCAGGACTCAAATTCAGAAGTAGAAGAAAGCAAGTCTAGGGGCTCCTGGGTGGCATAGCGGTTAAGCGTCTGCCTTTAGCTCAGGGCGTGATCCCGGCGTTATGGGATCGAGCCCCACATCAGGCTCCTCCGCTATGAGCCTGCTTCTTCCTCTCCCACTCCCCCTGCTTGTGTTCCTTCTCTCGCTGGCTGTCTCTATCTCTGTCGAATAAATAAATAAAATCTTAAAAAAAAAAAAAAAAGAAAGCAAGTCTTAACAATTACTGAACGGCAACTAGGAGCTAGGCATTGTGCTGGTCACTTTATGTAGATTACCTTATTTAGTTCCTGCAATAATCCTATGAGGTAGCTAGTTATTACCATTCTAATGATGAGAAAATTGAGATTCAGGAGGTTAAGAAATTTGCCTAGAGCTACAGAGCCCTTGACAAAGCTTAAGCGCGGTGATCAAAGAAGAATGTACCACTGTCCCAAGTGTGTTCAGGGAAACACTCAGAGCAGCAGACCCAACTGTTCACATCTCTTTAGTAGACGTGGCCCTACTATGATGATGTGGGTGATGTGGGCCATCAAACAATCATGGCTTGATATTATTTAATGTAAATTAAGAAATTAATGTTGTTTTCCAAATGAGTCTTCAGTAAATTTGCTTAGCATGAAATCACCTCCCTGACCAAAATGAGTTTCTGGACCTACAACTGCTGAGGAACAGACATCAGACTACTCAAGTTAAGGTCATTCTCTGAGGTCTGGTATGAATAGCACCTCCCCGGAGGACGTGTCTATTTCTTTTTTTCATTAACCACAACATTCCTTTGTCTCTTCTTCTGAATATTAACTTTCTCTGCTGGATTTCTAACATGTTCTATATATAGCAAAAAATGTGAAGCTGAGTCACTACAGTGAGTTCCTGAAGAGCACTAGGTCCATATGCTCACGATGCCAGGAAGAGAAACAGCAAATATAATATTTTATTGAGAAAACTTAAGACTGTGACTTCTCTCTTTTTTTTTTTAATATTTTATTTATTTATTTGACAGAGAGAGACAGCCAGCGAGAGAGGGAACAAAAGCAGGGGGAGTGGGAGAGGAAGAAGCAGGCTCCTAGCGGAGGAGCCTGATGTGGGGCTCGATCCCAGAACGCCGGGATCATGCCGCGAGCCGAAGGCAGACGCTTAACGACTGAGCCACCCAGGCGCCCCTGTGACTTCTCTCTTAACATAAGGACATCTACATCCACAAGGAGGTAGGCAGTAACAGTAAGACAAAACTTCTTTAAAAAACAAAAAGTTCTGGGAAACAGAAAAAAGGAAAGAAAGCAAGCAATATTCAATCTCTTCAAGTGCACAAAGAAGTGCTTGATAGAAACCCATAATTTTAAACTATAAAACATGGGAGATTGTCTAAGTTTAGAAAAAAGTTTAGAATACATAATACTCATCTAATGTGAGAATAAATGTCTCTTTCACTAGATTTATACTGATAAAGCTCAAGCTACAGAATCTGCAAAAATGGAATAGAGGCATGATCAAGAGAAGAACTAAAAATCACTTAGGGGCACCTGGGTGGCTCAGTCGTTAAGCGTCTGCCTTCGGCTCACGGCGTGATCCCGGCGTTCTGGGATCGAGCCCCATATCAGGCTCCTTCGCTGGGAGCCTGCTTCTTCCTCTCCCACTCCCCCTGCTTGTGTTCCCTCTCTCGCTGGCTGTCTCTCTCTCTGTCAGATAAATAAATAAAATCTTTACCAAAAAAAAAAAAATCACTTAAATCCTTGTTCCCTCATCCTCCCAATCATTAATTCTCACACAATTTTAAAACGAAAGCAAGTTGTTTTTAGGATGATTATTAACATCACAGTACATGCTTATTGTAGAAAATGCGGAAAACATTAAATAGTGTATGAGATGACTGAAAAATAACCCATAATCTAACTACTCACAGTTAGCATATTTTATATCCTAACTTTTAAATAAAGATTTCCTTTTTAAAAAACTCAGAAGTATCACTCTACTTTTTTGTTTACTGCATTTGAACATTTTCTTATACCTTACACCCTTAAACATCCTAAAGCTCATGATTTTTATCACTTGTCAATCATTCTTAGTATACTGAAAATTTTAAAGAACATGATTGATAATGGTTTTATAGTACTTGGTCATATAGTAGCATAATCTAACCATTTCAGAGGCTTCCCATTTTTTAACATTATAAATGGCATTGTAATGAATAAGAAATATACACCTACACATACATTTATATGAATCTCTTATTTCCTTATAATAAATTCCTAAAGATGGAATTTCGGGGCAAAGGGTCTGAACAATTTTAAGGATTCTGAATATTACCAAATTACTACTGTAATAGACTGAATGTTTGTGTACCCCCAAATCCACATGTTGAAATCTAATTAATCCCTGATGTGACAGTATTTGAAAATGGGACCTTTGGGAGGTAATTAGATCATGAGGGTGGAGCCCTCATGTATGGGATTAGTGCACTTTAAAAGAAGCCAGAGGGGCGCCTGGGTGGCTCAGTTGTTAGGCATCTGCCTTCGGCTCAGGGCGTGATCCTGGCGTTCTGGGATCGAGTCCCACATCGGGCTCCTGTGCTGGAAGCCTGCTTCTTCCTCTCCCACTCCCCCTGCTTGTGTTCCCTCTCTCGCTGGCTGTTTCATTCTCTGTGAAATAAATAAATAAAATCTTAAAAAAAAAAAGAAGGCAGAGAGCTATCTAGCTCTCTTTGTACCATGTAAGGAAACAAGAAATCTGCAGTCTACAACCCTAAAAAAGGGTTCACTAGAGTGCAGCACTACCTAGGACTTCTAGCCTCCGAACTGTGAGAAATAAATTCTGTTTATAAGCCCCCTGTTGTTTATAATACCATAAGTTTATGGTATTTTGTTCTAGCAGCCTGAGCTAAGGTAGCCATTTAGAAAGTTGTATCAATTTATGCTCCTACCAAAAGCAGGAATTTGCCAACACTTGATTCTTTTAATATGACAGACCTATTAAAGCACACAACCTATGACATACTGATTCTAACCTCTGAGACTTTTTCCATAAGTTTATTTCATAAGCTTAGAGGAAAATATTTTGTAGTAAAATTTTTTTACCTGCGGGTAAGCAATTTTTCCAGCGTTGTTTTTCAAACAAATTTATCTCTGTTAATTAAATTAGTTAACTGAAATGGTATGAATTGCATAAATTCATTTAAAAATTAAGGTTATTCTTCTATGTGTATATTTGCAATAAAAGATGTCTAAAATAATGAAGATGACCATGGTAAACTCTGGGTTTTGAGATACTGAGTTCTCTTTCTTTCTTTCTATGTGATTTTAAATTTTTTATTTTTAGTTTTCAAAATTAAAAAATTTTCAAAAATATTTTCTTTTTTTAAAAATCCTTCTTCTTTCTCTCTCTCTGGTATGGCTTAAAAATTAAAATACGAGCTAACATTCTTTATAATGAAGCCATACTCTAAAAAGTATGATATATCAAAAATTATAAAGTTTTTCAAAAAAAGAAAAATTAAAATCCTACATATCTATTACAGTTATGATGGAGTAACTGGTACTGGTCTAGACCTCCTGCTGTAAATGACCATAAAACTGAGCAATATACATAAAATATTATTTGCAGATATTGGGCAGTGCAGGTCTGTCATTCCTGAGTGAAGGGAAACAAAAATTCTTGAATGCCCTGACTTTCTGCTTGTGCCACAGGAAAGGGAAACCCAAAAAGAGCACAGAGATCTCATTGAGTTGAGGAAAAAGAACTTGAAGTATGAAGCTAATAGAAGTCACTGGAATTTAAGCGTCAGAATACAAGAAAGAAGGGAGTTGTGGAGAGAAAAAGTTTCAGAAATCTGCAGAGAGATCTCCTAATTCTTTGCCTGGAAACCAACCTGCATAAGCACAAGGCAAGACTCCAATGAGACCAAAGAATAAAATCTGCAGGAAAAACAACTACAGAGTGTGAGGTGAACAACTATTTGAGCTTGCAAAGGTCTGGGAGACATTCAAATTCGGGCAGTTAGAGTGGAGAGACCTCACCGAACATCATATGCATTTGATAGATACCCCAGAAAGGCTATACCTCTGTATCAGGGCTAAGCTAGTCCTGGAATAAATAAAATGTTGAAACCAAAGATAAAAAGAAT
Source organism: Ursus americanus (assembly GCF_024610735.1). NCBI lineage: Eukaryota > Metazoa > Chordata > Mammalia > Carnivora > Ursidae > Ursus > Ursus americanus. The sequence goes on along the minus strand of NC_142133.1, from coordinate 16,027,783 downwards.
CTTTAAAGCAGCCAGAAGAGCAAAAAAAGACATATTACACCAAAAGAACAATGGTAAAAATAATCACTAAATTCTTATCAGAAAAAGTTAAGCTAGAAGATATTTAAATGATGACTTTAAAGTGCTACAAGGGGAAAAAATGCTATCGACTTAAAATTCTATATCCAACATAAATATCCTTCAAAACTGAATGCAAAAGAGAATAAAACAAGATCCAGAATTATCCTTCTACCATAAATAAGTAGAAAACTAGTCAAAATATGAAACAACTGTCCAGATAGCAGACAACAGGCCATATGGACACACAATGCTTGAAAGAAGGGAAACAAATGAGGTGAGCCCAAAGACTGTCCCAGCTTTCTGTGTGGAACTACAGCACATGCAAAGGGAACTCAAGTAGAGGCAATAGTCTCACTGAGTTGAGGTGACAGAGCTTGGAATTTGTGAAGTCTGAGAAAACTAGAATTTGTAGGGCATATTATCACAAAGGAAGAAGCTAAATATAAATGCTCCAAAAACCTGCAAAAAGGGTGTCCTTAAATTTCTGGCTAAATACCAATCTGCATATGTGTTGTATGAAAATCTATGAGGCTAAACAAAAAACAACTTCTAAAAAAATAATAAATGCTGCGGATCCCTAATCCAAACAACTCCCGTAGTTCACATGGGGGCAGGCCCATTCAGTTTCCATCAACCCAAGGTGAATAAACCCTGATGAAGACATTAGGCAATCAAGGGAGACACAAGAAGGGGCAAGATTCAGTAGTGGGCCCAAACTAGGCCTACGCTAAAAGCTATTCTAGAACTGCCAAAACCCAAACCCCAAAACCCTGAAAACAAAACTCAAAAGATCAAGCTGATCCACAAATAAATTAACTGCCTGCCAGAGCGAAACTTAATAGTCAAGAAAGAAAAAAAAAATCAAGACACTCAACATAACTTCATAAAAAATTACCAGACATAGGAAAAAATAAGAAATGGTAACTTATAATCAGGATCTAGAAGTGGCAGGGATTAGGAGAACTTTTGATATAAAGGCTTTACTTTTTATTTTTTTAAAGATTTATATATGGGGGGAAGAGAATGTGTGTGCATGAGTAGGAGGAAGGAAAGAGAGAGAATCTCAGGCAGACTCTTTATTGAGTGTGGAGCCTAATGCAGGGCTCGATCCCATGACCCAGAGACCATGACCTGAGCCAAAATCAAGAGTCGGACGTCTAACCAACTGAGCCACCCAGGTGCCCCGAGAACTATGAAGGACTTTAAAACAGTATTTAGAGGCTTAAACAAAAACATGAACATAATGAAGAAAAGATTTCAACAGAGAAATGGAAATTATTTTTTAGAAAAACAGTGGTAATTCTAGAACTATAAAAAAGTATATCTGACATAAAAAATTAACTGGATGGAAATAACAGCACATTAGACAAAGGAGACTTAAAACAAAATCTGTGTACTTGAAGACAGGGAAAAAGACTTTTCAAACTGAAGGAAAAGAAAAAAAGATTCGAAGAAAAATGGACAGAGATTCAGTGACCTGCCAAAAAAACACATGTAGGACTTAAGTCTGAAAAGAAACACTTGGGAATTTAAAATTTTGAAGAGAGATGGCTAAAAATTTCACAAATATGATGAAAACAATACACCCACAGATCTAAGAAGGTCAATAAGCCCCAAGGATAAACACAAATGAAACCACACCAAGGAGTATCATATTAAAGTTGTTGAAACCCAGTCAAAGAGAGAAAAATCTTAGGAGCAACCAAAGGCATATTACATATAGGAAAACAAATATAAGAATCACCATAGAATTCTTGTCAGAAACTATGCAACTAAAATAGTTAAAAAAAAAAAATCTTTAAAGTGCTAAAAGGAGAGGAAAAAAGCCCCGAAAACCTAGAATTCTATATCCATTAACAATAGCTTTCAAAATTGAAGGCAAAATAAGGGGGTGGGGGGAGGCTGCACTATAAGAAATGTAAAGGGAAGTTTTTAAACAAAAGGAATAGGATACCTGACACAAGCTTGGATCTATACAAATAAACATCTAAAGAAATGGTTAAAATGAAGGAAATATTAAAGACATTTTTCTCATTTTTAAGAAGATTTTATTTATTTGAGAAAGAGAGATGGAGAGAGAGAGGGTGTACATGTACAAGCGGTGGGGGGGAGAGACAGAGAGAGCCAGAGAAGCAGGCTCCCTGCTGAGGAGGGACTCCGCCAACTTGGGGCTCTATCCCAGGACCCTGGCAGACGCTTAAACAACTGAGCCACGCACGTGTCCCCATTTTTCTCATTTTTAATTGCTCTAAAAGGTAAGTGCCTAACAAAAGCAAAACCAGCAATGGGGTTTAAACCCACATAAAATCAAGATGTATGACAGAAAAAAAAAAAAAAAGCCCAAAAGATGGGAGGAAATGGGAGTATAGCATTATGATGTAAGATTTTTGCATTATACATGAAGTGGCATATTATTTGAGGGCAGACTGTTATTAAAAATAACCACCAAAAGCAGACAGAAAATCAAGGAAAAAAGAAAAAACAGTATACAATAAGATAGTACATTTTAATCCAACCCTATCAAGAAATACATTAAATGTAAATGGTCTAAACTAATGGTTGGCAAACTTTTTCTGTAAAGAACCAGAAAATATTTTAGGCTTTAAGGACTATATGGTCTCTATCCCAACTATTAAAGCTTGACATCATAGCATAAAAGCAGCCATAGATAATATGTAAGTGAATGGGCATGACTGTGTCCCAATAAAACACTCACATAAACAGTCTGCCAGCCATAGTTCTGCCAACTCACAGTCTAAACATACCAAGCTTATAACGATGTCAGATTGGATAAAAAAGCAAGACCCAACTATATGCTGTGTACCAAAAAAACACTTTAAATATAAATGACATAAATAAGTTAAAAGTAAGTGGATGGAAAAAGATATATCATGCAAACATTAATCAAAAGAATTTTTAGTTTCAGACACAGAGATTTCAGAATTTAAGAGAAATTACCAGCAATATAAAGGGTATTTCATGACGACAGAGGGGTCAATTCATCAACAAGACTTAATCCCAAATGTGCTGCAACACATGTAATAGTGCTCAGCACATGAAACAAATCTGAAGGAACAGAAAGGAGAAACAGACAAATCTAAACCCGTAGGTGAAAACTTCAACTCCTTTCTTGATAGAACAAGTAAGTAGCAAATTGGTAAAAATATAAGAAGATATACAAAGACCAACCTAACTTCACTGACTCTATGGAACACAGCACCCGATAGGAGAAGATACAGTCTTCTCAAGTACACACTGAACATTAACCAAGATACACCATATGTTGGGACATAAACCAATCAAAAAGCTTAAATGGATTGAAATTATTAAGACTATGTTCTCTGACCAAAATGGCATTAAATGAAAACACAGTAACAAAATACCTGGAAAATCCCAAATATTTGGAAATTATTTAGACAACACTTCAGAACAATCCATAGGTCAAAGAAAAAATTACAAGTAAAAAAAAAAAAAAGATTTTGAATTGAAATGATAATGAAAATTTATGGCTTTAAAAGTTGATAATTTTTTAAAATTAATTCTTAATTCAATGATCTAAACTTTTACCTTAAAAGCCAGAAAAAGTATAACAAATTAACTCAAAGTAAGGAGGAGGTAAGGAATTAATGAAAGAGCTCAACTCGAACTATAAAATAAACCACAGAGAAAACCAACAAAACCAAAAGCTGATTTTTTAAAGGACAGAGAAAATTGATAAGCCCTAGCTAGACTAATCATGAGAGGAAAGGTAAAATGGACAAATGCCTCAAGCACAAATTACTGAAACAGGAATAAAAAGAAATAGAATAGACTTACATCTCTTCATTTAAAAATTGAATCCTTAATTAAGAACCCTTCCACAACAAACAAACAAACAAACAAACAAACAAACAAACAAACACGACCCTCCAGGCCCAGATAGCTTCATTGGTGAATTCTATCAAACATTTAAGGAAGAAAATCAACTGTACCCAAACTCTTCTGTAAAACAAATGAAGAGGGGACATTGTTAGCGGGAGTATAAAATGGTAAACCCACCTTAGAAATTGTTCTGCCAGTTTCTCATAATGTTAAACGTACACACATCCTATAACCCAGCAAGTCGACTTCTAGGTAGTCACCCACATGTAAGGAATATTCATGTCACGAAAGCCTCGTATAAGAATGTTCATAGGAGCATTAGTCCTAGCAGTTAAAGACCGGAAACAACCCTTTTCCACAGTAAAAACCGATAAATTATAGTATATCCATACAACCAAATGCTACTCAGCAACTAAAAGGAACTAACTATTGTTACATGTAACATGGATGAATCTATATTTTAAACAAGAGCTTCATACAAATTTTATGCCCAGGCAAGTTTGAGAACCACTGTTACAGAAGCACACACATAATAACAAAAGGGAAAATATAAAAGATTTAGGTAGTCTATAAATTAATCAGTGCAACATACATCATAAATTGATCAGCTGTCATTTTCCATAGATGCTTAATTGCTATTTCAATTATGGTTACAATAGTCCTGTGTGTTCACATTTCTACTTAGGCCCTTTAGGGACTTCCAGTTCCAAATTATAGTCTTTGATCCTCTAACTACCCTAATTTCTCATTAATTCCAACGTAAACTATGCATTTTAGATAAGGAATTCTGTCGATCAGTTCCTTTGCTTTTTTTTCGTACAGTTTTCTCAACCCCTTAATAGTGGTATTCTTACTGTTTCCTGCACAGCCTTGACGTTCTACCTCCTTTAAAACTGAACCAAAAACTCATCTTTTCCACTAAGTGCTAAACCACCTCAGATTTTTTCCAAATTCTTTCAGCACTTGAAGATCTTGCTCCTAATAGATGGACTATTTATTTTTACTAAGTTTGGACACCTCCTCTTAATGACTCACCAACTCCGTCCCCTGGTTTAGAGAGTAGAATCTTTGGAAGAGAATTGAAAAGATTACAGTTCTCTTCGAGGTTCTTTCTCTTGCGATGTTTTTACTTTTCCCTCTTGGAATGCATTCTATTTGCCGGAGCCTTAAGCTCTATAATGCTAAAGGGTAGGAGAGAAAGAGAGGCAAAGAGATGGTTGATTAGGATGGCTCTGGACTAGGTTTTAAAGAAGGCGAAAAAAGCCTTCAGGCTTCATTATCTGTTCAGACTACCTCACCAGCCCAGGAAGCAAACGGGATTCCAAAGAGAGTTTCAGTGAGGAATAAGAAAGTGCATTTGTTACAAATTCCCACTGTTGTACTGGAAGACCAGTGTACCATGGTACACTGTTCCAAGGACTCTTAAATATTTCTGGCAGTAAATGTTTCTACATATGCTTTGTAGGGTTAGATGGTGCGGGGAGGTTGAGTTGAGGGGGGCAAAAGGTAAATATTAAAAAAATGTCTACACTCTTGGACTAAGTACCAGTACTGGCGGTTACGTTTTGTTCTGCATACATTATTATTTAGGAATTATGGTCATTACTCACTTAATTTCACAAGTTTCAACTCTAAACCTTTTGCCTTCCAAATCCTATCTATAAACCTGGCCACACTTCTGAGCTAGACCCATATTTCCAGCTGATGTTTTGGTCACGTTATTATTTATCTAAAAAGCATACTACTTACCTGAAAACCCATTATTCCCCCTCTCTCAAACTTGCACATATTATTCAACTGCCAAATCAGAAACCTTAGATTCATCCTCAGCTTCTATCACCTCCAAACACTAACTACACAGAGCCTTAAATGCATCCCTGCATGTGATCTACCAATATATTGGAGGCCAGAGAAAATGCCTCATTCACTTACCCTGCCATATGTATTACTTGGTGAATAAATATCTCCAAACTCTATTCCTCCAGACTATTCTCTTTACTACTGCTATAACCAGCTTTCTACAACAGCAAACTGTGTCACTTCCACATCTACAAAACAAAATAAAAACCCAAACTCCTTGTATGGCATATGAGACCATTAACAACTTGTTCCCATTCTACCTTGATTCTAGTCTGATTTCCTAATTTTCTTTTGTACTCTTTTGACAGATCAAATTTCATCCTTCTCCTTAAACACACTATACCCTTTCATTTTTAATAATCTAGAATAAATAGAAACTCAGTCCAGCCTGCTTTATTTTTATGGTCACCCTTATACTATTTAAAGCCATTAGCTAAACCTGTACAGAAGTAATGAGCAAACGAACCATCAGAAGATACAGTCAACTCTCAATTAGCTTACTGTCATATTCTTATTAACCTGGTCAGCGTAGACTAAATGGAAAAGTGAGTAAAATATTTCAACTGCTTGCTGAGCTTCTTCCTTACCGTAAATTAATGTTAAAAGTCTTCAGTTGCAGATTTATTATCCTCCTTTTGATTGACAGACACAAAGAGAACTATAATTCAAATTTCTTCACATCTACCCTTTTCCTTCATCTTTTACACCTCCCTTTCCCATTTCTGTTGTTTCTCCTCTTGTACTTTCCTCCCCCTGCTACTTAAGTCTTCCTAGTACCCTCTTTGTCCATCCTTTACAAGAACATCAGTATTCCTCTATAATTCTTGGGAGAGCACCTAAAATCTTATGAAGTACTTTCACATATACTTACTCACTTGATTCTTGCAACCTCATCAACAAATATCAAGGGTGTGTGTGTGTGTGTGTGTGTGTGTGTGTGTGTGTGTGGTGTTAAAAGGAAACAAAGAAACCTCATTTAGAATGGAGCCAGGAGGCCAGCAGGGGGAGCTCTCACACTCTATCACTTTTGTCAATTGCAGACCCAACACGAAGAAAAGTACCTTGCAAGTCACTACTCCTTTAGCTACTACTTTACTATCCCAGCAGGAAGGGCAACAGCCCAGCCAATGCGACTGTCACAACTCAGCCAATGAAAGCCACTATACTTCCAACTGCTAGTTTAACCCAATGAACTTTTTGTTTATAACAGCCCTCCCATTTTCCCCCTTTCCTCTGTGAGAGAGAGGTCCTCTCCTTTGTTCTCTAGACTTGCTTGTGGTTTTGCCACAGCTTGCTTGTTTGGAATTGCAATTCTCTATTTCCAGGTAAACCCATTTTTTGCTGGTAAAATAGCTAGCAGTTTCATTTCTAAGGTTAACAATATACAGCAGATGCTGCTCATCTAAGTAAAATTTAAGATACTTTCTTATATTTTAACTTGTTTGAGGAAACTGCAGTTCAAAAAAGTTATTATTCATCTAACATACTGCTATTACCTCTGCCTAGAACTCCACAATCCCTCTTCACCTGCTCATCTCTCAAGAGACATCTCAAGCCTTCCGCTACTCCCAGAGCAAGTGTATTACACCTATTTCAATGCTATCCTAATGTTTTTCACACCACTTATTTCATACCACTGGAAGAATCCAGTATCTGGACTCTTTTTTTTTTTTTTAAAGATTATATTTATTTATTTGACAGAGATAGAGACAGCCAGCGAGAGAGGGAACACAAGTAGGGGGAGTGGGAGAGGGAGAAGGAGGCTCATGGCGGAGGAGCCTGATGTGGGGCTCGATCCCATAACGCAGGGATCATGCCCTGAGCCGAAGGCAGACGCTTAACCGCTGTGCCATCCACACGCCCCCAGTATCTGGACTCTTAACTCTAGTGTTGTTTTTACCAAACAAGATTTTTCTTATTGACTGTTACCTTATTAATGCCCATTAATGATCCAACATTTTATAGTGAAGAGGAGAAACATTATATGGATGGCCTGTGCTATTTTCCAATCTCTAGGGTAAAACTGTACACCAAAAGATCCCTTACCTTTCCTTAAAAATCAGGAATTTAAGGAATAGCTCCAAATCCTCTCAAAATATATAGATATGATCTCTCCTGGTAATGGCATCCAAAGCTGCCACAACAAAGAAGAAAAACGGCATTTCATAAACCCTAAATTAAATCATTATAAGTTTTAAAAGATGCCTGTTAATGTCTTGGGAAACATTTAGGATTAACAATCAAAAGATGGGGGCCTTAGTCCCTACTCCATCACATATTGGGTAACTTGGGAAAGTCGCTTAACCTCCCTGAGTCAAATTTCCATTTTTGAGAAAGTTGGACAATGCCACTTACCTTTCAGAATTGTTCAGAGAATTCAATGAAAAAAAAAATGACTGCAAATCACTTAGCCTAGAACACAATAAAGTAAAAAAAAAAAAAAAAAAGAAAGAAAAAGGTAATCTCTTTTATAATTATTTCCATGTACATCATTTTTGTCTTCAGAACTATGCCCAAGAACCCTCAACACATTCCAGGACTCTGTGGCCCAGGAACGACTACAATAAATGCCCTCGAAGAAGCTATCTCCATGACTTCTGGATCCCCTTCCTGGGTCACAACTCAGGTCCTGTAAATATAATTTGGAGTGTCTTCTCCTAAATGCATTATCTTGTTCTCTGCCACACGGAAACTCATCAAAAGATGCTCCTGTAGCTTCTCCTTGTTGGCCTGGCTGTCAACTACCTGGAACAGCACACAGAGTCAGCTGCAAATCTGGCAACTTTCACTGCCAGTCTGTCTTTTAAATCATTTATAAAAAAAGAAAAAAAAAAAGGTTAAGTAAAATTGGTCCCAGCACTGATCACCTGAAGGGTAATTAGGCTGGACTATTTTCTCATGTTAATAACCAAAGTCAAAGACTAAGTAATTAGATAAATAAGCTCCCCTTTGGCTATCTGAATATTTTAACCCCTTCCCCCCAATAGATTTTATTTAATGTTTTAGTAAGTTTATTCTTCAGCTTTGGAATATTTCACCTGTTTTCCTTATACAAAGACACACTAATCTGCAGAACCCAGGGTCTACATTAGGGCTAAACTCCTACAAAATCCTGGTTTTCCTCCAAATTTCTCTCTTTCCGACCTCAAATTCTTAACTCCCCTTCCTCTGACTACCCACTATATATGAAGGCTTGAAGTTCAGTTCCCAAATCATTCCTGTGCCATCATTCTACCTTTCATGTTCCATTTTAAGTACATATACATTATTTAAGTAAGCTTCTATCCTTTTTAATTGCTTGAAATACAGTATATCAATACTTGATTACCACCTCGAACTGTAGAATCTTGCCCGGAAGAGAAAGACTGGATATTATTCCTGGTATAGGAGTCGTCAAATAAAATAAAGAAGTCGTATTTGCAGACAATCCCAGAACAATAAGCCTATTTCAAAAATATTTTTTTTCAAAATTATCTCCCTCACTGTTTATTATTAGCTTCGATAGATTATTGTATGACATCTCATCAAAGCAAAGGTAAATCTAATTTTGGTGTTAAACATCACATAAGCAAAAGGCTTAGAGAAACTGTGGAAATATATTCTTACTCTACTGTACTTGGCAATAAGTGTCATTACGATTATGGTCTCTCTCAAGTTATTCCTTAGGATTTTTCACCTAAAGGCAGGTAACTAATTCTCAATTAAACTACTCAGATGTAAATTTACCCAACATTAACATGAATCAACATTCCAACCCGTTACCCTTCAAGATTACTTCTGCTCTAACCAGATTCAAAAGCCCTCTCTCTATTACCCCCTAAAAAGTAAGACAGTTGGCTAACTCAGAAAAAGAATTTATTGAGTAAGGAAAATGATTCGTATTTTCCTTTGGGCATTCTCTAACATCTACATTGAAGCTAAGAAAGTAGTTTTCATGGTCCATACCTACTCAGTCCTTGTAACCATTAATTTTCAATATGAATAACTGGCAATTCACAATGTCATAATTATTTTTAAACCTATTAAAAAACTGCAACTTAATGAAAAATTGAGCAATAATTGGTTATATTTTATTATAACATGGTATTTCTAAAGACTCTTGAAACCATACTTAAATATTTTATTCGCATAATTAGATTATGTAATGATTGAAAGAAAAGATCTGCATGTCTAAGTTCTACAAAATTCTTATAAGCATTTCATGATTCCAAAAATGACCAATTTTAAATTGTAATAGTTTCGTAATCTTTGTTATAATAGTTAATCAAAAGAAGAATAAGAGTTGGTCACTCTCAAACATTAAAATTCTGTATCAGTGAAAGAAAAATATGATCCTGAAAGCTTCTGATAGCTCCGTGTAATGCTTACTTCAGATTAAAGGGATGATCCATGTATTTATCACCTGAAGTACCTACAAAGAGAATGCCTGCCTGAGATCTAAAACAAAATAGCACGAATCTATAACTAACATAAAAATGCTTTTGAGCTACACTTGTTTCTGATTTTACTTTCTAACCTGTAAAACAGACTCAATTCAATGAAACTCTAAAAATAAGGGTAATTAAAAATATGTGATACACATTTTTTAAATCATTGAAATTAATGTTTAAAAAGAGCATAAAAAATTACAGTTGTATGACAGTAAGAAGTTACATGTTGTGACAGTAGGTAAAGGTGCATGAGAACCAAAGTTAAGGCAGAAGAGCTATTATAAAAGCAACAGAAGAAACTGATAAGGCAGAACCAAAGAACACGTAGGAAAAGTCCACCACTGTTATTTAAAAAACATCTGCTAAACCACATGTTCATACACTAATTAGACCTGGGTTACAGCAAAGTAAAAAGAACAAAATGTTACAAAATTGGAATTACACAAATTTTATCAATAAACCCTAACAGTATAATGAATGCAGTCATCAAAACAATCACTTAATAAAAAACAAGGTTCAAGGATTTTCTCATGGCTTCACCAACAGAAAGGGATTGTAATGAATAACATCTTACAAATTCCTGATTTCCTCACCTAAGCTTACCCAGTAAGCCTTTGGAACTCACTGCATTTTCACTCGAATACCTGCAAATCAATTACTGACATTTTGATTCTAGAATAATGTCATTGCAACAAGGGTCTCCAGATGACATTCATAAAAACAGATGCACTCACTCTAACTTGATATGCACACCTAATTGAAGGCCCAAGATGAACAGAGAAAGCAGAAAACAAACATGAGGGCATCATCTGCACTAAGAGCCTTGTAATAAGACAGGCTATTATGTGATCATGTATTTATGTAGGAATTTGTTGTAGCCTCAAAGTGACTTCATTAATAGCAAAGAAACAAATGGACACACAAGTGTCTGTACACAACTAATGAGCCATAGAGAATAGGGTCCAATATCTGTTGCACATTTACTGTGTGCTAAGGAAAGAAACACTTTGAATCCTCACCACTCTCCTATGAGATAGGTACTTTTATCACCCTCACTCTACAGATGAGGAAACCTAAGTACACAGTAGTTAAATCACTTGCCAGACATCATAATGTTATTAAGTGGCTGAGATATGAAGTCAGTCGTTCTGTTACAACTATGATAGAAATTATGTTTTCATAATTATCATGTAATTCTACTACTGCTTATTTTTAAAGGTTCCAAACCCATTTTAACATAACAAAACTCACACACTTACTGAGAATAATAATTTTCATATAATTTACTTTGAAAATACAGAAGCCTTTGGATTCTGAAGGTCTTGTAAGCAATTAATTTTTAGCATAAAAATGACAGAACACTAGCCTGCTTTAAGCTCATCTAATATTTTAATCTAGATGGCATGACAGTTTGTCTCTTTCCAATGACAGAGAAATATCAGCACTTTCACTAACAATGAAGTATATTGTTTAAAACTTTTCAATAAAAGCTCATCCAGTTTTGCATCATTTCATGTATAAACGTAGTCAACTCAAACTTCCCAATCCTTAGAAGAGAACATCACCACAAATACTCCAAAAACCATTTATAATTGGCACTGCAACCCTTTAGAAATAAACAACGTGAACGTGATAATGTAGAAAAACCCTGGACTAGAGTCCAGAGACCTGCCCACCGATCCTGGCTCTGTCACTAACTAGCAATTTAGTCCCTTCCACTGCTCTGGTGCTCGGTTTCCTGATGCAAAATAATCATCTCCATGGCCTACTCTCCCAGCTCTAACACAAATGTGACTCTTGGACATACATCTTTTTTCCAAGCTTTCCATTCTCATTCTATTTAGTTATTATCATTACTTTGCAGGCATTAAACATTATTTTTCCTCGGTTCTACAAAAGGAGAAAACAGCCCATTCTTAACTAAGGTGATAAGGGAAAGCCTTCAGGACCACTAGTTTACCATAGATGAGTCTCAAGGCGAATAATGTAGAAGCTATTATAATGCTAAAAGGTGTTAGGTTTCAATATTTTAGGCTACTGTTTTGTGTGCCAGTACATTCTCCCTAAGGACAAATAGTAAAATTCAAGGACAATAGGGAGGAAAAAAATGTAATTATCCATCAGTTACTGAAAAACTAGAAAGGTGCCAAATGAAAATATTAGTACTTTTTTGCAGAACATTTTTCTCTGATGAATTACATTACAGGGCAACATATCCTCTACAAATTTTCTCAAATATGGTTAAGTACGCCCTTAAAAAAAAAAAAAGGCTTCCCTTTTTTAAATTGTGAGGAATTAGTAAGGTAACAGATATATGATTAAGAAAATATTTAAAAGATGAAAAGATCTTGCTGTGCAATTCTTAGCTTCCTCTTCTCAGTGACATGAAGAACCTTAAAGGGGTGCCAGAGGTAGAATTTGTGGACTGCAACAGCCTGACCCCGGTATGCATTTCTGAGTTCCTAACCCATTCTCAAAAGTTATGCAAATACAAGATTATTAAAATTAAACTAAGCATCTGACATTAACATTCAACTGTTAGAAAGCTCAACTACTTTCTAGAGCTGCTACCTTACCAGCATCTTCCCAATACGAGACTTAAAGTTGATCTTGTAAAGAAACAATTAAAAGCAAGGGAAAGAAAGCATGCGAATTACCTAATAATCTTGTAAAACAAAAGTAAGTAGCAAATTCTAATACCAGTCAGTCCACTCTAAATGTTAAATCAGGAAGAAGTAAGACAGCCGCAGCTATAGATTGAGAGAACTGAAGAAAGGCTGGCTATTTAGCAGATGTAGAGGCGGCTACAAGAATTTCAAGGTACAGTTAGGAGCATTTCCAGCAAAACTAGTAACTGGTAAAACACCATCAAACATGTACATACATTTTAAAATAAAGGATAACTGACAAGTTCCAGCAGCAAGCCTCGTCTTGGTTGGAATGCCAAAATAAAATGTCAAAAATCACATCGAGAATCCAATCCCCCAGTCTTTCAAAGTTCGGAACCAAACCGACATGAGTACTTAAACTGCTTCTTAGCATCCTTCTTTGAATGCAACTCCCTCTCCAGAAAGTCAGTTCGTTTGGCTACTTGAATGCCCAAATCCCAGCACCAAAGAATTCTAGGAGTCCAAGTAGTTACAGAAGGGTCTTCCAGCGGACGCCTGCGCATCCCTTTCCACCTCGGGTTAAACCTCCGGAGGTGCCCCGGTCACTTCCCCATCCAAGCTCCCCGGTTCTCACATCTCCCTGTAGACCGCTTCTTGTCGACCTTGAAGACCCCCGGATCAAGCTTCAGAGCCCAAGTGACTTAGCCGGTTGGCCCCTTCCCCGCAGCGCGCGTTAACTGTCCCCACGGTCTCCGGTGGCCTCCCTCCGACCCCTATCACGAACGCCCTCCTACTGGCTCTGAACGACCCCCTTCCCTTTAGGAGACCCCCTTCCCTTTAGGAGCCCCACGTCCCTCCAACCAGAAAAATAATTCCTCAGAAATGCACTGACAGCCTACTAAGCGCAAGCCCCCACTACGCGCAGAGCAGTCTGCACAGGGCTCGCGGCCCGGACTCGCCGACCCCCGCCCGCCGTCTCCTCCCGGCCGGAGGGCCGGCGCTGCCTCTGCCCGGGGTGTGGAGGCGACGGCCGGAGGCGGAGTGCGCCGGGCGCGGGCACCGGAGGACCGGCAGGCGGCCGCTAACGGCTGTGCGGGGGCCCGGGAACGGGCGCTGGCTGGGCCGGGCGCGGGCCGCGGGGACACTCACCGGTCGGGGCGCGCGGGGCGGCCTCATCCAGGGGCACCTGCGGCCAGGCGGACGGGCCCGGACGGCGCAGTCACCGAGAGGGCGAGTCCGCCCGCTCGCCCGCCGGTCCCGTCCCGTCCCCTCCGACTGCCCGATCGAGCGCAGTCTCGTTTCCTCTGGACGGAGCCCGGGGACCCCAGCTCTGCCGGATGCCCCCGCCAGGCCCCCACCCCCTTCCCCGGCCGCCTCCCCCCTTCACCCTTTCCCCTCCCCCCTCCCCCCAACCCCCACCGGAATGGAAAATACCTCCCGGGGCGGGGGGCGGCGGGGGCACGCCTCTCTGAAGGGCAGCCTACCGTGACCAATAGCAGGCGGGGCTCTGGAGGGGCGGGATTCTTAGCGGCCAATCCGGAGGCGTGTAGGTGAAGGCCGAAGTAGGGAGGCAGGGAGTGAGAGGGGGGCGGCCGGGGAGTCAGGGAGGTCCGGCCGCTCGGGTGCGCGCTGTGCGCGGCTGCCATTTTGGAGTCGGGCAGCTGAGACGGCGGCCGGGTCCGGCCCGGGGGAAAGGGAGGAGCCAGTCAGGTAGGAAAGAGGCTGTCACGTGGGATGGAGGGGCGGGGTAAAACGGGCTGTAGCCGGAGGGGAGGGGTCGGAGGCGGCTAGTCACGGGGGCTGCGGGGCGTCACGTGGTGGGAGAAGGGCCAGCAGTGGGCTTGGGGGCGGAAGGTCAACTTGAGGTGGGAGAAGGAAGATAGCTTTGTCCCTGGTTTCAACTCTTCCAGGGAAAAGGAAAGGAAAAATGATGAATGGAGGGTGTGAGTGCCGGGTCGGAAAATGTGAATGAGTCTCCCTAGCTCCTTCCAGCATGGAGCCACCCAGTCACTAAATTCCAAGATGCACGGGAAACTGGGCACTGCTGTCACAAACATGACTCACAGATCTGTTGGAGGGGTGATTGTCCTCCACTTTCTGCCTGCACTTTATGTGGAAGGGCCCCCGCCCTAGAAATGGCTGAGAGGGTAGAAGCATAGTTGAGGCATTGTGACGCCAGCAGGACTCTTTACATCTCGCGTTTTAGAAACTGTGTCGTCATTCACAAATTTCCTGGCCACTTCTGTGTTGGACATACCATTCTCGTGTTCCAACGCCTCCAAACTAAACAAAAACAAAACAAAACAAAAACAACTTGCCCGTAAGCCCCTGCCTAGTGCTCATCTTTATTTCAATTCAGGCTAAATTATATTCCCTTTTAACTGAAAGTGCTCCTCTTAAGGCTACCGGTGACATCCATGTGACCAAGTTCAAGGGTCACTTTTTAGTTCTTATTTGATCTCTAGTGCAGTAAACTCTATGGACTACATCCCTCTTTAAGCTTTTTCTCCTCCCCAGGGCACTCCTCACCCCAGTTTCCCTGAGACTAGAAACAATGAGATTGTTAATCTTAATAAATCTGTTATCTATTGGCTCATAAAGAGAGTTCCAAGGACTGATACCCAGTCTTCTCCTCAGTAGGTACATAGTCATTCTGCACACTAGGTGATCTAACCACTTTGGTGGCTTAGGGTACCTTTAATGAGGTTCAGATCTGCATATGTAAGTGGTTTTGGACATCTCCATTTGAACCTCATTATAACCTATCCAAATCAGAACTCAAATAGCTCAAAAGGCTGCAAAACTTGCTCTTTCTCCTCTGCTCCTTATCTTCTTTGATAATATCACCATCCACTCACCCAAATCCAGAACCAGGAACCTGGGTCTAATCCTCCATGCTTCTCCTTCACTGCTGTAAATACCACCCTTACCCTTTCTAACTTTGTCATGTTGTTTATATTTACTAGGTGCCCTTTCCTCTCCATTTCTACATCCACTGCCTCACCTGGGTCACTTATTCATTAAGTCATTGAACACTTTATTATGTTCCAGGCATTGTTTGAGAGCTCAGAATATACTGGTGAACCAAAGTGACAAGGTTCCTGAATGCAGTGAGATAAACAGTGTATGGGCAAACTAATAAATGAACAAGATAATTTAGGAGGTAATAAGTGCTCTGAAGCCAAAACAAAAAACAAAAACAAAAACAAAACAGGGAAACCTGTAAAAACCTTCTAAATTGTTGCCTATCTCTTCACCTCAAGTCCTCCCCACTCTCACCCCATATCTTCTCATTCTTCTTTTTATTCTTGAAGAGGGAATGCCCTGAGCCTTTCACCTGGACTCTTAATTTCATTCCCTTTCATCTGCCATGACTTCCCTCTATATTACGGCTGCCTGAATATGCATCCCTCAACTAGAAGATAAGCTACTTTGAGGGCAGGGATCGTGCCTTACACGTCTTTGTGCCTCCACAGTGCCTTGGCTCAGAATAGGTACTCACAAAATGAGTGTTAAATGGTGAATTCCCTGACACCTGAATCGGGCTGCCACAAAAGCATCTCCAGCGCAATCAGAATGGGAAGGTCAGTGAACTTAGCTACTAGAGTGTAGTGATAGTAGTACCTCACAGCAGGGCTGGGGTTATGAATGAGGTCACTCCCTTAGGTCCCTTTCAGGCCTGGGCTTCCACGATGCTGTGCCCGGTGAGTGGCAGTATTTGCTTCATAAACACTATTTTATTTGACAGTGCCAAGTGCATGTAGGCAGTTTAAAAGTACTCTTTGTTTCTGATGACGAGCTTTAAACCCAGAGCATTCTGGGTAAATTGCCAGGATAGGCCCTGCAGGAGAAGGTTGCAGTTGCCACTTCACTTTGTATTTCCAGGCCCTTGGGTATTGCACCCCAACAGGGAGCGAGATATTGCCAGTTCTGTCATAGTCATTGTAATTAAATCCAAGTTCTGGCAAAGGGCAGTGCGTAATTATGAAGTATTATTATGGTTTTTATCATTATTAGGCACCCAGCTGCCCAGCCCAGGAAACCACAGTAGTAAAACACTGAGAAGCCAAGCTCCTCTCCCAGCTGGCAAGAATCAAGACCAGGTGTATTGGCACATAGTCTTGCAGCTCCACTCATCAAGATGAGACCTTCTGTCCCCTCTTTTTGGCAAGATAAAAATTTAAATGAATGGAAAGAGGAAATGTGAAGAAGGACCTTTGCCACCACCTCTGAATCAAATTCCTTTCTTCCCATCTCACCAGAATGGTCTCATCTATGATTTATTGTGTAAATCTTTTTCAACTTTATCTTTGACCTGTCAGCTTCCTAAACATCATTCCCCAAGGTCTACTGAGGATGTATTAGTTAGGGTGGGATATAGAGAGCAGAAAACTTTTACTGTCAAGAAATTTATGATATGGACTAACTAATTCAGAAAGTATAGTCAGACCTGACAAGACATCTGCCTTTTATTGAGCACCTATTCAACACCATACTCAGTACTTTCACATATGCTATCTGACTTAATTCCTACCACCTCACAAAGTGGATTTTATTATCCTCATTTTCTTCAAGGTCTCAAGACTTGGTAGATAACAGAACTGAGATTCCAACATAAATATACAGATTTGGTGGTTGTATGCTCATGATGGATGTGTCCACACTGGCAGATGAATGTAGGTGTCAGACTTCACCTCTTTCTACTGAATTAAAAATGGGTATTTTGTACAAAGTAGATTTTAAGCTGAGCACTGAAAGGACAATTCAGAAGTGATGCTGAGAGAATGGTGCCAAATGAGGAAGCCAAATTGGCTATAAGCCTAAAACCAATCAATAAGGACAGATTTCTTGTTCAGCAATGTCATATTATATTCTTCAAGTACCTTTATTGTCTCAGCTACTCCAATGCAGAAGTCACCCCAGGTGGTACAGGGTGGGCTGATGATGGAGGAGGGTGATTTAGGGAGGGAATATGGTTTTGAATGGAGAACTCCCAAATGGCCCGTAAACTGGCACATCTAGCACTGGCTTCTGAAACAGCCAAAACCATGGCAGCTTTCCCTGCTGCCAGTCACTTGTTTTTAACTGATATGTGTAGAACAATTTTCCATTCTCTTCTTTTTTTCTAAAACAATTGATTAACAATTTTTTAAAAATATTTATTTATTTGAGAGAGAGAGAGCACGAGGTGGGGACAGAGGCAGAAGGAGAGGGAGAAGCAGACAAAGCAGACTCCCCACTTAGTAGGGAGCCCAATGCTGGGCTCAGTCACAGGACCCTAAGATCATGACCTGAGCCGAAGGCAGATGCTTAACTGGCTGAGCCACCCAGGCGCCTCTGATGAACAATTTTAAAGACAATTTGTTTAGAACTTACTACGTTGTACAAGGCAGTTCGCTTTTATTTTTAGTGGTTTTTTTAAGGGATTTAAGATTCAACAAAATGCACTCATTTTAAGTGTACAGTCTGATCTGTTTTGAGACATGTATGCCCTCGTAACCACTAACATAATTGTGAAATAGAAATTTCCGTCACCCCGAAAAAAGTTCCTTTGTGCCCCTTTTGCATAGGAATTTTAATACAAATTTATTTTAATGACTCCAAAATTTAGATCTCCAGTCAACCTTGCTTTCAAAGTCTGGGCCCATATTTTCAGCTACCTGCTTGACATACCCACCTGGGTGCTGCAAACAGACACCTCAAACCAAGCATGACTGAAAGGTGAAGCAGACGGTGCTTTATCTTTGCTACAAGAAAACCCCTGCCTCCAATTCCCTTCTGAAATCACGTTTCTGTATTCTTCAATTTGGTTGAGATAATCATCATCTACCAAGTCATATAAGCTAGAAATTTTTAAAAATAATCTTTGCTTCTCCCTCTCTTACACCTCCCCAGAAGTGAGTCTTCCTCACACAAACATTTTTAAATGAGCCCTTTGCATTTCCAGTATCCTCATTCAGACACTTACCTTGCTTGCACGATCACCAAAAAAACAAAACCAAAAAAAAGCTCCTAACTTGTTTCTTCATGCTCCAATTCATCCACCAATCTGCCACTTTAATTTTCTTTTGAAAACCCAGATCTGACTCTTTCAATCCTTTGCTTTCAGAGACTGCCCAACTGCTTAAAAATGGCACTGAAAATCTTTCATGGTATGGCCCAACCTCCCCATCTGGACTCCTCTGCTCCCTGCCATGTAGAGCAGACTATCCATTTTCATCCCTCTGTGCTTTTCATCAGATATCGATCTGAAATGTGCCTCCTACTTCACCTGAAAACTCTTCCTGCCGTTTCACAGCCCCATTTGTAAGACTTTTCTTCATGAAGCCTTCCCAGCCCTCTCCAGATACACAGTCTCTCTCCGCTACGCTCTGCTCTCTCTGCCCATACCATGTTGCACATACAGTTATCACACTGAATAGACATAGTGGTGAAATGGAACAGGAGAGCTGAGTCAGAAGATCTGAGTCTAACTTAAAAATCTCATTCATCGCTTGCTGTGTTAGCCAAAGCAAATGACATAACTTCTCTGAGCCTCAGTTCTTTAATCTATGAGATGGTACTAACAATAGCTATAATACTACCCTACCTCATAGGACTCTTGTGGTGATCGAACAAGTAATTATAAATGTGAACACAGTCCGCAGTATACAGATATTAGATGTTATAATTACAAAGCTGTATCTTCTGATAGATTTTGAGCTTCTTGAGTGCAAAACCAACATCTGGCCATCCACCGGACACAGTGCCTGGGCCTACTCCTTGCCTAGATTGGTTTATGACAGAAGTTATCATTTTTGGTAGGATCATCTTCTCTCAATTAACTCTCTTAATACTATTTTCTATTATGTTTCTTCAAAAGCCAATCATGACATCCTCACTTCTTTTTATAATTGCTTATTGCCTTTTCAATTAAATAGCTACATTAAAATGTCTCTAAGGAAATACTATATATAAGGAAATAAATACTCTATCCATGATTAATTTTAAGCACCTTCATTTATTTGACAAAACCTTTTTAGAGCCATTATGTGCCCAGCCCTGTTCTAAGCCCTGGCCATACAGTGGCAAACAAGAAACTTCACAGAACTTACGTTATTGTGGGGGCAGTAAGCACAAAGCAGCAAGTAAAAATGTTCATCTATACAGTTAAAGGTGCTACAAATAGAGCAACATGGAGGGCGGGGCGGATGTAACTGGAGTGGTCAGGGGCAGCCTCTCAGAAAGCGCTGTAGAGCGTCAGTGATGACGCGAGGCAAGCACACAAGAAGGCGGGGTAGCCTTGTGGGCAGAAGGAAGATCACAGACGGAGACCCCGAGACAGGAGCAGACCGAGTGGATACAAAGAACTGAAAGGTGGTCTGTGTGGAGTGGAGGAAGTGAAGGGCAGTGGTATGAGGCTAAGTCAAAGAAGCAGACAGGGGCAGATCTTGTAGGGCTTGGAAGGTCAGGTAAAAAGTTCGATGTTTATTCTAATTGTAATAGGAAACCACTGAAGGGTTTTAAGCAGGAGTGTGATATAATTTGATTTGGGTTCTTTTTTTTTTTTTTAAGATTTTATTTATCTGTGAGAGAGAGAGAGAGAGAGGGAGAAAGCACCCAAGCAGAGGGAGTAGCGGGCAGAGGGAGAAGCAGGCACCCTGCCTAGCAAGGAGCCCCATGTGGGACTCAGTCCCAGGACCCTGGGATCATGACCTGAGCTGAAAGCAGACACTTAACCGACTGAGCCACCCAGGTGTCCCTGATTTGGTTTTTAAAAGATCATTCTAACTGCATACGGAGAATATATTCTGGGGGCAGTAGGAGAGCAGATTAGAAGGTAAGACTGGTTGTTTTGGGCAAGACCAGAGATGTTGGTGGTCTGAATTAGGGTGGTGCCAAGGACGGTAAAGAGTAGTAGGTTTGGAATGTGTTTGGCAGTAGGACTAACAGGGACTGACTGATAGATTTAATGACAGTGAGGGAAAGACATTAAAGAGGGCTCAGGATTATGGTCTAAGCCATTACGTGGATAAAAGTTCAGTTTACTGAGTTCACACAGTACCTGTGAAGGCTTTGTGCTAGGCTCTGAGAATACGAAGGTCATTGAATATGACTGAGTCTTTGAGTCCTTGGCCTCAAAAGCTCACAGTCAAGTGGGCAGGACTGCCTCCTACCCTGGTGACTTCTGTAGGAGGTTTTTGTTTTTTGGGTTTTTTTTAAAAATTAATTAATTTATTTATTTAGAGAGTGAGGGGGTGGTGGTGGGAAGGGAGAGGGAAAATCTCAAGCAGACCCCACGCTGAGCGCAAAGCCCAATGCGGGGCTCCATCTCAGGACCCTGAGATCATGACCTGAGCAGAAATCAAGAGTTGGACACTTAACCAACTGAGCCAGCCAGGCGCCCCTGCTGTAGGAGGTTTTAAGCACAATTACAGAGCTACGTATGGGTTATGAGAGCATCAAGAAGGATTCCCTAGCCCAGTCTAGCCAAACAAACCAGGAGTCTTGCCTTCTTAGGAAGATAACTAGGAGACTTTCTCAACACCTGTGAAATGGGTGCAGTAATCCACACTCTAGTTTAACTTAACTCTTTATAAATAAAGTATAATAGCTGCCAGCAGCATCTTCCAGGGTCTCTGATTTGTTACTTCTTTTGAGAGGAAAGGGTCACCTGGGTAGCTCAGTCGGATAAGCGTCTGCCTTCTTCTCAGGTCATGATCCCAGGGTCCTGGGATCGATTCCCACATCCCTTTCCCTCTGCCACCGCTCCCCTTTCTTGTGCACTCTCTGTCTGTCAAATAAAAAAAATCTTTCAAAAAAAATAAGAGGAGAGGAAAGAAAGCTATGGAGAAAGAGTCAGGATGGACACAGAGGCGAGGTGCTCAGCTAATACAAATGGAAGTCAGTAAGGTCTGGGCTTCCGCTGCAGCCCTCTGCTCAAAACCTACCAACAGTGTGCCCTTGGTTGAGGATGGATTCAGGGTGTTTTGTTTTGATTCACTTTAACTGCAGCTGCAACTTTTATGAAATTACCATATGACTCCTGAATGACTTCTCTCAAGCTTTGTTTCTTTTTGATATTTATTTAATAACTTCTGTTTGATCAGCTGATATATTCACATTTCAAAAATCCAAATAAGAAAGGATATAATAAAAAGTCTTATCTTTTCCTGCTCCTTCACCCAGTTCTCTACCTCACCCACCCAGATAAGTAGAGATAATTATACTGATTTTTTTCTATGTATCCTTCTAGTGTTTCTTCACACAGATACGAGCAGTTCTTATATTTCTTCTCTTCCCGCTTCTTACACAAGAGGTGGCCTACTTTATCCCCTGATCTGGATCTTGTTTTTCCCTCTAACAATGTAGATCTTTCCTATCAGTACTAGGAGAGCTTCCTTATTCTTTTAAACAGCTGATAGCGTTACACTGCAGGATCTGCCATAGTTCATTTAACTATTCCTCTATTGATGAATCCTTGGGCTGTGTCCAGTGTTTGCTACTTATTACAAACAATCCTATAGTGTATAACCCAACACATATGTCTACAGGTATAGCCTTAGGATAAATCCTCGGGAGTCTTACAAATACTTTAATAAAATCTTCTAAGAGAATGTTCTGAGATAGTGTGACTAGGTTTCCAAATTAGAACCTCGGCTTTCCAGGCATTAACTTTCACATTGCATCAAGAGTAGTTCTTCATTTTTCAGCCTGTCCATTATGCCTTTATATTTTTTCCAATAAGGAATTTAAAAAATATTTAATCTGCCTCTCCTGCAACCAACCAGAGTTGGCATGCTGTTTTAAAAAAGAAGAAAAAATAGACTAAAATGCAGTGGAAGCATGTTCCAGTTAGTGAATTGCAAGCTCTAGAAAATACTCGGTTTTTCTTCACTCAACACATACAAGCATCTCTAGAGTGAAGTCTCAGATAGGGATGATGGGTTAGAAGGTGAGGACTGTAGGGTGTACCCTACAGGGTGTACAGCCAGCTCTTAGTGCTACCCCAGCCTCAGGGCCAAATACTCCTTGGCCATTTTCCTTAGCATCTCTTTTCATTTCTCTCAGTAAGTCTTCATTTTCCCATAGTTGCTTCTGGAAAGCAGGTTTATAGTTTTGGTGAAACAGGTAGGCTTTGGTAAATGTGCTTTAGAACTAGGCCATGTAAAGTAAGTATGCTATTTTTATACTAGCCCCCTCCAAAGACTTTTTCTTTTTTATTAGATTCCAGGTATATGAGACCAGGATGGAAAAATTCTAGGGTATTTAATTTACATGAGATTGTTGGGAGAACATTTACAGATGCAGAAATATGCACAAGTGATGTGGCAGTGAGAGCTGCCATTTAAAAAAACACACATCTGTATCTATATCTATCTATATCTGAAGAAGCTAGCCCAGCCATATTACTGTCATTATCAGAAAATAAAATTATCTTTCCACATAGTACTTCTCTTTAGTTTGGCTCCATGTAGGAGAGGTGTTTTGTTTTGTTTTATTTTGGTTTTTTATAATTATAGCATGAGAGAAAGTGTTAAAAATAAACCATGAAGTTGACAAGGTACAGCAAATAGCCATTCAGAAAGCTTTTCTTAAAACCGGGGATGTACTGTATGGTGACTAACATAATATAATAAAAAATCATTATTAAAAAAAAAAAAGAAAGCTTTTCTTAGCTCTAAAGCTCTCTTCCTCGGGAACGACAAAAACTACAAATTGTAGAACTGTCTAATCTCTGTAAAGAGTGTCTAGTCCCAGCTCTAGCTGAAATTATCTTACATTTTTTATTAATTTTTTAAAATTAAAAAAATTATTTATTTATTTGACAGAGAGACGGAGAACACAAGCAGAGGGGGCAGCAGGTAGAGGGAGAGGGAGAAGGAGCCCAATGCAGGGCTCGATCCCAGAACCCCAAGATCATGACCAGAGCCAAAGCCAAAGGCAGATGCTTAACCGATTGAGCCACCCAGGTGCCCCTAGCCTACATTTTTTTAATTGTCTCACATAAAGATTCTACAGTCTTTCTTTGGCCATTACTTTTTTTTTTTCTTCCCCTAAGCTGGTAAGACTTGGACTCTCTCTTTAGGATATAGCCAGAATTATTCCTCCCTCCCCTTCCTTCCCCTCCTTCCCCTCCCTCTCTCCCTTCCCCTCCTCCTTCTTCGCACATTTATTCTTCCATAAGAGAGTTAGAACAATTGTCAATTTTTAAAAACTTCTCTTTGGATTTTGGTTGGCACTGGGCTTTCTAGGTAGACAATTGTATCATCTGTAAGTAATTGTAAATCTTATTCATATTTTTGTTCTTTTTGTATCAGCAGAATTCCTTTTTAAGTGAAAAATAATACTTGCTGAAATTATTTGTTCATCCAATCCCTGAGTATCTGTGGAGAACATCCATTTTGCTGACCATACTCTCATTTCGTTCTGGGAACTATGGTCTTCCCTTACTGTCAGTCCCTGGACTTGGGGAAAAGACTGATGTCTACACCCCCCTGCTTCAGGGGTGAAATGTATGACCTTAGTCTAGGTCATCTAGTATATCCTATTCCTCTGGCCACAGTAATCCATTCTAGACCTACTAGAAAGTTGGTTCTGAATTTGAACCTAGAGGCAAGTACTCAGTGGAGTGTCTCGCATCCATATTGGGTACGTGAAGACAGACGTTGCCTAAGAATGGAGCCAATATTGAAGATGCTGAATTTAGAAATGAAGAGACAGAGATCAAGTCCTAGGTCACCCTGTTTAAGCCCTAGATCAAACTTCACCTGAACCAGATCGTCTAAATAATTCAGTTACATGAACCAATAAATTTACCTTTTTAATTAAGTTAGTTTGGATTACATTTTTCATCTTTGGCATGCAAAAGACTTTTAGTTGATGCAATATCCTCTAACAAAATTAGGCAAATTAAACTCATGTTGTTCCCATGGTTTGACAAATTACATGATTTCCCCAGCTAATTCCCAGACTCCTCTCTTCTTGCACTTGGAGTGACTCTACCGTTGCAGCACACCCGTCTAAATACCAAGCCAGAGTCCTCCTCCCCTTCCCCCAAGGACTCCTCCAGTTCTGTGCTTAAACCCAGCCCACTGGTGAAGTTAAAGAAGGAAGGGAACAGATGGCAACCTGATTCATGTTGCTCTTACAGGGAATTAAGCTAATTTATTTTGGGGGTCAGTTCCCGTTCAGTTTCAGCAGTGAATGAAAGTTGTTTGAATCCATTTCTGGTTCAGGTCTGTAATCATCTGCAGTAATCCAAAGTTCTTCACAAGGGAAAATTATTTGGGGGGGGGGTTAATGTTTGTTCCAGTTTGAAAAAACTATATAACGTGGAATCAAGTTGCACCTGTCTTATTAGGCCTTCTGTGCTAAAAGAGGTAGCATATGGGCAGGACAGGGAGGCGATTAATAGTATACTTAATACTAAAATAATCAGCCTAGATGGCCTCCATAATAAGCAGTGTTATAAAATCTACTCCTTGGATTTGCTTTTAATATTTCCAGCCCACATCAGAGCACACTTTGAAATATCATATCACATAGTATTGACCAAATTATTAAAATACAGGTTGAAACATTTTTTGAAAACTTTGCTTCCTTTAGAGGAACACATATTTTATAGGTGAAACATTTATGGTCTCTGTTTGAAAATTATTTCTAATTAGTGTGACATTATGTCAGTATCTTAAGGTGCTAAAACTTAGCAGTTTTCTGGAAAAATGTATTGAGGATCTAGGCTCAGCATAGGGAATGTTGTCAGTGGTATTGTAATAGCATTGTGTGGTGACAGGTGATAGCTACACTTGTGGGGAGCATAGCATAATGTATAGACTTGTTAAATCACTGTGTTGCACCCCTGAAACTAATGTAACATTGTGTGTCAACTATACTTCAATTTAAAAAAATGTAGGCTCAGAACATTCACAGGACCATTTTTACATTGCTTCAGGTCATCTAACGCATATATTCTGATAGGAAGCATTGTTTGTTTCATTGCTTCCATTATAAATACATATATATTTATAGGTAATAAATACAAATTAATAAGTAAAATTTCAAGACACAAAATGCTCAGCTTGTTCCAAACTATTTTTTGTTGGTGGGTTGTATGCAAACAGAAAGAATGACAGATGCCATCCATATACTTTATGAAAACACCGCTTGCTTATGCATGTTTAAGGAGGACGTTGGATTTGACAAGGTGCAAAGAGATGTCTTACAGATGGTATACATGAGGCCCATCAGGATAGGTCTTCCCGAACTAATGGAGCTGTAAAAGCAGTTGTCATGTGCACGTCTGTCACACCTGTTCTACAGAGAAATTCCCACTTGTAAATATGGTCTTCAAAATCAGAGCCCAAGGCTGGCTGAGCTTAGCTTAGTTTTCCATTAGTTTGACAGAGACTATGACCACCAAAATGGATTCCATACCTTTTTATGACTCTTCTAAGACTTTTACATTTTCCCTGGCATTGTGTTATTTAAAGTTAAAGATTAAAATTCTCCTACTTGGTCCTTGAAGAAATAACCGTAATTTATCTTATAACATTAAATTCATTGGCAATGTGCTTTGGAGGGAATAAATTTGTGTTCTGCAAAAGGGCTTGGATATACAGAATTTCAATGCCTCAAATGATGTAATTTTCTATAATATTTAGCCTGCCATTTTTAGTTTGGTGTTTGTATAATAGGAGATTTCGAAGAAAAAGCTAAAGAGAGGCTAATTTGCTTGGTAGTGCTTCTGTTCTTTTGTTCTTTTAGAATCTAAAATTAACCAACATCTGCAGTGTCAACAAGGACTCCATATGGCATTCAAGTTTGTACTTTTCCTAAATAATGCATTTGAGGCAATATAATCTGAGAGGAGTTCTGAGGTGATAATGAGTAGAATGCCTCATATTGCATAGCACTTCATAGTTGCAAAATGATTTAACAACTAGGACCTTGTTTGATCCTCACAACAGTGTTAAGAGGTAAGAGGTTCAGGTATTTCTTATTCTTGTTGAACAGATGAGAAGATGGAGGCCCAAAGTATTGAAGAGAAATGGCCATTGTCACAAACCTGGTGAGTAGCAGCATGAGAAGGAAACTCAAGCCATCTGGTATCTGATCGCCCTTTCTACCATATTACTAGGATCAAGTTGTTGACAACCCATTGTTAAAACAGCATGTTTTCAAAATAATAGATCTCACAACAACTCTGTAGGAAAAAAATATAAAAATTACTAGAAACTAAATAACAAACGTGCGTTTGGTTTTCTAGAGTTTAATGGATTTCATTTGTTCAATTAAGTTAACAGATGATTTCCACAGAAGTTTCTCTATTTAACTCTTGTGATTTCCTATTTTACCTACAAAAAAAAAAAAGAATTCCCACTAAAATGCTTTTTCTCCTTGTGAAATTATACCTCATAAATCTTTGTCATATCTAGAAAGTCTAAAAACTGTTCCTATAAGAGATGTTACAACTGAGAGTGTTTTCTTCACAGTGATACATTATCATTTAAGTCTACCTGAGTTTTGAAGCATTTCATTTCAATTCAAACTTCTGTGAATTTCTGCAGCACAGCAATCATTTAGGATTTCTGGGATAAGAAAAAAAAGTAGGTTGACGTTAAAGAATGTATTAGAAACATAGCTTGTGACTGAGATACAGGCATAAATTTAGAAGGAACCCATTTTTGAAAGCATAAATAATGTTATTGCCAATCTATACTTTATAGAAATTTCTAGCTATGTAATATTACCATTTCTACTTTAAAATGCAGAGAAATTCGATTGCTTCCATTTCTTGAAAGTTTGAGGCTTAAAAATGATGAATGCTGGCATTCTTGAAGAGGAACACTGTGAGTTTGTAATATCGAAAAGGTACTGGCGTTCTCTTACATTGACAGGCAGATATATTTCCAACAAGTGGAGACACAGGACTGTACTGGCATAAGGAGCAGCCAGCAAGAATTTTAATCAGGATTTGGCTCAGTCTATGCTAGTTCTGACTTCACGAAAGTGCATCTTGAGGAAGCACCTTCTACCAAGCGGAAAGCTGGCAAGATGCAGCATTAGAGGTTGCTGACACCAAAGCAACCAGAGCTCACTCAAAACTTAAAATGTTGTTTCCCCATTAGTTGCTTGGATATGTCTCAAAGAACTACACACAGAAAAGCAAGATTTAAACTTGATATTAGCCAAAACATTCTTGTGACTCTAATCTCCTACCTACTCGATGTCCAGGATTAGTGGAAATACACCAAACATTCTTGAAAAGGTCATCTAACCGAAGTAGAAGAATGTTATCTTTCCATGCATGAGCATACTTGGACATGCGAGCCATGACAAAGAGATACGGGGAGAAAAGGACAAGAGGAACACTATGGAATGTATTTTGCTGGAAACAAGTAATGGGGAGGAATTAGGGGGAGTTGGGGAATTTGGGTAGGAAAGCCTTAGAGAAGGGCGGGTTAAGTCATTGGAGTTGGTAATAACTCCATCTGGCGAGCTGTGGGAATCTGAAGGGAGGGGGCCAAGGGTGCTAGAAGACTGTACTCATGATGGTAGCATTCAGAGTTAATCTGACAATGGAGAGACAGCAGTGCAGAGGCTTGGAGAAGGCCACAGCGTGAGGAAGCGAGGTGCCCAAGGGACCATGAGAACCCCAGCTGCAGTTCTTTTTGCTTATTCAATCAGATCCAGTTTTCTTCCCCCTTCCCATCTCCACACCTCTGCCCACCCCTGGCCACCCCACCCCTGCTGCAAGAAAAGTCTGTGTTGACTGGCCCAAGTTTGTTTCACTGAGTCCTTCTTCACCCAGTGAATGATTTGTGGAGCCTGGGGCTGGTAATCATTACTTAGCAGTGACTTCAGCATGAATCAATCAGTACTGGAATGATCTAACTTTGTTCCCACTCAAGCCCACTCACAACCACGACCTTTTTGTGCTACAGCGAAGTAACATGGTCCCTTGGCTATCTTGCTGCTGATTAATGGACTGTTGGAAGGGTCAGT
Organism: Ursus americanus; assembly: GCF_024610735.1. NCBI lineage: Eukaryota > Metazoa > Chordata > Mammalia > Carnivora > Ursidae > Ursus > Ursus americanus. The sequence goes on along the minus strand of NC_142133.1, from coordinate 15,998,976 downwards.
ACAACTCCCACAATAGTCTAGTGCTTTTCTGCCAGATTGGCTTTAAAAAAAAAAAAAAGGCAATTGTTCATGTCAAACCACGTTAGCCAATACCTGTATTGTCTGTCTGAATTATAAAGCACAACAGTACATCTCGTTCTCTGCAGCTCATTCTTAGAAGAAAGAATATGAGAAAGTATTAGACCATGCTTGTATCATCCGAGATAGCTGGACAGTCATGAACACTCCTGCACTGCCCATTGGAACAGGTCCTTTGCACACTGATATAGTCATGATTACTCTCAAAATTAGATGCAATACCACTGTCTCATCCCCTCCTTGCCTAGATGCAGCTGAACAGTGACTCTCAGAGGAGGTGGGAGGACATGGCCTTGCCAGCTGATGCTGAGGATCCAAGACTTAATTACATAAAAATAACTCGTTAACCAGCCCCTCCCAAATCACCCACTCCACGTAAATCATCGCCACAGGAGAAATCGGGTTCCCCAAGGTCACCCTAAGAGTGTCTGTGGACTTTGACTTCCTCCCTCCACAAACACCCTTAGAATGGCCTTTTGAGGCCTTTGTGCTCCTGGGAAGCTGATTTCTCCTGTGTGAAAATATCGAGAGCCAGGAAAAATGGAACACTACATGATTTATCCCCGAATCCCTCATCCTGCTGGATGTGCCCCAGGGTGAGTTATTCTTGCTGTCACAAATAATTCAGCCCTGAGTGGATCAACATGTTTAAAAGAAGTTTCCAAATATGTCTAAAACTCTAGGTGCAGAAACACAAGTGCCAATTAACAAGGGCAATTTCGAATAGAAGAGAGGTTGGAAATTAGAAAAACAAAGAGGCACGGGACATAGCAGAAGAAGCCAGCTCTGGCGGTAACTGGTCCTACGCCCTCAGTCATTATGCCCATGTGTCAGGTTCCTCAACTCCAAAATAGACACTAAGATGAAAGGAATTTGGTGAGAGAAACTTTTGAGAAATGTCAATTTATGTTCTCTCTCTGTATTTTTCCCTTTCCCTCTCCCATTATGTCTGGCTTATGTGTCTTTACTTCAGGAGAGACTTGGGGGTTGGACTTCCAAGCTTTCGTTCCAGATAAACCCACGAGGAGAGGAGAGTTTGAGGTAACTTGTATTTTCCAGACTAAAGAGATCTGTTCTCCCAGAAGCAGTAAGGATGTCATTCTGCTTCTTGGCAGTACCCTTGCTATGTTTGACTTGGGAAGGTGCATCTTTGCTAAGAGCATTTCTAGAAATGCACTTTGGGACTTACTCATGTGGAGTAATGACGGCAAGGGCCTCCAGAGGTCCTGGTGCCTCTTGAGATGCTTGGTCTCTGCCAGAGCCCTCAGCGAGTGTGTAACAGATACTTCACACCTACCCGAGGTGGATTTCCTGTCCGCCCTACAGCACAGGGGCTCCAAGTTTAAATAGAATTACATACTCTAAAGACTTTAAGGAATCATCAGTGGTAAGATGGCCATTAGTTTAATTTGTGTCTCTTTATCATTTATTAAAACGAAGCCTAAACAAGTCTTACACACCGTAGGAAATGCACTTTCTTGGGGCTGAATTCCCTGAGGGTTTACTTTTGCCAGCCCTCCTTATTGCCTTTCCTGCACCTGCCCTTGCTGGCCTCCGTGTTTTCTCATTTAGGATGTTTGACTGAGAAAGGCTGGTGGCACCTTGAAAAACATCATGTGCCTTCTCCCAAATCCCTGCATATTTTCTTTAAAGTTGGAAAGGAGTGTCTTTCATCCCTAAGTATACATATCTGTTGTCTGTGTTGCCCTGAGAAGCAACTCCAAGTAATACCACATAGCTAGAGGACCAAGTCTTTGGTCAGCTTCTCTGGGGAACATGTGCCTTCTTGAAGTTGTTAATAAAACAAACAAAACAAGTAAAAATTTAAAGATCTTTTATGCAATTGTCTTTGTTGTTACTGCTGCTGTTGGGTGAAGAGTACGTTTATTGCTTCAGGGCTGTGCCATATTTAGAAGGGGGCAAAATATCAGTGCAAGTGAAAACCTTCCAGGAAAGGCTGCCAGCTTTTGGGATCTCTGAAAGCACTTATGGGACATAATCTCATGTGTGTTTGTCTTGGTAGCAGATGTAAATTGCCATGTTCTTCTAAGGCCATTTTTCTGCTATGGCTTGCTTTTCTCTTTAAATATTTTTGGAGGAAAAGTAATGTATTTTCTGTTTGTTTTGTGGTGGTGGTGGTGATGATGATGATGATGATTTGTAGTTTAGAGAGTCTATATTCTTTTTTTTTTTAATGATTTTTTATTATATTATGTTAGTCACCATACAGTACATCCCCGGTTTCCGATGTAAGGCTCGATGATTCATTAGTTGTGTATAACACCCAGTGCACCATGCAATACGTGCCCTCCTTACTACCCATCACCGGTCTATCCCATTCCCCCACCCCCCTCCCCTCTGAAGTCCTCAGTTTGTTTCTCATAGTCCATAGTCTAGAGAGTCTGTATTCTTGATTCAGTCAAAATGGTCTTTGAGTCACTTCATATTTCACTCCAAATAGTCTTTCTCAGAACTTGGAAAACAAAGTAAACTGGTACCCCAAATGTTCCCTTCCCTTTTATCTTTATAAATCCTCTGATATAACCAAAGAATTACCATTCTAGGGGCTGAGGGAGGAAGCCTCCCTCTAATTTAAAGCCTCTTAAATCCAGATTACCTATGCCATTCTAAGAACTAAGTATTTTGAAAATTCTAGAAACAATAATGCAAACATTCTTCTCCCAATAGAAACTACTAAAAGTAGTCATATGGTCTATCTCTTACAGTTGAATTTTTTTCCTTCCATCTTAATTGAATGAGAAATAAAAGGAAGTCATGCGCAAGCTTTCAGAACAATGACTATAATATAAGAAATGTAGTTCCAGCCAAAACAGAAAAGAAAAGGATGTTGAAATATGGGAGCAAAATGAGGTCTTACTTAAGTAGATTCTTATGTTTCAACCAAAAGCTGGAAGAATTAACAAAAGCTCTAAAGAAGGGTAGAGGAATGCAGACAGTGGAGAAAAGCAGAGAAGTGCAGAAAATAATTAATAAGTGTATAAAGGAATAAATCGGAGTCTGGGATGATTCTTTACTAAAATACTTGCAAATTGCAGTTTTCAAATAAAATATGATATTGAAAAAATTCATTTCCAGAAAAGGTGACAAAATTGATGTGTAAAAAAAGCCTATTTTGAGCTAAGAGCCTTCAGAGACAAGGTCAGCTCACCGGAGAAGAGTTGAAACAAAGCAAAGCAGCACAGAGAAGTGCATTTACTAAAAACTATCATGGCTTTCCTCTGTCCACCCTGTGTGACAGACAGTGTTCTCAAAGGCAAATGTCTTGGCTTTATGTGGTCTACTTCCAAAGGGAGATGGGGTTTAGTCAACTGTATTAGTTACTTATTGCTGTGTAACAAATATCCCAAAACTTAGAGCTCAGAACGACAATTGTTATCTCGCAGTTTCTTTCTGTCAGGAATCCAGGAGTAGCTTAGCTGGGTTCTCCTGCTAAGGGCCTCTGTCTCTTACAAGACTGCAATCAAGGTCTCTGCCAGAGGGGCTGAGGATCCATCTCCCAGCTCACTCAGCGCTGTTAGTCGAGGACATCAGTTCCTCACTGTGTGTTGGCCAGAGACTCTCAGTTTAGTGCCCTGTGCTACGTGACCCTCTCTATGGCTCCCAATGCAGCTGGCTTCTCTCACAGCCAGTGTGCGAGAGAACGCCAAGAGAATGTGCAAGGAAGATGGTAGTCAGTCTTTTGTAATCTAGTCTCAGAACTGACTTTTGGAGTATCTTATTTATTAGAATCAAGTCACTAAGCCCAGCTCACACTCAAGGGGAGAGGAATACCAGGAAGCAGTATCATTGGGAGCCAGCTTAAGAGCTGTCAACCACTTCAACTTATTTTATTCTTCCCTTAATTTTATAGCATGGAAATAAGAGGCTGTCATTTTATAGTGTGGAAATAAGACCAAAAATACATTCTTTGGAGAAAAGTGCTCCAGAAATCTATATGTCCATGGTCTCTTTTATTCATCAGTGAGTGGCTTTATTTGTTTATATCATCTATATGGCAATGAGTAGCCCAAATCATCTTAGCCAATAGGCAAACTATTTGAATAAGTGAAGGAAATATTCATTTACATTGGGATGTAAGCTCTATGAGGGCAGGGATTTTATCTGTCTTGTTCTCTATTGTATCTCCAGCGCATATCATAGGGCTTACCATATAGTTTTCAACAAATAGTTGCTGAATGAACGGCTTCAACTATATTTACTGCAGATCTGTTATGATATGTCAGGCACTTGACTTTACTTCTTTAGAAACTGAGCATCAGAAATACTTGCATTTGTACTCAAGAGTAGAAAGAAGAGATTTTTATCACTTTGGATTTCCAAAAGCAGCCCCAGTCAGTGACCATCTTTGTTCACAATTCAGAGAGTCTACTGAAAGAAAGGCCCACTCCATTTTCTCATAAAGGGAGGATGTGGCATTTTCTCCATTAACACATCTTACTTGTGACCTATCACTCATTATTTGAGATGACTATAAAGGACCAATATTAAAAAAACTTAAACTAGGTTTTAAAAAAATCATGAAAATAAAATATGCACATACTTTAAAAATATATAAAAGCATATAAAATGACAAATTCTTACCCTTTGATTCCATCCCTAGCCCCACCTCAACTTCAAAGGTAAGGAGTTTAACTATTTCTTAAATGTTATTACAAGTATTTTCAACACATATACACTGTGTGTATGTGTGTGCATATAAATATGAGATCATCATGATCATTCTACACCTTGCCTTTTTTTCACTTAGTGATATGTCTGGGAGCCTATATAGACCTATTTTAATTTTTTTTCTTGGCTGCATAATATTCCACTGTAGAGATGTGCCATAATTTATTCAATGAGTCCCTACCTAATAGATACTCATTTCCACCACCACCCAAACTTTTTACCTACTAGAATCAGCGCTGCAATGGACACATCTATACATATATCTTTGCATAGTTCGGTGAGTTTATCTTAAAGACAAACTCCTAACAGTGGAATTGCTAAGCCAAAGGATATGTGCATTTAAAATATTTTTAAAAGATTTTAGAGATTTTAAAAAAGCCTCTTTTTATTATAAAAGAAAACACAAATACAGAAAACCAAACCAGTTATAGAGCTTAATGGATTGTTATAAGACAAGTACCCTTTTAACCATCACCCAGGTCAAGAAACAGACTGTCACCCAGTCAGGAGCCCTCCAAGTGGTCTGTGATCACAACTGCCTTTTTCTCTGAAACTAATCTTAGTACTGACTTCTATAGAAATCACTTTCTTCTATTTTTTTTTTTATGGCTTTACTACCAAGTGGCATCCATAAACACGATACTTTAGTTTTGCCTACTTAAAAAAAAAATCCTGATCTGTCTTTTATACCTCTTTAAATTTACAGTTTTCCCCTCCAAACTTTTCTTTTCCATGCAATTTCTGTATTGAACAAAGCATTTGACCAGTGGAGTTTCCTACAGTCTGAATGTTGCCAACTATGTACTCTTGATGGAGTTTAGCATGTTCCCCTGTCCTCCAATTTCCTGCAAACTGATGGCTGGATTTGGAGGCTTGATGAGACTCAGGTTTGATTCCTTTGGCAAGATGACGAGTGGTACATCAGGAGCTATATAATGGCTAGTTGTCTCTCTTTGTGACTTTAGCAGTTACTGATGTTCAGTGCTTAGATCCATTCATTTATTGTGGGCTACAGAATATTCTAATTATGTTCTTTTCCCCTCATTAGTTGGAGTATTTATGGAAGACATTTCCTCTCTTTTATTATTTGCTTAAACCTAGTGGTACAATTCAGATAGGAAAAGCAAAGTAAATGCTTAGTTCTTTCCCTTTACTTACCAGTTTCCAAGATAGTGAATGTTCTCTACCATTACCCTACAAAGGTGACTTTATTTTAGTTGTCATGAATTCATGTATTCATACATATATTCAGCTCATCTTATGGGTTTCAAGTCATTGCAATCATTATCTTTACTGCAGCTCAATTTTTTCCATCTTTGGCCGGTGAGAGCCTCTTCCATTGGTACCTGAATCCTTTTGACATGGCCCTAGTGGTCTTTGATAGCTTCCTTGCTGTCTGATATGATAAGATACTCTAGCCTCATTCTGTATGTTTATTGCTCCAGATTTGGAATCTGCAGTTTCTCCAACAAGCCCTGGTTTTTTGTTTTTTGTTTTTGTTTTTAAAGCAGGAAATGGTTTTTCAAAAGCATGGTCTAGGCACAAATTGTGTTCATCATTACTGTGTTGGTCCCAGTTTCTAAGATTTTTCAGTGGACAGAGCTAGGAAATAGCTGTATGGTTCTTAGTTGTTGTTGTTTAAGATTTATTTATTTCAGAGTTGGGGGAGGTGCAGAGGGAGAGAGACTCTCAAGCAGACTCCCTGCTCAGTGCAGAGCCCAACGTGGGGCTTGATCCCACAATCCTGAGATCATGGCCTGAGCCAAAATTAAAAGTCAAGACACTCAACCTACTGAGCCACCTACGCACCCAAATAGCTGTATGTTTTTAAAGATAAAATACTTCATGAGCTCATTTAGATAATTCCAATTTGAATTTAGTACCATAGGTTTTTATGAATATAAGAGGCTCAGAACAATAGTACTAGTACTACCAACACCAATATGATTGCTAAAAGTTACATTTAAAAAAATATGCCAGTCTTTTTGTTTGTTTGTTTGTTTGTTTGTTTGTTTATTTATTTATTTATTTATTTATTTATTTATTTTAAGTAAGCTCTACTCCCAACGTGGGGCTTAAACTCAGGACCCTGAGATCAAGAGCTGCTCCACTGGCTGAGCCAGCCAGGAGTCCCCAAAGTTACATTTTTTCATTCGCTCTTCGCTTTTGCCTCTATTGTATATCTACCTTGTCAGAGTATATAGTCATTGCATACAATACTCACTCCCCTTTACCCCTCACTTAATAGTGATTCTTCAAGTAGCTATGTATTTAACACTCACTACTACTCTTGGTATTGATGCATCTCCAGTCAGTCTGGGGCTTGTTTTCTAGTAGATACACAGGAAGTGTTCACAGGAGCAAGATCTCCTGGGTTCTTACATGGCCATAACACTTTATGTCCTTTGTACCTGAAAGTCAGTTTTTCTAGATATAAAATCATCAGCTCACATTTAATTTTGAATCTTAAATATATTACTCCATTTTCTTTGGACATAGTATTGTTGGAACATCTGATTTTAACCTAATTTTTTTCCCTTGTAAGTCATTGTCTTTGAAAAACTATATGTCCAAAGAGCTTTTTCTCTTTAAAATTCAGTAACTTTATTAGAATATGTCTTGGTTCATCATTCTGAATCAATATGCTCACGTACACTGTATACCTTTTCTATATGTAGGTCTACATATTTTTTTTCTTTTTTCATTTCAGGAAAGTTTCTTGAATATTTCAAAAGAAATATTTGTTCTTTGGGTCTCTTCTGCAGAGACTCCCATTATTGTATGTTGGGTCTTCTTTGCCTACTGTCAATATTGGTCACTTTCTCTTGAACCTTTTTCTTTCTTTCTTCATTTCATACGGATTTTAAAGATTTTCCCCTCATTTTTAGCTTAAACTCATTTTAAGGTAATATTTGTTGTATTTATTTGCTATTGTGTTCATTGTAATTTCATTTTTACTTCTTTTTTTTAATTTCAAGTTTTTATTTAAATTCTAGTTAGTTAACATATAGTGTAATATTAGTTTCCAGAATAGAATTTAGTGATTCATCACTTACATATAACACCCAGTGCTCATCATAAGTGCCATCCTTAATGCCCATCACCCATCTAGCTGATCCCCTACCCACTTCCCCTCCAGCAACCCTCAGTTTGTTCTCTGTAGTTAAGAGTCTCTTATGGTTTGCCTCACTCTTTTTTTTTCCTTTCACCTATATTCATCTGTTTTGTTTCCTAAATTCCACATGTAAGTGACATCATATGGTATTTGTCTTTTTCTGACCTTTTTTGCTAAGCATTATATATTCTAGCTCCATCTATGTCTTTGCAAATGGCAAGATTTCATTATTTTTGATGGCTGAGAAATATTCCACTATATATGTATGTATATATATATATATATATATATATATATATATATATATATATATACACCAGTTCTTTATCCACTCATCAGTCAATGAACATTTGGTTTCTTTCCATAATTCAGCAATTGTTGATAATGCTGTTGTAAACATTGGGGTACATGTGCCCCTTCCAATCAGTATTTTTTGGATAAATACCTAGTAGTGCAATTGCTGGGTTGTAAGGTAGTTCTATTTTTAACTTTCTGAGGAACCTCCATACTGTTTCCCAGAGTGGCTGCACCAGTTTGCATTCCCACCAACAGTGTAAGAGGGTTCCCCTTTCTCTGCATCCTCACCAGCATTTCTTGTTTCTTGTGTTGTTAATTTTAGCCATTCCGACAGGTGTGAGGTGGTATCTTCATTGTAGTTTTGATTTGTATTTCGCTGATGATGAGTGACGTTGAACATCTTTTCATGTATGTTAGTCATCTATATGTCTTCTTTGGAAAAATGCCTATTCATATCTTCTGCCCATTTCTTAACTGGATTATTTGGTTTTTTTGGGTGTTGAGTTTCCTAAGTTCTTTATTGATTTTGGATACTACCCCTTTATCAGATATGTCATTTGCAAATGTCTTCTCCCATTCCATAGGTTGCCTTTTCATTTTGTTGATTGTTTCCTTCACTGTGTTTTTTATCTTGATTAAGTCCCAATAGTTCACTTTTGCTTTTGTTTCCCTTGCCTCCAGAGACTTGTCTAGTAAGAAGTTTCTATGGCCAATGTCAAAGAGGTTGCTGCCTGTGTTCTCCTCTAGAATTTTGATGGTTTCCTGTCTTACATTTAAGTCTTTCATCCATTTTGAATTTATTTTTGTGTATGGTGTAAGAAAGTGGTCCAGTTTCATTCTTCTGCATGTTGCTGTCCAGTTTTCCCAACAGCGTTTGTTGAAGAGACTGTCTTTTTTCCATTGGATATTCTTTCCTGTTTTGTCAAAGATTAGTTGACCATATAGTTGTGCGTCCATCTCTGGATTTTCTCTTCTGTTCCATTGATCTATGTGTCTGTTTTTGTGCCAGTACCATCCCGTCTTGATGACTATGGCTTTATAATAATACTTGAAGTCTGAAATCATGATGCCTCCAGCTTTTCTTTTCTTTTTCAAGATTGCTTTGGCTATTCGGTGTCTCTTGTGGTTCCACACCGATTTTAGGATTGTTTGTTCTAGTTCTGTGAAAAGTACTGGTGTTTTTTTGATAGGGGTTGAATTAAATGTGTGGATTGCTTTGGGTAGTACAGATATTTTAACAATATTTGTTCTTCCATGAGCATGGAATGTTTTTCCATTACTTTGTGTCCTCTTCAATTTCTTTCACAAGTGTTTTATAGTTTTCAGAGTATAGATCTTTTACCTCTTTGGCTAAGTTTATTCCTAGGTATCTTATGGCTTTTGGTGCAATTGTAAATGGGAGAGAGGATTGAACTCATTTTTACTTCTGAAATAAATTTTTCTTTTATTTCTAATTCTCTTCTGAGTTCTGTTTCCTCACTTCTGATTTTTTTCCTAATTTTGATTTATGTTATCCCTTCCTATATAACTTTCCCAATGTCTTTAACTTCATTTTGAAATGGTAGGTTACTGTTTGGATCCTGTTTAAGAACTTGCCTTTCTGAAGTGATTTTATTGTCTGTAGGAATATCATTTTGCCCCTTCATTTATTTTTTCTAATAATGTTTTTATGAAATTTGAACCTCATCCTTTTCTGTTGTTCATTTCTATGTAAAATTAGATTTCCTGAACTTTTAGAAAGAGGCATGGTTTTGTTAAAGGCATGACTGAGAATCAGGAAAACTGACTTCATGGAGGTCCTTCTAGTTTTTGTGAAGTGTTCAAAAAGAAGGTGGCTGGCTGTGTTCTTCTCCCCATTTTTATCTGAAATTTCTCTTCCTTTGTCTCTCTTGTCCTAATCCAGCTCAATTTGGTTCTGCTCCCACAAGTTCCTCCTCAGTACGGGCCCTCTTGGAAAGATGCCCTGGCTGGTCAGTCTAAAGGGTTCATAGGGTTGACACAACTTCAACCCCTTCAGTCCTTCTTACTGCGAGCTCCATGCAGTCACCCACTATGAAGCACAAAATTCTAGATTTAGCGGTTTTTATCAGATTGACCTACCATGTTTTCCAGTGATACCTGTTGGTTATTCTTGAGCTTCCCTGCTCTCAGAGCTTCTGGATACACAGTGCCTTCCCTTTGCTTCTTCTTACATAGGTGCTGATAATTTGCAGGTCTTGTGACTATCCCCTTCTGCTTATGTTTTGAAATTCATGGGGATACTTTGTCACCTAGCTTTCCTATGAATATTTTCAAAGGGTTTTGTTTTTGCTGTCTAGTTATTCTGTTTTTGTGAAGGGACCTGGGGACATTCAAAGCTATGCTGCTACCTGTTTAATCTTCCCCAAATTCTCACCCCACTCTAAAATTTGGTAGGTATTACCAAATTACTTGAAGGATGATGTACGTTCTGTGAACATTTGCTTTAAATTGATAAGCTTCCAGGGCCCCCGGGTGGCTCAGTTGGTTAAGCATCTGCCTTCGGCTCAGGTCATGACCCTAGGGTCCTGGGATCAAGCCCCACATCAGGCTCCCTGCTCAGTGGGGGTCTGCTACTCCCCCTCCTTCTGCTGCTCCCCCTGCTTGTGCTCTCTCTTTCTCTCTCTCAAATAATTAATTAAATAAATAAAATCTTTAAAAAAATTAATAAGCTTCCTATTTCTAAGCAGCAAAAAAGAAAACAATGAACATTCTGGGAGGCTATACATCCTAAGCATCTTCATTCTGAACCATATGTCTGCAAATAGGTATCAAAGAGCTTTGTAAATAAGAGCTGGAGGGATCTTAAATTCTGTAAATTTACAGAACCTGTATGGACTGCTCTGAGTTGATCAGTGCCCCTGGAGGACGTACTGCCCTTCAGAGGCCCAGTCAGGAGGGGGGTTCATATGCCGTAGCATCCTCAGAGTGGAAAATGAAGATCTTTGCAGGGTCAAGCTGAATATAAATATGTTGGAGGAATTCATTTGGGCTTCTCTCAAGCCACAGGTCACATGTCTGTGTTTTTTCAGGACTCTTCAAAAATTAAGTCAGCTGGGAAGGACAGTTGGTTTTTATTATATTCTTCTATTCCAACAGTCTTCTCATTAACAACAGGCAGCTTCTGACAGGGACTTTTAGTTATGTTCTAAAAAAACTAGCTTTTTTGGACCTCATATTTAGTTTATGTCTATACTGTAAAAATGAGTCCAAGGCCTCTAAAATTAGCAGCTGGCATGGTACTGTCTAGTCAGCTAGTGCAGATATTTAAGGTAGAAAAAGAAAACATTCTGCATTTGACTTATCTTTCCAGACTGATGTGTGGATGAGTTCCTAGCCATTGACTAATTCCATATTTTAGAATATTAGACTTGGCAATCTTCTTCCTTGTGCTTGAGTCAACATTTGTGCCTGTGAATTTTGTGTTCACTCCCAATTTAGTGAAATATGAGACCACCTGCTTAGTGGCCTGATCATGTAAGGGCAAAGATCCCACCTATATCTCCATGCAGCCCAACTGGCATTGAACCTGTCACTAGAAAACTCAAGATGAAAACCCAGTAGAGGCTTTCTCTGGTGATTTTCAAGGCCAGTTATGGTTCTCTAAACTAGACAGAAAGTATTTAGAGTTGACAAGAGTTCAGTGAAAGATTGAAGAAACCCTGGAGCACCTGTACTACTGATTTTCATCTGCTTTTTTATTAAAGCTTTTCCTGAGTGCATGGGTACAATGCTGCCTTTTTTGAAGATCCACTAAAGAAACACTTAAAAACATTAGTTTCTAGAACTAATTAATTTTTTTAAATGTATGCTGCTGTCATATTTGTATTCATTCTACAGAATACTAGACCACAGGCTATCTAGATGGTCCCAAAGGGAATATTACCTCCTAAAAACTTGAAACCCATACAGTCTATCTATTTCTCATCAGTCCACCACATGATTTCCATTCATCCATCAAAAACATTCACAGCGTTAACTAAACTTCCACCAGACCACTGCATTAAGAAGTATAACCTGCAAGATAGTGCAATATTTCTCATGTAGTTATTAGAGTAAAGCCTCATCAATTATTTATCATACATTTCCTACACGCAAGGCGCCATGCTAAATCATACCCAACATTGTAGAGTCTAGTTTTAAAGCAGTTAATTACCTAAATGCAACTTTCACAACTGACATTTGTGAAGTATTAAATGTCAAAAGCTATATTTTTAAGTTCCATGCGCAGAAGACACTGTTAATTGCTAAAATTTATTTGGCTTGAGAGACCTATTTTGTCCTCACTGCACTGGCTACACATTAGCCGGAGAATGAGAAGTCTTTTCTCTTTGTTGTGTTTTTAACATATATGCTGTGAAAAAAAGGTGAGAAAGAACCACAACAGAACAGAAGAGAAAATGAAGTTTAGTGAGGGAGTAGAAATATGTTAAAGAGAATATGGAGATGCATGGGGAATAAAGAGAGGGTTTGTTGTTTGCTATTTTGCAGGAGGGCAGGAGGGATATGTTGGTTTTTGTTTTGTCTTGCTTGTTTGTTTGCTTTGAGTACACAGATGAGTACTTAAGTGTAGGTAGAAAACCAAAATCAGAGAAGAGAATGCAGCAGCAGACAAGGAGTTTTAAAGGAACATTCTAGACAGGTGTTTGCTGCAGTAGGGTGGTTTTGTTTATTTGTTTTTGCAGTAAGGAAGTTCAGACAGCGAGGCAATGTCTGGATAGGAAACATGGATTGATGACAAATGGTTGTGTGAGATACTGGCTTGTTTATTATTAAAGAATTATGTAGGCATCAACCTGGATATATATAGAACCACAGTAGCCTACACCTCACCCGCTTATTGCCTACTCCTGGAAACCATCCACATCAATACAAATACGAAGAACTAGAAAAGTTCCAGAAAGGCCTCAGAAATGACATGAGGACTAGCGACCTACTGCCTGGGGTAAATCACTTTGGAAAGAAGACTGAATGGGAACATGATTAAATTTTATGAAAATATGAAGTTCATATACTGTGTAATCAAGAATGATTCACCAGATTATCCAACACTAAAACTAGGGGGAGAAGGAGCCCTTGAACTTTGAAAGATGTAATTTTAGAACATGTAAGAGGAAATTGTACTTTACCCTTTGAGTTATAAATCGGTCATACCAATAAGTGATACAGACATGAACAAAATGAATGCAATAGGAATTTAGGCAACTGCACGGAGAAACAACTCATCGTGAGTTCTTTAAAGGGAGGTAGAGCTATTTACGATATGTCTCTAATTTTGTAAAGATAATGTCCTGAAGATCAGTTTTATCTTTCCACAAAAACATCTCTCATCTCGTCTATCAGAGTAGTCTTCTGAATGAACGATGCTTGGCCTTACCAACAGGGACATCCAGTACCTAGCACAGTGCCTGATACAAAGTAGGCTGTTGGTCTTTGCTTGACTTGCTGAATCTCTTTTGTACTTCAAAGATGTATGGCCTTCAGAAAACTGAACTGATCTTGTTTATCTAATATCCTAATATTTAATTTGGATGTGGAAGTCATTTGAGCAATGCAGATAATTGTCATTAATAAATAAACAAATGGTATGAATTGCTATTAGCAATGGGATGTTAATGCATAGGATGAAAGACCGGGTTCCATTGTGGTTTCTGCTACTGTCCAAGGAGTGGTCCATTCCCCCGGATAAGTAAAATGACACAGATAAACAAGACTAGACTGAGGCAGATAGCTGCCTTAGTGGGCCAATCCGGTATTACTTCAAACCCAGATTCTTTACAGATGTGCGTCATGTTTACTTGAAGGCAGCCTGACAACCACAGGTGAAAGAGGATAGGATTAGTCTCTTTTCTATTGGCTTGAATAATTTAGTTCTGACCCAAACTTGTACCCTGTACTCAACAGAAGAGCTCCGCCATTAACTCCACCCCAATCCTCTTTGATGGCAGGTGAGTGAACTTCTGTTGTTCTTTGAGAAGCCCCCTTGGGAGCCTCAGCAGTGCCTTGGAAATCTCCCACCCCAAGCAGCTTCCTGAGATGTTCTGAGTAAGCATAATTGTCTCTATTTCATTACATTTTGGCATACAGATTGAGTTTACATGTCATTTACAGAATGATGCCTGGAATTCTACCCTTAATTCAACTCTTCAGATAAAACAAAAGGAAGAGTGAGAAACATTGTCTAGTAAATTTAAGATTTTTACTTAAATTATTTACAGTAGCCATAGACGGTTACTAGGTTGGCATCCTATGAGGGTAGAGAGTTTGTGTTATTTCTGTACCCATGTCATCCAGCACAGCGTGGGCAGACAGAGTGTGCTTAGTCAATGCTGATGGAGAATGGCACATGGATGACAGAAAGATGACAATGCTGGGTCACCCTCTCACCCTCTGCTTCCTGTGGTCCATGGGTGCTCCTTAAGGACCACCTTACTTTATTCTCACATTGACTCCAGGTGAGAATGAATTCAAGTTCATGAAAGGAGGAGGCATCTTCGGGAGAGGGCTACTCATTTCATGCTAGAAATAGCACAGGAAGTTCAGTTTTTCAAGCCCAACCACTTAAACTATTCTGTGATTTCTGAGCAGCTCAGTATGCTTTGTGCTAGATTGAATTGTATCAATAGCTGGTTTTCAACCATTTTTGACCTGTAGAATAACTCATCACGGTGACAACTGTGTTGCTTTCAGCGTGACGTGGTAGAAAGAACATGAGGACCAGATTCTGGAGTTCTGAATTCAAGTCCCAATACTGTGAAACCTTGGAGAAGCCATTTAACCTCCCCATGTCTCGCTTACTCATTCAGTAAATACTGAGCTGCTATTATACGCAAGACACTGTGGGGAACACAGTTTCTGCCTCTTCTGGGCCCATAGTTTACTTGGGGAGATAAAATTCACTTGCAAAAAATTATAATCCAAAGCAGTATATGATAGCCTCGAAGTTGCATTTTTTAAAATTAACAGCATCCCCAGCAAGAGCAATTATTTCCTGCTGCAATAATCAGGAGGACAATATAGAATAGAGGACAGTTGAGCTTGGACTGAAAGGATGCTTACGTTTCACTAAACACAGAATTGGGGGAGGGCCGTTCAAGCAAGTGACAGGGCAGGAGCAAAGGTGCCGAGGCAGAAAGCACGACGCTGTTTTGGTGTGGCTAGACAGATGGTTTGTGTGGGTGGGCCGTGGGAGAGAAGACTAGAAACCTGTTTCTTCCATGGCATGTGCTAGGAGCTTTTTCATTTTAGTTGCTACACTGAATAAATAAATTAAGGAAGGTTGGTAGAAAAAAACCCCAGAATGAAAGGCAGGAGAGCAGACGTCAGCTTTGTCACCAGTTTTCTAGAGTCCTTCAAACGAATCACTTTGGGGCTGTGTTGTCCTCAGCTATCAAATGGAGGTAATTAGGCTAGTCCCTACGTGGTCCTAAGGGTTACCAGGGTGAAATGAAAAATCGGAAAGAAAACTCTTGGAAAAGGAAAACTACTTTTCCCCTTAACATGAATTGTTACAGATAAGGTAAATTTAGATACTCCTGGTAACAACAAATATGTGTACTTTCTTGCTAGAGTACTTTTCAGGATAATCTCACTGCTTATTTGCAAGTGAAAGAAACTGTGTGAGTGGGGGGAGGGGGAGCTCAGACTGTGATCATTTGGGTCAGCTAGCAATACATACAGCAAAGGCTTCTGGACAGAGGCGTGGACAGAGGCAGTGTGGAGATAGCTGCTCGGCATCAAACGAGAGGCCCATCGTGGCACCTGGAGAGAAGCCAGGGGAGCAAACCTCCTGGAAGTAGGAGACTGGATGGAAGAATTCATTGAGCCCAGGAATATCATCAGATTGCAAAAGCCTCCTGGTGTCCTTCCAATTCTACACCCTGACCTTGCTCCAGCCGCTCATGACCCATGCACAGGTTGCTGATGCAGAACAGGAAGAAGTGCTCTTTGCCAGTGACTCACCTGGAGCCAGTCTACTTTGGCAGGCAGCCACCAGGCCAGGATGGGTGTGCCTCCATCACAGCTTCTCGGATGAGTCTTGCTGTTTTCAGCGCGCTTTCCTTAGCTCTGAGGTTCCAGGATGGATTCTCTACCAGGTCAGACTCTAAGAACAGCCACCCATTTCTCAAATGGGATTTGGTTTAACAGATTCTTGACTCACAGCAGGTCAAGACGCCCATGGAGACATCCCCTATGCAGATCCCAGGGAGTGGGGCTTTTTTTGATGTTTACACTCTGTGGATATGAGAAGGTTACTGGCGGACAGACCCTCCATGTGGCACTGCCACCAAAGCCGCAAAGGAGTGGCTGTCTTCTGGGGAGTTTTCCTTGGCTCCCTTGACCAGAGTCATTGCCATCTGTCAGGTCAGTGACCAGATGAGCTCATTTCCCCCAGTGCGGTGAGTTATCCTAGAAAATCTAGACCAAACCCCTATGAAGCAGAGCCTCAAGGGCTCCAGTTTTCATCATGGTGTATTTCCACAGGCATCTTCTTCCTAAGCAAACACTGGAGCCGCCATCTCAAGGAGCGCTCATGGGCAGTTCCAGGAAGGGAAGTGAGGCCTGGGGAGCATGAGTCCGGGGCTGTGCTGAGATGCACTGCACCTATATAGTCTGTTCTCTAGGCAAGCTGATTTGGGGCCAGTATCAGGTGTCTCTGATTGGGAGAATGCTAGGCTCCCTCATTCAGCTGGAGCCATGCCACAGGGAAGCAGGGGTCCCAGAGGAGAGGTGCAAGCATAGGGGAAAAGAACCTATGTGTGCCAAAGAGCAATGTCACCAATCACCAGATAGGGACAAGACAAGAAAAACTAACATCGCCCCATGTAGAGAATTAGAGCAACACTTGTCTGGATCCTTTGAGAAAGTTCCTCTTCAAATTCAAATGAGCAAGACACATTCAGTCTGGGGAAGTTCTCCACCATGTAAATCTCCTGGTCTGGGAAATGATATCGAAACACTTCCATTTGAATCTGGAGATAAAAGTGCCTGTCATTTCTTTGTGTGCCTGCCCTTACACCAATATTATTTCAGAAGGATTGGCTGGTGCATGTGACATGTCTCCACTACCATGAGGTGGATGGGTGTCAGAAAAGTACTGTTTATGGCATTTGAGAGTCTGTCAGCGTCCTAGTACCGTAAAGGAAGACGAAGGTTAGACCTGAGGTACGACTCCAGGAAGACAAGCACAGAGCCCGGTGGCGAGCTATGAACAAGACTGGCATTTCACAGCAGAGCTGCCGTGAGCAAGATCGGCCTTAACTAATTACACCTTGGCATACATTGGGGACTTGCTTGGCAGCCCAGAAAAGCCCTGTCAAGACAGGCGAGGGTCTGAGCCTCAAGGTTTTCGATTTGCATGCTGAGCCATCCAGGAGGACCAGGGTCAGATGAGGTCTCTGATTCATGGGGTTAACCATCCTCTCGCCTGAGTCCTGAGGACATGGCAAGAGTGAGCCATTAGGAACATGTGGATATGCCGGGTAGGGGTGTGTCGCTGCAAGTCTGCAGCGTCTAGATTTGTGTTTCTGATTATTCATGACATATATTTACAATAGACATTGATGCACTGAATGTCATTAGTCTCTCCCAACTTGGACTCTGCTAAAAATTTTAGGAAACCTATCTTTACCATCATAGGTAGTTCACAGAGTTGGGACATACATGTAGAAGATGTTTCCACTCCTCAAACAAGGCGGCTTTGGGAGATTCATTGGGCGTGTAAGATTTTCATTCATTGATACCCACCTTCTGGAAGTGTGTCCAAAATAGTTTCACTAAAGCACAGTTCCAAAAGCAGCAGAGTGGACATTGGAATGGCTGGAGATCTGCACCTGGGCTTCCTCTGTGTGTGACTATGGCACTAGAAAGGGTTTGCTTTCTTTTGTCTTTAAATTTTTTTATTCGAGTACAGTTGAAGGGTATTCTCTTTAAGCATCTTTCCTCAAGAAGTAGAGTAACCCCAACCTGTTCTGCTCACTCCTTTTTTTTTCATAATAATATTTTTTATTATATTATGTTAGTCACCATACAGTACATCCCTAGTTTTTGATGTAAAGTTCCATGATTCATTACTTGCGTACAACACCCAGTGCACTATGCAATACGTGCTCACTCCTTCACTGTGTCCCCTCAATATTTATGGACTCCTTCCCTTGGAATTGTTTACTGCATGCTGCTCTGTGATAATTCTTGTCTAGTAAGCCAGAAGCTCCCTAGCTCTGGGACCTGCTCTGCCGTTAGCCAGGATTTCCCCAGAGCAGGGCCTGGTTCTCTCCCATCCAGTCTTGCATACTCATGGGGCAGAAGCATGTGCCTCACCTCCTGTCTCCTCCCCAGGGCCTTTGCATTGGCCCTTGACCTCAGGTTGCTGTCCAACCACGTGGCTGCAACAGGACCACGGGCAAAGAGGCCTCCTCTTCACAGTAAAACTTGCAATCATGGCCACAGCTGATTCACAGACCGCGGAGTCTGGGAATTTCTGAGAATTCTCAGGTGGCTGGCAGAGTCTGCTCCTTCTTTCCATTCTCATGTGCTCTCCCTTTCCGATTCCTTCCCTTCTCTTTGTCTCACGCTAATTTTCTGTACCCCAGTCTGAAAGCCTTGTACATGCAAGAAAATCTTCTGCATCTGCCTATATTTTTGCACAAGCTAAAATAAAAAACAAACCCGAAAGGTAAAATATCCTGCAAAGCCCTGGCATTGCCCTTGAGTCTTTGCAGTGGTGGTGTCATTGCTTGTGAGCTGGTGAAGTTGGGAAGTGGAGTGGGGGTGGTTGTTAGATGGCTATTACAGAGTTTTGGAACCCCTTCTCTGAGCTTCACCACATCATATAGCCCCAAATTATTTGGATCCATTTTGGGGCAACTGCTTGGCCTGGAATTGTCCTCCAAGTCCGTTCTTCCTTTCCTTTCCTTTCTTTCTTTCTTTCTTTCTTTCTTTCTTTCTTTCTTTCTTTCTTTCTTTCTTTCTTTCTTTCTTCTTATTTCGTGAATTGGCTGCATTTAGCAGAGTAGAGTTAGTGTTTTTAATGGCCTGAAAAATGATATCCAGATGCTCCACACAAAAGAGGGGCCCTTCCCTCTAATTGTGAGCCTGCCACAGTCATCCTGAGCCTGGTCCCTCCCAGCTGGACAGTTGCCCTGAGCTCCCAGGGGGTCTACCTTGGGAGACCGCCCGGCAGCTCCAACTGGCCCCAAACCCAAGGAAGGAAGGCAAACCATCTGGAATGCATCGTCCAGATCGGCTCCACACTGCCCAGGCACCCTGACAGCTTTTTGGGACTGCTCGAGGCTTGGATTTAATCCATCAGGCTCTCCAGTCTGAGGCCTCCAGACCTCTCTGTCTCCTTCCAGAATTTGGATCCCACAGAGGCACAATTAGGCGCTCTAGCCACTTCCAAGTTCGGCTGACTCAGGAAAAGGACCAAGGTGTGCTCTGAGAGACACTTTCCAGCAGCTCTTGGACCAAGAACAAATAAAGGAAAAGGAATGTTTTCAGCAAGAGCCTTTCCCTTTCCACCTCTTCTGTTCCCACTGCCATATCCTGACCATCCACTCCAGCTCTGATGATTGACACTTATTTGCAGAGGAGAAAGAAAATTTGTCCATTCCTGGATGCTTTGGGGAGCCTTTAAAAAGGACAACCTGGCATCTCTTCACCATGTAAAGTCTGAGAGAAAGGAAGGGGTAAACTCTACAGGGGAGGGAGTGGTTAGAAAGAGCTTTGGAACTATCCTCAAACCAAACTGTAGGAAAAGGATTGAGGGTTTAAATTTTTTTTTTCTCTGAAACCATAAACCCCTACAAGCTATCAATGCATTCATTGCTAATTATTTTTTCCTAGAGCAATAAATATTTTGTTAGAATGCAAGACTAAATTGTTCCTTTACAAAGGCTAAACATCCTTCTTACCATTTTTTTCTCTACTTCTGATTTGTTTCTTCATAGACAAGAAAAAGAGAATTCCCCTCACATCCCTGACCATGGGAGCACAGATTCCAAGTTAATTGGATCCAAATTTAACAGAATCTAGTATGTCTCAAATCAAGCTAGTTCTCCCAAATGGTTAGAGTGTAGTGGCAGCGAATCCCAGAATAACCCAGCAACCCCACCCAAGAGTTGCCTTTGAAGCCTCCAGTATGTTTGGCAACGGGGTATATTTCACGTTCCTGCCTAAGTTGTCCACCTGGCAGTTGTTTCGGTGTCTAGGACTCATCCCTGCTTCTTCCAGCCCTGCTTTTAGTCTCTGCTCACCCCTCTGGTGTTGGCCACCTGGAACCAGCAGATTTCAACCTGGAATCAAGATGGAATGCTGCCATCGACACAGGAGTCTCAGCAGAAGTGGGTGGAGCAGGCCACACTTCTGGATATTATTTTCCCACTCTCCCTGGGTCATCCCCACAAAGGCTGCATAGCCGTATCAACATTTGGAGCAAAGAGGAGGTCTTACTGACCCACAGCAAATTAGAGTTGAATAGCAGAAGTCCTCTGGCCACTCCACATAGAGAACCTCTAATTGGCTACTTTCCCCTAGGTTCTAGCTTTCTGCTGGGTCACTCAATCTACACCAGCCTTCTCCAGCGTCTTCTTTTGTATTTGCTCCCTCTCCTCCAGTAGCTACCAATTTTTTATGCAGAATCATTTAGCCAAGTCTTGTCTCCTTACAGACAATGCCTTTGGAGCATCACTTCCAAATGAAAAGAGGCTTCAAGGTACTATGGTGGATGGGTCACTGTATCCCTTCCCCATGCTGAGGGAAAGCCACTTGAAGCACTTTCCCTCTTTAGGACATCTTTGTGCTGAATCTCATAGGACAGATGAAGAAATGTGGCTTGGGTGAGATGGGGCTGGGGAACTAACTCAGTGCCGAAGCTGGCCCTGGGAATGCCAGTGATAGGTAGGCAAGCATCCCAAGGCCATGAAAATCTCAGCTTTGATTTCATACCAACTCAAGCCTGGGATTTCCAATTTGGCAGACAGAGCACAGCCTCAGGGAATTGAAGAGGCAGTCAGTATTCAGAAGACCTCTGGAGGGGCAGATACCATGGAGGAGATCTGAAGAATCTCCAGCAACCAGGTTTGGGTATAGGCCAACACTCCAGTCCAGGAAGGGGATCAATGGACGCATAGTCCCCCACCATTGGATGGTCAGTCAGAGTGGAGCTCCAGCCTCAGAAGGGGACTTAAGCACTAAACAGGATAAAGGGGGTTACATATTGGACACCACAGTCAAAGCTCTGGTGAGCATGGAGGATATAGGAAGAGCTATAACTCAGAGCCAGTATGCATGACCAGTGGCTGCCACAGAGGCCTCAGATCTGTGGCATATTGACCAGCAAAGATACAAGGGGAGTAAAATAGGCACCATGGCTGTAGGATGGGCACCTGGCTGTGGGAATGATAGGGTAAGTGGTTATTTATGTGCTGAGCCAGCAGGGCCAGGGAGGTTGGGCTGGGGAAGGCAGAGGAAGGGAAGCAACAAGGAGACTGGTCATCCTCAACCATAAAGGAGAACATGCTTATTATTAGAACATCACCTCCCTGACACTCTGGCCATGTACCAGCTTGACGAGGTGGGGAAAGCACCAGATTGGGAGTCAAATAGTCTGTTCTGGGCTGGTTCTAGTCAATAACCAGTTGTGGGGCCTTGGACATTTATTTTCAGTAACTGTTGGGCTTCAGTTTCCTCGTCTGTGACATTAGGAGATGGGGTTAAATCAGTGATTCTTAGAGCCTAGTCCTCTGACTGGCGGCATGAGCATCACCTAGTAGCTTATACGAAATGCAAATTCTCAGGCCCCACCCCGGAATGATTGAGTCAGAAACTCTGCCAGGGGAACCTAGCAATCTGAGCTTTAGCAAGCCTCCAGATGATTTTTTTTTTTAAGATTTATTTATTTATTTGACAGAGACAGCGAGAGAGGGAACACAAGCAGGGGGAGTGGGAGAAGGAGAAGCAGGCTTCCCGCTGAGCAGGGAGCTCGACGCGGGGCGCGATCCCAGGACCCCGGGATCATGACCTGAGCCGAAGGCAGACGCTTAATGGGTGAGCCACCCAGGCATCCCAGCCTCCAGATGATTCTGATGTACCATAAAGTTTGAGACGCACTAGGCTAAATAATTTCTAAGTCCCTGCATGCTCATATGCCTTCGGATCTGTTAGGATAGATGAAATCAATGTCTCTGTCTCTGTCTCTCTCCCTCTCCCCTCCCCTCTCTCTCTCTCTTACACACACACACACACACACACACACACACACACACACACACACACACAGTACAAGCCACATATAACTTGGCCAGTAAAATACCAGTCTTCTGATGTGGTAGTTAAAAGCTCTGTGAGCAGGTCTGCACTCCATGTTCCAGAAACCCAGCCCACATCCTCTCTCTCATTAGCCTGTCACTAAAATCGGAGCCTGCCTCTACAATGGATACATTACAGTTCTAGTCAGCAGGTGGCAAATTGTACAATAAATTCTTGTCTCCTCTACCTCCTGCCCAATTAGCTGGAGATAAGATAGGAAGATTTACTCTTTTCCACAAGCAAGGTCACAACCTGAAGTGGAAATAGAAGCCAGTTTCCATCCTGGCTCTCCTGAGGCTGCTGCAGCGGATTGGCTAGGAGGCAGGTGGCTCTGCCTGGTAGCAGGGATTTAATAGGCAAAGCGGTGCAGGGAGGAGAACCAAAAGGGAAGAATAGCTGTGCTAAGCCTGTTGCCTTCTAGTTAAAAAAAAATTTATAGATCTATTTATAACCTTTCTTGCTCCACAAAGGATTTGAGGCACTGCCTTCTTGTTGGAAAACCCTTGATGCCAATTCTTGGCGTCTGATGCTGTGGACTTTTCTGAGCTCACGCAGGGGGCCAAGTCTTGTTCACACAGCCTCTGTGGAGGGTATAATGGCTACTCTAAGCAGTGTGTTCTAGAATACCCTCTTCCTGCTCATCCTGTCCTTCCATCTGCCTCACCATGATCCTGTTCCTTTTTGTTTTTTAAACTGCATAACCTGACTCCCGGCTTTGCATTTTCCCAGTTAGGTCCAGTAAACAAGATCCACTAGGAAATGTTCAAAAAATCAGTTTGAGGAGTGGTTCTCAAAATTCTGAACACGCAGGGAACCCTTCAGCTTCCCTCAGGGGTCTGTTCTTTGTAGGAATGTGCCAACTGATCGATCATCGGTTAGCTACTTACTCTGAGTTGATTTGGGTCAGGGCAGGGGGGAGGATTTAAGTCAGCTAACAACTGATAAATGGCCTAGAAGAGAGCCAGGCGCATGGTAAATACTCAGTAAGTGTTACTTTAAAAACCAACCAGTCAACCCAGTAATTGATACAGATTTGTACTGGAACCATCCATCTACATCCTCTTTGGGAGAAAACGGGCCAGGGCTATGGTTGCAACTAGGTTTATTTCTTTGTGGCACTAATTGATCCCTGTGATTCTGAGTTCCCAATTCTGGCCTCTTTTTCCACTTTCCCTTATCTCCTTAGCCTGGAATAGTACTCAACACCTGAGTCACTCCTAGTTTTGTTTTGTTTTGTTTTTTCATAATAAATAATTCCAGTTCCTTAAAAAAAACCCTCAAAGGAGATTTACAAGAGAGATTTACTGTGTATACAATGTCCCTGGGCCACTGGACTGATAAAAACAAGTAGGGACAAGGTCGCCTGGGTGGCTCAGCTGGTTAAGCATCTGCCTTCGGCTCAGGTCATGATCTCAAGGTCCTGGGATCTGAGCTTCCAGCTCAACGGGGAGTCTGCTTCTCCCTCTCCCTCTGCCCTTTCCCCTTGCTCATGCTTTCTCTCTCAAATAAAGAAATAAAATCTTAAAGAAAAAAAAACTAAGTACGGACAGCCTCACATCATTTTTTGACATTGGTGAGTTTCCCCATACGAGGTGGTCTGGCTTGGGGCCCTGGAGGCATTGGCCCCTGGATTTCAGGTACGGTGTGATCACTGGCACCAGCTTGTGTGGTTTAGACCCTGCTCTACCCCAAGTGGCCCTCAGTGCTCTGCATGCAGACATTCCTCCCTGCTCCTTCCATTTATCCATGACACTGCCTACTAGGGTTCTTTCTGGAACTTGACAAACCACTGAAATTTTTCTAGAGGGAAGAGACAAGAGCAAAGAATAGATAAGACATTTCTAAGAAAGCAAAGATACCCTACCAGAGATCAAGACTTATTATTAAGTGATAGAAATTAGAACTGTGTGATTGGTGCAAGGATATAAAAATATACCAGTAGAACAGAAGAAAGACTCTAGAAACAGACCCGCATGCATATACAAATGTGACAGAGAAGATACGACAGATAGGCAAGGGTGATGGTGGTCCCTTCCATAAATGGTACTGAAAAATTGGTGTCCATTAATATGGGGGAAAAAAAGAAAATGGACTACAAACAAAGATGAATTTTGTAAGATTATTTATTTGAGAGAGAGAAAGAATGCGCATGTGTGTGCACGAGGTGGGGGAGGAGCAGAAGGAGAGGAAGAAGCAGACTCCCCGCTGAGCAGGGAGCCTGATTGCCTGCGTTCCCAGGACCTTGAGAACACGACTGGAGCCAAAGATGGACGCTTAACCGACTGAGCCACCCAGGCACCCCAAGGATGAATTTCTGATAGAATAAAAATTTAAATGTAGGAGGCACAATCTAAAAAATCTTTTAGAGGAAACTACGGGGTAAGTTTATGAACTCAGAATAAGAAAGAGTATCTCATATAAGCCACAATAGGCAGAAACCATACAGGAAATTTTAATGCAAATTTCTACATTAAAAATTTTAAACTTCTGTTCATCAGAATTCACCTTAACAAGAGTGAGAAGGCAAGCCATAGTCTGGGAAAAAATATTTGCAACATATGTTAACTAGCAGAGGATTAGTGTCTAGAATAAATGAAGGACACAAATAGATCAAGAAGAAAGAGAAACACCTCAATAGTAAAAGAGACAAAAGGCATAAACAGGCATTCACAAATGGGCAATGAGCAGGTGAAAAGATGCTCAACCTTCGATTGACAAAATGCAAATCAAATCTACCTGATTCATATCCACCAGATAGGCAAAAGTTACAAAGTCCAACAATAACAAATGCTGGAAGGAATGTGAAACAACCAGAATTCATATCTTATCAGGGTGAGTATAAATTGGTCCTAGTATAGCAAAACAATTGGGCATTTCCTGGTAAGGGGCAAGGCAAGCACATCCGAAAACCCAGCAATTCTACACCCAGGTATATACGCTAGAGTCGGTCAGTCTCCCTCTCTCTCTCCTTCTCTCTTTCCCCATATCTGTGTCATATCCACATTGATGTCTCTATACCTGGAGACATTATACAAGAATGTTTCATGCCACACATTCAGAATAACCAACCCAAATACCCACCAACATTAAGTGAACATGTAAGTTTCATTATGTTCATTCAGCATACTACTATACAGCGGTGAAAATGAACAATAGCTACACACGAGTATGGATGGATCTCACAGGGGTCAGTGTGCCTGGCTGAAGTCCCACCCGCCCCTCTAGGACATCCTCCCTTTGACCCCAGTACAGTGTCTCCCTAGTCCCTTACACACAGAAGCTTTCATCAAATTCAGTTGGGACTATTATTGATCAATTACTTGAAAAAATGGGTTAGAGCAAATAAGACAATGAAATACTCCAGCCTTAAACATCTTATTTTAACTTAAAACATACAAATATGGGTTCATTTGCCAGTCTTTTGATGGGGAGGCTAGGCTTTTCATTTGGGCCTGAGTTCCTCATCATCTTTCTTGCATCGTTCCAGTTTCTCCAAAGTGGAGCAAGAACACAGTCACTTGAGAAGCCCAAGGTCACAAGCCTTGCAGCAGACCTGGTACCAGAATGACTTTGTGTTTCTCAGCACAGTGCTGAGCGGAGGAGTGTCCTATAAATTCAGTTGAACTGCACAGAGCTACTTGGAAGGATGCCCGACGAGGGTTGGGATGGGAACAAAGAGGATAAGCTGTAAGATGCAGGCGGGTGCCAAAGAAAACTTGACTTAAATTCTCACACTGCCTCTTGTGGTCATCCCCAGATCAAGTACTGGGCACAGCTACATGCACACACACAAAGCTTCACACAGTGTCTGTCTCTTTTACCTGACGGCTCGCTCTGGAACTTAACGCTCTTCTGGTGTGTGTGTGTTGGCGGGTGGATTGGGGAGGCTGGGGAGTTGAGGAGGACACGGATAGTGAGGAGCAGACTTTGGCTTCCCTCCTCAGCTCAGCTTCCCCGGCATCTCTGGGCCCTTCTCTGTCCAGTCTGTGCTCTGAGGTCAGAATCTAGTTTACAGCTATTTAAAAGTCTGCACTTGACCCTGGAATACTGGCAAGCTCCAGAGGAATTAGAGTTCATAAGTACAGTTTCCTAGGGCTGTGGATGCTTCGTGTGAGAGCTTAGCAAGTGCCAAGGAGACAGTCAATATACATGTGTATGTGTGTGTGCATATGTGTGTGTACATGCATGTGTATATGTGTGTGTGTGTTTGTGTGTGCCCTCGTACGTGATCTTTCCCTGACCTAGGCCAGGGAAGTACAGATTGCACGGGGCGTCAGGAAGTGCCCTTCCAGTTCATGGCTCCTAGAATTTCAAGGTGCACATGCTGCTGTCGATTTTATTGTTTCTCATAAATATTATCTTGTTTCCCGCACATGGGCAGTGCTCTCCCAGGGTTTGCAGGGGAGGCCATGCAAGTCCGGCCTGTTTGTTTTGGCCGGGCCTGCTGAGGGATAAAGCAGGGCCGGTACTGGCCCTTCCCTGGCCCTTCCCGGGGTGCTGGCAGCCAGCTGTGGGGGAACATGCAACTGCACGGGGAGAGATGGCAGGGTCCAGGCCCGGCAACTGCAGCAGCTGGAGTGGGAGGGAGGGGGAGTGGTGAGGTAGAAACCCTTTAGCGCTGTGTTTTCTCATCCTCCTGCCCACTCAGACATCCTGGTTTAGGAGAGCTGGAGCATGGCTGCACAACTGCTGCCTGACAGGAGAAAGGATGGAAATTCCTGAAGTACTCCTGATTAATACTCCACGAGTACTAATTTATTTCCTGTTAGTATAATTCAGGTTCTTGAGAGATTTGGGCTGGGCAGGAGGAAGACCTTCTTTGAGAACAAGGAAAATTAAAGCCTGGGTCAGAAGCTCAGATCCCGGGGCGCCTGGGTGACACAGCGGTTGGGCGTATGCCTTCGGCTCAGGGCGTGATCCCCGCGTTATGGGATCCAGCCCCACATCGGGCTCCTCCGCTATGAGCCTGCCTCTTCCTCTCCCACTCCCCCTGCTTGTGTTCCCTCTCTCGCTGGCTGTCTCTATCTCTGTCAAATAAACAAGTAAAATCTTAAAAAAAAAAGAAGAAGAAGAAGAAGCTCAGATCCCTCTAGAACAGCCTCCCAATTTTATAGATGTTCAAACGGTAGCCCAGAGAGGTTTGCTAATTTGCTCCAGGTCACACAGCTCATCTGATGGTACATATCATGAAGACTTTTTAAAAAAGCTTTTATTTTAAATCCAGTTAATTAACTCACAGTGTTATATTAGTTTCAGGTGTACAATACAGTATTCAACACTTTCATACATCACCTTGTGCTCATTATGACAAGTGCCCTCCTTAATCCCTATCACCTACTTAACCCCTCCCCTCACTCCCATCCCCTCTGAGAACCATCAATTTGTTCTCTATGATTAAGAGTCTGTTTCTTGCTTTCTTTCTCTCTTATTTTTTTCCCTTTGTTGTTTCTTAAATTCCACATATGAGTGCAAGCATATGGTATTTGTCTTTCTCTGACTTATCTCACTAAGCGTTATACTCTCTAGCTCCATCTATGTTGTTTCAAATGGCAAAATTTCATTCTTTTTATGGCTGAATAATATTCCATTATATATATCTCACATCTTCTTTATCCATCCATCAATCAATGGGCACTTGGGCTGCTTCCATAAATTGGATATTGTAGGTAATGCTGCTGTAAACATCAGGGTGCACGTATCCCTTTGAATTAGTGTTTTTGTATTCTTTGGGTAAATACCTAGTAGTACAATTGCTGGGTCATAAGGTAGTTCTATTTTTAACTTTTTGAGGGACGTCCATACGTTTTCCACAGTGGCTGCACCAGTTTGCATTCCCACCGACAGTGCAAGAGGATTCCTTCTTCTCCACATACTCACCAGCACTTGTTGTTTCTTGTGTTATATTAGCTATTCTGACAGGTGTGAGGTGATATCTCATTGTGGTTTTGATTTGCATTTCCCTGATGATAAGTGATGGTGAGCATTTTTTCATGTGTCTCTTGGCCACCTGGAAGTTTTCTTTGGAAAAATTTCTATTCGTGTCTTCTGCCCATTTCTTAACTGGATTATTTGTTTTTTGGGTGTTGAGTTTTATAAGTTTTTTATAGATGTTGGACACTAACCCTTTATCAGATGTATCATTTGCAAATATTTTCTCCCATTCTGTAGGTTGCCTTTTCCTTTTGTTGAATGTTTCCTTTGCTGTGCAGAAGCTTTTTATTTTGATGAAGTCCCAACAGTTCATTTTTGCTTTTGTTTCCCTTGCCTCAAGAGACATATCTAGAAAGAAGTTGCTACAGCTGATGTCAAAGAAATTACTACCTGTGCTCTCTTCTAGGATTTTTATGGTTTCCTGTCTCACATTTAGGTCTTAAATCCATTTTGAATTGATTTTTGTATATGGTGTAAGAAAGTGGTCCAGTTTCATTCTTTTGTATGTAGCCGTCCAGTTTTCCCAACACCATTTGTTGAAGAGACTGTCTTTTTCCCATTGGATATCCTTTCCTGCCTTGTTGATTAATTGACCATATAATTGTGGGTTTATTTCTGGATTTTTCTATTCTGTTCTATTGATCTATGTGTTTATTTTTATGCCAGTATCATACTGTCTTGATGATGATAGCTTTGTAATATACTTGAAGCCCAGAATTGTGATGCCTGCAGCTTTGCTTTTCTTTTTCAAGATTGCTTTGACTATTTGGGGTCTTTTGTGGTTCCATACAAGTTTTAAGATTGTTCTGTCTAGTTCTGTGAAAAATGCTGGTGGTATTTTGATAGGGGTTGAATTAAATGTGTGGATTGCTTTGGGTAGTATAGACATTTTAACAATATTTGTTCTTCCAATCCATGAGCATGGAATGCCTTTCCATTTCTTTGTGTTGTCTTCAATTTCTTTAATCAGTGTTGTATAGTTTTCAGAGTACAGGCTCTTTTGGTTAGGTTTTTTCCTAGGTATCTTTTTATTTTTGGTGCAATTGTAAATGGCATTATTTTCTTAATTTCTCTTCCTGCTGCTTCATTATTGGATAGAAATGCAAGAGATTTCTGTACATTGATTTTGTATCCTGTGACTTTTTTTTTTTAAAGATTTGTTTATTTGAGAGAGAGAGAGAGAAAGAGAAGGAGAGAGAGTGTGTGTTTGGGGGGGAGGGTCAGAGGGAGAGAATCTTCAAGCAGACTTCCTGCTGAGTGTGGAACTGGACACAGGGCCTGATCTCAAGAGCATGTGATCATGACCTGAGCTAAAACCAAGAGTTGGCCGCTTAACCAACTGAGCCACCCAGGCACCCCTATATCCTGTGACTTTACTGAACTCGTTTATCGGTTTTAGTTTTTTGGTGGTCTTTTGGGTTTTCTACGTAGAATAGCATTTTGTCTGCAAATAGCAAAATTTTTCTTCTTCCTTACTGATATGGATTCCTTTTATTTCTTTTTATTGTCTGATTGCTGTGGTTAGGACTTCCAGCACTGAATAAAAGTGGTGAGAGTGGACATCCTGGTCTTGTTCCTGACCTTAGGGGAAAAGCTCTCAGTATTTCCCCATAAAGGATGATGTTAGCTGTGAGTTTTTCATAAGTGGCCTTTATATGTTGAGGTGTGTTCCCTCTAAACCTACTTTGTTGAGGGTTTTTATCATGAATCGATGTTGTACTTTGTCAAATGCTTTTTCTTCATCTATTGAAATGATCATGTGGTTCTCATCCTTTCTCTTATTTTCGTGATGTATGACATTGATTGATGTGCAAATATTGAACCACCCTTGCAAACCAGGAATAAATCCCACTTGATCATGTTGAATGATTTTTTTAAATATATTGTTGAATTCGGTTTGCAAATATTTTCTTGAGAATTTTTGTTCATCGGGGATATTGGCCTGTAGTTCTCCTTTTTAGTGGAGTCTTTATCTGGCTTTGGTATCAGGGTAATGCTGGCCTTAGAGAATGAATTTTGAAGTTTTCCTTCCTTTTCTCTTTTTTAGAATAGTTTAAGAAGAGTAAGTATTAATTTTTCTTTAAGTATTTGGTAGAATTTGCCTGAAAATCCATCTGGTCCTGGACTTTTGGCTTTTGGGAGTTTTTTGACTACTGACTCAATTTCTTTGCTGGTTATTGGTCTCTAAAAATGTTCTACTTCTCCCTGTTTCAGTTTTGGGTAGTTTATGTTTCTAGGAGTTAATCCATTTCTTCCAGGTTGTCCAATTTGTTGGTAAATAGATTTTCATAATATGCTCTTATGATTTTTTGTAGAAGTCTTTTTTTTAAAGGACTGAATCAGTCAGAAAATTTTCATTAATTTTTACACTAAACGAAAAGCAAATTAGCAACTGGTTTCTCTGTTTACTAGCTCTGGTACTTTGTGCAAGTTATTTACTTTCCATGTCCTCCTCTGTAAAATGGGATAAATAACACCTTTCAAGACCATTGAAAGGAAGAATAAATTGGCGTGTGTTTGGAATCGATCTCAAGCTCTTTCAGGGCTCAATAAATGCTAGTTCCCTTTTCCTTCTCTCAGTATTCTTTTTTTTTTTTCCTTCCTGCCCTTTAAAATCCTCGTAAACAAAAATAAAAGAAGTTCACACCTTCATGGACAGGCTTAGCTCAAATCCATATGGTAAGGCAATGTCAACAGAAACGTCCCAGGCAGCCCAGATACGTCAGTGGCATTATGAATGGCATCCTGGGAAGGACCTGAGAGCAGAGGCTGAGGTGGGGCGGGGGGGGGGGGGCGGGGAAGAGTAGATTTACTGAGGAGAAAGGCCTCCAGATGGAAGGTCAAAAAAGACTCTCTTCCCAGCTAAAAGAAGAAACGTGCTAAAGGAGGAGAGGCGTCAGGGAGATGACAGTGACCACAAGAGAAGAGTAAGATGCTTTTCTCCCGAGAGGGCTAGAACGCCATCTGTGGGCACTGGATTAAGTAAGGAGGCCAGTGACGACTGAGCAGCCCACAGATCCCAGGAGGGCAGCAAGCAGGGCAAGGCAGTGCCCAAGGGCAGGAATGGGAGTGTCAGAAAGGTGGGGGCTGCCTGGGGATGAAGGCCAAGGAGAGACGCCTCCGCCCATCCTCCGCAGCATCGTGAGCTGAGGAAGGATGTGCCCAACCCAGGCAGTGTTTGGCGGCTTTGGCAGAGAGGGGCTTGCCAGCTTCATATACCGCCACTAAATTAGGGATTCTAAAAACTGTTTTATGTTCATTACACTTCTTCTTACAGCTCCTGTGCCAGAGATGCTTGGCAATGGGAAGCAGACTACTTGATTTGCGTAATAGATATTTTCACAGACACCATACATAAAAAACAAAAACAAAAGTGTCATAAAATTTTAATCTGGTCTTTTTGTGGCAGCAGTGGGAAGCACAGAGGTTTCATCATCATGCTATCTCCTGTAGGATCTGTAGAACAAAACAGAACATTCGTGGAAAAAGAACGTGTTACTGTTATGCAAAATTGGATCAGGGACCACTGAATGCAGACTCGAATGCACAATGTGGGTGGCCCACCCCTCAAGCCCCATTAGAGCCCAATTCCAGTCTTGGAAGCTGTCCTAGTGGAAAGCCACGTGGTGACTTTAGCTAAGTCTCCCCAGGCGCCATCAGTTTGTGGGAGAGAATGCCAACTCCTTGGACCAGCAGGGTCCCCAGATGTTCCTTCCCTTCCACGGATCATCCCTGGGTAGTCTCCCTGTTGTTGTGCTCCTCTCTGCCACAGGGTGGCTCCACTCTGCAGCTTCCTACCCACAACCCAAGACCCCAGAAGCCAGAGTTGAAACGCCAGGCACCAAGGTTGCACAGCCATCACCCGGAATCTCCCCCCCGCCCCCAGGGGCCTCGAGGTACCAGGTGCCAGCACAGGGCAGGGGTTAGCATCCACCCAAAGGCAAGAGACGGACTTTGCCAATTCTGGTTGCCGATTTGAGGAGGGCAGCGTTCAGAGGACAGATGGAAATGCAAAGCTGGTACCATCCAATCCAGCCATCTATGTGAAAGAGCTCAGGAGAGACAGAGGATCCATCTGGGGGCAAAGCAGCACAGCTGGGAAGAACTCCCTGAGCCCAAGAGCACCCACTCCAACCACTTTTTAAGAGGTGGGAGGAGAGATGAATGTGACTTGGCTGGACAGCCTGTGTCCGTTCAGTGTCTACTGCCCTTGGCAC
This sequence comes from Ursus americanus, assembly GCF_024610735.1. Lineage (NCBI taxonomy): Eukaryota > Metazoa > Chordata > Mammalia > Carnivora > Ursidae > Ursus > Ursus americanus. The sequence goes on along the minus strand of NC_142133.1, from coordinate 15,966,324 downwards.
TCACCTTGGATGGCAGTTCTTGTTCTCTCACTGATGCTACATCCAACTCTTACTAGGTTTCCAAAATGAAATTTAACACCCCCTCTCATGAAGAACTTGGGTGAGTTCCAAGGACTTTGCCAGGAGTCTAGAGCTATTTGTGAATAACATCACCACATCTCTTATCAGACATACTGCTCCTCGCCTCGCCCATCCCAGGCCCATCCTCTTTGCCCTCAGGGTCCCCCTGCTTGGGGCAGATGGGCATGTGTCTTCCCTGCAATCAGGGGAGCAAATCAAAAACAGAGCAGGTGAAGGGAGAGGGCTGGGTTCTGTGAGCCAAAGATGAGGCTTGTGAAGAAGGAAGCCAGGGAGGTAATTCCAGGGCAACAGTGGTTTCAGGCTGGCAAGCAGGGGTATGGTCATGAGAGAAATTTGGAACATGGGCTGGAGCCATGACCCTGCCCAGGCTTTCCACAGCGGGAGGCAAGACAAGTCTGCATATATAGGCCTCCCTGGCCATCCAAGCCTCAGGCCCAGGTGTGGGGCTCTCTAGTTACCTCAGCTTTCCTATCTGGGCCTTCTGGAACTTCTTCCCAGAGGCGAGAACTTGGTTAGTGTCCGTCTTAGTTCAGGAAAGTCAAGCCTGGAGTTAGGAGACCAATCATCAATCCTTAATGTCCTTTTCCACAGAGGCTATGAGGTCTGTCATGCAAATAGGATCTTTAGGCTTCTCTCCTGTTCCTAAGTTCAGGATATTGGATGTTCCTTGTCCCACCTCAAACTTTTACTATTTGACCATTTGACCATTTTCTTAAACTGCCAGTTATATTTTTGATAATTATGGCATGTAATATAGGTGTTGTCCCTCCAATTAAGTAGTAAGGTACTTTTTAAGTATGGAGTGCTTATTATGTTCTAGACCCTTTGCTAGGTGCTTTATATAGCTGATTACATCAAATCTATGTAACAACCCTATGAAGTAGGTATCATCATTTTTTAGCCCCACATTTCTGGGGGGACAAAGTGAACAGTGATATCAATAAAACTAGCCCAGGGTTCTGGCTCCTTGTGTGAGTTGAGCAAATCACAACCTCTCTGTGCCTCAGTCCCCTCATCTGTAAAATGGGATGACTATCAGTTCCTACCTGAAAGGACTGCTGTGAGAATTAACTGCACTGTTACATATAAAGTGCCTAGAACAGTGCCTGACCCACACATGTTTGTTAAATAACAAATTAACATCTAAATGGCAGAGCTGGATGTAACCCAGGTGATTTGATTTCAGAGCACACATTCCTAACCACTATCCATGTTCTTGTTGATTGTGTCCGGTTCTATTTCTTCTAAAAGGTTTGGCAGGGCTTTTGGTTTCCACTTTACAAAGACAGGGAAACTGAGCTATGGAAGTTCAGGGCTACATGTGAGCTTCTCTTCCAGAGAATTCCATGGTGACAGATCATGTATTCTCATAGGCCAGGCACTGCTCTGAGCACTTTACACATATTAGGTCTTGTACTTCATGTATAGTCTTAGGAGGTAGGTACTGTTATCCATCCCATTTTATAGATGAGGAAACTAAGGCACAGACCAGCCTACTGTCCCATCTGTCCTCTACCTGAGACCAACCAATTCTGCTCCCAGGTCCTGGAGCAGGAGTTCTCAGCCAGTAATCCAGGCACTCAGCACAAAGGTATCCTGCTGAGGGACCTACACCACCCCTTGTCCCACCTTTTCTGCCTTGGACTATGACCAAGCCTTACACTGGACCCCAGGTTTCAATAACTGCCCTGGCCTACCTTCCATGGGTATATCAGACCCTTCCAGTATGGTCCATTTCTCAGGTGACCAGCAGTCACAGTTTGCCCAAGAATGTCCCAGTTTTAAAGATGAAAGTCCTGTGTTATGAAAAACCTTTCAGTCCTGGGCAAACCAGGATGGTTGGTCACCCTGCACACTGCACAAGCCTGCAGCCACTCTCTGACCCAGTGAAGCTTTGCTCTTGGTGCTTGGTAATCCGTGCAACTTCCTATAGCTCTCCAGAGAATAACCTCTCATCTTCAAATGGTCCCTCAAAGTGTCTTAATTTAGCAACAGCGATGTCACATTTTAAATCAAAAGAGCACAAGGTATAGAGGGAATCTTGTTTTCCGGACGGTGGGGATCTCTCAGGTTTACTTTCCTAAGAAACACTGATGGAACATAAGCCAGCAGTTTCCTCTCAGCCCTTCACATTTGACCCAACAAGCTATTATTTTATTTTCCCTCTGTGTTTTCATTCTCCCCAAACACTTCTTCTAGTGATTTCCTTTCAGCCCAAAGCAAGCAGCAGAATAAAGAGACCTGGGCTTGGCATTAGGGAGACTGTATGAGTAGAAGAAAGTACGTGGGCTTTGGAGGCAGAAAGACTGGATGTGGATACTGTCTCTGACATGTCATTTTATGTCTTTGTGCAAGTTACTTGACCCCCCTGAATATCATCTGTAAAAGGATCACATGAGAAGATCAGCGATGACGTCTGCAGAGTGATTCGCAGGGAGTAGGATGATGGATGCTGAACGGCTGATGAAAGATGCTCCAGACTGAAGCTCCCTGTGGACTGGCAGGATCCTGGTCCTAAGTCCGAGTTAGGCACCCAGAGAGATGCTGCTGGACGACTTCATCAGCTTCTTATTTTTACCGTCAATGGCAATTCCCCAGCGAAGCCATATTACAAAGTCGCACGATCCTGTACTCCTTCGTACTGCTTTTTACAATCTGAATTCAAAATTTAATTTCTGTCTACCCCACCTGACTACAAACTCCCTAAAGGCAGGGACCATGTCTATCTTGTTCACTGTTGTAGATTCAGCAGCCAAATCAGAGCCCGACGCACAGTGGGTGTTCGATAAATGCATGTTCAATGAAATGAAGGAACGAATCAAATGACCATCAAAGGTACTAGGGGAAGACCGAATTCCACAAGGACGGTTAAGCAGCAAAGTGCCACCAGATGGCGCTGGTACCCTGCGTGTAAATTATCCAGCGGGCTTTCTCGCACCGAGTATGGGTGGCGGACTCAATTTCCATTTTGAACTGGACTTGGTTATGCTGGATTGTAACATCTGTCTTTTACTGAGCATCATGGCAGGAAATTTTACAATACATTTTCTACAGTTCTGACAACGACCACAGGAGAGAGTATTTCATTTCACCCATGAAGAAATAAATTCCCAGTAATTTTAAGTAACTTTTCTAAAGATGCTCAGCTTGTGGGTGACAGAAGAAGGCCCTGATGTGTTTGGCCGCCAAGCCTGTGTTCTTTTCAGTATACCCCACTGCTTCCCCTCCAGCAGTGTGACACAATCAATGAATAGCCTTCCCACTGTGATAGGTATCCACCCTTCCGCCCTTTTGTCCTCACAGCTGGTGGCTTTGTCCCATGTCCAACCAGAACTATCCACCTTTGGTTTCTAAAAGGTCAGCTTACAGGGAGGGGAGATGACAGGCAGAATAGACTCAATGTTTCTGAAACCAGACGTTCGATTTAAGTCTTGAACTCATGGATGGGTTAGGTGTAGTGCTCTGAGGAAGGAGGAAATGACCTTCAATTTATCAGTCAGTCATCAATAGTTCTTCATTCAGCACCTGTGCTGCACACATACAGGGTTACGATCTGGTTGGCATATGAGACATGCACGCGTGCGACGTAATACACTGCCATATGCAAGTGCCTTGTGGAGATATGTGCAGGAAGGCTCTCAGAGGCCAGAAGGCTTCCTGTGACTGGGGTGGTCACAGATCTCAAAGTCAGGCTTGTCCTTCACAGGAAATGCATTTAGGGAGATAGGGGGCAAGTAAACTGGTCTCTTTCTACAGAACGTGTGGGCCATGGACCAGCAGGTTTGACACCACCCGAGAGCTTGTTGGAAATGCAGAATCTCCAGTCTGGCTTCAGACCTCATGAACCAGAATCTGCATTTTTGCAAGCTTTCCAGGTGATTCACACACATTCAAGACTTCGGGGGACTAAGTATTTGTATTTATGTGTCCCTTTAAAATGAAGTAATACTCTAACTAAAACACTCTGTAATTTCACTGTTTAGTTTCAGTTTGGGGCTTTGATTTGCTCTTAAAAGAATGGTACTAAATATTCTTAAACTTCTGCCGTTCCTCTCTGCAAGAACTGTGGAGATTCCTGATAGCTAGATTTTCTGTAGCCTGGTGGTTTACTAACTGGAAGGAAAGTTCTTACCCAAAGCACCTTTGCAAATATTTGTGCAATGAGAATTACTCAAATCCTTGGAAAATCCTAAAAGGTATTTTTTGAATAAAATCACTAAAGGAAGTTTACCTTATGTTCAATGCAATTTTGGTACATTCTAGTTCTTTGCAGATTACTACACTGTGTATGGCATATGATGGACCCATAATACTGGATCAAGTCTTGTCAGGTCACTCCCTATCCCTCCGCCCCTCTGCCCTTCCACCTATCATTCTGGGTCAAAAAGTCATCAGAATGTAGAATCTGTGATAACCGTGATAAAGTTAGACACTTCCGCACTAGCATAGCGACAGTACTTGATTCACCATCTCAATAAGAAGTGATGATGCCCCGTGTTTAATTGTGGCCCCATTTCTCTTCTTCACTTGTGGAAGTTGGATGAGTCCATTCAGAAAGGCAGCCTGGTATACAGAAAAGAGCACGAGACAGCTAGGTGAGACCACACGGGCTCTGCTCTGACCTACGTGAGCTGTGTGGTGCCACGTCTCTAGGTCTCTCTGCCCCATCTATAAACCTGGGAGATGGAACCAGGTAGTTGCTAAGATTCCTTCCTGGTTCAGCATGATACGAGCCTAGTTAACTAGGAGTTAGAGCATGGGTAGTTATTCATTAAACTCAGATTATATACCCCCAGATAGAAATGGCCCACGCTGTCTTTATTTACAGATATAAAAGTTGAGAAGGCTGGTTACCATAGCAGTTCACCTTCACAGAATCATTTTATAAGTTCGATTCTGTAAAGCGACAATCCTATGTACTGGCACCTGCAAATTCCCTAATGTTTCCCTTGCTTCCATTCTTGCTCTGGGCTATGGTGCCAAGAGTTGTCCTAATCTGGAGAAGCAATCAGAGTTCTCAAGCTGCCTTTCGGTCTGCTAGAACAGAAGGTGCTGACAGGGTGGGAGGAAAGGCAGGCCTCCTTTCAGTTTACTAATTCTGCAGCCGCCCTTCACAAACGCCAGCAAATATTTTGCGATGTTGCAAGGTGTTACGAGAAGTGAAAAGCAAGCTGTGACTCAGCCGGTACGAAGACTTTGCAAATAAAAAAGAGTGATGTGTTTTGCAGCAAACTATTATTTCTGCCAGAGCCCACAGACTGGAATACTCAAAGAGGTATTTCTGCAAGACACTGCCATCATACATATTGGGTTTTCCAAAAAAGACCGGTTTCAAATTCATTGGCTCAGCAGGTCCCAACCTGTGGCCCTCAGACCCCTGGAAGCTGTGGGCCTATCTTGAGGGCTGGACACACCCGTGCGCATGTTCCTGCCGGAGACTGAATGAGAAATGTGCTCCTCCACATGGATTGTGTCTCAAACATGCATCAGTGTTGTAATGAATAGAAGAAATTAACTTACAATGTTACTAAATAGACCTTAGCCTTTTGTTATGTAGTTCCTTAATCAACTGACACTAAAATGAGCATTAGTTTCACGTTTAACTTTAAGAAAAAAATTTTTCTTCGTGTTGAAATACAGCCTTCACACTCGGCAGATCACTTGACTCAATCCTGGTTCAGAGAATATGGACACCTTACCAGTAGGAGAGACCCTTTCCTCCAGTTATTGACTTCACTTTCAAGGCATATGTGGACAATATATTCTCAGTTTGGTTTCTAAAACCTTAAAACCTGTTAGGAAGACATTTAAATGGTTAGTTGAGCACTGCTTCTCTCTGAGAAATGTCATCTGGGAGTATAAGGTATAAACGGTGGGTACATTTCTTAGACCACAAATTTATAATAAGAAATATAAGCTAATTTTTATTTCTAGCTGCCATCTCTTTGCATTATCAGAAATTTAATCTGAGTGAGTTTGTAGATTTTCATCTCTTCTTTTCCTGGGATTGTGTCTAGTTTCTGGGAGGGCCTTATGAAGTGCCAAGGTATGCAGTGGTGTTGGGGAGAGGGGGCAGTGGAGGGAGTAAGGAACCGGGTCCTTCCACACAGTATCTGTTGAACCATACTGTTTCATGACCTCTTCAGGTCCGAGAGCACCCTCCATTCTCCAGTGTCCTCTTGGGCACGAGGAGACGTGCTTCCTTGTGGCCTTGAAGACTTTGCAAGCCTGTGAAGGGCTCCTTCAGTGGGCACCCACCACATAACCATTTCTTTTCTGAAGTGTTTTTTTTTTTTAAGATTTTATTTATTTGTTCGTCAGGAGAGAGAGAGCACAAGCAGGGGAGTGGCAGACGGGCAGAAGCAGGCTCCTCGCTGAGCAAGGAGCCCGATGTGGGACTCGAAACCAGGACCCTGGGATCATGACCTGAGTTGAAGGCGGACGCTTAACCGACTGAGCCACCTGGGCATCCCATCTTTTCTGAAGTCTTGCAACCTTCCTGAGGCTCTGCTGAGGATACAAGGAACATGTCCTCTCTATTCCCAGACCCCATAAAAACATCTGGGATTGCGCCACTTTCCCTAGGTGAGCCTGTGGAGTAACACGCAGGACCGAGCATTGACGTCTTTGCTCATGGTATTTGCCCAGGAATTTACCTCATCCCTCCCCCGCCCCGGCACAGGGAATGCTTTTCTATTCTTGATAGCTTTTCTTCCAAATATTTTGTCTATGCTGCTAGGTTTTTTTCTTCTACTTTCTCCTAAGGGCAGTTTCTGGAACCAAAAGCCAGTAAGACACTCTTCTTTCTCTGCCTCTTGCTGTCACATCCCCCCTCTGAGATAAGAACCTTGAACTAGGCCAGCGGTCTGAAGGAGAGGAAGGAAGGAGAGTAAACGCAGGGGAAAGGGATCCGCTGATATTATGCTGCCACATAAATAAATTAATATAACTTTCATGGGTCCAGGACCTGCAAGAGAGGAAGTCAGCCCCAAATGAAATCAGATACTGAGCAAAAAGTGAACTTTGAGAGAAAAATTAAAATAAGACCTCCAGCACCAAAGCAGTTTTTCTATAGGCTCTTCACATTTTCTGCAGTGTGGCACCCAGAACTAAGTGATTTTTAGACATGGCACTGAAAATATAAAGGGCTCTCCTTTAAAGATGGGGTGAATGATGAGCTCCACAGTGGCACATGGAGGCCTTTCGGCCAGTCAGACTGGGATTTTGGGAGAGGAAGGGTAGGCTAGGAAGAAAGGAGCAGCAGCTGCACGCCTTGGGGCTCTCTCATTCAGCCCTATCTAGAACTTTCCTGCCTCTGGAGCTGTTGGAAAAGCAGCTGCCTCTAACTCCAGTGCTCCTGCTCCAGGCAGATCTGAAGTCCCTTCATTCACTCAATACCATTGACTTCCTACGCTGAGCTGCATGCTGGGGAACAAGTCATCCTATTTTGGTCTTGGTGAATTTATCTAAGTCTCTTATTGAACAAAAAAAGACCTAGCCTCCAAACTTTAGGATCTCATAGTTTAGTTGGAGGAGGAAGTTGCCCAGGGAAAGACAAGCCAAGGGGCGAAGGGGTGGTCTCTTGCTGAGGTGTCAGAGGAGGCTTCTGCGTAGGGCGGCAAGATAGAACTCGAGAGGAGCCCCAGGGCTCTGGGGGCAGGGTGAGCTGTGACAGGTCGGGCTGGGCCGGGGGTGGGGGGCTGGATGCCGCTTCCTCGCCTACACCCGAGGCAGCCAGGGGAGCCACTGATCTGGCTCAGACACAGCCCCAAATTTCTGGAAGCAGTGATGGCTATACATTTCAAATTTCATAATTATGAACACACATTTTTCGCATCCAAAAGAGCTCACTGCTGCATGAGTAGGCAGGAAGATTCTGTTTCCCTGTTTCTCAACTGCGCTGTTTGAATCAGGAGCCTCGGGGAGGAGCACGGGGGGCTGGCGGCGGTGCCTTCCCGGTGCGAAAGCAGCAAACGCTCCCCGCCTCTCCTCTGGGAGAGAGCGTGGCCGCGGACTCCAACGATCCCCTATTTCAGGCCGAGGAGAGTTCGTTGGCAAACCATGGAGGAGGCACCAGAGTGACCATGGGCGCCTTTGCAGCGGCGCGTTTTTCCCCTGACCGCCTGGCGGGAGCTCGCTTGTTCCGAGGGGGCTGCTGAGCGAAGTACGCTCAGAGCCGGCTCCTTGAACACGCAGCTTTGTTGCGAATGATTCATAAAGATACCAGGTGAACATTTAATTTACAAAAGGAGGACAGTGTGAGAAGGTAGGAGGCTCTCTGGCCCACTAACTCATGAAATAGCAGTCTGTTTCTCCAGCTGTGAAGAGGGAAAATTAATATCCTGTGTGAGGAACCTCAACCACACGTCATGGAAAGGCTAACTCCATGTTATGGTAACAGATGAAAAGACTGCCTTTGGAGAAAGACCCCGACATTCCAGATCACACGGGAAAGAATTACATAGCATTACTTCTGAGTGAATGTTGCAAGAAAATATAATCCTTGGGTAAATAACCAGAACAGGCTAAAGGCGTGTGTGTCAAACTCTAAACAATGATCTAGATCAAATTACTTAATTGTTTAGTTCATAAATGTGCAGTAATGTGTGCTTTTGCTTATGCCAGTAAGATAATCTTTAGAGATGTCTGACTTCGGGCCCGAAATGTAGTCCACAAAGCGATTATATAGAATTAAGAAACAGTAGAAATGGCCTGGGAAAGCATGGTCTGATTACTGTGTAGCCACTAATCTTTTACATCAACCCGAGGTTTTCCAAAAAAATGCTCATCATTTCTAGAGCTATCTAGAACAGGGGTCAGCCGACTTTTCCTTAAAGGGACAGACAGTAAATATTTTAGGCTTCCCACTCTGCCATTGTGCATAAAAGCGACCACAGACAATCTGTTAGTGAACGGCTATGGCTGTGTTCCAATCAAACTTTCTATGCAAAAATAGGTGACCGGCCAGTGGGCCACGGTTTGCTGACCTTTCATCTTGAACAACGCAGAGATGTCGGAAAATGGTGAGTTCATTTGGGAAACCAGGAGTTCCGTGGAGCTGCACAGCAGACCGATTCCTGTGGGGATGTGGGGTGAGGCCGGCCAACTGTGCCCTTTACCGATAAACACGACATAAGGAGGCCTGGAGGAGGACTGTCTGGTGCCGTCAGAAAGGCCAGATGACTCGTAGGCAGCAGCCCTGGGGCTGGATTCGGGAAGAGCTGCTAGTCTGAGGCGCAAACCACTCACACAGACGGAGCAAGCTCCGCCAACCCCACAGGCTTCACACTTCTGCCTCCCGCGGCCGCTCTGCGAGGGGGCAAGCGGATTCTGGATCTGACCGCACCTTCAGAAGGTAAGGTTAGACACCCAAAGTTCCAGCTTCCCTTCCAATGCAGATTCATTAAAACAATTGTTTCATTTGGGCAGGTCAGCTCTCCTGCCATATTCCTCATTGCTGCTGAACGAACATCACCGCGTCACCACTGTCCCCAGCCCAGCCTCTCTCACAGCTGGCGGCTCAGGTATGTGCAACTTGGGCCCTGACTTGAAAGGGGGAGCTGGGTCCTAATTCTCTTTCATGCCTTTGAACTGAGAGCAGAGGAAGATGCCCTTGGTGGCAGAGATGTAGCCAGAAAGGTTATATGGGGGTCAGGGGCTGGAAGGGCCCCACGTGGGCTTCGTACAGGGTAGAGAAAGGGGTTCAGCTTCTTTCCAGTTCTGTGATCCACGAGGGCTGTCTGTTCATCGGGAATCCTTCTATGCCAGTGAGGCCACCCTGGATTTATAATCGCCTCCCTTCCCATTTTCTTGAGTTGTGTTCACTGGATCTTTTCTCTGTAACCAAAGCACACAGTGCTCTAGGAGGCACGTTTCCTGCCACGACTAAAGCTGTATTTAACACATTTTAGGGCTGCCATCCATGAATGTAAGAGCCTGCAGGTTCGACTGTGATCTATTTAACTTCTATACCAGCTGCCAGTAAAAAATACAGTCAAATTCTCCTTATCAACGACTTTTCAATCTGTCCTTTCCATTCCCATCCCTCCAGTATGGCCTCGTACTTATCACTGCTATCTGGACTTCAGCCCGTCTCCTAGAAAGCTCTTTTGCCTCTATTCATTCCCTGTTCTTGTCCATCTGTTGTCAGAGCTGTTAGATTAATTTTTACAAACCTATTTTCATCAATCACGTCTCAGATGAAGAGTCTAAAGTGCTTCCTTACTGCCTTCTGGATCTGGTCTGATCTCTTCAAACCAGTATTTTAGGCTTCATAATCTGGTCCCACTTGATCTCTTCATTATATCCGTATATCTCATACCCTTCAACTTCAATTTCAGCCAGGTTAATCTCCCACATCCTCCGTCAATCTCACTCTTCATTCCCACTTGTATGACTTTGCTTATTTTTGTCCCCACCACTTCCCCTATTAATTAGAATATCTCCTCCCTGTATCAAAATCTAATTATATTATCTCTAAAAAATAGAAATCTAATATAATCTGTAAGAAAGAGAAGGGGTGGGAAGGAAATGAGGCTGCATCTGTCCCCTTCCACCTGACAGCCACATTCCAAAGTAATGGTTAACATCTGGTGACCATTAGAAACATGACAAAACTATCAGAAGTATATGGAATTGAAGCTTTTGGATGAGGATGACAGAATGAAACACACATCTAATTTTTATCGTTTCAACCTTCCCATGTAAAACTACATTAATGGTATTTTGGGGGGTGGCATAAATCCCAAGGATAAAGAGTGAAAGAGGATACCAAAGGAATTAAATTTTAGAAGGTAGAAAGCAGACAAATGGTAATGAAAGCAGACAAATGGCAGACTTGAAGGACCAAACTGTCAACTGGCATTAAGTAAAGGTAAGAGGAAATTCAATATACACTCCAGAATCCTCAAAAGACGTAAGGATCAATGGCACCTGTGAAAGGGGTGTGACTTGGCATGTTGAATTAAGGAAGACTGGTTGAATGAAGGCTGAGGATCAGGACGAGTCTCAGAACCCCCCCCCCTTCCCCCGCTCCATATCACTGGCTGATTGCTCCTCCCACACGCTGGCCAAAGTCTCAAGGTTTAGGTTCCAGAGAGGGAAAACAGATGGTTTCTAAATGAAGGAGCACCAGGCACCGCTGAGGGTGGGTGTGAAGTGTTTCAAACAGGAGAATAAGTGAATGCATGTGTACTGAAGCCTCCCTGCTGTCTTCCTCCACTTTATCCTTCAGGCCAGAGAAATTGAAGGACAATTCTGTGGAGAATACGACCATCTCAAGAGGAAATATCTACAGATACTGACTTTAAGAGTCCCCTCACAAACAACCTAACTAGGTCATCCTACATTTGTGATTCTCAACTAGAGACACATGGAAATGTCTGGAAATAGTTTTGTCCCAAACGTGATGGCGGGGGTGCTATCAGGGATGTTGCTAAGTACCCTACAGCGCCCAATAAAGCCTCCCACAACAAAGAATTACCCAGTGCAAAATGTCAGTGGTGTCACTGTTGATAAACTCTGTCCTACATGAAATTCATGAAATTCATGCCCTACATGAAACTTGCCCATCAACACAAGCAATGCTTCCAAAAGTTTCCTACTCTATCACAAGAGCAGAAAACAAAAACAATGGCCAGACAACCGAGGAGGACTTCTAATAAGGAAGATGGGGATGTAAACAAACAGGTAAAAGCAACTGGATAAAGGGGTGCCTGGGTGGCTCAGTTGGTTGTGTCTGACTCTTGATCTCAGCTCAGGTCTTGATGTCAGGGTTGTGAGTTCAAGCCCCTCATTGGGCTCTATAGAGCCTACTTAAAGCAAACAACAAAAGCAACTGGAAAAAGAAACTCTGTAGGAAGAAGAAAACTCTAAAAAACTATATTTGACTTCCACTTATGACCATGATTAGTGGGGACCAGATTTACCTTCCTGCTCTAAACAACTAGAAGACTGGACAAAATTTAGAAACTATTTTCCAATATTGGATAACAGGCAGCTCAGGACTTCCTTTTACATCTAAGTTCTGGATTTGACTTTTTTTTTTTAAATTAAGTTTTTTATTTTAATTCGAGTATAGTTAACAGTGTTATGTTAGTTTCAGGTGTGTAATACAGTGATTCAACAATTCTGTACTCAGTGCTCATCATGATAAGCGTACTTTTTCTGGATTTGACTTCTGGGTGTAGGGATCCAGTTTGAATTTACTGAAGCATTTCCCCACTGATTTACAATGCCAACTTCCCATACAGGGATTCATCTACTCCTGGTCTCTTTGTTTCGGTCTTTGTGCTGGTACCATACTGTATTAATTCTTTACAACGTTGTTGGAAACTCAAATCCATATGTTTGATCTTTAAGTTGCTAAAACTACAAATCTATTAGCATGACGGAAAATTAAAAACCAAGAACACTATTGCCATCTGGTGGAGAGACCTACTGTTACTACATCTAAATGAGACCTGCTGTGACTCACCTCCTCACTCCCCCATTTAGCGGAGTCCTGCAAAATCTTCATTAGGTCTTTCTCATCTGTCCCTTCACTTCCATTCTCCTGGTACCTACACCTTAGTCTACTTTCTACTTTGCTAGGATTGTTGCTTTTGAACCAGCCCCCCTCTTTAGTCACTGTTCTGTCAATATTTTCCTTGTTCCTATTGTTAACACCTTACAATTTCACATTAATTTGATGGGTCGCTTATCAAGTTCTCGCTTATGAGAAAACATTTTGGAACGAGTAACAGCAGTCTGACTAGGGACAAACAGAGAGGACAGAGTAGAGGCTCGATAAATGTTAGCTGAATTGAAAAAAATTTATTTAGTACCATTTGCTCATTTGCCAAATTTATCTGGGAGGCAGCGTAGGCACATGTTTCCAACCCTTTTTTTTCTTCTGTAATACCAGACTGATGAAACTTCATGTGTAATTTTTCTGTGGGCTTACCTAAAAAATTATTTTTAATTGCAAAATACATGGCCAATATAAAAAAAGATTCAGAGTTCTGCAAATGAGTGACTCTATGGATGACGTTGGGAGACAGGGTTTCTCACTGAGGAAGAAGATACAAGTACAGAATGGGTGAAGACAAGGAAGAACCGGTGGGGCTGAATTGGAGTTGGAGGTTTTAGTAAAACTTACCGTTTCTAGTATCTGTGTTTCTTAGCTCTTTCTGTTGAAGGGGCCTAGACCCAATGGCAATCCAGCAGGGACCAGACCTTAGTATCCAAACACTAAGAGAAACTAGGGATTGTTGGAGAAATGGCTGCCTCCAGGGCTGGGTAGGAAAAAAATATAGGATAAACTTGAAACCTCTGTGCTACAAAGTAAGGAATTCTTCAAGAAAGGATGAGAACGTGTCTGAAAGACCCAGGAGCCACCTTGAAAGGTCCCACTGGCCAAATCTGGGACAACTTGACATCAAAACAAATGAGAGTAACAGACCTGAGTAAAATAGCAATCCATGAATTCATGCTAAGTTGGAAAGAGGAAGCTTTTCCTCACAGCAGAATGCCAACTAATAAATGTAAAAGGAATGAGAGAGTTGGAAAGCCATTTGGCAACTCTCAGGGTAACAATTAATTCAGCCAAGAAACATCACTGGATGCTAAAATTAGTGTGTGAAAGTTTGCTGAGAAACAATATATACGGTCTCGAAGTTTCTCCCTACAAAATGCTTAATGGAAAAAAATATTTATAGTGGAGAAATCTAGCAGACACCACCTAAAACCAGTGATTGAAATTAACTCCTGGTAATGGGACAACTGACACCATGATAAGATGCGCTGAAAAGGATGTAGCATCTCTTCTGTGATATTCCCGCCAACAATGCGCGAACTCAAACTAATTGTGAAGAAATATCAGAAATACTCAGGTTAAGGGAGAATTTGTAAAATAATTGACCTATGTGTTTCATGACCTTGACATTTGTGAAAGACTGATTGAAGAATTGTTCTAGACTAAAGGGAGACTAGAGACATGGCAACTAAATGTACTGTGTTATCCTGATTTGGACCCTGGACTTATTATTTTTTTTTTTTTAACAAAGGCCATTACTGGGACAACTAGTGAAATATGGAAAAGATTAGGTGATAATATTGTATTGATGTTAATTTTGATAATTGTGCTTGGTTATGTAAGAAAATATCCTGGTTCTTACAATATACAACTAAGTATTTGTGGTAAAAGGGCATCGTATCTGTAACTAACACTCCAATGGTCAGAAAAAAAGCATTTATTCTATACAGGTACCTATGCTGATAAAGGGAACTCTCTCCCTTAGTGTCAGATGACAACTAGGTCATACAGAAAGAATGATGTAGTTAGAAAATCACAGTTTTGTAAACATCACTGTAAAAACATTTTCAGGTAAGAATCATCAAAGGAGGCTAAATCTACAAGGGGCAGGTATATGAGGAATAGAATATCAACAAGGTCTCGAAAGTTTCTCCTCACAAATTACCTACTAATTGCAAAAAGAAAAATAGTAACTATCCAGTGGAGAAATTGGATGACATCTTACCCAACTGAGCAAAATGGACATCGATATGGGGCAAAGGGATACTGTGGAGTCTGGATGTGACACTGGGAGGCCATGTCACTCCCAGCATTTTAGCTCACACTGCGTAAGCCAAATCTAACCACAAGGAAACATCACAAAAATTCACACTGAAGGAAAATCTGTATTTTAGCTGTCCTGTACTCTTCGATCCATCAATACCACAAAGACAAAGGCTTAAGGACCGTTCTAGATGACAGAGTCATGAGAATCCAACATACGATCCTGGACTAGATTCTGTAGCTGAAAAAAAACAATTACCAGTGGAACAACAACTGAGATTGGAACAGGGGCTGTGGATGAAAGTATTCTATCACTGTTAAATGCCTGAATTGGACAGCTGTACTTAGTGGGCCTGTTTTCATGAAGTACATCTCTAACATTAAAGGTGAAAAGGTAAGTCTACGACGTACTCTCAGATGGGTCAAGAAAAAACTATGTAAGAAGAGATAGAAGATGGTAAACCAAACATGAGAAACATTAAAAAAGAAGTCAAAATGCAGAACAATGTAGGTTTCTTCTACTTAAAATTCTCAGAACATATACATATATGTGTGCGTAAATATATCTATGTCTAGGACACTATAATTAGTAGTCTCTTGCTCCCCCATGTAAGGGAAATAGGAACTAAAATGTTTGAGGTGGTTGGCATGAGGGCAAAACAGTTAAGTGTCTCTTTTCTCAACCATCAGTTCCACTCCACAGAGAAAACAGAGGATTTTTATATGTGCACACAAGCTTTTGCACGTGTGTAATTCTTACATCATTTTGATGGCTGCATAGTTTATGAATGGATGTACTTAAAAGTCTTCTATTGGTATTTGTTTCTAATATGTATATTTTAAATACAAAGATTTAAAAAAAATATGTTATTTCATCATATTTACATTTACTTTGATAAAAGCTGTTTGGCCTTAATTCTGCTATAGTTTTTGTTTTTTTAGGGGCGGGGAGAGTGATAGAGGGAGAGAGAGAGAGATGGGGGAGGGGCAGAGGGAGAAGGAGAGAGAGAATCTTAAGCAGGCTCCACTCCCAGCACAGAGCTTGTCCCGGAGCTCGATCTCATGACCCTGAGATCATGACCTGAGCCAAAACCAAGAGTCAGACGCTTAAACGACTGAGCCACTCAGGCGTACCTTATGGTGTGTTTTTATGCCTTCCTTTTAAAAAATATTTTATGTTCATGTTTTGTTTGGGGATTTTCCTTCTCATTTAACAACTTTTATTCAATTTATACCATATTATTATTTGAATAATATGAAGATTTATAACACTTAGAGTCTATCCTGAGTATACTACTAACGAAAATCTTCATGGAAGAACTTGAGTCTGGCCAGTAGATCATTTCTGGAAGGAAGTTATGCAAGGTATGAATATGAAATATGAGTTGTGGAAGTCTAGATCCCAGCTGATACCTGAGAAATGTACTTTCCCAAAGTCAGCCAACCCAACTTTTAACAGATCTGGGCCACTCTCTAACTGGATGCTATTATGGGTTCCTTGTGTTGATTTTAATGAAAATCCCTAATTGATTAAAGTGTGAGGAGATACTTGCTGCCCTCAGAGCTATTTTTGTTATATTTTGCATCATCCTTATGATCTTTCTGGGTAAGAATAATAATGTATCCTAGAGAAATACTGTTTTAAAAACCTTACAGATAAATTAAACAGTTAAAACTTTAAATACTTTCCATAATAATTTTAAAACAAATAGAAATGTAGTATCTGTACCGTGTCTATCATCGTGTCATCTATCCGACATATTTTACAGTGGTATGTATTTATACATACTGACCTTGGCAACAGGAAGTATGTTTCTGATTTCCCATAGTAGGCTGCAAGCTTTAAAAGCAGAAGTCCTAAACCGCTAAAGGCAGCATAAGAAAAATCTTAATTTGAACCTTGAAATCGTCTTTTAGCAGTCTGTGTCAGATATAAAAGAAGAGTCAAAATGTTGGCTTTGTTCTATTTATTTTTGGTGGGTGGGGAGGGCAGGTAAAAAAAAAAAGTTTGGTTTTTGCTTCGAGGAGTTTTCCTAAATAGTAACTCATTCATTACACATTCCCATGGATGAACACTGTTTTCTTGGCTTTCATGACAGTTCGAATTCGAGGTAATGTGCATAAAATGTATTTTTCTGAAATTCAGTGTACTGGTTTGGACACACATGGGGTGACCCTTGTGTTCTCAAAAGGTATTGGCACTTTGGCTTCAAGAACAAATAAAAAGTATCATAAATACAACTTGTGATTTGGGCCTGGGCTAATGACTAAGGAACTAACCAGCTACCACGGTATCGGATATTTCAATGCCCTGTGAACCTATAATTAATAAAGAGACTGCCGATTCTAAGAACTATGCACCAACAAGGGAATGAAGTAAGAGTTAGTTATAAGTCTGACGCAAAGTTCAGAGCAAAATATCAATCACTCATCTCCTCACTTTTGTGATATCTATAAATAAAGGAGAGAGTGAGAATAAGAATTACATGAATAATGATAAATAAAAAGCATCCACAGAAATGGGAAAATATTTTTCATTAAATTTGCCACTTACTCTGGTTCAATAAGATGCTTGTGCGGAAAAGAACTAAGGCAGGAAACTAGTTACGTTGTCGTTTAGAACTTTTTAACAGCAAAAAAATGAATACCACTCAACTTCCTCGGTTTTATATTGTCTTAAAATGTGTTATTTTGGAACTTGAACACCTTTGTTATGCCTCGAAAATTCACAGCAAAAAGTAAAATCACGTTGAAAGCCGGAAACGTCATCAATACATCTACACCGATGTTTGCTTGTAGTTTTTGGTATCCAAAACCTTTTTTCCACACATTGCACAGATGCCTAAAACAAACAAACAAAACATGTAAGCCATCAAATCATAATACCAACTAATAATACCAATCAAATACCAAATACCAACAGTTGTCTTTATTTAAGTCAGTCCTGAGGCTTAAAACATAAGTTAACAGCATGAGAAAAGAGAAAAAGAAAGCAAAGACCTGTAACTATGAACAAGTTCTAAGTTTTATCTTGCCTTAGAAAAAAAGAGCACTTGACAAACAGCAGCTATGAAAGGCTACTCCTTTCCTGTGTTATCTAAGTCAGTACCAAGAGTAGGCCTGATATGCACAGAAAACCAGTATCGAAAGAAACTTACCCTTTTTGTAGGCACAGCCCTGACAGTAATGAGAACCCGGTTGGTGCACAGAACTTTTACAAATTCTGCAAGTGGAGAACTTATTCTTTCCATATGGATCGAATCTAGAGTTGTTTTTTTAAAAAGAAAAAAAAAAACGTAAAATAGTATAGAAACATTTAAATGACCTCCCTGAAGCAGCAAATGGGATTAGTCCACGCTCTCCGTTCCCTCTGCCACTCTCCAACCGACAGGCATGGCATGCTTGCAGCTGGCTCCTCTCTCCCCTCGCCTGCACACCCCTGCCCCTTCCATGTGACTTGTATGCTGGTGAAGAGTCAGTTCCTTAATCCCAAACCGTTTCTACGAGTTGTATTTGCCAATCTGTGTGTGTGTGGTACAGTTAAATATTACAGAAACTGATGTAAGGTGGGTGCAAATAGACTGACCAATTCTATTAAAAACTATGAGAATGCTTCAGGATGGCTGGGTCAGTGTGAATCACTGACCCGCCACTGAATTCGGTGAGACAGCTTCAAATAGGGGCAAGACTGCAAGTGGAAGGACTTGGCACTTTGCAAGTCTGTCAGTTCTGGCTCCACTTTAAAGATACCGGAAACGTGCATTCTGGTTATGATTTATGTGAGGAAAATGATGAAGAACTTTTATCGGTAGACTCATACTCAAAAAGCCTGTCTCGGTGCCAAATGACTGATGAATGCATGTGCTGTTATGTGCTGTGACTTACAAGAAGGTATGTGTATGTTTTAATAATTGCCTCCTTTAGCTGACATTTTCCATTAATTAATCCAATCCCTTTGCATAAAAGAGTTTCTACTACATAAAAATGCCACCTCAGAGTCACTGGAGTAGAAAATAATTCCCCCTAAATTGGCCATAACTTTTGTAACAATACTCGTATACCGAATACCAACACTGTCCTAGACCTGTCTTCTCTTGGGGTAGTACAATACAGCAGCTCATTTTCAAAGGTTAATTTCTCCAAACCCAAAAGAATGTCACTTTACTCTGCACAAGGGAAGATAGACACTATTCCTCTTATTAATAAGCTCAATTTGTGTGGATCCTTATGGATGCTTACTTTTGCTTCAAACCATATTTTATCCTAAGATACACATTTTAGTATGTCTGAAATCTTACAATTAATTGGCAGAGCTTTTTCTTTCTTAAAGCAATGATACATCTACATGTTGGTATCTTAGATTCAATGCAATACAACAGTACGCCTTCCAATGTGAGACATTTAGAGTATCCGAAGTAATAGCTACTTATTAATGATATCGGAATGAGGTTGGGAGCATAACGGAACTGGAAGTATCTAAAACTGTACAACGTGGAAAAGTTACAACTTAGTTAATAATAACTGAACGGTCTTAGAAGACATTAATAAGTCAAAGCAATACTTAATGTGACGCTTCACTGAAGATCAAGTCTATTACGCTGTTTTATATCCATTATTTAATAAGTACCATTATGTACTTACGGTAGCCAGGCACTACAGGTAGTAAAAGCTTTATTATTATTATTATTATTATTATTATTATTATTATTATTTTATTTCTAATCCTTGGGATAATGTCATGAAACGTATTGATTCACTCAGCAAATACATAGTGAGTGCCTACTATGTGCCTGTCACTGTTTTACGTACCAAAGATGAACTTGACAGACTAAGCCTCTGCCCTCCTCAAGCTGACATTCTAGTAAGACAACAGGCAAAGGACAGACAGTAAGTAAATGAACAAACATGCTTTTCAGATAGTGATACAGGTTGTAGAGAAAATTCAAACAGGATATTGTGGCAGACATGAGGGGAAGGAGGGAAGACATTAATTTAAATGCTGGAAGACATTAATTCAAATGTCACCCACTCTGAGGAGATGACATTTCAGCTGAGATCCTAGTAACAAGAAGGAGCCATCTTTGTAAGCACTGCGGGACGAGCTCTAGAAGGAAGGCACAGCAAGCACAAACCTCTTCCAATGGGAGTGGGCTTGGTCTATCTGATGCAGGGGTTGGTGCAACAGGAAGTCAGAGAGGTGGGAAGGGCCAGATCATGGAAAACCTTGTAAGAAGGTGGAAGGGGGGTTAGATTATACTCTATGTGAAAAGAAAACCAATGCAGGGTTCTGAGAAAAGCACTTATGTGCCATTTAAAGGACCACTCTGGCTACTATGAGACTGAACCATAAAGAATTACAGAGGAAGCAGAGAGATGGAAAATTATTATGGCATCTAAGTAAGAAATACCAGTGGTTTGGAAGAGAGTAATAGTGAAATGGACAGAAGCAGGTGGATTCGGGTTATATGCTGGTGGCAGAGCTAAAGAACTTGCTGATGAAAGGGAAGTGAGGAAAAGGGAGGGACTGGTGTGGTATTCTAGCTCTTAGACTCGCATGGCTGGACTGCAGTGGTACGATGATGAGACTCTGATTAGGAGACTGCAGGAACAAAAGACTGTTAGGACACCAAATTGGTAAGTCAGATAGGCAGCTGGATATATCTTTGGAGCTCAGAGAAGTAAGGACAGGAGATATAAATCTGGGAGTCATTAACATACAGTTTGAATTTAAAGCCATTGGACTAAAGTCACTTGAGGAGAGATCACACATTTATAAATAGAAAAAAAAGAGCAAGGTCTAGGATTGAGTCCAGAGGCTTGACTGAGAAGGAACAGTGAGTAGGGAGGGAAAAAGAGTATGGTACCCAAGAGCCAAGAGAATAGAAGCTTGCAGAGGCATCAGTTTGGCTCAGTCAGTGAAGCATGTGACTCTTGATCTGTGAGTTCAGGCCCCACATTGAGCGTAGAGCTTACTTTAAAAAAAAGAGAGAACAGAAGGCTGCAAAAATGAGAGTGGTTAAAAGGTTAAGAAAGATAAGACTAGAGAAGTCCATCAGGTATGATCCTGCCGAGAGCAGCTGCAGCGGTTTGGTGGGGCTGATGGCCCGACTGGAGTGGCTGAAGTCATGAATGGAATTACAGACACTGAGAAAGCATCTGAATAAGGTTTTCAAAAACTTTTGCTGTGAAGGGAAGCAAGGAAATGGGGTGGCAGCTGGAAGGGCTCATGGAATTTTTAAGACTGGAAATAATAAAGCATGGTGTCAAAAAGTAGTTTTTAGAGTGGGAAACACTTTTATCTCCATCCTTAGATGAAAAAGTAAAGTTCAGAAAAGTCAAGAAACTGGCTTAATTTCCTTAAGGTCCCAAAGCTAGACAGGAACAGAGTCCAAATTCAAATTTAGGGCTGACTCCAGAGCTTCTGATCTCTCCACATCTCTCTATTACCTCCGATTTGTACGATAATTAAGAACCAGGTAAAATAACCTAGAATAAACCCAAACCAGGCAGTATTATTCTAAAACTAGTCCTATAAAACATACCACAGTGAAGCACCTGAATGAAACTGCAAGTAGTTTTAGGGATAAGAAAGCGTGAGAGACTATGGACTCTGAGAAACAAACTGAGGGCCTCAGAGGGGAGGGGGGTGAGGGAATGGGATAGACTGGCGATGGGTGGTAAGGAGGGCACGTATTGCATGGTGCACTGGGTGTTATACGCAACTAATGAATCATCGAACTTTACATCAGAAACCAGGGATGTACTGTATGGTGACTAACATAATATAATAAAAAAATATTATTAAAAAAAAAAGAAATCATAGTTTTCAAAAGAAAAAAAAAAGAACGAGATAAAATAAAAGTCATGTTTTCTGGTGAATTTATATGTATTAAAAAAATAGCACTAATATCTTCATGTATTGATACACTGAGGAGGAGCAGGATGAAACCAGGTTGTAACAGACGGCTTGGCTTTGCATGCTAGGAACTGCTGAACTCTGTCTCATCGTGACAGAATGACGCGCACCAAATTCACTCCGGTCTGCTTAAGACAAAGACACTGGAAAGTTACATGCCCGCGGACTGGCTGCTCCTATACCTACCTTGCTTTTTTTGAAGTCAAAGCTTTATTTTCATTCAGCTTTCTTCCGCCACTTTCTAAATCAAAATATACATGTATTTTAGCAGGTTATTTCTGCACATTTCACTATAACATATCCATTTAACATTTAACAATTAGTTAAAAAGTTCATTCTTTGGCCTCCTACCAATAGACTAGACTGTATCAAAATTTTTCAAAAATCCCCAGTTAATAGCCAGGTTTTTAAGACACTACTTAAAAAGGAAACATTTATTATGAGGCAATAAAATTGTGGATAGTCATTTCATTTCTCAGACCCAAAAGAGGACTTGAGGGATGGGTCTGCACTTTATCTAGTGTAAAATCTTAAAGCCACTATTGTGGTGCCACAGACCCTGAATACAGTACAAGTATTTCTCTTCCTTCCCTTTGGAAACACCTCAACTGTATATATTGATAGGAAGGTAAAAATGTAAATGTGTAAATGATTTGTTCAAGAATATAAAAGTCAGGTGAAGAGAGGGGGAGTTAAATACAGACTTTAATTAAGTGGAATCAAATCAGTTATTATGATCTACTCATTGGCTGAAAATCATTTAATGATTTTGCTGTCTTTTGCCTGACAGATGAGGAACCCTTAACATGTAACCCAGAGAATTAAATAAAAGAAGATATTAAATTGTTGGGGGATCTGGAATGCTTTAATATTTAAGAGATGAAATACTTTGCACACGAAAGTTTTCTTTTTACAAATAATGTAGAGCTAAAACATTCAGGAAGTACGGGATTCGACTTCTCTTTTCCAAATGGAAAAATACCTGTGGTGTTCCTTGCACCGTCTTTCCATGTGTCTGGAGTGATAACAGTACCAAGTTTCTTTTCACCTGTTATAACGAGATAGTAAAAGTAAGGGGAATTCGGATTTACTATCTAATAAATACACTACACGGCACTTAAAACTCACAGTGGTATCAACCATTGTCTTAAAGTAGGAGCCTTTTCATGCCAGGGTAGGGGCTGTGAACTGAGACTGACGATAATAACTGTGGGCCAGGGGTAACTGACTCTGAGTAAAATCTGTACAGTATGACGGCTGATGATAGGCTTTCCCTGTACATGTATACTTTAAACAAATCTGATCAATCTAAACAAATCTGATACACCTATTTATCCCATAAGTATTTACTAAGCACATATGATATATAAACCACTATACAAAGTTCAGAGAGAAATAAAATGATAAATCAGATAAAGCTCTAGGTATCAAGGAATGTACAACACACTATTTTCTCCTACAGTGGTCCTTAACCTGGGTCTCATGGGTATACCTCAGAAGACAAGTGAACAAGATGAAGTTGTACACCAAACTACTGTATAGCCATTTTTTTCTTGTAAGAGGCCATAGCTTTCATCAGATTTTTCAAAGGGGTCAGAGACCTCTGAAAAAGAACCATTTGAACCAAAATATAAACTAGAAAATAAAAAGCCGTAGACAGCTAAAGTACTAGGAGAAATTCAATGGAGAAAGAAATAGCCTTAGCTGGCGAAATCCAGGAGAGCCTGTGGAGAAGGCAGGAAGAGGGTCTGGATCTGGCAGTGGGATTGTAAAGGAAGAGGAGGAGAGAAGATGAAGGCAAACCAGAGAAAGCACATATCCTGAAGAAAGGCGTGGAAAGCTCAGGGTACACAGGAGCATGCGAAGTAGCTTGCTTTGGCCAAAGAATGAAGGTAAGAGTAACTGAAAAGAAAATTGTAAAGATAAGCTGGGCCCTCATTGTGGAGGGTCATCCTGAATGCCAGGCTCTAAATACAGAAACCTAAAATTATTCTCTGCACATTGAGAATGTATTGAAGGTTTTAAATCCAGGAATCAATAGAGTGCACTTATATTTAGGTTCAATGCAAATATCTGTGATGATTACTCTAAACCATGTCCTGGCATAATGATGAAGGATAGTAAGACAAAATCTTTACCCTTGGGTTCTACTGTCTAGCATTTGGTAGGAATATAATACTTGTTGCATGAATGAAAAGAAAAGGTGACAAAATGCAAGAATGAAAGGTGGAGTCAGGGCCTAACTGAGCATTTTTATATGGAAGAGGAGCTGATTAAAGATTCCAAAGGATATAGAGACAAAGAGGTAGGGAGGGATGGCAACAAGGACATGAGTAGAATTTTCCTTGAAGAAAGGGAGAGAAGTAAATGAGCATGGATGCAGATCTATTTATGGGTATAGTCAAAGAAGCTGAGAACGTTCCCATTTAATTACCTTGCTTTTCTTATACCTATAAGGAGGTATTTGTCAACAGAGGATGAGGTTTCAGTTTAAGGGACTGGAAAGCTTGGAATAGCCTCTAGCAACAAAGGGAAAGGGGACTGACTAAAGATAAGTAAAAAAAATTGACAAATAGTATTAAAGATCTTGGAGATTAGGAATTGTTCACTTTTAGTGGTACCAACTGGTTCACTTGTGCAGTCTTCCCCAGTGGCCTTCACATGCATGCAGGACAGTTTAGGGAGAGAAGAGCCAAAGGCAGGGAGAACACAGTTTGAAGGGAAAGGGGCTGGGAGGGGATCACATTAGTCTAACTTGAGTGATGGGGACCTCAGCTAGGGTATTTGAGAGGTTAGGGAAAATATGAGCTATTGAATGGAAGTAAAAACATGAGGACATGCAAGTGTCTGGATGCAGGTTCACAAAGGGATGAGGGAATGCATGAGAGATAAGGCTTTGTGAATGGGTGACTGGGAGGACTGCCATGCCATTAAATGATGGAAGAGAAGGTACAGGTTTGTGAAGTAGGATGACAAATTCAGGCTTGGCAGTACTAAACTACTACGTGACAACCAGTTAGAGGTTCCCAGTATTGTCTGGAGAAAATTCTTCTATTGGTCTTAGTTCAGAGAGAAGTCGGCTGGAGATGTGGATTAGACATTCACTGGCACGGATATGCTACTTGAAGCCAGATATTTCCAAAACAAAGAGACAAAAGAAGGTCAGATACAGATCCTTGGGACACATCTACTTTAAGGGAGAAGGAGAATAAGAAAACTTTGGAGATTATAATGGTAAGGAAGCACAAGGAGAAGTATATGCAAAGAGAATAGAGACCAAGTTTCAAAATTACAGAGTAGAAAAGACTGAAAGAAAGGTCTTTGCATTAAGAGTCTATTTTTATTTGGGGAATAAGATGCTATAGAAGGTAGAAAGGTATCAGAGCAAAGAAATAATACACAGACTTTCAGAAGTGCAGAGAAGTAAAAAGCAAATGACCTTTTAGGACGCATATCACGTCCCAGAACCAACTATGTGTATTTATTTTAATACCACATTAGATCTTGGGTTCTCAAAACTTTTATGTACCTTAGGAAATTAACTCTCACAATTTGCCCAGTATCCTCAATTTCCCTGAGAAAAAGTATTTATGGTGTAAAGAACATCACACAAAACAAGTTAAACCAGGCAGAATACCGGTCCTTTGAAGTTAAAATATAGAGAATTAACACAGATTAGATAGAAGGCTAAATTTACACGTTTAGGAACTATACTACATAAGAGAGGAGACATCAAGGAAGGTGCATAACCTAAATATATGTCATATTTACTCAAACAGGCAAAACCAAAAAACTTAAGTACCAGATGGAGTAGCGTTAAAGGATGTCAATGTCAAAAAGCTTAATGTACTTTTTGGAGTGATGAAAATACTCTAAAATTGACTGTGGTGATGGTTGCACAACTCTGAATATACTGAAAATAACAGAATGGTACATTTTAAATGGGTGACTTGTACCTATGTCAATTACATTGCAATTATTTTTTAAAAGCTTAATATGAGATAACGACATAAAGCATAGAAAAAATGGAAATATTAGTAAAATGGAGCAGAGTTTAATTCTGAGTGCCACATATTGGGGGTTAGGAAAGAAATAACCAGTTTTTGAGTATACACTAAGGCACTTCTATATCAGGTTTTACCTACATTATCTAATTCTCACAAAACCCATAAATTACGTATTCTTCTCATTCTTCAGATGAGAAAACTGGGGCCAAGAAATATTAGATAACTCGCTCATGGTTATTCTTTCACCGAATGTAAAAACTGTGATTCAAACTCATGGGTGCCTGTGTTCAAAGGTTTATCTACTGTGGGGGGGTAATAAACAAAATGGATTATGTTAACGTTAATCCAGATAAGAGGACCTGAAACCTTGTCTCAGAAGAACCAGAAATGTCTAGCCTGAGGAAAGAGACTTCGGGATATGACAGCTGTTTTAAAGCAAATATTCCGTGACATCAAAAAGTCATATTTTCTAGGAACTTCAAGGGCTTACATTAGAATCACTGATGGCAACTATAGGGAGGAAGGACTTTTCTAAAAGCCAGTGACATCGATACAGAATGCTTTGAAGGTGGTGAGACTTTCTGAACCCTGCCTCAATACCACAGGTATTCATGCACAGAACATTTAGGCCACTGGATAGGCTGCTAACTTAGGGTTGCTAGTTAAAATATAGGATGCCCGGTTAAATTTAAATTTCAAACAATTAATGGTGTTTTAGTACTGTCACGTCCTAAAAGTTATGTCCAAAGCACTTTCAGTAGTAAGGAGCAGCAAGCAAAGACAAGTCTCAAATATTGCATGGGACATAGTTCTCCTAATAAAAAGTATTCATTTTTTTAAAATGTCTGCTAAATCTGGAAACTCTAGATGTTGTACAAGTTACTTTTAAGACCCATTCCAACCTTGAGGGTCTGTGGGGCGAAGGAGCCAGTCAAGAATTGTGTGGGATGAAAACCCGGGTTGGGGGTGGGGGAAGCAAAGGAAATAAACAAATGAGTGCAAAACTGAGACCACTCTGAATGCAAAACGACTATACGGTCGTTGGGGAGGGAAGGAATTTTAATCGTCAAAGGGGTAGAAAGATAAAGACTGTAATCGGAGACCTGTGGCCAAAATAAAAAAGCCAAAGTACCCAAAGAACTCCAGTTAGCTTCACCATCCTACTTCTCCCAAAGATGTGACCCCTTAACTCACATTTTTCGCACACCATCCTTCCCCGACGGTTCCCTTGGCTGCAGAAACAGAAACAGCTTGAAAATATCAACACAACAGCCAGGGAAGGATTCCCCTTCCGGGTTACGACAACCCACTTCCGGCCCCTCCGCCCTCCGCCCCGCCCATCCCACACCTGAAAAGCAGCGGGAGGAATTAAACGCGAGCTGGGAGGCGGGGCTGCTCCCATTGCCCGCCCCTCCGCTTCTGCAATTGGCTGTGCGGTCTTGGGTCTCCGCCCCACAGGCCTGCGCCTGCGCGATGGCTAGGGCGGCGAGTCGTACCTGATGGTGGGAGGTAGTAACCCCCAGCTTCTCTTCCGCTGGCGGGAGAGTTAGGTAAGCCCAGCCGAACCCTCCCGGCACGCGAGCTTCCCGGGGGTGCAAGCAGCTCCCACCAACTGTCCATGTGACCGAGAGCGTCTGTGCCCCCAGCCCTCCCGCGCCCGCCGTCCGTCCGAGCGCCACCCTTCCGGCGTGACCCAGGGGCTGCCCTGATGGACCCGGCCCTCTTTCGGATCCGTCATTCTGTGTGTGGCCTTCCGTTTCTCCTGGTCTCCGCGCCCGCGCTCTTTGATTATGCCTCTCAGCGCGTCCCCCGCTGCTCACACTCTCCCTGGGTGAAGGTTGGGCAGAGTCCCGAGCGACCGAGTTTGGGGTGGGGCTGCAGAGACAGGTCCTGCGATTTCCGCGGAGGCTCCCGTGCGAGCCGCTCAGAAAGGCCTCTCCAGCCTCAGTATCTGCGAACCCGGGTTAGGTCAGACCGCGGAGGCCAGGGCCGTGGCAGCCGGAGGGGCGTCCTCGTGTGCTAGCCGGGGCCCACCGCTGGGCTGCTTTCGCAGGACCCGCCCTCTTTCCTTCGTTCTTTCATTCATTCAGTAAGCATTTGAGTTTGGGTACTGCTCACTGTATTAGATCCAGATCTGCTCATGTCATTTGGGACTCTGAGAGGGGCCCAGAAAAATATCCGAAGAGGTATCTGTTGAGACAGTGTATTCTGGATCCTCCGCCCCGCCCCTCGGCCAGCAGAGGATGGGACCTGCGAGAAACTTTTCCTTTCTCCCTTCTTGCTGTTCATTTTCTTCTAACCGCTAGTGTTTATCTTTATATCGAAGAGGCGAGGCTTTGACGTGGCTTTAGTGCTTGGGAGCTTGGGACTTTAGACATTTCTCCTAACGTGTCTTAGCCTGTTTCCTTATCAGTAGACTATTTGCCTTGGAAAATTATAGAATTCTATCAGGGCCGTTAGGATAAGGCCTGGACTTGACCTTTTTTTCTGTAATACTCACCAGAGTGTTAAATGTGGATTGTTACTTTAATAAGGTCCTACTTAACATTAAGTATTGTACTTAACATTAATATTAACATTACTAAGTAAGTTAATCACAATACACTATGTATTGTGTTAGATAATTTATAAATAAACATATATTATACACGCAGTGTGTATTCTATAGAGACAAAGAGAGAAAGACTTTTTTCTCCTATTTATTCTCTACTTTTGATTGGAACTTAGCGCCTGTAACAAACATTGTCATTTTGGTATTTCTGGAGCATTGGGATCCCTTAGTTTAGCATAATGTTCTTTGAACTTTCTTGATTACAGTGGCCACCATTTGAGTATTCAAGTGTGCACTTGGTGTCACTTGCCATTTGCCAGAAGATGTGAACTACTGTGATGTTAGACAAGGATCCACAATGGTTAAAAAAAAAATGCCAAGAGTTTGGCCAAATGTATTTGGGGAGTTCCTATAATGCATGGGTTATATTTCCAACAAGAGCAAATCATTAGTCTGTGCATGTTGTTTTCACCTCTGTGATTTTGGCAAAAAAGAGAAAGAAAAAGAAAAGTAAATGAATCCCTTAATTGGTCCTAGTACATGACCCTTTGACAGAAACCAGTTACAAATATTTAAGAAATTAGTAAATTTGTCTTTTTTAGGCTCTGAGACCTTCTTGAGCCATATTAATCTACATGTACATTTATACATATGCATCTTCCCATATTCTGAAACTAATACATTATTGTGCATAGAAAATTGACTTGTTCATGCTTAATTTTAGGCTTTGGAGCATTTAGACAATGGAAAAAATCATTATCGATATACTCTTTTCTTAATTTGTTTTTCATTAGATAGCCACTCAAGAAAACACCATGAAAAATACTGATATCAAGAGACTACTGTATACCCATCTTTTATGCATATTTTCAATTATCCTAAGCATCTTCATTCCATCATTCTTCTTGGAGAACTTCTCAATATTGGAAACACACTTGACATGGTTGTGCATCTGTTCTGTTTTTGTAACTGCCGTCAATCTAGTATTATATTTAGTAGTGAAACCAAATGCATCCTCTAAAAGAAGTTCATTGTCATACAAGGTAAGGCTTATTTCTTGATGACTGATTTTTAGATAGAGGTCGTGTTTCTTTTAATGAAAGAATAAAGTATTAGTCAAGTACTCATGGGGTTATTTACACTGAGTAAGGAGAACCTGATTTTTAAAATTTTTTTTTCAGATCAGTAGCCTATTACTGCTGGAAGGCTGCCCACAATTTTCAGTAGGTCCTTGCCACGCATCAGTTGTGGGATTACGTTGTCTTCAGTGGACATTACAGCATTGTGAACCGAGATAGTCATGTTTTAAGTCACCATTAAAGATAAATACATGACGTAGCAGTCATATCTTTAAACTTTATAAGACATTTTAGTTTATTTTCATTTATTTTTTTCAATTTCTAAGAGAAACTTAATGGGTTTTTCAGAAATTACAAAATAAGCCTCTGTGGTAGGTTTGTTTTAAACATGGCCTTCCTCGACTAAACAGTGTTAAAGTTTTCAGGTATCAGAATCTATTTTCTGGAATATTCACTATCGTATAACACTTGACTATTACTTTGAATTAATAAAGTCCTCCCTTAATATTACGCAATACCGTGTGTAGCTGTCTTAGATAACTTAAAACACATTTACTGCCCTACAATTAAAAAACTCCTTGTGTGTGTTATAATTAGATTTTCTTTTTTTTTTTTTTTTTTAAGATTTTTATTTATTTATTCGACAGAGATAGAGACAGCCAGCGAGAGAGGGAACACAGCAGGGGGAGTGGGAGAGGAAGAAGCAGGCTCATAGCAGAGGAGCCTGATGTGGGGCTCGATCCCATAACACCGGGGTCACGCCCTGAGCCGAAGGCAGACGCTTAACCGCTGTGCCACCCAGGCGCCCCTATAATTAGATTTTCTTAAGCTCCAAATCAAGCAGGTCCCACATTGATTTGCAGACATGCAGGTCTTTTCTCATATGCATTATATAATCACATGAATATGATTTGGGGAATTATTTAGTATTGTGCTTTTTTGGTACAATTTTCCTGGGAATTTTGTTTTTAAATGGGAAAAAAAACCTGTAGTCCTTATTTTCTGCAAAGATTTCATGTATCACATAATAAGGACTGTGTGTTTTTTTGGTATCATAGCGTTCTGTTGTTGGTAAATATTTTATAAATACTGGTAAGTAACATAGCTCAATGCATACCGTAGGAACAGAAGTGCGTTTTGATTCTAGTGCCGATTGGGTGGGTGGAATATGGGTGGTGATTTGTGACTTGTAGGCTGTTTTGCGGGGCTGTCTGGAGGACTGTGCGCCTGACTGTGCGCAGGAGATGGACTCTGACTTCAGGCTACCCAAAGTAAAGAGCATTCAGCTGTTGCACACGTAGGAGAATGAGTTGTATTGGCAGGTAAAGTGGAAGCATTTGCTGTCCTCTAGGCATTGTCTCGAGTCTTCAAATCGTTCTCATTTCTTTTTTAGGTAACCAGGTTTTTGAAATGCTGTATCTACTTTCTTATGTCATGTTTCTTCTTTCATGTAATTTTTGTTCTATATGGAGCACCACTCATAGAGTAAGTTTGAAATTTTTACCTTAAGGCAATTATATTGTAAAACGCTTGTTTACTAGACAAAGCACTAATTCTGTTGGTGACGAATGAAAAACCATGGTGTGTTTAATTGCCAGATCACAGAAGGATACTGACATCATTGCCCTTTCTTAGTAATGATATTCTTTTAATATTACTTCGCAATAAGAATAACTTAATTCATTAAATGCTCCTATTACCTAGCCTTCTATTACCCCATTGCATGTGGGAAGTGGGGAAGTAGATGAGAAACTATACCAATAAATGTGTGGCCCTTAGAACCTCTAAGGGAACTTACTATAATGATATATATAAATTGGTTACAATTAGCATATCAGTTGTTAGTAAATATGATTCTGAAGTGCTTGAAAGTTTTTCTTAAGTCAATAGATTCCTGCATTTAATTATTTAATAACCTCGTGTTGATAGTTTAAAGGCAAAATTTAACTCAACGCTTTTTCAAAGCTGACCAGTTT
The DNA here is from genome assembly GCF_024610735.1 of Ursus americanus. Classification (NCBI taxonomy): domain Eukaryota; kingdom Metazoa; phylum Chordata; class Mammalia; order Carnivora; family Ursidae; genus Ursus; species Ursus americanus. The sequence continues at coordinate 15,935,157 of NC_142133.1, read as the reverse complement.
TTAAAAAAACGAAATTCATGAATATTTCTTATATAATGTTCATCATAGATTGGGGAACTTTATTTAGCAGTGATTAATGATCACAGTGAAACAAGTTGTGACACACACGCATAGCTACGTATGTCGTTTTATATATATTTACACATAGTTGTATATATACACACACTAAATGAACAGGTCGTTCTTTTCAAGAGAGGAGAGAACCAGACCTTTGTAATGGGAAATGGTAGTTTCTATTAATCCGTTGTAGAGTGGAGTGAATGTCTTGAGCGGTGGTTCTAAAACCAGAAGCATCAGCATTTTATCAAAAGCAAATTCTCGGGCCTCGGAAACTCTAGCGGTGCAGCCCCCCTGTCTTTAGTTTATCTCATTTTCCAAGTGACTCCAGTATAAACTAGAGTCGAACCAGTGTTTGCAGAAAAAGTTCCAGAGGCTATTCAGGAATAAAGTTAATTATCTAAAAATGGGGTTTCTTGCAGTGGAGAGTCTCCTATGGATCAGAGAGTACTTAACACTTCTGAACTCTGTCATTAAAGCCAGATATGTGGGATGCTTGGGTGGCTCCGTCAGTTGAGTGTCTCTGCCTTTGGCTCAGGTCATGATCCCAGGATTCTGGGATTGAGTCCCACATCGGGCTCCTTGCTCGGCGGGGAGCCTGCTTCTCCCTCTGCCTGCCCTCCCCCTGCTTGTGCACTCGCACTCTCTCTCTGACAAATAAATAAAATCTTTAAAAAAAAAAATGAAGCCAGATATTTGCTAGATTGTTTTTTATAGCTTGTATTTCAGTAGTAACATTTTTTATAGTTATCGTTTTGGTAGGACTCGTGTTACCTTTCAACGAAAATTGTAAGAAAAGGTATTTATTTATTTATTTATTTATTTATTTATTTTTTAAGATTTTATTTATTTATTCGACAGGATAGAGACAGCCAGCGAGAGAGGGAACACAAGCAGGGGGAGTGGGAGAGGAAGAAGCAGACTCATAGTGGAGGAGCCTGATGTGGGGCTCGATCCCATAATGCCGGGGTCACACCCTGAGCCGAAGGCAGACACTTAACCGCTGTGCCACCCAGGCGCCCCAAGAAAAGGTTTTTAGGTTAAATCTATTTATGTAACCAAGATTATGTAGTGTACATGCACCTTTAATGCCTTTAAAAAAACTAATAAGGTTTTTTTTTTCTAGGTTGGTGTTGGAAACATTTTTATTTGCAGTTATTTTGTCTACCTTTACTACTGTACCTTGTTTGTGTTTGTTAGGACCAAACCTCAAAGCATGGCTAAGAGTTTTCAGTAGAAATGGGTAAGTGTTAATTTTAATATTTTAATGATATTTGAAATTTTAAAAAATTAATGTAGAATTTTTCTATTCATGGTAACTTTCTGATTATTCTAGTCTGTTTTTCAAGACTGTGTGGTTGGTTCTCAGGGATGCCTTAAGGGCCCACGGCGGTTGGGGACTGGGAATAGGGAAGGGGTTGAATACGTTAGAGGGAGACTCAAGCGGGTAGAACCATAGGTTCCTCCTTCCGCTTTAGCAAGATCAGCTCTGCTTTTCTTCTGCATGGGAGGGTTCCACTTCGCCTTTGGTTTGGAAAAAGGTTTCCGCTACCAAAAGAAGGCTTTGAAAACCGCTCCTCAGGGATGATTTGTCACTGTGATAGAATTGCTACAGTAATATTGTTTTCATACTATAATGTAGAATTGGGGTCCAAAATCTAAAAATGTTTAGTGTAACAACTGTAACTTCTTGTTTAGCCTCTTTTGTGGTAAGACTTCTGAGAGCAAGTTTTATAGGATTTTATTTCCTTAGTAGCCATATATAAATTCAGCACAGCTAAGTTAAAATTTTAGCTTCTTCGAAGGCATTGGAATGGTTCGTATCAGAAATGGTCAAATTGTAAGTAAGAAAGCCGTGAGGTTATTTGGTGCCCATGATTTTGTCCTATTTATCACCCAGTAGCCAAAATTTCTTGTGTTCTTACTCTGTGCTCCATGCTGTGCAAGCTTTTTGTGGATTCTGAAGTATTAGCCATGGTTCTGTCCCTGAAAAGTTGTATAGTCAAGGGACAAGAATAAAATGAACAAACAATATGAGATTAAAATTGTGTAAATCAGATAGTAAGTGCTATTGGAACCCAGAGGGGTAGGAAACCACTGAAGAATGAGCTGGAACGGGGAATGATCTGTAAAGGATTTGGATCGGGAGTGTGAGATTTGGTGAGAGGAAGGGGAAAGGAAAAGACAGCCGTGTTAGGGTCATGAATGAAGCCATAGAAACTGAAGTGGAAGTGGTGTTTTTGTGATTTGGAAGGGAACAGCCCAAATAATACAGAGAATGCATGCTGGCTAGTAGCTAGGCTCCATAAATTACTGACGTTTTCCTTTTGAAATGAATGTTGTTTCCCTTCAGAACCATCTTCAGGTGTTGATAAGATCTCTAGGAAACAAAAATGTAATCATTGAAAACTCTTTCCCACATTGTTACCATAGTATCCCTAATGGTATTCATTTCTTTCAGCATTTTAGTTTGAAATTTTTAAGCAGTGAAAAACAGTTGAAACATGATAGGTTTGGATCGGTGATTTATCCACCTTTGAACCGTTTCTGACAACGGTATATTTGGGGGAGACGTTGTCATCGGATTCTGCAGTTAGTTCAGCCATAGTATGGCGTATGCATTCCTAGAAATCCCTTCACTATGCAAAACTGGGCACCAAAAAGCACAGAGCTTATGGGGAAGGCAGGATTGAGGCATAACACTCAAAAACTCTGACGATAACACATAAAGATAGGAACTTAATAAAAATGGTGGTACAGTTTTATACATGTTACATAGTTAAGAAATTGATAAATGTTATAATGAATATGGTCCTTTTCCTTGGAAAAAAAAAAAACCCTGAAATTTGCTTTTTGAAAGTAGTGTGGGGAGAGTTGCCACTCGTAAGTTATTACGAAGTGGTAAAGGAGGGTTGTTGGAAATTCGATGGGACGTTAAGGACCAGATATGGAAGGTGTGATTCATACACATGAGGGAAACTAACAGAGCTGGGAGCTGGGGTTGGTTTTGTTTGATTTTGTTTTGTTGTTTTATGTTTCAAATTTTTATGTAGATTCCAGTTAGTTAACATATAGTGTAATATTAGTTTTAGTGATTCATCACTTAACATACAGCACCCGGTGCTCATCGCAGCAAGCGCCCTCCTTAATGCCCATCACCCATTAGCCCATCCCTCCCACCCACCTCCCCTCCAGCAACCCAGGGAGATGGGTTTTTTTAAGTAGTATTGAGATAGAATTCAAATACCATACACTTCGCCTATTTAAAGTGTGCGATTCAGTGGTTTTGGTATATTCACGAGAGTTGTGCAGCCATCATCACAGTCAAGTTTAGAACATTTTCATCACCTCAAAAAAGAAACTCCATACTGTTTAGGTATCACTTCCTTATCCCCTCTCCCCCGGCCCTAAGCAACCACCAATCTCTTTACTGTTCCTATAGATTTGCCTGTTCTGGACATTTCATAAAAACGTTATCATATCAAATACGATCTTTTGTGCTTGGCTTCTTTCACTTACCCATAATAATATTTTCAAGGTTCATCTATGCAGTAGTTCATTCCTTTTTATGGGTGAATAACATTCCATTGTGCGGCTGTACACCCCATCTTGCTTATCTGCTCATCAGCTGATGGACATCTGCTTGTTTCTACTTTTTGCTGTTAATGACTAAAGCAGCTTAGTAAGCTTTTGTATTCAGGTTTTAGTGTGGACACAGTTTTTTTTGGGGGGGGGCGTATATGCCTAGGAGTGGAATTGCTGGGTCTTATGGTAACTTGTTTAATTGTTTGAGGAACTGCCAGACTGTTTTCCAAGGTGGCTGCATCATTTTACATTCTCACAGCAGGGTAGGAAGGCTCCAGTTCTCCTGCATCCTTGCCAACGGTTGTTATTATCTGCCTTTGTGATTGTCACCATCCTAGTGGGTGCGAATTGTTATCTCCTTGTGTTTTTTATTTGCATTTCCCTCTTGGCTAATGATGTCAAGCATCTTTTCATGTGCCTATTAGCAATTATATATTTTCCTTGGAGAAATATCTCTTCAGATCCTTTGGTCATTTTTGAATTGGGTTGTCTTTTTTACTATTAAATTGTAAGAGTTGTTTATGTATTTTATTTTATTTTTTTATTTTTTTTTAAAAGATTTTATTTATTTATTTGACAGAGATAGAGACAGCCAGTGAGAGAGGGAACACAAGCAGGGGAAGTGGGAGAGGAAGAAGCAGGCTCATAGCGGAAGAGCCCGATGTGGGGCTCGATCCCACAACGCCGGGATCACGCCCTGAGCCTAAGGCAGACGCTTAACCGCTGTGCCACCCAGGCGCCCCTGTTTATGTATTTTAAATACAAATCCTTTATTGTGTACATGATTTGCACATTCTTTCTTTCTGTGGGTTGTCTTTTCACTTTCTTCATTGTGTCCTTTGAAGCACAAAAGATTTTAATTTTGATGAAATCTAATTCATCAATTTTTGTCTTTTGTTGCTTGTGCATTTATTAGGGTCATATTTAAGAATCCATTGCCAAATCCAAGGTCATAAAGATTTACTCCTATGTTTTCTTCCAAGAGTTTTATAATTTTAGGTTTTACATTTGGGCCTTTGGTCCATTTTGTATTAGTTTTTGTACATAGTGTAAGGTAAGGGTCTTCCTTCATTCTTTTGCTTGCGGCTCTCCAGTTGTCCCAGCACCTTTTCTTGAAAAGGCTACTTTCCCCCTTTGGGCGATTTTGGCACCCTTGTCAAAAATCAGTCATAAATACATGATCTTTAGTTGTTTTTCCATTGACCTATATGTTTGTCCTTATGTCAATACCCCACTGTTTTGATTATTTGATAGATATTTGGGGGTTGTGCACGTTTGTGTATTCAAACACTGCTTGGTGCCAGTTTTTATGTGTTCACTTAGTGTTTCTCAGATGAAATTGCTCATATTGTTCTCTAATATATCAAATTGGAACAAATTGCATGTTCAAAATAAGCATTATAGCAGAACTGACTATATTTATAAGTTCCAAATATTTTAAAATTGAAAAAAAATCAAATTTCAAAACTCAAGGGAAACAGAGAGATTATCCTTAATTTCTCTTAGTAACTTACCATAAATTTAATATGTATATATTTTCTGATTCTGCTTTAACCCTATTTATACATTTAGCCTGAACTATACCTCGCAGCATGCCTATTATTTTCTGCCGGGTTAAAAAGAGCTTTTTAAAAATTTATTATAGAATTTGACTTTTGAATATTTTGAGATTCGCAGAGTTAACTTGTTGTCACCTTGTTTCTGTACCTATCAGCACTTTATCCCTTCTCAGAAGGATCTATAACAAAATAAAACTAAAAATTATAGGAGGGGGAATACCATTCTCCAGCTAGCGGACTGACAAAGGTCTATAAGTTTCATAATACACCGTGTTAAAGGTTTGGGGAGCAAGTGCCAGTGGGAATATAAATTGGTTCAAGCTCTGTGAAGGGCAGTTCAGTAATATCTATAAAAATTAAAAATACCCATCTTTGACCTAGCAGTTCCACTTCTAGGATTTAATGCACTAGATATATTTTCATACCTACAAAATATTGAATGTGTAAGATTATTCATTGTAGTTTTGAAAACAGCTTAAATGGCCTTTAATAAGGGGTGGATTAAGTTAAATTTAATGCAACTAAAAAACAACAACAACCACCCAACCACTTCTTTTTTTACTGATATGCTGTTAAGTGGAAAAAAGCAAAGTGAAGAAATATATGTAGGATGCTACCATTTATGTAAAAAGTGGGTAGGAGAGAACAGATATGCCTATGTGTCTTTGGAAGAAGACATGAGAAACTGATAAAAATATTGCTTGTCTCTGGGGAGGGGGTCTGAGAAGCTAGGGGACCAGCTCAGAATACTTTGCACCAATTAACTACCCTTTGGTGTCTTTTGAAATTTAAACCATATTAATATACTACCTGTCCAGATGAAAATTATAATGGGTTAGGTTTTGCCAATATCAAACTTATTTGGGGGTTATAGAAAGTTAGGCCTGTGTCGGGAAGTTTTTAGATTTCTCTCATGCCATCTAAACTTCAGTAGACTGCAAAAATATCCTTCGAAAATTTCTAACATACAGCAAGAGAATTGCTCAGTTGCTGGCGGTCTATAGCTAAAAATAATCAATCTGTAATATGAAACGGTTAACATTGCACAGGGCAGGGCATGAAATAGTAATATGCAAAAGTAACAATTTTTAAAGCATGTTCATGTGTCTTACAGCATTTAATTCTCATAGCAGTCTCGTGAGATACTCCTGTTTTCACGGTTCTCTAGGTGAAGATACTAGAAAGCTGACAGGTTAAGTGGTTTGCCCAAGCCCTCAAATAGCCATAAGCAGTAGAGCTGGGACTTGAATGCAGAACATCTGATAGGACAGAAGGTTTTAGAACCTCTCTTCTCTACTTAGTGGCCAAGTGATCTTAGACAAGCTGTTTAACTTCAGAGATCCTCATGTGTAATACTGTTAGAACAATACTAATATGCACTTTGCGGGGTTATTATCAGAACTGAGTGAGATAAGTGAAATCAAGTAGCAAATGCCTAAGAAATATTTGTCAAATGGATTAACAAATGTCAGGGAGCATTTTTATATTTCATACTTCTAATCCTGGCTGCTGTTTGTCTTAGTACCTCTTCCTGGTTTAGGTAGCAGACCAGGGAGTGCGCGGCATGGACAGCCATGGAGAGGAGGAAGTTTTTCAGTTGGTTTAATGTAAAATTAATTTGAGCTTTGTCATGAGAGGGCAACTTAAGTCTTCATGTTTCCATCATCCCTTAGCGATAGTTCAGTTTCTTCCCTAACATTTTTACCACCCTTTAAGAATTTAGCATAAAAAGCATGTCAAATTATGAATGAGTTAAGGGAATACTTAATTTGATAGAGTAACTTGTTTAATGTTAGAGTGGCCTTCTTAAATATTCACTGTTAGACAAAAATATTTTTATTTTTATTTTTTTTTATTTTTTAAATTTTTTTTTGAAAGATTTTATTTATTCATTCGACAGAGATAGAGACAGCCAGCGAGAGAGGGAACACAGCAGGGGGAGTGGGAGAGGAAGAGGCAGGCTCATAGCGGAGGAGCCTGATGTGGGGCTCGATCCCATAACACGGGGATCACGCCCTGAGCCGAAGGCAGACGCTTAACCGCTGTGCCACCCAGGCGCCCCATAGACAAAAATATATATATATATTTTTAAAGATTTTATTTATTTATTTGACAGAGATAGAGACAGCCAGCGAGAGAGGGAACACAAGAAGGGGGAGTAGGAGAGGAAGAAGCAGGCTCACAGTGTAGGAGCCTGATGTGGGGCTCGATCCCAGAACGCCGGGATCACGCCCTGAGCTGAAGGCAGACGCTTAACCGCTGTGCCACCCAGGCGCCCCTAGACAAAAATATTTTTAAAATGCGAAGATCTGGTGGTTCTGCAGTGATAATATGAAATACCCACAAAAACAACTTGTATGTTGTTTCAGAATTGTCCCAATATACAGTTAGCATTATTTACTTGGAGTCACAACTTTGGTTTCAGAGAATTCCATTATTATTTAGGGAGGTTATTCTAACATGAATAATACGTTTGTCTTTCTACCCAATAATTATTTACAACAGAAATGAAGGTTCTGATTCGAAGTTCTTATGCTGTAGTTCTAATTCATTAAAAGTACATAAAATACTTTCTTGATTGAAGATTTTAAAGCTTTAAATAATTTTATCATTTATCCTGTGTCTTAGCTTTAAAATACAGAAGAGTTCTTTGTTTTGTTTTAGTATTATTGAAATATGACTAAAATGTTCAGAACAAACAGGGCAGTTTTGAATGGGGCTGACATCTTGCTCAGTATGGAATCAGTATAAATGTTTTGTACTACTCTATGCAAAATAAGTACTATATCCAAATTGGTAATGTATTTATTTGCATGTCTAATATTGAGTAGATGATAACCAGATGAAGACTGAGAAACATAAAAGCTTTGATCATGAGAACTGTGTAGGAATTATATCCCAAGAGTAAAGGACCAATTCTGTAACTATTGAGATTTAATACTTAACTAAATGGCATAAATACTATTCTAACAAGACTTTTCCTTAAAGTAAATGTGAAGTTACACTAGATTAAAAAAATACAAAGGAACGCTATTTTAAAGAAACTTGAAGGTAGAAAAATAATTTGGTTTCTTAACTTCTACTAACTTCTATTTGGTATTTATTACTGAGCATACTCAATGTGTACTAGTATAATTCAGGTTGTTGTCTTGCTGTTATAATTATTGTGGGTTTTTTTTCTTTTGTAGACTTTCTTATAAAAGAAAGTATAATATTCCAGGGCGCCTGGGTGGCTCAGTCGTTAAGAGTCTGCCTTCAGCTCAGGGCGTGATCCCAGAGTCCTGGGATCAAGCCCCGCATCAGGCTCCTTTGCTGGGAGCCTGCTTCTTCCTCTCCCACTCCCCCTGCTTGTGTTCCCTTCTTCTCTTCCCTTCCCTTCTTTCTCACTGGCTGTCTCTCTCTGTCAAATAAATAAATAAAATCTTTAAAAAAAAATATTCCAGTTACCTTAAACCTACATTTTTCATCGAAGTTTGCTTTTTGATTTATCTGTTCTTTTATGCTGTTATTTGCATGTTTTAAATCAGGATCTGACCACTTTTGGTGAACTGAAAAACTTCGGTTCCTGAATTTGTGGTTGTGTGGACAAAGACAGCAGGTATTTTTGGTCATCTTTGTATGGAAATTGATTTTATATTGGAAAAACCACCCTGGACATTTAAGAGTAAAAAGATAGTGAATGACCAAAACTTTATACATTGTAAAGAATAGATAATTTAGCCTTGATAAGGGTACAGTAATTTAGTGGCAAAGAGGCACTGGTTTTAATATTCGTTCAGTAGGGGAGTGAAATTCTGTAAAATATCTTTAGCCCCCAGGAGCAGTTGTGTGGGGTCTCCTTTTTAGATGAAGAGCTGAATAGTTTAAAAGATCAGCTCCATTTACAGAAGCGTTGTTTTGATGACCGCCTATCTAAGCCACAGTGCCCACTGTTAGCCGCCCCAGGCACAGAGGGAGCATTCAACATGGTCTGTTTATTTCAATTAATGTTCCATATGATGACATTCAGTGGAGGCAAATAATATGGACTGTTACTTGGAGCTCATTTTCATGAAGATTGTAATATTGTTTTAGTTACTTTTTAAGTTTGTCCGTAGAGTGGTGAGCCATTCTGTTCTCAGGCCTCTTGACTGTATGTATACATTCCTTAACTATGAAAAAATTAACCCCAAACCATAGAAATCAGATGACTTTATTATGGAAACTTACAAAAGGGGAATAAACCAATGTCAGTGCTGCTATAAATTAGTTAATAGAAAAGAATTTATTTTTTATCTTGTCTATTACAAAGGAATATATATTGTAAAAACTCACATAATAGAAAAATATAGAAAATTAAAGGTCCTAGTAATCCTATCAAAGAAGCAGCTATCACTGGCAGATTTTAGTCTAAGTTTGTCCATGTGTATCACATATTTGCAGTGTAAAAGCAAAAATGGTTGTACTATCACTGCTTTGTAACTTTTTTTTAACTTATTAGGAACATCTTTAACAGTACATGTGTATAATGTACTGCTTCTTGCATAATGTCCTTAGTATATCTTTATCCTTAAGTAAGAATACTTGCGTTTACATTGGTTTGAACAATCGGGGAGCTGATTATCTGACATAGCAGAGATTGTATGGTTCTAGATACAGATAGATAGTTACGGTGCAGCTGTGCTCCTCACTGATTCTCCTGGTTCTTAGCCTCAGGCTGTTAGTGAGATGACAGCAAAGCCTATCCTTTGAGTCTCCCTAAGCTAATCACTGGGAGAGAGAATGGGATTACCATGATTTAATTAGTCTGATCATCAGGGATGAGATGAATGTTGGCCAAGCATTCCACGTGCCATGGTTCATTTAATTTCCTACCGAAGATTATTTTCAAGTTTTCAGGTTTATAAATAATATTGTTATGACATTTCTGTACCATATAATTTTATATACTTGTACAACAGTTTCTGTAGACTAGATTCCTGGGGTAGAATTCCTAGATGAAAAGAAGTTGACAGAGACTGCCCAGCTAAAGTTCTGATTTGAAGAATATGAACTTACCTATCAATAGAATGCCGTTTCCCTAAATCCCAGTCAGGGCCGTGTACTTTTTTTTTTTTTTTAAAGATTTTATTTATTTGACAGAGATAGAGACAGCCAGCGAGAGAGGGAACACAAGCAGGGGGAGTGGGAGAGGAAGAAGCAGGCTCATAGCGGAGGAGCCTGATGTGGGGCTCGATCCCAGAACGCTGGGATCACGCCCCGAGCCGAAGGCAGACGCCCAACCGCTGTGCCACCCAGGCGCCCCAGGGCCGTGTACTTTTTATCCATTTATGAGGGCTGCTCCTTGGCCGAGCCCGGGAGGCAGACTGCTACCACCGTAGCTTCCTCTGATTTCTAATGGGATGCATAAGCCCTGGTCAGAAGTTTTTGAAAGTTTGATCTGTCAAACCATTTATTAAATTTCAGCAGAATATTATTGATTAAATTGCAGGGATAACATTTCCCTTACCCTGCCTCCCTTCTTTTCTTCTGCCTCAGGTTACAGAAAACTGGTTAGAAAATAACATCTAGTCCTCAAAATGCAGCTTCAAGACAGGAAAAATTGGTGCTAGTTAAGATGGGAAGATAGTTTTAAAGATAATGCCCTCATTGTACCTGAGAAAATACATAGTGTGGGCCGTCTGCCTGTGCGAAGTGTGAGCAAGATGAAAAGAAATGGCATGGCAACCCTAAAAACACATTATAGAATAATAAGAAGAAAAAGGCATGTGGAAGACAAAAGAATCCAGGCAGGAAGAAAGTACTACCCAAGGAGCAAAAACAAACTCTACACAGTTTATCGTAGAAAAATGTTATTAAGAGCATAAATTCAATAAAAGCTCAAAGATAAGATGATGAAAAAAAATGAGGTGGAGAAGGAGATTGCAGAATTAATGAAATAAAATGAGAATCCAAACCACACCACCATAGGTCATAAATTAGAAACATAGACCAGTTAGGAAATCAAGTTCTAGCTTGGAAGAAAGGTTTGAGCCAATCAGAATGAATGAGCGGTAGGGCAGAGTAAAGCAGTTAGAAAAGAAATGATAAACGTAGAGAACAAAGGAGGTGAGCTTAAGACCAGCTGGTGTCCCTAAAATAACAAAACAGAAAGTAATTCAAAATATGATGGAAAACAGTTTCCCAAATGAAGGAATCGTGCAGTTTGCACATTAAGGGGTCTCGCTACATTAAAAAAGTAGTTGCACGGAACGCCTGAGTGGCTCAGTCGTTAAGCGTCTGCCTTCGGCTCAGGGCGTGATCCCGGCGTTCTGGGATCAAGCCCCACATCAGGCTCCTCTGCTATGAGCCTGCTTCTTCCTCTCCCACTCCCCCTGCTTGTGTTCCCTCTCTCGCTGGCTGTCTCTCTCTCCTGTCAAATAAATAAGTAAAATCTTAAAAAAAAAAAAAAGTAGTTGCAAATTAGGGTTACAGCGAACAGAATACAAACACTATAAAGATAATATAAGCAATAGAAGTTATACAGCAGGGGAAGGGAAGGTGAGTAAATACAACTGTACCCTCAGATACTCTGGCTGTCCCCAGATCCTGTTTGGTACAGTCTCTTCAGGGAATAAGGATTAAATGAAATTCTGTGTATTAAATGATGAATCCTCACCTTCTGCCTAGTCCTCTTCGTTCACTTGTCCCAGAATAGTGACAGCCAGGCTTATACCATCTAGGCAGGGTATAGAAATATTTCTTTCAGGGAAAAAATGGCACAAAAGAAAAACCTACAGATACTGACATTTGGGGGTTCTCTAAAAGGCAGGGTTCCTCTTCACTCCCTGGTTCGGTGAAGCCCACCATGTGCGTCGTGCTCCCCATGCACAGTGAACATCTAGTCATCTGTGTAGTGTGTCACTTTTTCGTTGGTTTTTTAAAACATACCTTTATTGAAATACAACTTCATACCCTAAAACCCACCATTTCAAGTGTACAATTCAGTGGTTTTTAAGTATAGACACAACTTTGTAACCATCACCACAATCTAATTTTAGAACATCTTACCATGCCAAAAAGAAACTCTGCCCATTAACAGTCCCCCTGCTACCCACTCTTGCACACCCCCTCATCCCCTTCCCAGGCAACCACTAAAATACTTGCTGTCTCCCTAGATTTGCCTGTTCTGAACATTTCATATGAAGTATTTTACTTTTAAGTAGAATGAGAAATGAACAGTCACTGGGCCTTTCAGGAACACCTCTAAAGTGAAACGCAGAAATCAAACAAAACAAAAAAAACTCAGTGGAAACGAAGGCAATATGAAAATCAGAAGATACCTTTAAAAAATTTCTGTTGTTTTATATCCATAAAACACCAACAGGCGACAGTCAAAAGGAATGTTCAGAGAACAAGAAAGCTCTTGGAAATTAAAAAAAAATGAGAGAAAAAAACTCAACAGAGGTAGAGACAAAGTTAAAAAGTTCCCTTAGTCAAACAGAAAAGGCCAAAGTATGGAAAATGGGTTAAAAGGGTAAAAAAATCAGAGGGTTAATTCCCAATGGTAGTATTCCCAGCAAAAGAGTAAGAAAAAGAAAATCTTAAGGGATCTGGAGAGAAAAAACAAGTCTTTATAAGTCTTTAAAAAGAAAATGCCAAGAACCAAAGACTTGATTTTAGGTTAAGAAGACCCATGGATTTCCAGCGTCATGGCTGAAAAGACACCCACTTCAAGACAAAGGATTTTGAAATTTTAGATAACCAAGAGTAAAGAGAAGATTCCAAAGGCTACCAGAGAGGGCAGTGGTGAGGGGAGCATCTTACCTAGAGAGGACTGGGAGTCAGAACATCTGAACTTTTCAGGTGGGAAACAGAAAATGGAGCGATGCCTTCAAAATTCTGAGGCAAAATGATTTCCAACAGTTCCAGTAAAGTCCTTTTCAGACTTCAAACAATCTTTAAAATCTGTTTTACCCGTTCTCAGTAATCTACTGAAGGAGGTACTTTAAAAAAAAGAAAAGAAAAAAAAAGGAGGGAAGGAAGGAAGAAAAAGTATGAGAAAGGCTTGGAATCCAGGAAGCAGGAGACCCAAAATCATCGAGAGAGGCAAAGGGAATTCCCGGGGTGATGGTATAGGGAACTGACAGGACAGCAGCCTCAGGCTTAGAAAGCAACCAGTCCAGCTTGGGGCAGGTGAGGTGCCTTCAAAAAGAAAGACAGAAGGAGAGCAGAGAGCACAAACCAGTATTTAGAGGGGATATTCAGTTTCTTTGCAATATTTGAGGATGGTTTAGTGACAGGTACGCAAGGAAATGGAGGATAAAATGAGGCAGTTCTTAACATCCAAAGAACATGAAAAATTCACTATAAGAGGAAATGTGACTGCGGTTTACTGTGTGGTTCGGCTGTGATGACCATTTTCATAATCATAATGATGTAGATACTGTGCTATTGATTCAGCCGAGAGGAGAGGATGGTGAGTCAGGGAGAAATAAGTATGTGGCGATGGGAGACTTGTGGGAAAAGGGTACTAAGTCCTCTTCTTCCAGTGTAGAAAGCAGGGAGTAACTACATCTTGAAAAGTCTATACCTAATGTATGCTCTTTAAATTTTGAGGTAGGCAGAAGGACCTGAAGAGCTTTCAGTGTCTGCCTTGGGAGCAGAAATCGGAAGTGGGGAGGGTTGCAGGGAGGGATTGGTAGTAGGCGTCATCCTCTAATTGTGATCTGGGACCTTGAAGGTATTGATATATATTATGATTTTGATGAATATTTTAATTTTACAAAGATAGGCTACAGCGGTTTTCTGTTTTTAAAACTAGATCCTAGTTCCATTTTTTTCTGTATTTATTATGTGTAAGATCATAAACGCCTTTGGATACATCAAACAAAATAGAGGACAACCTCTGGCGGAGTTTGCACATTTTGTAACCGATGGCCTCGGTGTGCTATAAAAATGAAAAATGTGCAGATATGGATCTCGCCCCTTAGCCCAGGGAACTTGGAGCTGAGAGGTTAGATAAGCCACGTACATAACCGTTGTTGAAACAGAGCTCTGATCATATCTGCCTTGATTTCAAACCTTCAGTGGCTTCCTTAGTGTGACTTCAGGTTTTTCTAAAATCCTAACCTTAAATCTCCCGCAATGAGATACTGCTTCACACCCACTAAGATGCTGGGATCAGTAGTAACAAGTACCAGCAAGGATGGGGAGAAATCGGAATTGTCACACATGTGAGTCGCAATGTGAGATGGCTCAGCTGCTTTGGAAAACAGTCTGGCAGTTCCTTTAAAAGGTTAAACGTAGTTCTCACAGGACCCAGCAATTCCATTTCTTACTATATCCCCAAGAAAAAGGAGAACATATGTCCACACAAAGCTTGTCCATGACTGTTTAGAGGAGCAGTATGCATAGTAGCCAAAAAGTCAAAACAACTCTAACGTCCCAGGAACTGATGCATGGGAAAAATACATGTGATATATCCATACACAAAATATTGTTTGACGATAAAAAAAGACGTACGCTACAAAATGGATGGATCTTGAAAACATTGCGCTAAGGGAAAGAAGCCAGTCACAAAAGTCCGAACACGCATTGTATGATTCCACGTATATGAAATGTTTGGAATACGCTAATCCATAGAGACAGAAAGTAGATTAATGGTTGCCTAGGGCTGGAGGGAAGGGGAAATGGGGAGTGACTGCTAACAGGAAAAAGGGTGTCATTTTGGGATGAAGGTTGCACAACTCTAAATGTACTAAGAAACATTGGGTTGTGCACTTTAGATGAGTGAATTGTATGACTGGGAAAGGGTTATCTGGGGCAGGTTTTCGCTGTCCTCAACGAAGGTGTTATTTTTAAAAATCCTAACTCTAACCTACTTTTCCAGCCTTATTTCCCATTCTCCCTTTCGGCCTCAACCAATTTTACTTGCGTTCCTTCTACCCGCAATGCAGGTCTTTCTCCAGTTCATCAAGCCCAGGTGCCACCCATTCTTCTAGTTCTGGCGGAACTTCCTCATCCATAAAATGGAAGAAGTAAACCCCTCCCAGCAGAAAGTAAACCTGGCTTTCAACCTCTCCCAGACTTTATGTCTCTAGATACATCACTTTATATATTGCAACGTATAGGAGTTAAGTGTTAAGTGAAAACTAGCCAACATTTGACAGCCACAGATAGTCAAAAATTAACCCTAGAAAATCCTTTAAATTGCCTGAACAGGGTAGTTACCTCTTTACATTAAACTCCCCAGTTTTTTTTCCCTCCAAGATTAGGACAGATCTCTGTCTTGTTGAATGCTAGCTAAAGAAATTGACTTGCATTTTTAGGTGTTATATAAAATTAAAAAAAATAACGGTTGCCTAGAAAATAAAACGAATTTGGATCTATGGCGATTGGCTCTAACCTTCTTCCAGTCCCGATTTTTAAAAAATTTTTTATTATGATATGTTAGTCACCATACAGTACAGCATTAGTTTTTGATGTAGTGTTCCATGATTCATTGTTCGTGTATAACACCCAGTGCTCCATGCAATACGTGCCCTCCTTAATACCCATCACTGGCCTATCCCAATCCCCCCCCCCCCCACTTAAACCCTCAGTTTGTTTCCCAGAGTCCATAGTCTCTCGTGGTTCATGAACCAGTCCCGATTTTCAATCGATTTCAAGAGCTACGGCTCTTATCTTGTGTAGGGTGGGGGAGGGGCAATAATGAGAAGGACCCGTGACAGAGGGATTGGCTTATGAACTGACTTGTCATTTGGGGCTACTTTAATTTAGTGTATATTTTGTGCGTATGGCCTGTTTCTAATGAAAGAAATCCTCTAACAAAACAGATGTCTTCAGTTATTCCCACACCGGCTGGAAGAAACTGCTTTTCATAAACTTTATAATAAGTCAACCTTGCATTTTAAACAACTGAATATTTGGAATCCTACTTACTGCTTTGTGGTGGGGTTTTAGCAGACTCACGCTGCGCACGGCTGAGTGGTCACACTCTGAGTGGCAGGCTGAAAGCAAGATCCACTCAGAGAATGGCAGAATTATGTCTTTTCACCTTTATGCTCTAAGATACACACTTAATAAATAAGAATGGTAGGAGAAATTGCTGTATCTTTTGAAATCTTTTGTTCTTATTCTCTACTCCTCACCCACCAAATAAATAGAGTTGATTTGTTTACATGAAATGTGCCATAGGAAGGGCTAGTTGAGTAAGTGATGGTCCCTTCCATGCAGTGGAATACTAGTATAGCTGTTAACAAGGCAAAACTGGGTTTATAACATGATGCATTTGAGTTTTGATAAAGGATATATACATCTGTGCATATATCATTCCAAACATATTTGTACATGCATAAAATATTTCTGGAAGGATATGTACTCTGTTGGTAGTAGCAGCTGCTGCTGGGGAGAGGAACCAGAGTTGATAAGGTGGGAGGAAGACTTAGCTTTCATTGCAAATGCTCTTTCCAATTGTTTGACTCTTACCGTTGTGCACATATTACCTGTCCGACTGACAAACACATCATCTTACTAATTAGTTGTTGATAGTTCAGGGTAAATAGATGTCAATTCGAGATGGTTAAATGAGCAGAGCACATATGTGTAGTGTTGTTGGCACTCCTGTGATTCTCTGGCAGCTAAGATAGATACCACCGGTGATTTCCGTATTTGTGTTTTACAGAGTTACATCCATTTGGGAGAACAGTCTTCAGATCACTACAATTTCTAGCTTTATAGGAACATGGCTCGGAGCCTTTCCTATTCCACTCGATTGGGAAAGACCATGGCAGGTTGGTTTCAGCTGCTTAAAGTAACAAAGCAAATGGACAGTGATGGTAAATCCGATGAAGCGAACCAGTGTGTCTGTATAAACTGTGTTGTTGTTCAGTTAAGTAGGGTTTCCAGTTCCCTCTGTCACCGGAACCTCGGTGATTTCTTATTGGCCCCAGGGCCTGTAGGCATCCGGATCAGCCCGGTTCTGTCCTCCTGGCACTATGTTTTCTACATGTATAGGTGAACAAATAAGCTTAGTTTGTGAATATTTATAGGAGTCTTTAAAAAATAGGGTAGAAGTTGCAGGAATGTCCTGTTTTCAACTTTGATACTCATTGCCTTTGTGGTCTTAGATTCGTATCTTTGTAATTTGATTTATGGCCAAGTTGAATGTTGATTTTGAAATATTTTTTAAAAGCGTATAGCAAAGTCAGTTTTGAAATAGGGTTATGTGATATTGGAGGAAGCTCATGACCATCAGGTGTTTTGTTTCCAATCACAATTGGATATAGCCAATAAGCTAGGTAAAGCACAATGAGGTAAGTGTTCTTTTTATTCCCATGTTACGGATGAGGAAACGGATTCCTAGAGGATATATAATATATCCAAGGTCACTGAGCTAGTAATGAATATATCTTTGTCTTCGTTTTTAGTGGCTTCTGTAGAATGCTGTTATATAGTTACCCCCAAATTTATTTAACAGATTCACTACTGATCATTTAGGTTATTGCCAGTATTTCACTATTACAGGTAGTGCTGGGGTAAACACCTTTGAATCTATATTTTCATGCGTTTTCCAATGATTTTCTCAAGGTAATTTCTCCCAAATGGAATTGTAGTATTAAAAACTAAATATACTTTCTTTTTTCAACACAAAGAGAATAGTATTTATAGTACGCATTTATTTAGAAAATTTAAGCAATAGTAATTAAAAAGAAGAAAATAAAAATTATCAAGTATCTAACCACCCAGAGGCAACCCTCATTTCATTTGTATTTTGGTGATAATTTGTACAGTTCTTTCTCTGTGTGTGTAACTATAATATATGTGTCATTTTTTTTTTTTTAACCACCCTGTCCACAGTCATCCTTGATACTGCCTTCCCCTTAACAGCTCAGGTCAAACTGGTCACTGGCCCTTTTGATTTTAATTAATTAATTAATTTTTTAAACATCTCTTGGATCTGTCTTCTCTCCATTTACATTTACTTCTCTAACTTGTACAAGTGTCTCTCATCTCGTTTATGTCCTCCCTACTAACCACTCTTTACATAGCAAAATACACACCTGATCCTGTCATGTCTCCTGCTGAAAATCTTCCAAAGGCTTCCTCACTGCTTTAAGCCGGAGTCCTCTGGCATAACTTATGAGGGCCTCTGTGATCTTGTTTCTACTTAGGTGTGTAGTACATGTTATTCAGATCCCAGCTCTTCTATTTACTATGTGATTTGAGCAAGTTAACTGTAAAATGAAGGTAGTAGTAGTTGTGAGGATTAAATGAGATCATTTGTAAGAAATGGTAGCTATTATCTTAAATTATAATTGCCATTCTTATTTATAAGACTTAGAAATTGTGTTGTTGTCTTTGGAAAATAGTACTATCATTTCCTTAAGATAAATTCTTAAAGTAGAATTGCTGGATATGCATTTTTAAATCATTTTATTTTTTTTTCATCACGATAAGTATACTCTTTAATCCCCATCCCCTATTTCCCTGACCCCCCCAGCTCCCTCCCCTATGGTAACCATCAGTTCGTTCTCTGTAGTTAAGAGTCTGTTTCTTGGTTTGTCTTTCTTTTTTTCTCCTTTTTTGTTTCGTTTCTTAAATTCCACATCTGAGTGAAATCATATGGTATTTGTCTTTCTCTGACTTATTTCACTCAGGATTATACTCTCTAGCTCTGTCCGTGTTGTTGCAGCTGACGAGATTTCATTCTTTATATGACTGAATAATATTCCATTGTAGCTGTGTACCGCATCTTCTTTATTCATCTGTTGATGGACACTTGGGCTGCTTCCGTAATGTGACTATTGTAAATAATGCGGCTATAAACATAGGGGTGCATGTATCCCTTTGAATTAGTGTTTTTGTATTTTTGGATGAATACCCAGTAGTGTGATTCCTGGATCATAGGGTAGTGCTATTTTAATTTTAATTTTAAAATTAAATTTAATTTTAAACTCCGTACTGTTTTCCATTGGCTGCACCAGTTTGCATTCCCACCCACACTGCACAAGGGCTCCTTTTTCTCCACATCCTCACTGACCCCTGTTATTTCCTGTGTTGTTGATTTTAGCTATTGTGACAGGTGTGAGGTGATATCTCACCTCGGTTGAGCTTCGGTTTGCATTTCCCTGATGACGAGTGATGTATGTGTGTCATTTTTAATCTTTTTTTTCCATCAGCAGTATGTTACGGAGCTCATTCCTGGTCAGTGAAAATTTACATATAAGTAATGTTCCATTATTTGAGTAAAATCGTATGTCAGTTTCTTATCAATGAACACTTAGGTTGTTTATAGTTTCACAATTATTGATTTATTGTTTTTAGCTATGGTGATTTTCATTTTTAAACATACATCTTTGCATATTTGTCCAGTTTTCTCTAGTAGAATTCCTAGATGATAGCTGGGTTAAATCTTTGGTATGCATCTCAATTTTCAAAGGCTTTTAAGGGCTTTGGATTATATGTCTTACACCTAAATGCCTACTTTTAAGTCCGCTCTTTGTTCTGTTAGATGTCATGTCTCCTTAGACAAGTTGTTCTTCGACCTTCAGTAAGTCTGGTGGGTTTGCCTTTCCCTGTAATTTGCATCTGTTGCATATTACAGAAATCCCTGGAGGTTTGGGGTATCACTGATACCCTTCTCAAGGTTTTAGTACTGATAAAGTTATCTTGTATACTGGGAGGTGGGGATCTGTTTGTACTCAAGTTACTATCTTACGGAACTTAATTTCATTCAATAGTGTCAATGATTTCTAAATTGGCGCAAGATAATCAGAATCATTACAAAGTATATATAGAAAATTGTGTTTTAACCTGCATTCGATTCATTACTTTCAGATAGATGCAATTAAGTCTAAATACAAAGTATTGGTACATAAAGCACATGGGCTACGGCTTTAGTGAGTTGGGAAGGTAATGTATGATTAACATGTCAGTTTGCATATAGATGGAATATTTTAGAGTGTAAATGATATTTTACACTTGGCTAAATGCTAAGTTTATAAGACTATGTAGAAGTAGAAACTGAATTATGGGGAGTAGATGTGCCCAAATCTGGGTTTAGGTTTGCATAGAAAATATGTGTTAATGTGCTAATGTGTAAATGATTTATAGTCCATTTATCTATTTTGGATCGTTCAGGCTTCTAGCTACTGACTTGTATTTTTCTACCTCAGTGCTTGTTTACAGTAGGAGGTAAGCTGGATCCGAATTGATGGGTTCACTTTTTTTAAATTAATGTGAAGTTTCCATTTGAATTACTGCCTTTTTAAAAAAGATATTCTAGCTAGCTAATTTATGTAACAGGTGTTGGTCTTCATTAAGAATGTTTGATTCGACTGGACTATTACTGGTGCTTTAATTGTTTTTACCGTTGGGTTGTTTTCAGAGTGTTCCTAGTTAATGACCCACTTATTCACTATTATCTTTTAAAAATTAGGATACATGCTGTTGGTGGCACGATAGAATGTACAGTTAATCATCTTTATTCATATAATAACCTGCCCCCCTCTGTTTCAGCAGTTATTTACTGCTAAACCAGGGAAATGATGAGCCTTCATTGTTTTCTTTTACTTTTAATTTCAGCGAACAAGGTGTTTTGTTTTGCTCTGTTCTTCATAAGTAACTACCTAGACTCAGTACTCAGTGTGGTTCACGGTACTGACAGAACCTGCCAAAGTAGCAATAAAGCTGAGAAAGGAATATGGCATTACCTCAAAATGGAGATTTTGCTAGACCAAAATTTCATGAGAAGAGACTACTGTATACACTTAATATTATCTAAACTATAACATGTATAAAGAAGAGATTTTAGTTCTCTGTTCCTTGTAGCCCAATACAGGTATGATACGTTTATGATAAAGCAAGCTTTTCTGGATTGTGATCTGGTTTTATTTATATTCTAGTCAGAGAAACAAGAGTATCCAGTTAAGCAAGGATTTCTTCTTAAAAACACACACACACACACACACACACACACAACCCCACAAACACTTTTACCTGTGTTAGTTCAGTTTTCTCTACTTGAACTCAAATCTGACTTTGTTTAAAGTTCCAGAGGCCAAACATAAACTTATAATGACGTGAGTTCTGTATTAAGCAGTTTCAAGCTTATTTATATTTTTTATATCATTTCATCCCCATGACTGGAAAGGCCCATTGTAGATATGTAATCTCAGTGAAAAAAAAAAGTGTTTTCATTTACTGATAGGAATTTTAAATAATTCTGAGTAGTGACAAGTGACAGAAGATAGCAGGCGTCTTTATGGTTGGAGGAAGCCTTCCCTTTGTAGGGGGCAGCAAGAGGATTTGCTGAAAGAGAATATGGCAGGGCGGCTACCCCTACCCTCGTTGGTCATTTTCGTTGTCTTTTAAAAAAATATTTGCAAGACATCTTCTCTTCCCTACCTTAATTGTTTGCCTTAAATATCAGCAAGAAAATAAACATTTACATTGCCCATAATCCAGACAGCCTTCTTCACTCCCAGAAAATGCTTATGGTTTTATAGTTACTGACAAACATTTTGACTCTGGAAAACCTCTGTACATTATAATTACTTGCTGTAACTAAATAGCTAATTAGTAAGTATTTAAGTTCTTACTGTGTACAAAGCATACATTCTATGTAAGTGTAAAAGGTATTTAAATATTACACAAGACTGGAATTTAATTATTTGATAACAATAATTTAGATTCAGATTTAATATGCTCTAAATATTTTATAGAATGGTTATGAGCTTTTCATCTGGAAAAATGTCTTAGTTCTTTCCTTTATCAGAAGTAGGCCAGTATTTCATGTTGATAAAAAAAAATTAATGGAAGGTTAAGAAATGTTGGTTATTTGCAGCAAAGGAAATATGCCATAAAGATTTTAAACCCACTTGTTTTATTACTTGGTAGACAGATAACGTGATGATTAAGAGCTCTGGCATCAGATTACTAGGTTCAAATCCTGCCTCTGCCATTAACTAGTGAGGATTAAATAATATAATCCTTCTAAAGGACTTAGTTCAGGACTTGACACATAGTTACTGCTTAATTAATGTTACAGGCATTTGTGACCTATTAAAAGTTGTTGTTTAATGACTGTATTTTTAGCATTACAAAAAAATGCAAATTCCATCGTTTGGGTTCTCAAAGTGTTAGAGCGCATTGATTGCCTCCTTGTGTTATTTATTCTGCCCAGCAGTCCTTCGGTTGGTGGAGTGGATTGTTTCATTCATCTTTTTGTTCTTTGGTATTTAGGGTATTTGGGTTTCACGTAATTTTCAATTCTGTGTGACATTTCAGATGGCAGTGGGAAGAAAATATAAAATGTGTAGATCTCTTTATGTGTGTACCGGGCATGGGGCTTGGCACCGTCCACAGGTAACTTAATCCTAACAAGGGTAGTGCAAGGTGGGTTTCTTTCCCTTTTTTTACACATAAGAATGTCAAAGTGTGGGGAGCGGAGTACACATCTTGCTCAACACTGCTGGGCTGATAAAAGGAAGCCTTAGGATCCAAACCTGATTCTCTTCCTTGCTGGGGACCAGAAACATAACTTTTCTTCTTCCTTTCCCTTTTCCTCCCTTCCTTCTCTCCTTTCTTCCTTTCCTTTCCGTCCTTCCTTCCTTCCTTCCTTCCTTCCTTCCTTCCTTCCTTCCTTCCTTCCTTCCTTCCCTCTTTCTCTTCTTTTTTTTTTAAAGGCCATAGTTTAGATCTCTTTGGAAAAGCTAAAGTAGTTATTGTATTGCATTTCTTCCCACACGTAAGAATTTCATACAAATGCCATGACCACTGTGGTGTATGTATTTTTAGAACATAAAGTTTAATACGTTTGTAGGAGAATTTCAAGTTAATATCCAAAGCTTTTGTGCCTAGAAAACCCACAACTGCCTTTAAACTCTGGACATGAGTGCTGCTATCTCTAAAATGGAATTGAACCAGATAATCACATCTCTTCTCAGTGTACTTGTTTTCTACAAAGTTAAAAAGCAAAATTGATTTGAGATTTTTTTAAAGCAATTTAAAATTGTTTAAAAATATTTGTACTTGTTCCCATAACAGATAATTAAGGCATCGTTACATGTTAAAATCTTTTTGTTTTCTCTGGTTTTATCAGGTTACAGATTCATTATTTGTGAAAATTGTATATGCATTTTCTAAAGCCACAGATGCTACAGATAATTCTTTCATAAATTGAAGCTAGAGATCATAAGGATTACTGGAAATACTGCTAGAGTGAGGGATAAAACTAAAATCATGGATTTAATTATTGAAAAGTGGCATGTTTTCAGGTTAATTGGTGTTTCTTTTATCAAAAGTATTATACAGTGTTATAGACAGACCAAAATAAAATATTAATTTATATGTATATGATTTATGTTTCAAGTATTGAAAAAAACCTGTAATACTTAAATGACAGAAAATGGTTTTGTATTTAAAAGGTGGGTCATTTTTTGGTAATCATGCTGATAATGGTCTGCTGGCAGGACTTTCATGTGAGAAAGAATAGTGCCAGCCAGGTTAATTTATTTGTACGACCTTGACCATATATCGTCGCTTTCACAAAAGTTCCAGATTGGAGACCACACACCTCTCTGCAAATAGCTCTTCCTAAATCCGCGCTCTCGGTCATGGGAGAGTGGTGGAGTATAGCTGGATGGGTGCAGACTTACAACCAGAGAAATGTGTCCAGATGAGGAGATTCGCCTATAATGTATTCCTACATCAGACAATAGCATTTGCTTCAAGAAGATCGAGAAAAACACCTCAGTTATAACCAAATACAGAGGAAAATATAAATCATCATTTAAAGCCAGTGGAAGTGTCAGCAGACTTTGCAAGATGAATTCTTTCTGTCATGCAAACACACATTTGTGAGAAGCACCACAGACATTAAACAGGTAGCTTGTGAGAACTTCAGAACTAGCTGCCTAACTAGCTTCCTTTTTTTTATCTGAAAGAGCCAGTAATCCTAATGATTGTGAGTGGTTCTGTTTCTAGGTTTTCTTTTTTTTTTTTTTTTAAGATTTTTTATTTATTTATTTGACAGAGATAGACAGCCAGCGAGAGAGGGAACACAAGCAGGGGGAGTGGGAGAGGAAGAAGCAGGCTCCTAGCGGAGGAGCCTGATGTGGGACTCGATCCCACAACGCCGGGATCACGCCCTGAGCCGAAGGCAGACGCTTAACCGCTGTGCCACCCAGGCGCCCCTGTTTCTAGCTTTTCTGATCTGCAGACAGATCAGTCTCCCTATGGTATCTGTGACGTCAGGTACCTTTCCAAAAATTATATCGCAGCACTTACTATTTAAGAATTTGTTGTTAAAATTAGATGCCCAAAATCAAATAATCGTAGTTTCAGTTTAACTGCTTAGTTTATAGTAGGGGCTCAATAGTTTTGAATGAATGGAGTCATTCATATGAGACTATTAAAAATGACAGAAATGTCTACCAAGTGGTTGGCTTAAAATCAGTTTTTGTACTTACGCTTCCTAAAATTTATTGAAAAATGACAGCAAGGAGCCCGAATTGCCCTTCTATTTCTGAGGCGAGGCTACATACGGTTAATATAATGCAGTGTGTTGTGTGGCTTTTGAGAGTTTTCGCATAAGCTTTATACTCCCCAGACATCTCATGTGAAGAATGGCACGTGTTAAAGAGGATGACCAGGGCAAGGGATTCGTTCTACAGCACAATAGAACACTGCTCATGAACTAGTTTATTTGTTCTAAACCTCCACTTCTAATTGTTACCTAGTAGTGTCAGTTACCTAAGAAATACATCGGTGATCACCTCAGTTTAGTTTTTTCAGGCTAACACCTATACAAAATATTCTGATGCATGGTACTTCACCGCTTTCGTGATGAATTTTAGGGTAATACAATGGCCCCACATTTCAAGTACAAGAGGTCCTATTACCCCTGTTTTGCACATTGGGGAACTGAGGCTCAGATGGTGAGTGATCTGGCCAAGGCCACACAGCCAGTAAGTGGCTGACCCGGCTCCGCAGCTCAGCTCATTGTCTCCACTGACGGTGCAACTTCCCAGAAAAGCCAAGTAAAGCTTGTAAGTGAAATAGGAAGTGTTTTTAAAAGTAGCCTAATGTTTTTGTACAATTATTTTAAAACTTTCGTTGACTATCTGAAACTAACTTTAGGAGAAATCATCGTCTGATTTCAAATACCTCATCCTCATTTGAGGAAACCCGCAGTAGCTCATAAACCGCCATACTCACTGACCTGCCCAACTGGCTGTTACATGGTCGTGTCAGAAACCCGGGGATATCATTTCCGTGACGGTACAAGATTCAAAATCCACTCACATTTAATATATAGTAAAGGAACCCAAGTAATACTGTGCAGATTATAATTACAATGGATTTAAGCTGTTTACTCTCAAATCACATAATAAATGCCGTCTACATTACTGAAATTGATCCTTAAAATTCTGAACCAAAATGTAGAGGGTCACTGTATTACTCTGACCAATCAGAACAGTTAATAAAAATACTTGTTAGGGTTGAGTGATAAAGAATACAGGGATTCTTAACCAGGAGTCTATAGATGGGGGTCTTTGAGCGCCTGAAATGGTATGATAAATACGTATAAAATCTATGGATCACGTTTGACAAGAAGGAAACATGAATCCTGTTAGATGGAGTTTTTATTTTTACTTTTTATCTATTTTTATTTATTTTTAGAAGGGGAGATAGGGCAGAGGGAGAGGGAGACAGAGAATCTTAAGCAGGCTCCACCCTCGGCACAGAGCCTGACATGGGGGTCGATCTCACGACCCTGAGATCATGACCTTAGCCGAAATCAAGAGTTGGACGCTTAAGTGACTGAGCCACCCAAGCGCCCCTAGATGTAGTTTTTTAAACCACAACTTAAAATTTGGGGAGGAATTTTTTAATAGGAGCAGCTTTAGAGATGGTCTGTTTGGGGAATGGTGGTGGTCTAGATTCTAATGACAACTTATATGTGTCTGTTAGGAATAGGGACTAAAAGATTATTACCAATTTATAGCTCACAGGTACTATGTGCCAGATACCATTATAGATATGGTTCGAAGAGCTGCGTAGTGTATTATCTCATTTAATCATTGCAGCAGCCCCGTCAGGCGGGTTTTACGATGCTCCTCATTTCACAGATGAGAAACCAAGGTACAGAGAGGTTAGGTGACTTGTGCGCAGTCACGTATTTAATAAATGGCAGAGCCGAGACTCAAATCCAGTCTAATACAAAAATTAGTATTCTTAAATCATTATTCTGTACTACTTAGAACATGCTTTGAAAAGTCCCAGCACTACATAGATACATCAGTAATGCCTGATCGGAAGAGAGCGGTGTGGTCTTCGGGTGGAAAATAAGCTTGTATAAACTGAAATGTTTTTCAACCAGCAATACCATGAATTTGTTTAACAGAGAAAACATACAAAGTTAAATCTATATATTATTTATTGAGAAATTGGTTTTTAGCTTAATAGGGTGAAATTGTTTTATTTCTGAGAGAAACACAACTTATTGCTGGTACCAGGTACCCAGACCCTATAATATTAGGCCTTTCTTAATGCTGAGTATTTGAAGAGAACACTGACCTTTTTTGGTTTAAGTGATGAAAAAACAGTGTAAGGAGTCATTTGGTTTAGAGAAAGGATAATGGTAGCACTCTAAGCAAGACACTTTGTTCATGTGATGTAGCCATTTGTTTTTTAAAATAGGTTTTTTAACAGTAATTGTAATGATTTTCCCCACTTGCATGGTAAATTATCTTTTGTCATACAACAGGGGTTTTTTTCCTTCCATTTAGTGGTTAAAAAAATTTATAGAAAACTGGATAAAAAGAAGACGGTCATTTTGGTGGTCAGCACTTGTGAAAGACTTCCTTTACATGAATGTCTTTGAGTTTTCTATTTGCCTTAAACAAAACAAGATGACCAGACGTAGCCGTCTCAGATGACGGTAAAACAAGATGACCAGACATAGCCGTCTCCGATGACAGTAATTGGGAGAAATGTCTGTGGCGTTGCAGTTGGATTGTCTTCAGTAGATGATACCACAGTTGGTTTTGTTTTAAGCCTGTTTGTGGCATGAAGAATATTAAATAGAAACATCTCTATGTGTAAGACAAGTACCTAGTTTTAAATGGAAAAACCCCAAGATCTCATCATGAAAATGCAGGATGAAGCTAGGATGGTTCAGAAAGCCAATAGATCTGTTGCCATTATGTGTAGTTTTAAATGTTTTAAAGCAGTTTTAAGAAGGTTAGTAGGAAATTCAACATGAGAACCTTAAATGAAAGGAAATTCAGAGGGCAGCCTCCCCCAACTCCCTTCGGCTGCTCCTTTTGCCATTCCCTATCCTGGGAATAAAAAATCAGAAAGGTTGCCCTTACATGAAGAAATTCTCCTTTAAAAAAATGTGTCACCGTTAAGGGCTCCTTATTCCACGAAAGTCAGTCAGGAAAGCCTGATTCATCACTAGCAAATAGTCTTCAAAGCCAGTCCAACATTTTAGCTTGCTGATGGCATGGATTTCTTACGAACTGAATAAGTAGCAAGTGTTCTAAGCCTTAACCCCTTATTAGACACAACGTTTAAACTAATAGCTCATCTTGGTCTTCCACTGGAGGGAGGTGCAGTATGGCAACAGTTCAAAGAGCGTGCCTGTGACTGTGTGTGTGTGTGTGTGTGTGTGTGTGTGTGTGTGTGTGTGTGTGTGTGTTGGGAAACAAAGAGCCATACTGAAACTACAAAGTGATTCAAGTAGAATTTAGTGACCCAAATTGGAATTTGCCTATGATGCATGAGGGATTATTACTCTCGCTGCACTCAGACAATGCGCTTTTAACAAAGTGCAGGTGCGCACAGTTGGCCGGTGATCAGACTCACAGCATGAGAAACAGAGGAATGAGTATTATCCCAAAT
Source organism: Ursus americanus (assembly GCF_024610735.1). NCBI lineage: Eukaryota > Metazoa > Chordata > Mammalia > Carnivora > Ursidae > Ursus > Ursus americanus. The sequence goes on along the minus strand of NC_142133.1, from coordinate 15,907,084 downwards.
GTTTACATAGGGTGTTAAGTAAAAACTACTAAGGTAAGAAGTTCAGTGCTTTACATAGATAGTAAACTATGCATATTATTTTATTTATAACCCCATGTGTTAAGATGGGACACTGTTAAAGTAACAATCACTTAAAAAACAACAACCAACAAACCAGTATTTAATTTGGTACTTAAGAGTAATAATTAAAAATCAAATGGAAGAAATGCCTAAAGTAACTAATTCACAATAAAAACCATTAAATCAGGCTCTCCTTATTGGAAATAAGATCATTCAACATGGGCTAACCTAAAATGTACTGTAGAGACAGAATAAGGGTACAAGTTAGCAAAGTATTAGGAATAAGATTTCAGGGAGCCCCTAAAATTACTTTTAAGAACTTCAGAACGGATTATATGCAAAAAAATATATAACTGTACATTTCTTTTAAGTTCATTCATACATGACCTTATTTGAAGCAATGTGTTTGCATTGACTAGCAAAATTCATGTCAGGAAGATATTTTTGAAGTATTCTATTTCCCAGATACTTGACTACTTTGAACTAGTTGTTCCAGTGATTAGTCTCAATTTCTGCTGAAACTAAAGTCTTTAATGAAGACGTGCTTCTGAAAATAAGGCATTTTTTCTACAATCTGCTCATGAATAGAAAACAAATCTTTGGTTTTTAGTTAGGGTGGCAGGAAGAATTGAGTGCAAAAAGAAATACTAAGGAATCAAAGCGATGAAGAGGCTGTTACTAGGCAAGGGCAAACTGCAAACCCCATCAAGGTCAGTAGAGTACCTAAGGCACCTCGGGTTCCGATGAGACAATCATCTTTGCTTAGAGTTCTAATAATCTATGTACAGGATTTTTACCATCTTAAGAATGCGCAGCTGAAAAGGTAATGTCCAACAATGAATATTGTGAATAAGAAAGAAGAGAATCATAACAGTTGATAAATGGGAGAGACGCTGGAGGTCCTCTCCTTCTACCTCCCATGTTTAATAGATGAAGAAACTGAGGCCCAGGCAGGAAACACTGACACCAGAGTTTGCGTTTCCAGATTCCTAGTCCATTTCTCGTCGGGCAGATCAAATTCTACACTTTAACTTTCATTGGCTAGTAAACCAAGTATGAAAAGTTTCAGAGGTGAATTTGAAGGAAAAAAAAAATCCCTGTCATATCCCCAAAGGCGAGTTGTTAATGTATAATACTTTACTGTCTTAATTCTTTTATACCATGTGTTGGACAACTTAGTTAATATACTAATTGATTTATGCAATTCCTTTCAGTTGTATCTAAAAATAGCTAATAATTAATCGACCCAAATTAAATGAGAAAGTTACACAAAGATTCCATTTGCACACACATAAGGCCATGGTACTTAATACGAACCATCACTTTTTGGGAGAAGGAAGATATCCACTGTCCAGTCCAGAGAGAAAGATCCTGACTATTCAGTAGACTCTCCACTCTTCAATGGGGAAGATGATGCTTATATTTTAAAAAATCTCTACAAAGCTCACATACAAGACAGTACATCCTAGATTTGTGACTGATATGAGCATTTAAGGCTGTCATTTTCAAGTATAAAAGTTTAGTGTTCCATTACCCGATCTGTGCAAGAGACACAGCTATTAGCTCAAGTCATGGAAATTAACAGAAGCTCACCAAAGACATAAATAAATCATAATTTAGTCAACAGCAAGTTTAAATGTAGGAAAGGCTGGAGAAAAATTTATGGGTTAGATTATGCTTCTCTGAACTGCATTAATTTGTTCACATTGAAACTCTAACACTATTGTCTGTTGCATGGCATTTGGAACAAGGCAGATCCATAGCAGACCAAACAAGGAAGCTGAATTAGGTTACAGAACTAGTAATTAAGATGGTTCACCTCTAGCACAGTTCTGTGGCCTGATCCCCCAGAGAAAGTTTAGAAAAGGCTCCGGAATACCAAATAAGCTTCACAGATGAACATAATCTTTTTTTTTTTTAAAGCAGTCCCTTTCACCTAGGCACTAGCATGCACTGCTTTGCATGAAAGATCAACATTATTTACTTCTGGCTTGCTTGATGTCATATTGCAAAATGTAATATGGCCGGAGAAAACGGGTATTTAGAAGCCAGTGTTTCATTAAACTGACACTCTAGGTGTTTACATAAGTTGTAGTTCTAGAACTTCTGCTATGGTTCCAATACCTGTGTCTGAAAGGTAACATCAGTATATTATTAGGGAAGCAGTTGCTTTGTTATAAATTCCATGTAACATGCTCAAATTCTAGGTCTGTTCTCTTTAGCACTACTTGAAGTTTCTCGTAGTTTGGTCAGCATACACACGTCTCAAGTCATCTGATATATAAGCCAAGGTGGAAATTAAAAGACAAAATTGCCAACTACTTTAGACAGCTGTATCGAGTCCAGGATTATGACAAAGTCTGACCCAGAATTTTAATTTGTAATTTTAGGGTGTATCTCATGCAGTTTGGGGAGCATCAAACTAAGTCTACAGTTGCCAGAAGCCTTGTTACAGTCGAATGTACATTAGCTAGGATGTGTACACGTTTAGTGTTCATGATAAACGCAGTTATGACCTTATTACGCTTTCGGCATTCTTTAAGAAAGCACATTAAGCTTTAATATAGAAATAGTTAGGTTACACTTAACTTGTGCTCAAGTAATAATAAAACAGTTACTCTTTTTTTGATCTCATACATTCTCTCCTCAGGTATGGCCCATCTCCTGTACGCTTGGAGCGACCTTTGGCTACGTGGCTGGCCTTGTGATTTCACCACTCTGGATATACTGGAATAGAAAGCAACTTACATACAAGAACAATTAATTGGAGCAAAGGGAGAAGATATTTCTTTGTGCAGATTCCATAAAGCCTGTGTGGAAATGTGTATGGTCTAAGCCAGGCAGTCCCATTTACAGCACTGGTTTTTATGTAGTTACAACATGGTGTGATTGTAGCTTTTTAAACTATGAAACCCCTGAGAGATTTTACCTTCTAGTTGAAATAAAGTATTTATAATAGATTGTGGCTTCAGATGCTCTTTGCCGCTTCTTGGACCTTTAAGAAACATTCTGAATGAATTTTATAGAATTCTGAGGACAGGATTTTTTTGTTTTCTTTCAAGTTTTAAACTGCTTCATTATTTATAAGAGGTCTGGGTATAGCTGTAGCATTTCAGATGCTTTTTGAGAGAAATGGACAGTTTCCTTGGCCACTGAAGATGTTTCTCACGTAATCAAACAACAGTTTATACATCTTGATCCTATTCTTTTTTTTACTGTGTGTTTCTTTGGAGTTAAAATGGCTATGATAGCCTCATCAAAAACAGTCTTCAATCCCTTCTGGGTTAAAGCCGAACATTCCACATAGCAGCATGCTCCTATCTGGGAGGGAGAAAAAGAAATCATAAACATATAAAATCTTTTTTACACAACTGGTATGACACAACACACCATTATAAGGAAAATGAGAAAATACAGCTATGCAGAAGGAGTGAAATCGTCATCCATCTTCATAAAACCCAGAGACAGCCAGCTAAAAAGTAAGTGTGTATCCTTCCATACTTACTCTATGAAAATTGATGTCATTCATCAGTCACTGGTTACCTGCCCTATGCCAAGCACTGTTTTAGGTGCTGGAGATAATGTCAAAGAACTGAGCAAAAAACCAAAGGCCCTGCTGCGTGATGCTTACATTTCCTTAAATCGTACTGGGGGAGGGGCCCGCCAAGGGAACAGCAGATGGTGGTGTGCACTTCAGAGCACAAGAGCGGGGAGAGGGGGAGTGCACAGGACACAGGCGGGAAGCTTCTCAACAAAGGGGTGTGAGCAGTGGGGGCTACCGAGGGGAAGAGTTTCCAGGCAGACGGGCCATAGATGGGAAGACACTGATGCGGGAGCACGAGTGGGGTGTTCAGGGAATGGTAAGGAAGCCAGAACGGCAGGAGAGAGGGAGCAGCAGGGAACGGCAAGTGCTGAGGCCCGCTGGTGAGGCAGCCCTGAGGCGGGGGTAAGAACTTTGGCTTCTACCCTAGGAGAGGCTCCATTCATCCATTCACTGGAAATTCACTGACCATTCTTGTTCGCCACATGAGAGGATACAGCACGGAACAAAACGAAGTCTCCCCGACTCTCTAGAAGCTTACATTTTAGAGGCAGAAGACCATGAGCTGCCAAAGGTAGACTGTCAGAAGAAATATGTGGTGTGGAGACAACTGGGGAAGGAAGATAGGGAGTGGGGACAGATCAGGCTCACTGAGAAAGTGACATCTGAGCAGAGACCTGGAAGGAGTGAGAAAATAATATTCTATAGGGAAGAACACTCCAGGCAGAGGGAGGGGCAGAAGTACAAAGCCCCCAAGGTACGAATCTTCGGGGACACAGCAAGGAGGCGAGGTCCTAGACTACAATCAGTGAGGGGTCTATAGGCCTCAGAGTAAGGGCTCTGGCCTCTGGGACTAGCTGGGGAGCCACTGGAAGATTCTGAGCAGAGCAGCGAGCTGATCGAGCTTGTATTTTTAAAGACTCAGTCAGGCTGCTGTGTTGAGAACAGACTGCCATGGGGTCACAGACAGAAGCAGAAAGGTGGGTCAGAGCTGTTCTGGTAATCCAGGCTGGAGATGGGGGAGCCTGACCGGACTGAGAGGAGCGGACGGGGAGGAGCGGGGGGATGCTGGATAGGTTCTGAAGGTAGGACAAGAGGTTTTGCTGCAGGGTTGCCTGCACAGGAGGAGAGCGAGAGCAAAGTCGAGTGTGATTTCAAGGTGTTTGCACTGAGTAACTGGGAGGACGGGCACGGAGGGTAAAATGAGGAATTCTGTTTTGGACATGTTAAGTTTTAGATGCTTAGGCACCCAGATGGACTTGTTGGGGGAACAGAGTTTAGGGAAGCAGTCAGGCTGGAGATAGAAATTTGGGGATCTTCAGTGGCAGACTTTTCAAACCTAGTGAGGGTGGCTACAGAAGAAGAAAGGTTCCAGAAGCTGCGTGCTGAACCTTGGGCATCCAGCACGCAGACACAGGGACTTGAGACATGGAGGAGAGGGCAAGCAAGGTGGCCAGGTGAAAGGATTTTAAGTAGGAACCTGCCACCCCAAATGCTGCCAACAGGCCTACAAGTGGGAGCCTAGTGTTTTGCAACCACTTTTCCCCCCTTAAACTACATAATAAACATAAACATCTCAATAGCTGTGTTAGTATAAATTTTTAATAGATGCAGGGGCTTTTTTTCTGTTGCTAACAATGCAGCAACTTTGTAGCTGTCTCTTTAAGCACATCTGTAATCCTATTTTAAAGATAAATTCCTACAAATGGAATTGCCTGATCAAAAGGCATGACTTTAAGGCTTTTGCATATTATCAAGGTAGCTTTTACTCAATGACCAACAATACAAGAGAGTACCCATTTCTTTGCACCCCTGGAACAGTGGCTATTATAATTAATTTCTCTCTTTTTTTTGCCAATTTTATATGCGGAAACTGAACTTACATTTGACTACTAAGGACTTGGGACATATTTCCTATATTCAATGGCAATCTGTATTTTTTGGCCAATTTTCCATTGATGTTCTTAGCCCATTTTTCTATTGGGGTATAGATGTCTTTTCTGATTAATTTATATGCAAGGAACTCCTGTATTCTGAGTATATTAACCCATACGTGTTATTTTCAGCCATACGTGTCAAGTTTGTTTTGTGACTTTCAATTGTATCTCTGGCATTTGATGTATCAGACTTTTACGTAGTTAAATCACCAATATTTTTATTTACCAATTTTACCTCTATGACATTTTAGAAATTCCTTTGCTCCCTGAGATTATGAAATTGAACACAAGGAATTTCTAACACTATTTGTTAGCGAAGCTATTTGTCTTTTGTTTTAGGAAAAACTGTCCTCCAAAAAGTTTTCTCGCTTTCTTCTGCCTCCTGATAGTACATTTAAAAAGACCTAATATTAGATTCTGTTTCCACAAAAGTCCTATTAAAGTCACATGTAAAAAAACAGAATCCAATCATGTTAGGGCCAAAGTGAGAGAAAAGTAAGCCTAGCTTCAGCCCAAGGGAGAACAGAAGTTAAAAGTTTTGTACATGTCACAGTGGTATATTTTTTAGAATGCTAATATTTTCTCTTTCATAAAAGGATTGGAAGAAAATTCAACACATTTCTTTTCAAACCTAGCTATCATTTTTTGGTTTTAACTGCAGATTGAAACCCATAAACCATTCCACCACCTACTCCGTGCTTTGGCACAGGAGAAACGTTTAAGAGATTTAAAAGGGCCTTTTCTAATGCCTCTTTCTACGGGTAACTTACGAGGAAGATATTATTGGCGGCGGCATGCAGGTGTGAGTGCCTGGGCTCTGCGGTCAGGCCTTCCCTGCAACCCCTGCCGTCTATCACCTACGGGACCTGACACGTTAACCTGACATCGCCAAGGCCCCGTTTGTCAAGTCAGACGCACCCGAGTTGGTGCGAGGATTAAATGAGAGAATGCATGTACAGCACTCAGCACAGTGCCTGGCATACAGTAAACGCACAGAAAATGTTAGCTTCTATCATCACCCAAGCTTACACTTATTTTTACATTCTGTAAAGGTTCCGTTACCTCTTTTGCTAGTTTCTGTCCTTGTTCCACACAAATGGGTTTTTCTTTCATATCATTCAGTCTTGCTAAAGTTTTGGGGTCATCTCGGAGATCGATCTAATCAAGAAAGGTCAAGAATGTCCCGTAATGTTACAAGTCTTGAAAGATAAATCAAAGCACATAGCCCCATTTAATCCCACATACCAAAGAAACGATTAAACAGATGAACTTCACTTTAAAAAACCAACTGGTGTGATTGCTTTCCTTTGGCACTACTTTTCCCAAATTCTTACTTTTCATAATAAATAAAATGTACTATAACTTGCAATTGAGATTAAACATGCATATCATTTGCTAAACCTTAGAACGATCTGTCTGAAAGCGACGCCACGAGATGGGCCAAAGAGACTTCGTAAATGGGTAAAATCAAAGCAGACGTACCTGAGTTCCTATTAACAAAAAGGGTACATTTGGTGCGTATTCCTTCAGTTCCGGTACCCACTCCTCTTTCACATTTTGAAATGAGGCTGGATTTACCACAGAGAAGCATATAAGGAAGACATCAGTCATTGGATAAGATAAAGGCCTCAGACGATCATAATCTTCCTAAGGAAGAGAGAAAAACCTCGTTAGTCCCATCTCTTCCGTTGACAAATAACAGGTGTGTGAGGGTTACAGGGTCGAAAAAGCAAAGTCAGGAAGATTCCACAAGCAGAAGGCGCGGCCCTCTACAGGAAACGAGATCATTCCATTTGTGCCCCTTATTCTTCCTTCTGAGGTTACCGGCGGGAGAATATGACCGTATCATTCACAGCCACAAGGAAACTTGGAGAAAATACATCGTGATTACTAAAGCTGCCCTAGAAACATTTTGAACTGAGACATTTGCACAACGAATTGATTAAAGCTGGCAGTTGTCTGACTCCTAGTTTGTAATGACTGACAGATGCTGACTGTGTGCTGCGCGCCGGGTCGTGAGCCAGACCGCTCCCCTGCATTCCTTAGCTTGTCCGCGGAACAGCCACATGACGTGAGTACCATTATCCCTGTTTTCCGCTCGAGGAAAAGGAGGCACAGAAGTTAAATAGCCTGTGGGCTGTACCACCAGGGGAAAGGGGACGGGATCCGAACCCTGACAGTTTTACTCCAGAACCTACCCCTTAACCGCTATACGTTTCACGGAGACCTTAAATCGCTGCTTTCCCTGTCGATACTGTTTTCTTAATTACGCATGCGTGCAAGTTTAAAGATAGAAACAGAAAGAGTAAATGCACAAAAATACCCCTCTCCACTTCAGTTTCCACTTCCTTCCCCCAAAGGTAGGTCTTTTCAGGTGTACCTTTCCAGTGCTTTTTCTCTGCATGTATAAACCTACAACTGTACAGAGGCAAACACCTGTACACAGAAGAGATCAAGCGATCCGTGTTGTTCTGCATCCCGCAGTATCTCCTGGAGCGCTTTCCAAACGAGAACACGTTAGACTACTATCTAATTTTATTTTTTTTAAAGGTTTATTTATTCCTTTTAGAGAGGGAGAGACAGTGGGGGGAGGGGCAAAGGGAGACAGAAGCAGACTCCCCCCTGAGCACAGAGCCCGACACGGGGTTCGATCTCACAACCCTGAGATCACGACCTGAGCTGAAACCAAGAGTCAGACGCTTCACCGACTGAGCCACCCAGGCGCCCCTCGATTACCATATAATTTTAAACTGCTGCTTTGAATTCCACAGAAGGGCTGTCCTATCAGTGGCTGTTTCAGGATCTCTCCATCACAAAAGGCAAAAGATTCTATTTTGCTTAGACTACTTTCTATGACACCAATATTCTGCTTATTTCCATTCTGGTGAGTGAACAGTCAGGGCTCCATTTTTGTCGCGGTTGGATTCTCCTCTGGTTTCAGAGAAGCTTTATTCTTCACCTTGGCCACCACCCCTTCACGGCTAAAACTGCATGAATGCAGAACTGAAGGGGTATTAAAGACACCTTCCGCTCACCGCTCAGCCGTAGCATTTCTCTCGAGGGACAATTTTCCTTTCATATCATCTTCCGACATTTTTCCTTTCCTTTAAAAAAAGATTTTATTTATTTAAGAGGGAGAGAGAGAGCACGAGCAAGCTGAGCAGCAGAGGGAGAGGGAGAAGCAGACTCCCCACTGAGCAGGGAGCACCACACGGGGCTCGATCCCAGGACCCTGAGATCATGACCTGAGCCGCAGGCAGACGTTTAACCACTTAACCGACTGAGCCACCCAGGTGCCCCCTGACATTTTTCTTAAGAGAATGTTCAACCCAAGTGTATTCAAGTCTCAAACTCTTGACTTGGGAGTTAACCCTTCTGTTTTCCCGTGATGCTTCCAAAAAGCAAACTCCAGTCTGGATTCTCAGGTGCTGGCAATATTACAGGACAAGAGGGGAAATGCCGTCCCCAGTTTTCTTTACCCTTTATTTTTAAAACAGGGGCCCTCTAACTGGTTTTGAAGAAAGCAGTGCTCTGGCGTTCATGAATGGTGTTCATGAATGAAGAAATCAGGTCGCGTGGGTGTGGAACACATTGTACCCCAGCCAGTGACTTTACGAGGGCTACTATGAAAAAAAATGTAACACGTTTTTACAATTTCGTTTGAGTGTTCCGCAGTAGGATGGGTGCAGGGAATAAATAAACTTTCTACTCTGCTGCCTATTTCCAACCGCATGGCCACGAGGGGAAGCACGGGCGGCGGCGATCTGCGCGTTCTACCGGCAACCCTAGGCTCCCGAGCACACGTGTGCTCCGCGTGGCCAGGCAGTGAATGGGTGGGTGCTCTGGTTAGAAATCTCTCCTCTTCCATATTTAGATAGCCCATTTTCAGAGGATGAGAAACGAGGATACTATCTCATAGGATCCTGAGGAATAATGAAATCATGCAACAAAGGCACTCGGCTTCGTGCCAGGCACATGCAAAGAATTCTCCCGGCGCTTTAACATAAATCCTTCATCCCAGGGGAAACCAATTCTCCTTTTCCTCTGCAAATCCACGCACGGTCCCCTCTGTCTCACACCAGGGCTGGCTTCGCAGCTCTCTCGCGCCGCAGAGAAGAAACTCTTTTGTAAGAAATAACATTTTCTCCACTGGCACCAAAATACACAAATCAAACTGAGGTCTCTTGAGGACAGTATAATTTTCAGATCAATGAAAGAGAATGCTATATTACCACGGTGCTAATTAGTCACTTTGGAACTCAAGAGCCTGAAGACTATTTAAAATGTAACCAAAAAACAGAGAGAGAGAAAGAAAATCAAATTAAATTTTTTAATGAAAATTTTACTTTTCAAGCAAATTACCTCATTGGGGAAATGGAATGTGCACTCTTTCTCTAGAAAGGGATTACAAGAAATGAAGAGTAAATGAATGCAAAGTCCTCTAGAAATGCTTAATAACAGTAACACAAATATTCCATTCCATAGAACGTAAGCCTGTTGTACAGATCCCTTTCATAACCATAACTAATATAGACTTTCCCCAAAGAGAGACATGTGGGCACATAAGAAGGAAATAAGACTAATCATTTCTAGACACTTGTTAAATTGCAGATTTTGTCGGAGTAATTACACTGTGATGGCCTGAGGTTATAAAAAAAACCCGAAAAAAGACAAGTATGTTTACAACTCCTTGGAAGGCTGTGTTACTTCTTATGTCGGAACTATTAAAAATGAACGTCTGCCTCTTATCTGTGGCTAAATAACTGGCAGGTATTGTAAGAAGGAGACCTTTCTGCCTCTATTCAGCCTGAGTAATTAGAAGTCCAATAATAGATAGCAAATTAAAAAAAGGCAATTATCCCCTGAGCATGCTGCACCCTGTACCACGGTGTGCCACTGTTTATGCCCACCGCGCAGGACCCTGGGTGAACTTCACGTGCAGTGAAGATCTGCATTTGGGGGAGACACAGGCCGAAGCGAACAGCGCCTTTCATCTCCAGCTTTACACCTGACATTTGGTGACACAAAGGGAGGTGAATGTGGAGCAACAGCCCTTGCTTTTAAGTAGCCACTTAACCGAAGTCAGAACGCCTCCGAGCCGCTTCTAGCATCCTCCTAAATGACCTAATCCATTATGTTTTAGTTCAAATGTTTTAAAAAGGTAGATATTTAAATATTTCTGCATGGTCAGTGGAAACTTCTCAGGAGTAGAGAAAAGTGTATTAAAGACAACTATCTTAACATCAAAACCATGAAATCTATGGTAAGCTGGGTCAACACGATTGCTGGCCGGCTTAGTAACAACTTTAACTTCTTTACCCAACTGGCGAAGTACCAGAGCTACCAATTATTTTTAAAGATTTGTCAGAGAGAGAGAGAGCACAAGCAGGGGAGTGGCAGACAGGGAGAAGCAGGCTCCTCGCTGAGCAAGGAGCCCGATGCAGGACTCGATCCCAGGACCCTGGCATCATGACCTGAGCTGAAGGCAGAGGCTTAACCTGAAGACTGAGCCACCCAGGTGCCCCAGAGCTACCAATTTTTCAAAACTGTGTTCTGAGAGCTTCTCCATTCTTGTTAAGAGTCTTTGATCTGTGATGACGGCAACTTTAACCCCTGGAAACCATCACACTCTTACAACCTGGCCAGAGTCCGCCAACAAGAAGGGCCTGAAGAAACGGGCCCTGACAGGAAACCGGGAACTGCAGCAAACGCCCATCGGTCGGGAGACCCCTCTTCACAGACAGCTCGGGCACCTGTGCCTGTGACCGCCCCTACTTCCGCACCACCTCGGACCCCTTCCTGTGGACCTGGGAGCTCCCTCCTCCTTTTGTGAATTCTGTGTAAAATCCATGTTTTTAGCAAGTGTGTGCCTATTTAAAATACCTCCCCAAAACATACAGCTGAAGCAAAACCACCCACAGTGGACGGGGTGGGCCCGGCCGTGCTCATTAGCTGGCAGGCTACCACACGCTGATCCCTTCACTCAATCAGCCAAGATGCACGGAGCCCAGAGCGCATGGGAGATGTTCCAAGGACACCCACGCAGAAAGGAAATGACGGTCCCCTCTGGAGCTTGGAGCTCTGTTGGGAATTCAGGATGTATACATAGAAAACGATAGTCATAGGGCGCCCGGCGGGCTCAGTCAGTGGAGCATGCGACACTTGATCTCAGGGTTGTGAGTTCGAGCCCCACGTTGGGGGTAGAGATTACTTAAAAATAAAATCTTAAAAAAAAAAAAAGATAGTCATATACGATTAAGAAAGAAACGGATAAACTAGAGCAGATGGAATATGTAAATGCTTCAACCAAGAAACATTAATAAGCACCTACTGTGTGCCCAGAATGGTGCTCAGTGCAATCATCAGGGCAATGAAGACAAGATTCAGATCATATCTGATTTGTAAAACACCCTATTGCATGTGCAAAGCTCTCTCATAGCTGTATGTCAAAAAAAAGGCAACAAGCTCCCATGGGCAGTGGTGTGCACGACGGGCCTGTGGGCCTCACCGGGGCTCTGTGGACCTCAAGGCCACAGCCTAGAAGACGACACCGGGGTGCCACACGCAGAAGTCCAGCACCGAAGAGGAAGAATCTGATAGGTGGAGAGAGACACAAACATTTCTTTTTTTTTTTTTTTAAGATTTTATTTATTTATTCGACAGAGATAGAGACAGCCAGCGAGAGAGGGAACACAAGCAGGGGGAGTGGGAGAGGAAGAAGCAGGCTCCTAGTGGAGGAGCCTGATGTGGGGCTCGATCCCAGAACGCCGGGATCACGCCCTGAGCCGAAGGCAGACGCTTAACCGCTGTGCCACCCAGGCGCCCCGACACAAACATTTCTAACAGTCTCTGCTCAGAGGGGGTTCACGGTAAGGGAGACAAACGTGGGCGGACACTTCATCCCAAGTCAGAACGGGGTAAATACTAAGAGTTACGGAAACGAGGCGATGCTAAGACAAGACTCAGGAGAGGCAGCTTCGAGTCGTGCCTTACCAAATGCAAAGGACTGGCACAGACACGACCCGCCAGCCACGTGGCTTTGGTCAACTCACTTCTCTCTTAGAGGCTTAGTGTCTCTGTGCACACACTGGGAGAATGTCAGGGACAAATGCTCTGAAGGCTCTCAAGGGCTCTAAGAATGTATTACACTGCCAAAGCATCCAGGATGTTAGTTCGATTTAGGAAACAGTCACTTATCAACACCTACAAGAGTCTTCCTCTGTCACAACCTATCGTGAGAAAAAGTGGGACCACAGCAAAATAATTCTTTAACAGACAAGCCCCAGGTGTCCGAAGTCTAGAACAGCTTCTGACTCCTTTAGGAGATAGATGAAACGTTAAGACGACCAAGTAAGAATGGCCCTTGCGACTGGTGGCTTGTGGAACGGGAAGGGGCCACTCTGTCACTTCCAAAGTGCACAGTAGCAATCTCTAGCCGAACATCTGTTTCTAGTAAGAAGCCCAAAATAGGTATCAGGCATGGCTCTGGGAACGCTCCACCCCGCAAAGGGCGCTCTCCCGAAGCCAAGAGGCCACGTGCACGGCAGCTAGCTTCTGAAGATGAAAAGTGTTTTGTCAAAAATCCAACTTACAACCACTTCTGCGGTAATTCTCCATAATACTAGTCTGTGAAGCCCCGTCTCCTTTGTGTAGTTTTTGGGTCACCTTTTGAGTTCCTTTTGCATTTAACTCTATGAAATGAAAACACCACTTTTTCAGTCCCCCCCAACCCTGCCCCTTAAAAATAACTCTGTTTTTCAAGGAAGCTGGGTTGGGTCCCTTTGGGGAGCGTTTTGTTAAATTGGTTCAACAAGCATCGCTGATGAGTTTACTGGATTTGCCCACCCTCTCCTGAAACTAAAGAGCACTGGGGGAGGAGAAAGAATTTTGTTAAAGGGCTATAAATTCCCGAGAGGTCAATGTTTTCAAAAGGTCTCCAAGTATTTGGCTTTAATAGTAGTAGTATTTTTTGATCTTTAGTTCGGTCGTGAAGTGGTATTTACAGATCACTGGCCTGAGAAGCTGTTAGTAAAAAATCCTTGAAGTTGAGGGGTTGGCTTCTAACTTTTGACACCTGTCATCTTCGTGTATTTTGGTTCATAATAAGTCAGTCTTCCAATTAATTTCACGATTATTTGAGAGCTAGTGAACCGGATCTCTGTTCTGTGTTCCATCCCTATCTCCCTTTTGACCGCCTGACTGATCCTAAGTCCTGTTCAGATGGGCTGGAGAAAGAGGAGAGAAAATGAGGCGTGGGGTAGCGGGAAGACAGCACTCTGTCTGACCGCGTCCTTGCGAACCAACACTTCCTCCCCTCCCGAGGGAGAGGCCTGCACTGGATGGCCACATCCCACGGTTCAGGATACTCAGCCCAACGCTTCTCGCCCTTGGGGGCAGCCCCAGTCACAGATGTAATGTGGGAGGAGGTTTCCACTGCTGGCTAAAAATCGAGCTTCAGGATTCTGTTTTATCTGCACTGACCCCACGAGGCAGAGGATCAAGACTTAGCTAAATATGGCCCTTCGGCGAGCTTCATTTCCCCATCTGTGACGGGAGAATAAATATAGCCTACACATGGGAAGATAAATGAGCGAGCCGGTCAAGTGTTTTGAGCTCTTCAGCACACACGCCTGGCTTTCCAAAAAAAGACACCCCACAACTTCAGAGCGGGTGCGATTTCTTTTGTGCAGTGAGATGACTTCCCTTGTTGTAAAGGATTTAGAGCCGAAATTCTACATTGTCTGCAGCTATGATTACACGTCTCTTTCCCGGAGACGGAGGTCGGCTGGCCTCAGGCGTGCAGAAAGAAGGTAAAGGTCGGGGCACACTTCCATGCAGGATACTCCTTTTCGGGTTTCCTCCGCCCAAATTGCATGGAGGTGGGATACTTGCTCATTCATTTGCCCCACCAAGTATCCAGCGGCGAGGCGCTGGGCACTGGGTAGCCTACGGCGAAAAACAGACACGGACTCGGGCCTCATGAGCTCGCAGGATAACGGAGGGAAGGCAGGTGCCTCTCAGCTCGGGCACTACTGCTCCACGTCGGGTCGGGGGAGCTTTTGATGTGGGGGTGTTGCTATTGTCAACATGAATGGGGGACCTCGACGGGCCTTTAGGGATGGGAGCCAGCGTGCTCTATAACCTGCGTAATGAAAAAGGGTCCCAGGTCCCGCAGGACTGGCGAGTGTGCTGCCAGGCGTTGATGAACGTGAAAGACCCTTTCAGAATTACCCGAATCTAGGGCCTAACTCTGTTGTAGATAAAAGCACAAAGTATTTGTTGCACGGTTTTCATGAATTTCCTAGGAAGGTGATTTCAGTGCAAACTGTAGAAGAAAGGTAGACTTGTACTATATTTTGTTCAAAACATTATAGGAGTTGCTGACCATTGTAGAAAACGGCACACCGCTGGCAATATCACTCTTCACGTGCAACCGCCAGTAAACCGCAATTACGCTCGTCAACCTGGATAGCGGGGCGGTCACGGTCATTCCCCTGTAGGTGTCGGCCTCTGACTACTTATTGTGATCTGTGGAGCACTTAGCCCTGGGAACTTACGAATTTAATACCGAAATAAATAGTTTTATTGTGAATCACTTTCCTTTTTATTCTCCTTCATAGCGTAAGATGTTACACTGATTTCAAATGGTGTGTACAGAACACGCCGTCTGTAGATTTCATTTGAGGATGAGGAACGGAGACGCGTTTGTTATAAAAAGGGGAGACGGGTCTGATTCAGTTGAGGCACTGAGCCAGGCATTTAACAAAATGAGACCCAACTGACGAGAAATGCAAATTGGGATAGTTGCTCTGAGGCACAAGAGCCAGGTACTAGGAGAGAGAACAACCAGGGAGGCCAGATTCAGGCTGGGGGGAGGGGGTCAGGAAAGACCGCTTGGAGGGAGACACATCGAACCTGAGATCTGGTGGCGAGGGGGGGCAGTTTAAGGAGCCAGATTCAGGACAGTAATGTGCAAAAGGCCTGAGGCAGAAACACCCTGACAGACAACTGAGGTCCTGGGAAAAGGCCAGAGTGACAGACAAGACAGAGTTGGAGAGGGAGCCATCCTGGCTCATCAGAGCTACTGCAATGGAAAGTTATGGAAAGATTCAGGGAGGAAAAAAGTCATGTAATTTGATTTCTTAAAAAGGCAACTCAGGTTGCTTTGTGGAGAATGAATTAGAGGTGGACAGGAGAGCTGGAGAAAGGCCATTACAGCAATTCGGGTGAGAGAAGATGGTAGCGTGGACCAAGCGGTAGTGGCCAACAGCTAGAGAAATGGGGGATTCTAGATCTACCCTGGAAGTGGACTCAGGCTTGGGCGAAGGGCTGGATGTGGGGCTGAAGGTCAGGGAGGTCTCTGGAAGAATCCAGGGTTCAGCCTGTGCTGCCAGATGGATGGATAATGTCTTGGACAGGGACAACGAAGCCTGTGGGTGGAGAAGCGCACGAGGGAGAAAACTCAAGAGGCCAGTGTTGGACGTGTTAAGCTTGCGATGTCAAGTACCCGGTCAGAAAAGTGTATGTGGAGGGGCTCTCTGGCCTCCTGAGCGCCAGACCCAGCTCTAGATGCTTCCATTTGGCTGATTTAGAAGCATCCCAAATTTGACATTCTGCACTACAATCATTTCTTCTCCCTCAAATGTGCAACTCCTGTGTCCGCCATATTGGTAAAAGATATCAGCACCCCGCCAGGCCTGAGCCAGACCCCAAGATGTCCCTGATACCCAGCCAGACAGCCCCTTGCCCAGCCCCTCACTGTCCTTCCCTCCCAGACTTCTTTACCCGGGCGGCTTCTACTCAACTTCCAGGCTTTGGTCTCAAAATCTCTGCATCCAACAAACCTTCTCTGAACCCGAAATTCTGATGAAGCCCCCACCGCCCCTGGCTTCCTCGGTAGCCGGGGCCCCTCCCGCCATCTCCTATCTCACGCTGTGCTGGAACTGGACTGCATCTCTTCTTCTCTCTAGCCTCCACAGATCCCTTGAGGGCAGGGGACAGTTCGAAGGCTGGCTTACAGTAGCTGCTTATCAAATCCTCGCCGAATGAACGAGGGCGGTGAGTGGGAAGGTGGGAAGGTGAAGATCGCCGCTTGCACTGGGCTGGCCACAAAGCTGGGGAAGGGGGATCACGGGTCCGATTTCTCCCGCGACGGGCTAATTGCTCACATTGCCGTCACCGCCTTCGCCCAAGAATCAAACCACCTCCCGCGATCAGGGTGATTTTCCTGCGATGCACCGAGGGGTCCAACCACCTGCACGAACCACGGGGGCTCTGAAGTAGTCGAGCCAGACTGAGGCACTTTCAGCATGTTTAGCTCCTGCTACTGCTCTCCACCGCCTTTCCTTCGTCGTCTGGACATTTGTGTCACCCGGGTAAGGGGGAGAGTGTTGACTGTCTACCCAGCAACCTCCTACTTGCTCCCTTCCGAAACTGATTTCGTTCAGGCCCATCTCTCCTCCACCCCTGACGTGGGCCTCCAGGGACTCTGAGTCTGTACTTAGCTAAAAGAATTCCCGGTTAGACTAAGCCAGTCATGGAGTTTCATTCGCCACTGTCTGCTCAAACCCATTGGTTCCTGGGTGGGCACGTGACCTAGGCTGTCCATTCAGAATGAAGTAGCCCCTGGATTTTCCGAGGGGCTCATTCCCCGCCCCCAGGGTCATAGTCATTGGTGCTTGGATGGGTGCGGGACCTAAGAAGTCCGATGAGAATGGAGTATTCTCTAGATTATCCAAGGTAGCTACCCCCTCCTCCGTCTTCTCCTGCTGCTCCTCTTCTCTTTCCTTCCCTCCTCCCATCCACCCCCATCAGTATATAAGGATTTGCCACCCACTGGCCCCATCTCTGCAGCTCCCGGAGACTGTGTGCGGATTCCCCTCTGCATCAGCCAGTGCTGTGGCCCCGGAATCACAGGGGAGTAGCGCTACCCCAGCCCTAGCCACACAGAGGGAGGCATGTGTGAGTACCAGGACGGGCACTGCGGGGGCGGGGGGGCAGCCCTCAACAGCGGGGGCTGGGGGGACCGCACGTGAAGCACAGATAGCCCACACAGAGCTGGGAGTTACCGACGAGCCAAACCCAGGGGAAACACCAGCTTCCTCGGCTGTGGACTAACACCTGCCTTTCTCTGCCTTTGAAGACACTTATGAAGCGTGAAGACACTCACTGACATAAATACTTACTCCGGGGCATTTAATGTACTCGGAAGACAAGCAGCCGAGCAGCAAGGGAAGACCCCAGGTACCACACTCTGATGAAGCCTGAAGTGCTGGTTTTCTCCATGCCCAGAATGAGGCAGCCAAACTTCACGGAGGAGTGAAACCATGACTAACTTGGAATCTGAGTACTTGAACCACACTCCTTGGCCAAACATACAGCGCAATCTGCCATCTGAGACGAGGATCGCTTCTGGGCGGGCAGTGAAAGTCAGGACAACCTAATGTGGTTCACAAATACACGTTCACGGTACAGACCCTTTAAACAACACATACGGTTTATGTTGGGGCGATGAGCAGTTTTGCCACTAGATCGAGGTGCGGCTTGCACAACACCGTGAATGTACTAAATGCCACTGGATTGTACACTTTAAGATTACATTTATGTGTGTCAATTTCACCGCAATTTCAGAAATACACACACAGGTCCACAAGTGTGCAAAACCGCACACGCACACACACACACACTCTCACAGAGATTTCTCTGAAAGTCAGGGAGGTGCTGCACAGGACAGAAACACCCGAGGCATCAACCGCTCGGGACCTGAGTTAGATCCCCACTACACTCCTCCACCGTGTGCAGCACGGCTCCCCCCCCCCTCCACTGTCCTGCATCCCTTCCTTCATCTGTCCCCCTCCAGCTCTGGACTACACAAGGCTCCCAACAGAGCTCTTCCAGGCCCAGGCCCGTGGCACAGAACTGCACCGCCTGACTCCAGCCTTATTTCACTTCCCAGCCCCAAGAAGAGCAGCTTGCTCCCGCTTTCACGCCAACTCCAGCTCTCCCACTGACCCTGCACCGTTAGTCTCTGAGATAGGGCAGCTCCCACTTCACAGAGGAGGAAGCCGAGGCTCAGAGAAGCTTATCCCGCGTCCCGAGGCCCGGGAGGGTGGGGCGGAAGTGAGGCAGGAATGCCAGCCTGACAAGGGCTTTAGGCCCCACCTGGCCCCTTTGTTTTGACCAGGCTGTAGAGCAGAGGCTTTGGACACAGACTTTCTCAATCTCTGAATCACAGGCTTACTAGCTGTGTGGCCTTGGGCAAGTCACTTCCCACTTCTTCCCTTTCTCTACAAAACGGACCAAGCTTTGGGAAGACTGAATGAGAATGAGCTACACACAGTAGGAAAGGCTCTTGGCGGAAATGGGGGCTGCTGGCTTATGACCATGCCCGTGGGGCTCCTTCTCCGCTCAGTTTCAGCCAGTTTGGGGCAGAGGAATAAACAGGTGGCAAAGGAGGCCTGAGGGTGAATCGACTTTGCGAAAAGCACACTGAGAACTGTTGCTGGTTTCATAAATGCCTATGTTTGTGGCAGGCAAGGACTGAAGTCAGGCATTTTACCGAAATTGTATTGCACGTGGACTGTGGCACAGCGGCCGTGGCCTCGCAGCCGTGGGCAGTTTTCAGTGGCTGGCTACGAAATGGTAACTGGACACACGTTTGCACCAGCAATCCCGCGTGTTCCGAGAGGCTCAGCCAATCCAGAAGCAGACGCTCCCACTGTACAGAACCTGGCTGGGGAGCTGGGACATGTGCGGAACCAAACGGAGAGCCGGGGAAGCGAAATCAAAGAGACGGAGCACTCCAGGGCGACCGGGAAGCTGGCAACAACGAAATTCGGGGAGAAAAGCACCAGATACGTGGTCATTCCTGTGGTTTCAGGTGTCCATTCTCTTTCATGTATCCTCACGGGACCCTTGGAGGCAGCAGGGGGGACAGGTACTGTGACCCCGCCCTCCCTGGCACTGCGGACAGCAGCACCGCCCAGGGCACGAGGTGAAGTGGTGGGGCCGGCGGGGGCGGGGGGGGTGCGGTTCTCAGTCTTAGAGATGTGGGCCCTACGGTCTGGCCAGATTGCACAGGGGCCTGCGAGGTGCCCCGCTCCGAGCCCACCCGGTGCTCCCCACTAAGGTGAGTCCTGTCGGAGCCCCCCGTCCGGCTGGTCAACCCCTTCACTGTGTGTGTCCTGTGCTGCCTGGAAAATCACACAGCACACCTCTCCCTTCAGGGAGGCACCAGCTGACTCAGGCGGTCTAGTAAGACACTGGCAGCGGGCAGGGGGAATGCCCTGGAAGACTGAATTACAGACGTGCAGCCACAGCGCCTGGTCTGAGGTCCAGCGTCGCCGCTCAGGGGCCGTGAGTGTATCGTGTAGGAGCTCAGGGTTTCTGGGTCTGTTTTCTCATCCATTAAAGAAAACAAAGGCGGGACAGTAGGGTAGTATCACCTACCACCTAAGGTCATTGTTATGGCTGAATGGGGTCGACAAGTGCAAAGAAGGCCTCGAATGTAGGCACAAAATTAATGACAGGAGACGCATGTGCTAAGTGGCACAGAATTCAGAGGGGAGACGATTCGTCCGCCCTTGAGGACTAGAAAAGACTGCATGGAAAAATCCACATGACCTAATATTTCTCTATTAGTCTCCCACTGTGGCATAGACCTTCAGAAGGCTTCCCTGGCCCCCCACGGCACCCCTTCAAAAGTCAAGCCCTTTAGCCTGGTGTTGGAGGCTAGCCACAGCTGACATCAAATTCCCTCCCTAACTCATGTCTAGCAGCTTCCCTGGTGACCACCCAATGGAGGCAGTCTGCTTCTCTCCCGTGCGTCTCCTTCTGTGTTTTCTCTTGGCCTGGGATACCTTGTCCTACCTGTGTCCCCTCCTCACCCCAAACCCATTCACATGTGCCATCTTCTCCCCTAAGAAAACTGCCCGTCCCCAGGGCTGGAAGTGCTCCTGCCCGCTTCCCACCGTCATTTATACCTGTAGATGCAGTGAATAGATCAAGGGAAACTATGGTAGGACACCCCAATAATCGGACATGAGGCTACATCGTGAGAATTAGATTAATGAAAATCAAACCGTAACTGTCGTTAGTCATCTGCAATGTGGGTCACACTGGAGAACACCCAAATCTAATCAAGGGGACTGGAATGTAACTAAGGAAACCTGTAACCTAACACAGTATGTTTTGGCCCGGCTGAAAAAGAGGTTCGCTGAAAAGCCGTGGTCTGTACAGACTCTGCACAGAGTCTAGCAGAGGAGAAAACGCATAATTAGAATATCAGTGTCCACCTGCCCTGCCGACGGTAAGCCCCTGGCCGTGGTGGGCACAGACATCACAGTCACGAGAAGGCCACGGTCTCGTGTGGAAGGAAAAGCTCATCACAGGGTTCCAGGACCCAGATAAAATATAAAGTCCCTCTCAGATTTCTAATTCTGGGTGCTCCAAAGCCTCCATCCCAAGCAAGCTCTTCTGAATTCATCTTCCCAAGTCCCTTGATGCGAAGGAAAGCGACACTGGAGAGCAGGCACCGCAGAGACTATCCATCACTATAACCTGGTTCTTCATTTTTACGTTTTCTAGTTATATTAAAAAACCAGGATGACTTTAGTTAAATCCCAGCCAACTGAACACGTGCATTTATCTCTGACTGCTCCAAAATCCTCTAACATTATGGTAATTTTTTAAAAAAAGGCATAAAACCACAGAGACAAAGCAAACAGGAAAGGAGACAAGAGCAAAACAATTCTAGAAGCTGGGAGGTAGAAGAATGAGTGGGAATTGGCGTAGCAGACGCAGGGGGGCAGCAATGAGGGGAAAGTAGGAAGCACCCCATGTACAGACAGAACCCCCGAAGGTGTGGGAACTCAGCGGCCTATTCTCTGCAGGTGGACTGAAGCTGGAGCCCCAAACAAGGGGATAAAGTGAGTCTGCTTACGCAGCAGTTAAATCTCAGATTGCATGCTCTACCCCGGTCAGCATTCTCCCAACCCTGACAAAAGGCAGGGGTAGTTAGTGTCTGGGAAGGGTAGAACACAGAGGGTTCCCTGGATGGGAGGACACGAGGTCAGGACACGTGCTAAAAAATTAAGACCCCTCCTCTGCTCCCTGCACTCACCTCCTGGAACAGTGGCAGCCGTGCATGAACCCCTCGGACAGGAGGGTGGAAGAGTCTTTTCTAAGGAATATGAGTAGCCCAAGGGGAGAGGCCAAAGTCTGATGTTACAGATTCCCCAATGAAAAGGCCCTGACAGACCACCTCTAGCAATGGTTCTCAACTGGGGGTGCCAGGGGTAGTGAGGGGTGATGTTGCCCCAGGGGAACATTTGGTAAAGTCTAGGGCCATTTTTGATTGTCGTGACGGGACTTGGGGTGCTACAGGCACCCACCTAGTGGGAAGAGGCCAGGGGTGCTACTAAACATCCTATGATACCCAGGACAGCTCCCCACGACAAAGAATTTTCCAGCCCAAAATATCGAGAGTGCTGAGGTGGGGAAATCCTGACCTTCAGTAAGGACCCGAGTCAGCCAGCTTCACTCATCCAGAGCTTCCCACAGGCGCCAGTGCCACCCTCATAAAAATGAGTGGAGCTCTGAGGAATGACCATGAAAGACAGACCAAAATGTGATACTATGCAGGGAGGCAAAAGCTTGGAATAACTGTCATTAATATCCTCAGAGAAATCAGAGAAGACAGTCAATCAAAAAAGCAAAACAAACCAGACTTAGAAGATGCCAAAGGGGGAGGGGAGGAACGCCTAAAGAACAGGAAAAGACTCTTAAAAATTAAAAAGAGAATCACATTTAAAGAAATAATAGAAGGGGTGGATGACAAAACTGAGGAACTCTCCCCAAAATAGAGCAAAAACAGAGAGGGAACAAATATTTAAAAAAAAAAAAAAATTAGACGACCAGCCCAAGAACTCCAACGTTTAAATACTGGGAGTTCTAGTGTAACAGAAAAGATTAACTGGAAATGAAGAGATCAAAGAAATAAACCAGGAAAATTTCTCAGAACTTAAGGACATGAGTTTCCACATTGAAAGGGTCCACGATAGCCAGCTAGACCCTACCCCAAACCCATGATTGTGAGATTTCAGGAGGGTAAATGGCAGATCCTAAACATTTCCAGAGACGAAATCCAAGTTCTTGACAGGAAATCAAGGATCAGATTGGTATCAGACTTTTCAACAGCATATATTGAAGCTAGAAGACAATGCTGCCTTCAAAACGCTAAGAGGGGAAAAAAGGTTTCCAATCAATTTTCAAAGTGTCAATTAGGTCTGAAGGAAACGAAAACATTTTCAAAAATACCAGGTGTCCAAAGTTGTGCCTACAATGCACCTTTTCTCAGGAAACTAATGAAACATGTGCTCCTGCAGAATGAGGGAATAAACCAAGAAGACATGAGAAATAAAAACAGGGGTCTAATCCAAGAGACAGAGCCCACGGGAATCCCATAATGATGAGGGGAAATCCCGACCTGTGCAGCAGGCGGGGGGCGACCAGCCCACACTGGAGCACATCAGAAGACTCAGCAGGGAGGCCTCCGAGAAGAAATGGTAGAATATCGGGTATGTCTGATTGCATGAAAGGCAAGTTTGGGGTGGAACAGTGAAACACGCAGTGAAAAAAGCAAGAGGAGAGGCAATATAACGAATTCCAGGGAACAAAGAGTGGTACAAAAGGGAAGAGTCCTTATAGTACACCACATGGCTCGACTGCGCTGCCGTAGTGACAAAAACGTAAACATCGATCAGTGATCGAACAGAAATTACCGTCTAGCCACTGTGAAAGGGTGGATGGGAAGTGGAAGGCACATATGCAAGAGCTGAAGTCTCATCATTCATGGCGTGAAGTCAAAAGAGGGTATTTTTTTACCAAAATAAACAGCTAAGGGTTTAAATCAGAGCCGGAAATGGCTTTTCTGTAGGGGAAGTGGAGAAGGATCTTTTGTTTCTCCATAATAGGTTCTCACAGAACTGCTGTGGGCCTAGATAACTTTAATAAAAATGAAACGACTTTTTAAAAATTGGAGGGAAACAGAATAAAGTAAAAAGAAGTAAATTTCTAAATATATTCAATACTACCACCTAGAGCCAACACGAACATTCTGACAGTTTTGTTACAATTTGTTTCTTCACATAGGACATATATGGGTATTTTTCAAAGTTGTAATCCTGCCATATATGTACATATATAGTTTTGATCCCTGCTTTTACACACAACACATCATTAGCCTTTTCTCTATCTTTAAATATTTGTTGAAAGCAGGATTTTTAAAAAAAAATTTATTTATTTGAGAGAGAGAGAGAGTGAGAAGGAGGGAGAGGGAGAGGGAGAACCTGAAGCAGACTCCCCTCCCCGAGCACGGAGCCTGATGCAGGGCTTGATTCCACGATCGCAAGATCATGACCTGAACCAAAACCGAGAGTCGGATGCTTAACTGACTGAGCCACCCAGGCGCCCCTTGAAAGCAGTTTTTAATGTCTGTGATTATCCTAATACACACCATGCTATCATTTAACAAATCCCTTTTTACTATGCATTGATGTGTTTACAATATATCACTATTTTAAAAATCGTTGTGAAAAAAATAGTTTTATGTAAATCTCTGTGTACTCTGGTTCCTTGGTGTAAATTCGTAGAAATGGATCACTGAAATGATCTTTGCCAAATTAACCCTCAAGAGTTTGCGTCCGTTTTTGCTCCCAATGGTGGTGCACGGAGCTTCGCGAACTCCTGGGTATGAATTTTTTCCATCTTGCCCAACTTGATAGGTACAATAAAAAGGTTTTATTGGCCTATCTCTGCATATTGTATGTTCACTGGCTATAGTAGTCCCCATTTATCCACGGGAATACAGTCCAAGACCCCCAGTGGATGCCGGAAACTGCAGATAGGACTGACCCCTATACTAGACCTGTACACACATACCTCTGAGAAAGTTTATTTATAAATTAGGTAGAGTAAGAAATTAACAACAATAATAATAAAACAATATACTATAATGAAACTTATGTGAAGCGGTCTCTCTCTCTCTCTCTGAAAATACCTTACTGCACTGTACTTGCCCTTCTTCTTGTGATGCTGCGAGATGCTAAAATGACCGTGGGATGAGACACAGCGAGGTGATGACGTAAGCACCGTGACGTAGCGTTAGGCTACTACCTCCCTTCTGACCACATGTTAGGGGAGGATGCCTCCGGATGCAGCTGACTACGGGTAACTGAAACTGCGGGAAGCAAAACTGCGGATGGTGGGGGTGGGGGGGAACTACTGTATGCTCTTCTTCTTTTGTGAGCTTTTGGTTATGTCTTGGGTTTATTTTTCCCCTGAGACCACATGGTGAATTAATCCTTTGGCAACCTTATTTATATCAGGATCTCTTATGAGTTAACACAGATCAGGTCCATGGACCCAATGATCCGTGAGTGCCTGGATCATGTTTCTGAATCTCGATGGCCCCACTACCTGCGAGGCTCTGGGCAAGTGGCCAAGCAGTGAGACACCTTTATGTCACCCCTCACGTTCTACCATTTTCACCTTCTCACGGCATATCACACTTTCTCTCCTACCTTTCCTTCCTTCCTTCCAGCACATCACATTTCTACTTGCACTTTGGTCATCTGTATACATCTTCTCTTCCTACTGGACTCTAAGTTCCTATCTGATGGGTCTTTATTCCTCACCTCACTGTGTTTAACAGATACTCCTAGATCTGTTGAATAAAGATACAAAGGTGTGGGTGGGGGTCGGGGGACTACGGACAGAGAGGTACAGATTGAACCAGACCCTGGAAGGGGAGACGGAGACCAGCTCCACCCGTCTCTGAGGCAGGGGTGCACGCGCAACAGAGCTTTCTGCCTCGGCACCCAAACACTGGTTCCCAGGGTGTCCATGTAATGAAGGCTGGCAAAAAGGAATAAAAAGGAAGACAAGGATTATTCAGCCATAAAAAGGAATGGACTACCGACACATTCTATAATGTGGATGAACTTTGCAAACATTACACCAAGTGCAAGAAGGCTGACAGAAAAGGTTGCATATCGCATGATTCCATTTCTATGAAATGTCTGGAATAGGCAAGTCCGCAGAGACAGAAAGTAGTTTAGTGGTTGCCAGGGGCTGCAGGGACAGAAGAATGGACAGTGACTGCTAATAGGTATAGGGTTTCTTTGGGGGATGATGAGAATGTTCTGGAATTAAATAGTGGTGATGGTTGTGCAACTCTGTAAATATATAAAATCCACTGAAGGTGAATGCTATCTCAATTTTGGAAAAGGAAAGAGAAGTAAAACTTACACACCCAATGGTTTGGTCCACGGGGAATTTCGGAGGAATCACTTCCTTTATGACACCCGCTTGCCCAGACTGTGATGCTTCCACACGGCTCTGGGAGCTGGGGCAGCAGGATGTCACAGCCCCCGGCAGAGGAGCGGGCAGCACTGATGTCTCCCCTCCTCTCCAGGCCGAGCTGAACAGGTCAGCCCACTCACCTCCCCCCCACCGCCGCCTTTCACAGCGTGCGACAGGACACTGTGGAGGAACGCCTGACATAAAACACACGGCAGGACTCCCCTAGATCCAGACTTGCTGGGGAACAGTTCGCATCCTGGTCAATATTTTATCCAAATAGACCTGGCAGCCTTCCTGCTAATAGGCCCTATGAGTTAAGAAATGAGTTCTATTACGCTTCAATGGGCAATGCTTTAGAATGACCACTTACAATCTGATTTTAAAGACCTTCAGTAATGTCCAGACAGATCAGAATCCCCTCTAAAATGAGCTGCTCTCATTGGAAAGGTTCTTTCCATAATAATCTTTCCAACAGAGTCCCCTAAATCCCACGCTCACCTAGCTCCTGCGAGGGTCCCCCAACCTCGTGCTAAGTGCTGTGTACCACAGGCGGGGCCCCTCTGGGGGCTTATAATCTGGGTGCTGCGAAAGAGTTCTACACGAATGAGACCAAATGCTAGACTGTGGCCTGTAGGCAATTTCTCCATGGAAATTCAAAGAAGGGGTTCAAGAGCAAGACGGCTGGAGTCACAGAGAAGGAAGGAGGTCACAGGGTGCCTTAACCTCAGGAAGACCTTCTCACTTTCCACAAGCTGGGCAAAGACCTGGACGAAGGTTTCAGCCTTTACACACACCCCCGGTCTGAAGGAAGCAGGGACCCTGCCACCTCCCGCCTCTTGCTCCTCACAGCCAGCTCCTTCCCCATCCCTCCAGAGCCAGAGCTCACTAGAAACACCTTAAGGTAATAAATGTGAGCCCTGAGGCAGCTCACTGGGGAGGACAGCCCTTTGAAAAGTAAGCTGGGGTAAATGGAATTTTAATTGAACTGGACAATGAGGAGTAAATGTTCTCTCTCACTGGCAGCTCTTAGAGGGGGCATACTTTGAGCCAACACATTTATAATCCCAACCATGCCATGTGAAAGAGGACGGTTTTTCTATACTGAACCAAGTTTGCAAAAAAAAAAAGAGAGTGGGGGATGGGGAAGGAAAGAGAGAGAGAAAGGGAGGGAGAGAGGGGGCAGGGAGGAAAGGAGGAAGGAAGGAAGGAAGGAAGGAAGGAAGGAAGGAAGGAAGGAAGGAAGGAAGGAAGGAAGGGCAGCCGGCCAGGAGAAGGGAAGAGGACACTTACACAGAAAGCCTCGGTCAGCCAGAGTAATTACTGCCGAGACGCATGTTTGAGTAACAGCCCTTCCTCCAACGGCTCCTGGTGACCTGCCTGGGGAGTTTTAATACGAAAGGACGTCATAGCCCATCTGTTGCTTTGGAACTAATTTAGCATGAACCAAACTGGCCTAGTCCTCAGGGGCAGGTCTGTCACCACCCAGAGTGCTAACCCCGGCTACAGTGAACAGAGCAGGGCCCAGGCCCCGATCTATCTAGCTATTTAACACACAGGAGCAAAAATGCCTTGGCACTTAGACCTCATCAAGGAATACCAGTGGAGCCTACTATGTGCACAGCCCTGGGCCAGACAGCACATCAACGGAGCCAAGGGCAGCTTAGGAAGTTCTGTTTCAAATTTCTTCTGATAGTGCCCTTGGCCCCATCTGCGCCAGACGAGCTAAGCAGGTAGCTTCGATTCATTCCAACAAATCTGGAAAGTCCCAGTCATGTGTAAAGAACTAGAAACAGGGTGTGTGGAGGTGTATTTGTGGGGTGGAGGTTAAAAAGTGAATATGTTCCCTGCATTCAGGGTACAGTGCATAAGGTGGGCGTGCACGTGTGTGATGTGTGTGTGTGTGTTGTATGTACGGCATGTGCGTGTGCAGCATGTGTGTGTATGGTGTGTATGTGTAAGGGGGTGTGTGTGGTATAGGTGTGTGTATATATGTATATGTGTGTGTATGTGTTATGTGTGCAGCATATGTGCACAATGTGTATGCATACAGTATGTGTGTGTATATGTGCTGTGTATGTGTGTGTGGTGTGTTATGTGTTGTGTGTACGGCGTGTGTGTGTGCAATGTGTATGTATATAGTGTGTATGTGTATGTGATGTGTACGTGTGTGGTGTATAAGTGGTGTGTGTAGGATGTGTGTGTGTGTATGTGTGAGGTGTGTGTGTGGTGTATGAGGGGGTATGTGTCTGTGTGTGAGGGGGTGTATATGTGGTGTGTGTGTGTATGTGTGTGGTGTGGGGGGGTATGTGTCTATGTGGTGTATACGTGGTATGTGAGGCATGAATGTGGTGTGTGTGTGTGTGTGGTGTGTTATGTGTTGTGTGTACGGCATGTGTGTGTGTGCAACGTGTATGTATATAGTGTGTGTGTGTGTGATGTGTACATGTGTGGTGTATAAGTGGTGTGCATAGGATGTGTGTGGTGCGCATGTGTGTGGTATGTGTGTGGTGTGTGAGGTGTGTGTGTGTGGTGGGGGGTATGTGTCTGTGTGTGAGGGGGTGTATATGTGGTGTGTGTGTGTATGTGTGTGGTGTGGGGGGGGTATGTGTCTATGTGGTGTATACGTGGTATGTGAGGCATGAATGTGGTGTGTGTGTGTGTGTATGGTGTGTTATGTGTTGTGTGTACGGCATGTGTGTGTGCAATGTGTATGTATATAGTGTGTGTGTGTGTGTGTTGTGTGTGTGTGTGGTGTATAAGTGGTGTGTGTAGGATGTGTGTGGTGTGCATGTGTGTGGTGTGTGTGGTATGTGTGGTGTGTGAGGTGTGTGTGTGGTGGGGGGGTATGTGTCTGTGTGTGAGGGGGTGTATATGTGGTGTGTGTGTATGTGTGTGGTGTGGGGGGTATGTGTCTATGCGGTGTATACGTGGTATGTGAGGCATGAATGTGGTGTGTGTATGTGTGTGTGTGGCGTGCGTGTGTGTGGTATATACGCGGTGTGGGGGGCAGGGGAGGAGCGGAGGGGACGCGGCTTGCTATGAGGAGACGGTAAGTACACAAAGATTCATGAACTCGGTGCCTCGGACGTGTCAGCCCGCATCAGAATCACCTGGAGGGTCTGTTGTACAGAGATGTCCCCAAGTTTCTGAAGAAACTGCATTTCTAACAAGTTCCCGGGAGACAGGTTTCGGTTTGAGGAGCATATCTGAGAACCGGGGCAGTAATTCAAACTTTTGCTGAGCGGCGAGGACATGGAAGAATCCAATATGAGCACTTTCTCCGCCTACAAATCAACCTGGAGAAGCCCCACCGAGCTGAGCTCTCAGGAGCAGCCTCTGGGCCCCCGTGAACAGGCACCGGCTCCCCTCCCGCCCCTCCAGTCCCTCGGGGTGGGCCCTACCGCTTCGCTGAACTGGGAGCTCCTGGGGGCAGGGCCTGTGCCTGGTCCTCTGGGAAGCCCTGCCCCTAGCTGGGTCCCCAACCAGATGCGGTCCTCGGGGACGGTTTGCTGATGGACTGCATGAATGTTTTCGTCTAGTCCTGACAGCCATGGGGGCTACTGCAGGGGCAGGAGGAAGGGGGGTCCCTGCAGACCTGGTGTCCGTGGGCAGCTCAGGAAGGCGAGCAAAATGAGCAGGGGTGGGAGAGGCAGTCTTGGGCTGTAAACAGGGCATATTTGGTTGTAAGTGGGACAGATTGGCAATGTTTCACTTGGAAGCAGTTTTCATCTAAATAAGAACTCTTGGAGGAAAGAGAGGCCTAGGGCAGCCCCTAGGGGGACAGAGAAGGCACCTTGGCAGGTCAAAGCTGGCCGGCCTGGCAGCCCCCAGATAGCAAGCTCATGTCAAGTCAAGGCTAGCAGGCTGAAAACAAGGGCAAAGACGCAAAGGGCTGGGGAGGGAGTCCTGCCTCCTTCACTGGAGGACAGTCAGCTGAAGTCAACATAGAACTTTCTCGGTCCCCCCCCTTCCCTGTACCCAAACAGCACCGCACTGCTTCCACACCCTCACCGGCAACACAGGCACCCGTACCACCCAGGGGAAGGTCTCTATTTAAGCAGGAGTGTAGGTTAACGAACACACTGACAAAACACCCTTAACTTCTGGGGGGCGGCGTTTCGAGGGGACATGTTAGCAGCAGCCCCTACTGAGCCACCTATAGGCACCATTCCACCAGCTCTTCAGTCTAGAAAAGCGATGGGAGGTACTTCTTGCAGGAAACATTCAACCGTGGAATACATGCGATGTAAAAGAGACATTGAACACCATCGAGCTGATTAGCGCGAGTAGTTTAACATAAAGAACCCAGGGCTTGGAGAGGGACAGCTTGCTGCCGCCTCTCCCCAGCTCCGGGGCCTGGAACCGGTGTGTCACTTAACCTCCCTGACCCCGCAAATGGAGGCAAACACCACTTGCTTCCTTTCCTCACAGAGCAGGTGAGAGGCCTCTGGGAAGTACCAA
This sequence comes from Ursus americanus, assembly GCF_024610735.1. NCBI lineage: Eukaryota > Metazoa > Chordata > Mammalia > Carnivora > Ursidae > Ursus > Ursus americanus. Next base: position 15,876,724 of record NC_142133.1, on the reverse strand, counting down.
ACGCAGCATGCTTTGCAGTTTGTAAAAAATGCCACTCAGTGGGGACTGTGTCATTATTAAACCCCAGATTCTACCCTGAGTCTGGGCAGAGCTGGCAAGTCTGGGGATTGGGAGAGAGGCGGCTGCTTCTCTACTCCCACCAGTCACTTGAAAAGAAGACAGTGACAACAATAAAGTCCCTCCCCCCCTTCTATTCTTTCTATTAAAATCAACAAGCAACAGCACCAGATTAATATCTTTCTAATTACTAAGTTGTCAGTTACGGGGTGACACACTCCCTAATTTAATGATCGGCCCTGCTCCACACGTCGACACTGATACCAGGATCTGGGCTCCATACAGATACACTTGGGGCACCCCCCTAAGCCTGTGCTCCCCATGCTCTTCCTCCCCACCCAGACTATGAGCTCCCTGTGACCCTCTGCCTGTGTGACCTCCTTTGATCCGACGCTCCCCCGTCTCACTTCACGGGACGGAGAAGAGATCATGAGTTCTGCACACGGCATGGAGGGGCCCGCAGTGAAGTGACTGAGGTGGGACGGCTCCCGCTGGAAGGGACAGCCCAAGCCCGGGTTCCTGTCCCAGGCCCTACCCTGCTGCCTTGAGCCCGAGGGCTGGGAAGCTCTGGCCTGATCCGATGACCCTCAAGGCCGTACATCTACGATCCCCATTTGACAGCTGAGAAAACGGAATTTCCACGAGTGACGACCGTTGCTGGGAAGTGGGCCCTGGCAGGGCAGTGTGGGGACACACAGTGGCCACCAGTATACTCTACTCTCTCCCACCTCTTCCCGCAAGCCCACGTCTTCCACAAAGCTCAGCCCGGCCCCCTCTTCTGGGGGGGCCCCTGCAGCGCTCCGTTCCACAGGACGAGCTTTCCCAGCCGTGTAGGCCCTCTGACCCCTCCCGTCCGCTCCCACAGAACACGGTGCAGACACAGCAGCAACACCCCCGGAGCGGGACTGCTGTGGGCCCCCAACGCTGGCCGGGACCCTCACTCCCAGCCACCATGAGGGGTGACTAAGACACCATTTCTAATCCTTGCGGTGACCCTGGGAGGCAGACATTATCTCCCCGGGGTGCAGGGAGGGAGGAGCCGGCTGGCCCACAGCCTTACGGCCACAGAGAAGAGCAGCCGGGATTCAGAGCTGGTCTGGGGAACCCAAATCCCACACTTCCATGGCCCAGCTGCCTCCTCCTCAGGAAACCTAGGCGTGAGAGGCCTCAGGAAAGCTGCAGAGGGGGCACCTGGGTGGCTCAGTCCTTAAGCGTCTGCCTTCGGCTCAGGGCGTGATCCCGGCGTTCTGGGATCGAGCCCCACATCAGGCTCCTCCACTGGGAGCCTGCTTCTTCCTCTCCCACTCCCCCTGCCTGTGTTCCCTCTCTCGCTGGCTCTCTCTCTCTCTGTCAAATAGATAAATAAAATCTTAAAAAAAAAAAAAAGGAAAGGCGCAGAGGCCTGAGCCTGAGACAGTACTGGGGGACAGGCCCATGGGTGACCTTCTCTCCCCCACCCCCCCCCCCCGCTGCATACCTCAGTGCCCGTGATTCCTCTGACCCTTGGAGACTTCTATTTTATTAAAGCTTTTTTCCCAAGCAACGGGTTGTGCCTGAAGCTATCATCTAAAGGCTATCACCTTAGTCTTGGGTTAACCTTTTAGCAGAAATGAGCTGACAGCCAAAGGAGAATCAACTCCGTCTGAGAATTATTTGTTATATGCCTTCCATGCCCCAGGCACCAGACTAAGTGCGGGAATCGTGGAGGAGAAAAAGACAGTCAGTCCTCGCAGAGCTCAGAGAGAGCACGAACTGGCTCCCAGAGGGCCTGGCAGGCAGTGGATCTGGGAGAACTCTACTCAGGGCGCCCCGGGAGAGCTCCCATGAACCGGCCACGGCCACCCGCGCAGCCTCCCTGGCCGGCCTTCCCGCGCCTCCTCGCCTCCTCCTGCAAGCAGCTGCCTGCCAGAAACTAAAAGAGGAAGAGCAAACTGCTGAGGGCAAAGAAAGCTGCTCCTTGATCCACGCTTGCCAAATTAGGGCAAAACTAAGCCCCTCCGAGCAAAAGGAAACCCAGCTGACACTCACGGATTTCAGTTTTTAAAGACATGTGTGGTCTTGGGTTTTATTTCTTTGTATCTTCTTCTCTTCCCTCCTCCCTGCAGCTTGCTATTCTGTATCTGAGGCCTCTTGGTAGTGCCCACTGCTGCCAACACGTGTCCTTGCTAGAAACTGATACCCCCAGGCAACGCTGCTTTGTTCTGTCTCGTTTTAATACCACTAGGTCTCATCTCCTGAAACCCCAAATTCCACAACAAAACCGCAAACACCCAGTTCCCCATAAAGGCCTCTGACCCGTGAGCTGTAAAATAATGCTTCCCACCCTTTTCATACCCTGGCACACACAGAAATGACAACATATGTCCAGGCCTCTTGAGGCTGCACACAGCTCTCCCCCCACACACACCCCAGAGCTGAGACGATAGGATCTGAGCACACCTCCAACACCCGCTTCTGATATACCTGCTGGGAAGCATTGGTTCCCAGAGCATGTCAGTAAACCTCAAGAAAATCATGACAGATGTGGAAGAGCCAGCCAGATCAGAGGGAGGGGATGGGGCCCAGGTGCACACAAACAGAAACCAATGAGAGCTGACGCAGACTGCCCCCACCCCGGGGCTCCTGCCTGCAGGACCACGGTCTGAGCTGACATATCCCAAACCCACATCAGAGTGACAATGAGGGGAGCATAGGGCATTCGGTCACTGCAGAGGCTTTGGAGCCAACAAAGGCCATGCACCTTCCCCACGCACAGGAGGAACAGCACTCCGTGTAATGTGCTGCAGGCTGCAGATATAAATAGCTTCTAAAAAGGTTAGGGAAAATGCACAGCCGATGAATCTACAGTAGGTTACTAAGGGAAACCAGGATGCTTAGTGCCAGCGGCTCACCTGTTGAAGCTGTGCTGGGGAGGAACTCCGTGGCTCCTCCTGAACTCTGCTCTCTGGTCTCTTCGGGGATGCAGTGTGGGGCTGCTGGCCCCTGGAGCCTGCATCACGCGAGTGGGTGCGTCCTAAGCCCTACCGATGTGCCCTGCAGTCCCCCTCCAAAGGAAGGTAAACCTTTTTCCTAATTACCTCTCTGTCTAGTTTCCATAAGCCTACTCACTTGCAATTTCCTCATCTGGCAAAAGTCTACCTCCATAGGTACCGTGAGGACGCCCGCCTGAAGGTGGGAGGAGCCTGATGAGTGGCCAACCCTGGCCCTCCCCCGGCCCCTTCCCATTCTACCAGGCCCTTGGGTGCTGCCCCATGAAACACAGAAGGTGGGGCCATTCCAAGGCTGCGTCCCCTGGAGATTCCCTTCTGGAGGGAAAGTACTTCCCTGGTTCCCCAGAGGGCTTGGAGGGCAGCCACAGCTGCTGGGCTATGTCAAGTAAGAAACAGATCTCGCTTGTCACTGAAAAGCCAACCCCAGGGACACCTGAGTTAAAGCTATTTATAGCTCTCATGTATGCATCCTTGAACTCGTGTGTGATTAAGTCAACAGACAGCAACACCACGCCCAGAAGCATACATATGGACTTCCACACCCTGAGGCAGTGGCTAAATCTGGAACTTTAGGGAACCCAAACGCACCCCCAACACACACACACCCCTGAGTGTGGGTATTCTGGGACCTGGGATAAACTGGGCGCCAGTCCTTCCCCCTTTAAGGTATCAAGTTCTGCCTTCCTGCCAAGGATTAAGAGATCAGCATGGAGCCCACAGCTCAGGAGCAGCTCGCCTGGCAGCTCCCCACCCGCTCATCCGCACAGCCAGCAAGACCTCTCCCCACCTCCCCTGAGCCCCACACAGCACGGAGGCAGGAGGGAAAATAGGGCCTGTCCCGTCCCGCCCTGAGTGGACAACGGTGCTGCCGCTGCAGAGCCTACGCTGAAATCCTGCGAGGCAGACAAGAAAGGAGAAGCTCCACAGAGGCCCAGGCCGGAAGCCAGACCTTCCACAAGGCCCCGGGAGGAAGTCACTACTGTCCTCAGCTTCCACTTTGAGATGCTGGGCAGTCAAAATGTCAGGACCATTCCTGGGCCACCCAGGGGCTTGGCCAAGAGAGGCGGGCTTCCGTTCGGCCAAGCGTGTTGGGGATGTTGAGGGATGTGCCCAGGCAGAGCACGTGATGGGGACGAAAGCTGCCCAACACACTCATGTTCCTATTCATTCATTCTCTCCCTCTCTCCCTCTGCCAACAACAACAGAGGCCAAGGGGGAAGCGACATCCTCTGGAAGGCAAAAGGTCATCTACTACAGTCATCTTTTATGTTCTCTAATGTGTAAATTGGACTAATGTTACCTATAGCTTTGAACTTGATTGGGGTCGAAGAGGAGACCAAGAGTAAGCACACAGACCAGAAGTTCCCACGGAAGGGAGGCACTATTTCGGTTATTCAAATACAGTGAGTGAACATTCCGAGGGAAGATTATGTGTGCTTCTTACCTCCCAAAGTAGAATCAACTGAAACATACATACCCCACTTGCTTCTCAAAGTGTACACTGAACTCCTAGTTTTTCTAAGGTTCTCTCATGTCACTGGGCACGCAGGCTCTGATGGAGAAAGGCCACCATCTGATACCACAGGGCATTTAGAGCAGGGAGCACTGGACTGTGTCCATGGGTCCAGTGACCGGGACTGTGGAAACCCTGAAGCACAAGCTGGCTCCATACTTCTGGGTGAGAAGGTTCTAGCATCTGGCATCTAGTGGAATTTCTATCAACTCCAGACATAATACGCTATTCTCTTCTGCTGGTGACCCCCTTCCCCCAACAAAACTGCCCAGAGTGCAGTACAATAATTTCTTGTAATATTTATACCCATCTACTATGAGCGAAGAACACTGTCAGCTGCTTTTACACACATTGAACAGCTGAAGCCAGTCTACAACACTGTAGCATAGTTTCGAATTATCCACGTTTTTACTAGATCACAATGAACGTTAACCATAGCCAGAATCACATGACTAGTACGGCACGGTGGAGATCTGAGCCCCTGCCTCTTTGGTTCCAAAGCCCGCGGGCTTCTCTCTGCTGTCCGTGAGCCTTAAAAATGTCTCTCTATACGTATGTGTATGTGTATGCGTGTCTATGTGTTTATTGATCATTTATTGATCATTTTTGTTATCGTAAGATTAATCTGATGCTGAGCCATCGAGGCCTGAGATCTTAATGACCAAGAACAACCCAGGAATCTCCTATTTAACACACACGAACAGATACCTGGTTCAGATACTTCTATCTATGCTATCATGGCGGATCCCTACCTCAAATTTATTCTTTTGTAATCCCCAGGTGCTTGGCACAGTGCTAGGTATACACTGGGCACTCCTCATATAATCTCGTTGATGATTACATTGCTAAGATTGCTTATTAATAATAAACCCCTAAACGCCGAAAGATGAATTATCACTAACTTTGATCTAAAAGGAAAAGTTCCAGGGACGCGTGGGTGGCTCAGTCGGTTAAGCATCTGCCTTCACCTCAGGTCATGATCCCAAGGTCCTGGGATCAAGTCCTGCATCGGGCTCCTTGCTCAGCCGGGAGCCTGCCTCTCCCTCTGCCTGCTACTCCCCCTGCTTGTGTGTGTGCTGTCTCTTGCTCTCTCCGACATAATAAATAAATAAAATCTTTAGAAATATTAAAATAAAAGGAAAAGTTCCAGACCCCCAAGGGGCCCTAAAACACATTGTGGCCAACAGAGTAGGTGTCCCACCAGTGAGTAAAAACAGTATTATCTGAATCTTCCGAATAGCTTGATCCCATTTCGTATGTATCTTACAATCTCCACTGGACACAGCAATCATGAGGACTTATGGGAAGCCCTGGTTTTGTAAGTGGGTCCAACTTCAGGTAATATTTGGATCTGGGTTCTCTCCTCTGTAGCGGTAGCACACGACCCCCATTCAGAGAATGGCTGTCCAGATTCCTGGTACCATGTCTACAGACCCGCAAGGAATCCAATCAACCCAGGTGGCATCTCGGCCTCTCCCGTGGCTTCCTGAGTGTATAACCACTTCAAAACTGGGGCAAATTCAGACCTATGTCCTAATCCCAGCAATACCTGTCAGGAGCTGTGTGACCTGAGGTCAGCTACCTAGCTTCTCTGAGCCCCAGTTTCCCCATCTGCAGAGACAGAATATCATTTAGCTCATGGGTTGTTTTGTGGAAAAAAGACTATTTGCAGTGGCCGCCCCACGCCTGATACGCAGAAGGAACTCAGTAAATGTTAGCTGCGTTTGAATGTGCACAGAACAGGTCTGACATACACACATCCTGTTGAATAGGGCTCGCGGTCAAATGAATGGTCATGGTGACAAGTTAGAGGAGAAAAGGGAAGAGGTGGTAGTGAGAGAAGTTAAAATTAGAGACGAGATTTAAAAACCGATCTCCTTTTCAACCAACGATTTCAACCTATTATTTATTAACCATACGTCTCAAAAGTTGGTTTTACTTAAGGGACTGTGTTCTGCCTCTTGCCTTCCATATGTTCTGACAGAAGTAAAAGCTACAAGGTGGGCACCCCAAAAGGGGCCCTGGCAAGCTAAGGACTGGTTGTACTGACTTGGGTCGGTTTGGTGAAAGGGGACAGCCTCTGGCACCTTGCACTGCCAACAGTTTCTCTATCCTCAGATGCTCCTCTAACCTAACCGTTTAGAAACCAGAAGCCAAATCAACACACCCTCCATAAGACAATTTTCAGAATCCAACCTGGTACCACAATTCTGAAATTCAAATCTAGAAAAGCTACAAAGAATAGCTCCCCTTTATTGGGTACCTACCTGACTGTGCCAGACTCAGTGCTAAGCGTCTGGCATATAATACACGAACAGGGAATTTTCTGACACCCATCGTATAAATAAGGAAACTGTCCTACCGGACATCCGCCAGAGCACTCTCTAAGCCCCTCAGCTGTTCACATGTCCTTAAACACTCAAGTCTGCATGACACGTGGAAACTTCTGCCCAAGGCTTCATGTCTAATCACAGGCCTGGAGTCTGCAAAACTTCATTACACGCAATCATCCCAGCCCCACAGCAAAAGTGGGTCTGGGAAGAGGGACAGAGACAGAGAAGAGAGCCACCTCTGATTTGCTAACAGCCAGAGGCTGCCAGGAGGACTGTGCATTTTCTTTCTGCACAATAATCTCTCCCAAAGAAAACCCAGACAAAGTCACCTGGCCTTCCTAGGGAAGGAAAAATAAAAAAAAATTTTTTTTTTTTAAAAAAGCTCTTCCTCCAAGATTCATACTGAACTCCTAACCCTTCCTCCTCCTCCCTACCCCAGGGAGTGGCTGGATGGTTGTTGTTTCTTTTCTTTTTTTCCCTGTGGTCCTCTGGTAACACCACAAATTACGTTTGCAGGGACTAGAGTCCCAGAGTGCAATGATGTTGTAATAAACATAACCAGGACCAAATGCCTTCCCATCATATTAGATGATGCCATTTCGCACCAATCAGGCTCCTCGGGCAGGCAGACCACTCACCAATGAGGGACCAGACAGAGGCTGTGAGGGGGAGACCTGGTCATCTGCAACTAAAAATAAGGGCGCTTCATGATTGGCCGCTGCCAGTTTGCAACAGGAGTTGGGACCCACACACCAGGCACCATACAGAAAGCACACACAGGCAAAAACTTTCATAGCCCAGGGGTTTACATGGGGTGGGTTGGGATGGTTTGTTGTTGGGTTGGGTTTTTTTTTTCCTTCTCCTAATTTGTTGACTTGAAAAAAGAAATATAGACTTGATCCACAGGGGCCCCTCGAAGACACACCCTCCGTCCTAGACATCTCAGTTTCCAAAGGAAATGTACAGCCACCCTGAACTGAGGAAATGCAAGGGGGTGTCGGCCAGGGGCCAAGACACTCACCTGTCCGGCCGTGTCATAGAGTCCCAGGAGGTACTGCTTGCCCCCTACGGTGACGCTGACTGCAAGGGCAGAAGTGGGGGCGGGGAGAGAAGCTCGATTATCTAGGGTCTGGGGCAATCTCGCTGCCCATCAGGACCCGCTTATGCCAACCCACTGGAGGCATGCGAGCGCTCCCCGGGAGATGTCACCCCTTTTCCCTTGTGCCGGGCTGTTAAGTGGCAGTGAGGCCGGGGTGTGATGTGGCCCCTCTTGCCCACTCCCTTCTCCCAAGTCCCGTAGCCACGTCTCACCCAGTGCCCCAAGTGTTTCCCCCGGGGTTTGGGGCAGAAGGGAGGAGGCCGTGGGAAGGTCAAGGAGGTCGGCCCAGGGCGTCCCGGGACTGGGAAGTGCGGGGAGCCGGGACTGGGCCGGGGGTGGGGCGGGGTAGGAAGAGGGGTCTCCTCTGCCGGCGACAAGGAGGGCCAGAGGGGAGGCCTGGGAGTGGGACCGGGAGCCCCGCGTAGGGCCAGGCGGGGGGGAGGGTGGGGAGCGCGCTCGGGGGAGGCGGCGAGG